>NC_140720.1:13530000-14214335 GCF_050655825.1 Lonchura striata
GCATCAGCAAAGCTGGTGGCAGCTGCTGAGCTCTGAGGATGAGGTTTTGGGGTGTTTCTGACACATCTAGCAGATGTTCTGCAGTGTTCACATTTGCTTTCTGCCGTCCTTACACCAGGGGTGACCTTAATTGTTGCCTCCTGGAGAGCTGGAGAGGGACTTGGGACAAGGGATGGAGTGACAAGACAAGGGGCATGGCTTCACTCTGCCAGAGGGAGGATTAGCTGGGAAATTGGGAAGGAATTCTTCGCTGTGAGGTGCCCAGAGAAACTCGACGCTCCCCTGGCAACATTCAAGGCCAGGCTGGGACAGTGGGACCGGATGATCTCTAATGTCCCTTCCAACCCAAACCATCCCACGATTCTGTGAAGACAACGAATATGGCAGAGACGAACAGGAATATTTCGGCGCTGTTAAATTCCCGTCGGCCCTGCCAGCGATTTCCCACCGGGATTTGTTCGCTACGGCTCCATTGCGGGCGCTGGCGGCGGGCTGAGGCACCGCCCGGTTCTATGGTGTAATGGTTAGCACTCTGGACTTTGAATCCAGCGATCCGAGTTCAAATCTCGGTAGAACCTGCCCCAGTTCCTGTTTTCGTGCCTCGCTAGAGCTCCAGCCCAGCTCCACAGGGTGTCCCCGACCTTCTCCAATGCAACGAAACCCACAAAACGCTTTCTATTATAACTAAGAATTTCGTTATATTTTGCTGCTGGTTTTATATTAAGTACTTCTTGGGGGGAGGTATTCACACTGTGGAAAATTTCATCAGGCAGATGTACAGAATTCAGACATTATTTTTGCACCCAACTACTCACTTAGGAAATAAAGGCAGAAATGCAGTGTTTTGGGGTAAACTGCACAATTTAAATAAATATTCTCTCTGCTTCGCTGACACAAACCCTCAGTAGTTATCAATCATTTCCAGAGCAGCTAAGGACATCTTCCACCTTGGCTCCCCTCCTCCAAACCTGTCCTACGAGTCACTTGTTTACACAGCAACAGGAACAAGCCTGCTCTGTTCAACAGCTCCTCCTCTGGCCAGGTAACCCTGCCCTGCTGGCCCTTGAAAAAAACACAGAACACCTTCAAATCCAGTTATTATTTAGTAGAAATCCAGGACCCAGCTGCTTAGGAGAACATATGAAAATGTTTGCTCAATTCATTAAATTTTCACACAACTTAATGATGAAAAAAAAATCCCTTGCCTGTGTCAGGGCTGATTTTCATCCTTTCCTCAACTGTTGGATCAGGTCACACACACAAAAAAAGATTTTTTCCTGTGCTTTTACATTTCTCTATCCACTCAGCTCAGCACAGCCAGCCACTCTCAAGTGCTGGTTTCACACATCATCATTCTCCCCAGCACAAGAGCTTTAAGGCCACAGGGCTTTGCTGCCTTGCCAGGAATCAATATATTAACTGACAATTCTAGAGAGCAAATCACCATTTCCTGCAGCAATCTGGCAACTTCCTCCTTCCATTTCAGAGAGTTCAAGGAGCTGAAATCCAAAAGTCCCATAAAATACTGATACAGTATTGGTGCCCCAGATAAACCCCCTGGGTGAAACCAGGTGTACTTAACGAGTTAAACTTTTACATGGAATGGGACAGAACCAGTGCAGAATTGAGTACTGTGATTTATTCATAATTCATGGTCATGCTGCACTGGAAAACAAAGCACCAAAATTTTCTAAAAGTCCTCTTAGCACAAAATTCAAGGGGGAGGTAAAGCACTATGGCTGTGGCCATGTCAGGAGATTTTCCTGTTGCTGAAGAGGCAGTAGCAATAGAAATTATTAGGGAATCAGAATTAAATAGTGCTGTAATTCCAAAAGTGTGGCTAAAAACACATATTGCCAACATTAATGGACTTTCCAATGCAGATTCAAAAGCCAGCATCAAACTTAGGTAAGTATTTCACTACATATGAAGTTGCAACAAGGTTTTCCGATATATGCTAAAATTTCAAAGCAGGTGAAGGGGGAAAGATTAAAAGCAAAGTTCTATCCTGTAAAACTGGCACTTTAAAGAAAAGGCCTTTAAAAAACTAAAACATTTTATTCCAGAAATTCTTCTAAAAGAAAAGCTGACAAAAAACCCCAAAAAACCAACAAAAAGACAAGTCTCAGTTACTTAGGTCACTAATGATAAAAATTCTGTGTAGCCACTTGTCATGATTTTGCATTTAGGGAAGTGATGGAAAGGTTTGTTATGCAAAACCACAACACCACTACAAGCTCAGTTAGATGCCTTGTCTTTAAAAAAGAATTCTGCAGCAGACAAATCATCAACAGCTCTGCACTGTGACTACCTCAGTAGGTGAAAACCCTTGAGCAGATGGAAGAAACAAGTTATTTTGAACTCTGAACCACCAATTTCCCTTGCAGTTGGAGCAGAGCAGAGTGATCTCACCCACTGCCCAGCCCCTTCCAGCTCCCCCGGCAGCACAGGGAGTGCAGCAGGCAAGCACTGGCCAAAGTGCCACCAAAACAGTTCAGGGCTCTGCTTCCAGAACAGCAAGGCAGCTCTTTTGTAGTTTACTGAGGATTTCCTCAGAAAACAAAACTGGTTTTGTACCATTTCACCCAGTACACGCACATAAAAAAAATAAGCACACTGTACCAGGAGCAGCAGAGATATAATTTAAACATGCATCCAGCTAGAAACCATATATACAGAGAAACAGGCCTATACAAACAGAACAGGACCACTTTATTACATTACAATTCTGGTGGAGCTTTTGGAGGAAATCACGGCAGATAAAGCAAATCAGACCGAAGGAGGTGGATGTTGCTTCTGAAAGTGATCTGTTTTGAAATGCCACACAACACCCCCACCTTTCTCCAGCACACATCTATTACAGATCCAGCTACACACAGCTCTTCCCACGACTCCTGGACTCCCTTCCTGTACAGAGGTAGATTTCTGTCGATGTTCTGATATTGCACCACGTTAAGTATGATTCTTATCACGTTAAGTATGATTCTTATCACAAGGAACAACTTGCAAAGGCTAATTTATATAATTCATGGGCATAATCTCATTGTGGGCATTTAGGTAGTGCAGTAAGTAAATTCATTTGCACTTGAAAGAAAACCTCCAAGTGCAATGGTTTGTTATTTAGGTGCAGGTCCACTGGAAAGCTGCAGTTTTTTAACAGCTTCACATTAAGAGAGCTGTTTCTTGTCAGCAGGGTGACACCTCACTGTCTCTCTCCTTTTCAGCCTCCCTGACCTAGCCAGTGCCAGGTCTTGCCCTGCCTCCCTTGATGCTTCATCCCATTCCACTGTGTCCAGGTTAAATGTGCATTTTAAACACTGACAGGTTTTTGCAGGATTTCTTACTCATACAAGCAGTTGTAATATTGAAGAAATTTGCAAGAAGATTGATTGAAACTGCATGAAATTATTAAAAAAGCCCATCCACACTCAGGCTGCATAAGGAAAGCTAGAACTTTGCTAGCTTCAAACAGCCATTAATTGTGAACAGATCTGATGCTATCAGGAAAATCTGAAGAATTCTGGCAGGAGTCTTAATTTCTTTTGTCCATCACATTCTTGAGTAACTCTTTGACAACTGGGGAAGCTGCAGACAAGCTGCACAGCAGTACCACTTCACAATGTCTGTTAAGGAACTTCTATGGCATATTTATAAAAATAACTGCATCAAAAATCACGATGCCAGCATATTGTAACTCTGATGAGCTCACAAGCATTGCTCAGTATTTTTTCTCAGAGGCACCCCAGGAAGTTATTTTTTGCAGAAGTCTTTCAACATGGAGATAAATGAAAGAAAAATCTGGGCATGTTCCACTCTCAGAGCGAAGCCAAAGCAAGCAGCACCACTACTCCTGGCTGCAAGCTTGTCAGAAAACTCACATGGGAAGACAGTTCTCTTTTTGTACCAACCAATCTATTTGGAACTATTTTAAATGAACCATTTAGCATTAACTTCCCAGATTCAGTTTCTGTGAAGCATTCTGTGACACAACATCAGTAAGAAATAGTGGCTAGTTTAGAACTGAGTATTTTTTGTTGAATTATGGATACAAGGTTTGTAGAAATTCATTACATCTCTCCACATATTCACTTGTCCTCTAAAAGGGCCAAGGTAATTAAATCCCAAGTTACTTCACACCAACTGCATCAATACTGAAATTCCTGTTGACTGTTTTCCTGTGATGATAGGACTGCAGACCTAGAAGTAAAATCATCTCACCCTCCTGGAGGAGCCCATTTTGTGCAGTGAACCCTTCACTTCAGGGAGTAACTTGATGAGGAATTACACTCCCTGTCCCTGGCAGAAAGGACTTATGTACCTTGCAAGATCAGGCTTTAGAATGAAGAACTCCATTGTATGAGGGAAATGACAAATAGTAGAAGTGAAATGACAGCGGCAGGAACCAGGGCTTTTGGAGACTTGTCTGGTTTTACTAAGCAATGGTTCTTCCCAAAACCATCTCCAGCTGGGCAGAGCCTCGCTGGGTGCACAGAGGGCAGCCCAGCTCTGCAGTTACCATTTGATGTCCAAGCTGCTGGTGCTTTGATTCACTGCACTGTACGTGGTGTGCAAAGTGTCCTGGACCTTCCTGGAGTCCATGCCCTCCAGCCAGTCCTGGTACATCCTCTGCACGTGCAGGTTGGCTTCTGGCAGCCTGACAGGAATTGCAGTGTACACCTCTTCCATCTGGGCAAGCAGGGCTTTGTCTGGTTTGCCATCCTCAGTCTGGGCCTGGCCCTTTCCATTGAGGCACCCTTAGGAAAAAAAATAAATTAAAAAGGTGGAAGGTGATGGAGATTTGATATGAAAATAAAGTCTCTGTTAACTCAGAATTCTTTTTTCACACTTCTCTACAGGAAGTTTTTTTTAACTTCCTCCCACGCTGTTACAATTTGTATTTACCTAAAATGACTCCAATATCAACTTCATCTTAATGGAAAGGAGGTTTCCATATCACAAATCTTTCTCTGCATTCTCCACGGTTTTATGATCCTAATTATGTTCCTTGTCTTTTCTTGCCCTTGACAACTACCATTTCAGAGCATCCTCTGAGGTTTGGCAGTGCAGTGCTGGCACTTATTTATAGGTCAGAAGAGAACAAATAACTAATGACTAAATTTAGAAAACTCAATCATTTTTTGAGCCAACTCTGCACCTGTAATTGGTGTTCTGGACCCTTAATGAACAGTGAGATTTTAGATTATTAAGAAGAGAATTAAGAGGGAATGAAATGAAGTGCCTGCCTTTAAGGCAGCTTTCCTTTGAGATTCAAGATACATGTGCAGAACAACTGCAGATCCACAATTATTTTTACCTCCTGGGCAGGCAAGGACTTCTACAAAATGGTAGGAAAACTTCCCTTTTTTCAACTTCAGGACCATGTTTTGGATATTTCTGAAGCCATAAGCTGCTGCAAAACGCAGCACTGTCTCCCCATCCTTTTCAAGGGTAACTTCTTGAAAGTCCTTGTTCCTGTCAAGACACAGAGAGAACATTTTAATCCCCTGCATTCCCAGAGGAACAATCCAACTGTGCCAGTTTGTGTTCAGATGCTCCAAAGGGAGCAGAACAAGTGAGATCAAGGTGAACTCTTCCACCTTCTAAAGTGAGTAAGCAGAAGTTGGGGTGGAATCTTTGTAATAGAATTCTACTTAATTTCTAAGTGCAGGTAAGGTTTTAATTAAATTATTACCAGCAGGAGCTGCTGCACAGTGAGAGACTTGCAGGTTCAGAGCAGGTTTATAGCCTGTAGCAGCCAAACACCAGGTTAGCAGTAACTGCTTTCACTGCAGCACCAACCAAAGCAGGGGAAGTTCCTGGCCTGCAGGAACGAGTTCCTTGCCAAGAGGGTGGCCAAGTGTCTAAGGGACATTTGGAAATACCAACTGGAAATACATTCTTCTGTTCTAGCTCATCCATTCTATGTAAAAGGATACAAAACTCTAACTTACTTTAGTGCTTTGTAGGTTATCTCCTTGACATCCACACCAAAAAGCTCCTTTGCAGCGTGTTTAAAAATGTGCTCCAGGTAACCATCAGATCTCTTCCCGTCATGCCTTACTACATCTCCCTCCTTTAAGCCATCAAACCTTAGGGAACAACAAAATGGAAGATCAACTCCAAAAATTTCATTCTTTCACTTCAATAAAGTAGTGTGTTTCTTCTCTTCTGTCTCCCCCACCAAAAAGTGTTTTGTGGCACTGAGAACGCATTACACTTTTATTTATTACAGCTTAAAAATGTAAATTATTCAGGACAGCAGTGAGATGATGAAAAAAAGCATTTAAAAGAAAAGATGCAGGGCCCTCCATGTTGAGAAATATCAAGCAACAGTAATTTATAAGAATGCACCTTCATCACAATCTGATGATTTTGTTAACAACCTTTTACTGCTCAAGAGCCATTTTGGTGAAAAATTATTTAAATAAATGGTCATTTTTTGCTTGTGAGAATACAAAACTACTTCAGAAGTTACAAGTCTTTGCTGACAGTTCTCCTGCTTTAGGAACTGTTTGTCACAGTCTGTAACACTGTGCCAATAAAATCACACCAAATTAGTAGAGCTACAACCAGGTTAGAACAGTATACACTGAAAATAAGTGCTACACTGTGGTTCAGGAGAGAAAATGGGAGATCCTATCCCAAGGGCATCTCCTGGAAGTTCAACTCTCCCCTAGTCAAAAGCAGCTCTGAAGGGCTCACATTCATACAACTGTTTTAATACCCAGCACTTTATCACAAATTGCTGCCGTGCTGGGGCTTGTTTTAAGGGGATGACTTTAAGTTGTTTAAATTTCTCTGCAAGATCTACTTTTAATACCCTAGAAGAGCAAATATTTACATCATTAGGTCTCACAGCTGAACCAGTATTATAAGATTAGCCCTTTAAAAAACTACATTATTTTCCAACATAAATTGAGGGCATTTGGCTCTTTCAGTCTGGAGGAGACAGAGGTCAGACACCACCAGGATCTGCAGCTGCTCCTGAGGGACAGCTCTGATCTCTGCTCTGTGACAGTGACAGAACCCATGGAATGGCTGGAGCTGTGCCAGGAGAGGTCTGGGCTGGATTTTGGGAAAGGTTCTTCCCCCTGAGGGTGCTGGCACTGCCCAGGCTCCCCAGGATGCCCAGGTGGGATTTTTGGAGGGTCTGAGCAGGGAGAGGGACTGGACAGGGAGATCCTTGTGGGTCTTTCCAGCTCAGGCTTTCTGTGATTCTATAAATTGAGCCAATGAACCAGCACATTCTGAGTAACAGCTTGTCCTTTCATTGCACAGGCTGATAGAGAACTAAAATCCTGTCTCTATGTGATCCTGACACAGAATTACACGATTGTCTCTGATTATTCCTGCAAGAACTTTATTCATTCTCATTCTGTGTGACAATCTCAGGTAGAAGCAATCAAAGAGCTGATACAAACAAGCAAACACAAACACAGCTCTGAACACGTTCCCACTGACCCACTCAAATTTCTCCCCTCTAGGTCCAAGCAGGATTCCAGCTGGAACTGGAAGGGATTTTTCAAAACTTCCAGAGCTTTCTGTTTTGTGCAAGACAGCACGTTTATTGCTCCACTAGCAGCCCCTTGGAAAGATACCAAGGAACATCTGTCACAGCTGAACAAAGATCAGGGAGAGCAGCCTCTGTAACTAAGTCTGAGAATTAAACACCACACACGCTGCTCCCTGAGCAGAAGGGATGGAAACAAAACCTCTCCAATGCTTTGTGTGCTTCTCATCCAAAGCACAGTCCAGTTGGATCTAATCCTGAAAAACTGACTGCTGTCCTCAGTATAGAAACCAATTAATTACCATTTCCTGAAAGGGTGCTGCTTCTAGCAATCTCCATAAACATATTGGGGAGTGAGAATTTACTGCCAGGATGCTGCTGTGAGAGAGGGGAGCCCAGAGCAGATGGTCAGCCCCAGGACTGTGTGCCAGCAGCTTTTTGGGAGGCAGCTGGACACAGATCAGGCTGCTGGGCTCTCCCCAAGGAGCACAGGAGAGCTCTGAACAGGGCCAGCAGCAGCCCCAGACAGCCACACTTCCTAGCAGGCTTGAACTTCATACACTCACATCTATTATTAGTGTAAATAATCAATATTTATCAATAAATAATAGATAATCCTTAAATATCAATCAGGAGCTACACAAATCTTCAAGTCATAAATGTCAGAAGAGCTACAGTATAAGGCTCATTACCTCAAGTTATCTGCTTTGTATTTAGACAGTACATGTATTTTTATATTATCTCTTTTATATATAGCAAGAACATCTAAGAGAATATTTTTGTGGGTTTGGCCACTATATAAGGGCGAAGCTGTGGTATACTCAGGCTTTGATGCAGGTTTTTTTCTCTAAAAAGAAAAAAACATTCTTCTGAGCTGTTTTATATTTATGTCATGTGGGAAATGGATTTATAGAAAATTCTCAAAGGTTGACAGAAAACTCACATAGTGTACATCTGTATGCAAGCATTAAAAACCCTAAGAAATACTGACTTAAAAATACTATAGAATAAACCAGACATTGTTAAGAGAGAAACTAAACTAAAAACAAGTTTCAAAAGATGACCTTACAAATAAGACTAGATACTTTAGGGAAATAAAACTATATAAAATGCATTGTAGTAAGACCCATGATTGACTTTAAGACATTGACTTTACAACATAGAGTAGCTAAAACTGGTAAACCAAGAAACACTTACAATGTATTGTAATTAAGCAATAGTTGGCTTCTGATTGTGATAGCATGAATTGCAACACTTGCATTGTCTCACCCTTCAAATGAGACTGAAAATAGAATAAAAGTTTTTAAAACATCTTACCCCATCTCTAAGTCACAAAAGAGCTTTATCCAACAATGTTGAATATGCTGCAACATGATGTGTGTCATTAAAATAAAAAAGCAATCCACAGCAAAACTACTTACAAACTATCTACAGCTACTTCAGCCACATCTTTCATCGACACATTTTTCTGTTCCATTATTTGGACAATTTCACCTGTAGGAAAACACACAACATTTTACTTTCAACACAAAGCACAGCACACACAGTGCCTCTGTCTCAGAGATCAACACCCCAACACCTGCATTGCTTTGTGTCACATTCTCCAGCTCCTCTGCAGTGACTGAGGAGCCTGGCAATTCCTGCCCCAAAGAAAAGGGACCTTCAGCTTGCCCAGACTCTGCTTAGAGCCTCAGCCTTTCTGTTAGGCCAAGCTTGGAAATACCCAAACTACACTGCAGGATGTCTGGACGCTAAGGCTAAAGACAAGATCCTCACCAAAAGGCAACTGGTGCCATGAATTAGGAAAAATTCTTAATAAAATAATAACCATAGACAAGCCAGACAAATGTTTTAAATATGGATTTGCATAACTTTTACATTCTTTAACAGGCTGTCAAAATACCTGATTTTTTAGATGAATAGAAACTTAGAAGGAAAGGGACACATCACTCTGCCTTCCCTGTGCACTACCAGGAGCACAAAAATGTGTACTAATTTTAATTAAAAATTTAAACATTTTTATTTTTTTGGCAGAAAATGTACTTTCTGCCATAGCACATTTGGCAGAAAAAAGTCAACCTTATGACTAAAGCAGACTTGAAAAAAGCAAACTCTGGCATAAAGACTATTCTAAAAATGGTGATTCACTTATATATTCATAGATGATAAGTTTAAAAAAGTTAACCTGATGTCAGGACACAATCAACTTCTGCTGAATTATACAAGGCAGTGTAGAAATCTTCCCTCAAGGCTTCCAGCTTTTTGTCATAACAAGGTGCAATGACTACATGGAAAATTTTATCAGGAGACAAATTCTGTGGAATACAGAAGGGAACACATGTGAATTCCATGAAGAGCAAAAAGACAGTTTAAAGGATGACAGGGACAAAAATAGTGACATAAACCTCAGGACTAAGTCCCTACCCATTAAATTTAAAGAATTTTCACACTGATAATGATTTGCCAGATGTCAGAAAGCATCAGCAAACTTCCAAAGTCAGTCTCTGGCTGGACCAAATTCCCTCAGACCATGTTTCCTGCAGCTTTTTGATTGCCTTATAAAGTGAATTCAAGGCAGGAGTTCAGAGTTCTGGTTTCTGGCTGTCACTCACTCACTTTCACCCAGAGCAAGCCCTTCAGGATTTGTCTATCCACGTGCAGACACCAATCCTTCCCTACAGAATGTTCCTGTACTTCCTTTTATGTGTGATAGATAAAGAAGAGCAGTTTTTTTCAACATACAAAACTGAGGATAAAAAGGTTAGCTCCAAGAATACAGTGCTTTTATTGAGCTCATCTAACAGGGCAATTTCCACATTTTTCTCCTCCACTCCTGTTTTGGCTGTGTTGTAGAACTACACAGGCAGCATTTCACAAAAAAGAAACCCTTTAACTGCTATGGATTTAAATTGATCCATAAATATTTAAATCCATGTTGCACTGGAGGTGCAAGGACTGCAGCCAGCTCACACTGCACTGTATGAAACGAGGTTCTTTGTACATTCTTCTCATCATGGGCACTTTACAGCACAGAGCACCATTTCTTCTTCAAGTCAAGGACAAATGTAATATACTAAGATCTGTATCTCAGTATTAAAGCCCATTTAATAGAATATAATGGCAAAAATAAATCAGAATTACTTACCTGCTGCCTGGCAAAGTATCCCTTCACTAGGGAGCCCATGATCTGCTGTGGAGACTTTGCAGTGCAAATGTGGGAGGTCACCAGGTTGGTGAGAACCCTTTCAGCATATCGGATCCAACCTGGAAGCACAAGAAATGACAGGTACAGAGAAGTGACCCACAGGCACAGCAAGTGCCTAAAAATGATGACACACATTCTAAAAATGATGACACCTTCACAACAGGGAGAACCTTTCTATGTTGGCTGGAAGCCCCACCTTGGAATCATAGGAAACCTCAGGGCTCTGTTAATAATGCTTTAGTCAATAATTCACTGTGCCATGAATTCTAGACCAAGGTCCACTGTGAATTTCCTGACCTGTTACCCTTCCTCATGCACAGATTTAACAAAGCAGAAAGAACAAGACCCCAGCTGACAGAAATTTGACCTTCTAGACCTCAGCCCTTGGATCACCACATACTGCAACAAATGCACTGTTTGGCTGCTTAACTGTAACCTGGTGTTTCCTGAGATTTAATATCCCTGCACCCAGCCTGCCTCCCCTAGAACAGAAGAGCCAATGAAAGCATTATTACAAGATGCACATGGATTAAGCTTAGGAAAAAATGGCTTATTTTACTATTGTTAGGGTAGCCACACCTTCAGCCAGCCATTTTCTGGCTTGTGTTGTCATCAAAGAGCAAGAAAGCATTAAAATGACCATATAAACTCCTGCAGTTGTAACTCAGAACATGTTATTTTTGGTGGTTTCTTGTGTGATCATGAAGATGCATGTATGCATCTGCAGGAAGTGCAAAAAATCTAAGCAAGCTTTTGCTCCTGTAAAACCCCATTCCTGGAAAAGGAAATTGATGGACTGGGACAAAAGCATTAGAATCCTAAATACTTATGATCTTCCTCCTGCTGCTGCAAGTCTGCCCCATCTGAGATGACACAGAGGTTGGCAGTGCCTTAAAAACATCAGATTTTCCAGAGCAAGTGCTTCATGTTGCTCACCAGCTTAGTACATTAAGGAAAGAAATGGATTCTTTTGAGATATTACATATACTATCAGTAGTAACACTACTGTTCTTTCAACAGGAAAAACCAAAAATGAGCTCAGTTTCTCCCCAGAGAGCAGCAGGAGGTGAAAAATTAAAATAGGGACAAGAGAAGAGCTTTTCTCAGGTTCTGGACTATGCAGGCTCTGCTCTTTGCTCATGGTGGATGTCATGCACCAGCCTGCTGCAGAGGGTGATAGGACTGTGCAAAGTCACACACCAAGATAAAAAGGAATAAATATATATAAATATATGTGTAAATATGTAAAGAGTAAATACTTGAGTTTGCATTGACCTTGCATCTACAGAGCAATATAAAACCCATTTTGTGCTAAACACCCAATAAACAACACCTCGGGGACACATTTCTGTAATTTGGGAGTAGAAAGAGGAAGGGGAAAAATGAACAGAAAATGCACACAGACAAATAAGGACAGAAACACAGTGAACAATCTCACTTGTAAGATGACTAATCAGGATTTTTGCTTTCTCTAATTGCTGACAAAGAAACATACCATGTTTTCAAAATGGATTTACAGTGATATTCTGGGTTAGTTTCCCAGAAATGGAAAGCACACATGCTTCTGTTGCCATCTCTATCACAATAGAGAGCTGACACCAAAACCAGCACTGAAACCAAAAATCTTGTGCAAACCACACAAGGACAAGGAAAGTGCTCCAATAACTATTTTAAAGTATTTCCACTGAGAGCAGCAGATAATCTGAGCTCTGTTTCCAGATGAAGCAAATTAAAATTACCTCAGAAATTCTAAAAGAAATCCTCAGGTTTTGAATTTTACCTAAAGCACATACAAGACAACAAAACTAAGTAATGGAGGTGTTTTGCTGCATAGGTTTTACATTAAAAAAACCAATATATTATATGTCTGCTCCTGGAGATAAGAGGTTACACTAAGATAACAGTAACAGAAAAAAAGAGACCTGTTTTTAATACATCTATGTAGTAGTTAAAGCATAACCCAGATATTTCCAGTACACAACACACAGAACAAACAAAAATACAAGTATAATTCAAACAGCAGTATTTAAAATTCAAATCAATGACAACAGCAGATTCTGGAGATCACTGACTGCAACTCATCATCACTCTAACATTTCTTTAGTAAATGCAATCCACTTGAGTTATTTCAAAGCTAGCAAGAAGTATTTTGGTATTTTTATCAGCCTTTTGAAAAGCAACACTATGAACGTTAGGGTGGAGTTGATGAGGGTGTTAGGCAAAGGAATTACTTCTACCTCCTTTTTGATACTTTTTTAGGAATGTGACTTTTTACTTGGAATTGAAATGGTGCTGTGCTAACAATGGAAAATTGAGCAGTGGCTGCACGTTCTGCATCTTTTCAGCTGGTACAAGTGCAGGTTCTGCTCATAACAGAACATGTTCTCAGGAGTGAGCCATTCAGTGAGTCAAGTCTGTGACATTTCATGTGAGAATTACTTCCCAAGTGTCAGACATAATCCATCTCACAGTCATCACAAGGAATGTCACTTGCTACTTTCCCCTAGGCTTAAGTGGCAAGTTCTAAACTTTGCTTAAGGTAACAGAGATTGTGGTTTAATTCTATCAAAGTTTCTTTAAGATTCTTTTCAATGAGAGTTTAACTCCCTGTTAAACTTTGAGGTCTGAACACACAAGAAGCACCCACTAAACTCCTCCATTCCAGTCTGATTCTCAATTCCAAGCACTGACATGCACTCAGGATAAGCAGTGATACTGGGAACAAATACTGCGTGCTTGGTGTCCCTCAAAAGCAAATTAAAAATGTTCTGAGTTATGTAAGGCTCCCAGAGAAAGCCACCCTTTCCTCAGCTCCTTGGTGGCTCCAGTGAGACTGGTTTGGAGGGCAGGAAGGATGGATAAATCAGTTCTCACCAGGGCAAGCAGAGGCAAACATTGGTAAGGCATGTTCCTCCTGGTTCCTCCGCTGGTACCGCTGCACAAATTCCCTCTGGCTCTCCAGGATACTGAAATCTGCAGCTATAGTGGTGTCAAAAACATAATGCACCCCTAGGGAAGCAAGCAGAAACATCACCACAATGTTTTCAACCTCACAAACCCCTTTTCAAAGTTCCAGGCCTATGAAAAATCTTGAAGGATCAACAGGTATTTTCCTTCCCCTCTGCAAATTTTCACAAACAGCAAGAAATAAAAGCCATACACTGGAAAATCATCTTGTACATCCAGAGTTTAAAGAGGCTAATGCTGCAAGGAGCACTGCAAACACTCTCTGCCTTGTTTCTGAGCATCCATCACTTTTAGTTCAGTTGAACAGGATGCCACAACTCCTGGCTGACATGCAGGGACTCCTGCAAAGCAATGCTCTTTTCAAGACATGCTGAAGTCACAAAAAATCATATCCAGCTAAGAGGCATATCTGCCATTGCTCAGGCTGTTTGCAGAGGTACAGGAGCATATCACCAACACAGCAGAGACCTTCTGGCTGCTCATTTGGCAACACACTCCCTATTAAGCCTACGTAACACTGAGCACATCCCCACAGAAGTGAGGGTAGATAATGAATACATTCTAGGAAATCTGGGGCCCACCAGAACTCAGGAATGCTTTGAGATGAATATACACTGGGTACAGGGACACATCAGAAAAAACATGAAAAAAAAATATATAGAGATATAGATGGTAGGAAACAGTTTATAGGTTTATTACAGTTCTTTTTCTTTAAGTAAATTTTAAAAATCCCAAACTTATAAGGAAAGTGGCGATTGCTTTTTAAATATAAACTTTGTATATAATGAGCAAAGGAAATACAGCTTTAACATAAAACAGGCAGATACAACAGTTCTTTTAATTTCAAATTACAGAAAAAAACCCAGAACTAAGAATCTTCTAGAGATACAATGTGTCAAAAGGACTGAAGGAATAAGAATTACCTTCTCCCTCAAGTTATAAAATAATGGGAAGCTTGTGCTAAGCCCTCCCCAGTTTCTTGGTAGCCAAGGTTTTGGAGGCAGCTCTACAATGTCCTTCTATTCTGTGACCTTTCCCGTGAGCAGGGAATGTCCCCAGTTTCTCACACTGCTCTATGTGGCACTGGTGCCTGGCTGCAACTTCACAGAGCGTGGAGTTCAAACCCTGAACGAGCTTGTGCAAGGGCACTTTAGGACTGCTTAACAAAATACCATGGAATGGAATCCCACCACTGGTTTTGCTTGGGAGGAACCTTAAAGTTCATCCAGTGCCACCCCCTGCCATGGGCAGAGCCACCTCCCACCGTCCCAGGCTGCTCCAAGCCTGTCCAGCCTGGCCTTGGGCACTGCCAGGGATCCACGAGCAGCCCCAGCTGCTCTGGGCACCTGTGCCAGGGCCTCCCCACCCTCATTTCTTCCTATTATCTAATCTAACCCTGCCCTGTTTCCCTCCGTGCTGTCAAAAACCCTCCCCAGCTCTCCTGCAGCCCCTTCAGGTACTGGAAGGCTGCTGAGAAAGCAAAACCAAGCAAAATGATCCCTCCCTTTCTGCTTCACCACCATAACAAATGCAAACTTACCAAGACTTTTGAGGAAACCACAGAGTCTCTTGGCTGCTTCATTCACAGAGAAATTGAATTTAGCAGCAAAATAAGGCAATGACTGAGGGCATAGAGACACTGCCAATATTTTGTGTTTTGAGGTATCACATTTCTGGTAAGTGAAACAAAGGGGAAAAGAAAAAAAAGATTCTCATTACAACAGGGTAAGGCCCCTTGCTTTCCCTTCCTTTCCCATTCCTGGAGATATTCCTTGGAGTCTCATGCTTCAGTGGGCCACATCATTAAAAACCCTGTGAAACAACCCTCAAGCTGCAGCAGAACAGGATGTTCTCTGATCCTCACAGTGTTCATCTCCAGTCATCTGTAGATGTTTCTTTTATAGAACTCAGGGGAAATTCACCCCTCCTAGGACAATTCTGTGGTTGGTTTCTGTGTGGGGTTAAGTGAAGTTAAAGGACATTCTGATGTTCTAGTAGGATGAAATATTCTAGCAAATATGAAAAGAGCTGTATGTTTAAACATTTATAAAGAATGTTTACAGAAGCAGGGACGTTTTAAGCTATAAATACAACCCAGCAACTTACACACCTGATTTTTTTGTTAAAGCTCCTGTGTCTTTATCACTGCAGTTGTTGAGAGAAAGTGGCAAAATGGGACTCTCAACAAATCAGCATTTATAGGCACTGAGGAATCCTGTGAAAGTACCCAGTGTATGGTGTGGAACTGTGCAGCTCTAATGACTCTGACATTTAGCTGAAGATTAATCTTGTGTTTTAGCTGGGACATTTTCCATACCAGTGGAACCCTTGGAAGACAAAGCAGGACTGCGCTACAGGCAAGTGTCACCCTGCAAAGGTCAGAGCCCACAGTCTGTACTGATCCCCTTGCTGGACAATGACCCTTCAAGAAGAGCTCCTGACTGCCCTTTGCTTGTGTTTGGACCCCTGGAGCTGTGATGAAGGTATCTGACTGCCTTGCTGCTGTAGGATTCAGGCCCTCTTAACAGGACCCATGTGACCCAAAAAGATTATTTCCCCCCCTTCTCTTCTAATTTTCTCACGTATGACAACATCATTCTGTATGGACAGTTCAACTCCTTCTAAAAAATGTAAGTATTATGTAATTAATCCATATTTATGACACACATGTACAGATCAAGAAGTTTCAATTCTAGTAGCTCTTGCACAGAAGTCTGGAGCAGAACTAAAATGATTAATTTAGTATCAGGTTCTAAGGATCTGAGCATTACACAAAGCAACTAACTTCTAGAAAAAACAGAACTCAGCAGAAAATAAAACAGCAATAGAACACTTACAAGGTTTGCTAAGAATATGGACAAAATGTAGTTAGGTTGAATGTATATTTAAAAGAATGCTAATTTCACAAACATGTCTTTATAGGTTTGTATAATTTGGGTATATTAGCACCAAAA
Source organism: Lonchura striata (assembly GCF_050655825.1). Taxonomy (NCBI): domain Eukaryota; kingdom Metazoa; phylum Chordata; class Aves; order Passeriformes; family Estrildidae; genus Lonchura; species Lonchura striata. The sequence goes on from NC_140720.1 coordinate 13,546,637, forward strand.
CCACCCAGAACAGTCCTAGCAGTGAAGGTATATATGTATAAACACTAAACTACAGAATAATTTGTTAGTACAGTAATGAAATCATCACATTGCCAATAAATTCTCCTTCTGCAGGTGCAGTGACTTTCCACTGGTGTTTATGTTAAGTGCTGTGACCTTGCAACTTCAGTACAAAATAATTTTAAGTACTTTTAACATTTGTGTTGCCTGACTTCCTCTTTGCAATAAGCATAACCTGACAAATCCTCACATTATCCGCCTTGGGAAACCAAGCTGCTTAGGCATTCTGTAACTGCCTCCTCCTCACAGAAAACAGCGGGGTATTGTTTGGGTCACTTTACCTTATTAAGGTTGAGAATACGAAAGAACTCCTTCTGATTCTGCTGGAAAACTCTGGCTCCTTCTTCCAATGTCATGCAACTGTCACAAGCTAAGCAGTCGCTAAGGAGTATTTTAGCATTAGCCAGTGTATCAAACTCATTTTTCTGGTGGCAAAAAAAGAAGTAAACAAGAATTGAATACTGATCAAATGATTTTCAAGATCTCTGCAATGAGCCAGATGAAAAGCTAACACAGCATTCCTATTGGGTTTAAAGCAGGACAATCCTTGACACTTGCATAACGTCCAAGATTATTTGCAGGTAAACAAAATAATATGTTCCATCCCAATCATAGCTCTGCTCCTCCTATTACTGTGAAACTGCGAAACGTTGAAGTGTAAACAAAAATCTAAATTTAGCCCCTAGTCCATATGCTAGTAACTTAATTTGCACTGTGCTTCAGAGCTGACAGTCCCCATCAACTCATGGAGCAACTGAGAAAACTTTCCCTTGAACTATTAAAGCTCTTTAACCAGATGTCCCTCTAACAGCAAGGTGGCTTAGGCTTTGTAGCACGAGGTAAAACAAAGGGAACACAGTTCTACAATTGCTCTAAACATATTCTCTTGAGATCAAGAGTTTCACACTATCTGCAGCTCACTTGAGAAGAATGAATACTTGGATGTAAGGAATAAGTAGATATTTTGTCCACTTGTACTATCAAAACTCATCTTCTTACAAGCTCTCTGTTCTGGAGACTTGATATAAGTGTTTTAGCACTCCAAATTTTTAGAACTTAGAATTTCTGTTTTGTGTTTGCATACTAAGGGCTTTTATTGCACCTTTTTACAAGATTTTTGACTCACATATTAAGGGATGCATACAAGAGCTCATAATTGTTTTCAACTGCTTGTTGTTTATTGTTATACTTAATAGTTGAAAGTTGTCTCCTTTCAACCCATTTTGGGGTCCACAAAACAAAATAATATAGTCTAATACAGATTTTAAAGGGAACATTACCTCTTCAGAGCCATTATTTGAACTCAATGCATCAACAGACGTACTTTGCGTATCGTCATTTTTCTGTTTTTTACTGCATTCCTGAAACAAAACATAAAACGCGTGCATTATGCAAAGCCTGCTCACCATTCTGTAAAAACACTTCTGCCGAACTGTTCCCATCATTAACCACCGGCAGAGTTATTTACAGCGTTTTAGAACACGCGCAAGACAAAGTGCAATTCCTACGATGGAAGTAATTTCCGTGGAATCGCCCTGCTTCATCGGTTTGCGAGCTCTGGGCGGTTCGGGGCTGCCGAGGGCAAGCCGCACGCCGGCGACAGCGCGCCGCTCCGTGACCTTGGGGCCGGCGGGGCTCCGAGCCCGTCCCCGCCGGCGGCATCCCCCCAGCCGGGGGGCGGGCAGGACCCGGCCGCCGCACTCACCTTCTTGCTGCAGTTCTCGCACTTCATTTGCGGCTGCCGCGCGGAGCCGGCCGCCGGGGCTGCGGGACAGGAGAGAGCGGGGCGGGCGGTGAGAGCCGCAGCGGCAGCGCCAGCCCGCCGCCGTCCCCCGGTCCCCGCCGCCGTCCCTCGGTCCCCGCCGCCGTCCCCCGGTCCCCGCCGCCCTTTGTGGCCGCGCCCGCCCCGCCGGGCGGTCCCGGGGCGGCGCTGGCCGAGCCCCGCGGGGAAGGCGCTCCCGCACCGAGGTAACGGGAGAACGGGCGGGCACGAGCCGCGGCTCCACAGGGAAAAAAAATAAATAAATAAAATAACGACAACCGAAAGGCCCAAGGAAGCCTGCCGGGGGGGAGCGGGGCGCAGCGCCGGCCCCGTACCTGCCGCCGGGGCTGCGCCTGTGGCCGCAGAGCGGGCGGGGCGGCGCCGCCTCCCCCGCCGCCTCCCCCGGCCGCGCCCGCCGGGCTCATTGCGGACCTGCGCCGCCGCACGTACGCGGAGGGACGCCCCCATCCCCATCCCCAAACCATCCCATCCCCATCCCCATCCCATCCCCATCCCCAAACCATCCCATCCCCATCCCCATCCCCAAACCATCCCATCCCCATCCCCATCCCCATCCCCATCCCCAAACCATCCCCATCCCCATCCCCATCCCCATCCCCATCCCCATCCCCATCCCATCCCATCCCCATCCCATCCCCATCCCATCCCCATCCCCAAACCATCCCATCCCCATCCCCATCCCCATCCCATCCCCATCCCATCCCCATCCCCATCCCCATCCCCATCCCATCCCCATCCCATCCCATCCCCATCCCATCCCCATCCCATCCCCATCCCCATCCCATCCCCATCCCCATCCCCAAACCATCCCCATCCCCATCCCCATCCCCATCCCCATCCCATCCCCATCCCCATCCCGATCCCGATCCCGACCCGGACCCCCGGGCCGCAGTGATCCGCCAGCCTGCCCTCCGCGCTCGGCTTCGCCGCTTCTCTGGAGCGTCCCTGCGCATTTTTTACAACGCGCTCCTCTGTTATATCGTACAAAGGGTTCCCCCCCACCCCGCAATTTTTGTTTTTTCCCAATGGCTTTAAAGTGAAATGACACTCTGCTAGTTACTAAATACAGCATCATCACCATTCTATTTAACCAATATGCTGCGATTTCCCATTCCTGTAACAAAACACAAGTACCAGCACTGCTGTTCCCAGGCAGAAATCACAAATCCTCATAACAGGATTATTAATCAGACATCAACCTTCCACAGTCCCAAAGGCCCCGGAGTATTAATCAAGATGTTTATGATTTCTTGTTTTTCTGAACCTCAGGTTGTAGGATTTTGACAGAAAGGTTCAATCTACATTCTGCTCCTTTTTTAACCCCCGGCCACAGGAACCCACACGTACAAGCAAACGCCTACGGCTACACAGAGAAGCTATTCAAGTGTAAAATGACATTTTATAAATTAAACCACAGAACTTCCAAAAAACATGCAATTTCCTGCCTAAACTGCAACTTTTCTACAACACTGGGTAAATCCCCTCCTTCTACAGTGACCTCTAAGCCACAAATAGGTTTTGAGCACAAAGGCTGGAAGCAGGCATAGCCGGAGGGGTTTGTTAACCAAAAAACAGAACTTTACTTGTTCTGTTTTAAGGACACTGAATATAACCCCAGGGAAGAATATAGTGGGTTTTTTTTTTTAATTTCAGACTATAGGTGAGTTATCACTGAGGTCAGAGAAATCAAGAATACCTCAGCTTAACCATGATAAAACCAAACAGAAACGATTTCATACTTACCACTTCAAGGAAAGTAAGCTAATGCTGCTTTATTCAGCATTATGCCCTGGAAAAAATATCACTAATCCTGGCTTGAGGTAAAAATTGTAATAGCTTTGGTAATAATTTTCTGTGCCTCTGCTCTCTTCATTAAAGATGCTTTCACATTTCATATTAGCCCAAGCTTTTTACAGGCACAACCACTCCTGAGCAATTCCTATGTGACCTAAGAATTTGCATTTCCTACAGACTTGCTGGAATATAGCATTATCTGACATCTTTCTTGTTCCTGTGGATGAGTATTTTCATACAAAAAAAGCTGTGCCAACCTCCCACCTTATTCCACCAGGATACAACAGCTATAGTTGCATTGACCAATAAGGTGATAGGATACATGAGAAGTTCTAAATTAGAAATGTGTTGAGATTTGCACTTAAAGGCACAGCTAAAATCTTCCTGTTTCATACTCTGATTACACCTACATTTGTTATCCAAAACTGATACAGTGATTCTTCAAAAAACATGTCAGTTTTATATATTTCTATAAGTGCACAGATCATATTTAAAATATTTTTTTATTTCATGGAATCACAAAGTAGTTTGGGTTGGAATGGACCTCTGAAGGTCATCTAGTCCAAACCTCCCTTCCACTAGACCAGGTTGCTCTGAGCCCCATCCAGCCTGGCCTTGAGTGTTTCCAGGGATGGGAATCTGGTGAACTAAGTTAGTCATCTGTTACAGGACTGGATTAAACACATTCTTCTGCAAATCATCAAAGGGCAGAAGACTGAATTTCCCCCCATGTTTATTTTGTATTCACAATGAAAAACAGAGAACTGCATAGAAATGGAAGCATTTTGCAGAAATATTGAGGACATCTTAGGTACATACATTAAGTAGCCCTATGTTATCCTTCATTTTAAGAATACTTGGATTGAATTTATTTCAATTTAAAAATTCAAACAAAAAGAGCTAAAAGTTATACAAACTGAAAAGTGTGCAAGGAAATCTGTTTCAGTGCACAGTATAAAGTTATATTTGTGAAATCATTAGATAATTAGATGTCTCATTTATTTTATTGCCAAGAGCACTTTCTGTTTTCCATGAACTATGGATGCCATTTTCCCCCAGCACAGTGGATCTTTGACACCCTGAGACAAGAAAGCACCATCCTGCTTTAATCTGGGGATGGTAACACTTTCCACTTTTGCAGGGCTGCTTCCCAAAAGCCTCCATCTCTAAAACCTTTCCTATGCCAGCAGCAGGTAGCACTTAAAGGCATCACTTCTTTTATTGCCACTGTTGATGTATTTTGCCTCCGTGCTCTTTGTAACATTTATCCCTGCCCTGATACATGCTGAATGAAATGGAGAAATAAGAATTTCCCTGTGAAAACAGTGTGTTGCAAACAACTGCAAAGTGTTACAGGCTTTGCATCAGTCCTGCAGGGCAGTGCCAGCTGTAAATGGCACAGTGACAGCACATGCCACTCCCCAGCTGTCAGAATTGGGCAATAACTCTTGGCTACAGCTGGTGAACATGTATTCCATGAAATCTGTGCTTTGCAGGCTGCACACACACTGTTCCCAGAGGTCAGGGGCAGCATGGAGAGCTGCTTCTGTGGGGTGAGCTCATTTCTAACAGGACTCGCAGCCAATTCTGTCCAGCCAAAGCATTTGGTCGCTGCTTCCAAGCAAGCACTCTGGGAATTTATCCTGGCACTTAGTAACATCACGTGCTTATTGCATAGCTGAATTCCTAAGTTTAAGACCTTAGGGTGAAAAAAAAAAAAAAAAAAGTATCTAGAAAAGAATATTTAAGGAAATGGTCTGAAAACGAAAAAGCACCAGAATTACAGACATGTCAGACTAATTCAAAATAAAGGCCAGCTGTGTTCTATCTGCATGTTCTTGGGTTTAGGTCAATGACTTACAAGTTACAAGTGTGTTTACTACACAAATAGAACATAAACACTTCCACAGAATCTATTTTTACATTGTTGAGGAAGAAGTCTACAAATAGTCAATCACATATTCCTGAATTGTTTATTTTGGAAAATAGTTTTTGTTTCTGCAGCAGTGGTTTGGAATTCATGCTGTTAAGTCCAGGCTTTCAAAATGTTCATTCTTCCTTTTTCTATTGGTAGGCAGAACAGCACTCACCTACTTCAAAGAGCTGGGGAAAAATCCCCATATTTTAGAAAAAATGCTGTATTTTAGAAAAAATGCTGTGAGAATCATTAATGGATAGCAGAAACTTAGAAGGATCCTTGCCATATTTGATTGTGTATGTATGTGCTAATTCCCATGGTTGAAAAAACGTCTCTGTAACTTTCATAATTAAATTAAGTCATATCAGGTTATTCTAGTGTGACCTCTGAAGAACTGCAGAAGTAGAGTTGCTGATAATTTTGCAATTAGTAAAATAATAATAAAACATATGCTGTGTGGTTTATGCTGAGTGGAGGGGACAGATGAATTTCTTGCTTATTCAAGAAATAACACAAGAAACCTTTTGTCTTGTATCAATTAAAACAGCTTAACATTTGGTTCCCAGAGAAACCAGTTGCTTATAAAAACTGATTGACAGCTAATTAGACATAAATATCTTCCCAGAAGAATCAGTCAGCTGTTTGTTTGGGTTGAGCACATGTGATACTTATTACTTCCTATTTTTCATCCAAATCCAGCAGCTGGTACCTTGTGACTCACAAGCAGGCCAGTTCATTCTTGCAGTTCCTCACTGCCTTTCCCATTAACACACTTAAAGAGAAACTGCACATCAGCTGGTATTTTCCAGTACTTACACTTAAATGTCTTTACCATGGACTCTGGGGTGTTTTTTTCCCTATATTCACTATAGAATGTTATGAAAATCACTGATTTCACCAGACTAATGTTGAGAACAGCTAAATAAATTTCTATCATGTCATGGCCTGAGCAAACACTCCAGAATATATTCATGTTTGGAAAAAAGCCAAAAATTGAGGATTTCACCCAGGAAGGACATTCCTGTGCAACTGAGACAGGACCAAATATTAGTTGTAGATGAAGTTACACACTGACTTAGAATAATTTAAGAAGTTAAGCTAAACGACAGATGTCTGCACTTCACCCATCCTGCCTGACATAAGCAGTTGCTCTAATGGATTGAACAGGAACAGCTTTCCCATGTGAATGATGTTTGACTGAAACGTGAAAGATTTTCCAAATGCAGCCTATTTGTCCACAACAGGAAAATTACTCCGTATTTCAAGTGAATTAGAAACTTTTTCTCCCCAAATAACAGATTTTTAAACCCAAGCCTTCAGCTGATGTACAATTCAGAAAACTCATGTTGGACCTGTAAGATTATCGCTGATATTTCTGCTTTCCAAATATAAGTGATGTTTAGATTTTAGAAAAAACAAGTTATTTGTTGATGAAATTGCCTTGTTAAAGTCTAGGGCTTGATAATGTTTTAATGATTTCAGACCTAGCAGAGGTTAACAAAGTCTGAGAAAAAAGGATGCCTGCTGGCAGCAGACACAATTCAGAATTTAGGGGCCATCTGGCAAGAACTCCCAATATAAGAAGAAACAAATGAAGCCAACTCAGCAACTGTGCTGAAATCAGCTCCAAGTGGGTAAAAGGTAATTCTGGCAGGTGGAATCTGCAACCGCTGACATAAGAAACCCACCGACAAGAAGGAAAGACTGCGCATGCAGACTTATTAGCTTGACAAGTGAATCATTAACCAATAGAAGACAGAACACCAATTATTAAGAGAATTATGTAACTTGTAGGCAGTGAACGTTAATGTCTGTGTTTGCGGAAATGTGTACGTAGTTAAAAGCTTTGGTGTGCTTGATCTGTGGAAACCACTTTGCATCCTGAGCAGAATAAACGTCTCCGTACTAAACTAAACTCTGTGTCTGTGTTTAGAGAGCACCTAAAATCGGTAACACCTCCCTGCAGACGTTCCAAACCCACCTGAACGCGTTTCTGTGTCAGCTGCTCGAGGTGTGTCAGCAGGGTTTGGCCTGAGCGATCTCCACAGAGGCTCCTTCCAACCCCAAAGCTTCTCTCACTCTGCCACAGCCGAGGCTCAGCACCGGCGCTTTTGGGGCAGCGCTGCCCCGAGTGCTGCCATCGAGAACCCAGACGTTTCCTGGCCTCCCCGAGCCCGGGGACAGCCCCCAGGGGAGCCCTGTTCCAGCGAGGGGCTCCCCTGCCCTCCCCGACCCCCTCATGCAAGGGGCCACGTCCACCTCACCCATCGCGGCCCGGTCCAACTGCATCCACTGCGGCTCACCCACACACCCTGGAGCAGTTCACTCCTCTAGCCACGCGAGTTTTCTGCTCTTTCCAAGCACCGCTAAAGTGAAACAACCAAAGAAACATCGAACGCTCGTACTTCAGCAGCACCCGCGGGCGGAGGCGCCATGCTGAGTACTGGCAGCGCGCCGCCATCTTGGCGCGGCGCTGCCCTCACGGCCGGGCAAGGGAGGTTTAGAGCCCATCCTCTGCGCCATGCTGAGTACTGGCAGAGTGTCTTGGCGCGGCGCTGCCCTCACGGCCGGGCAAGGGAGGTTCAGGGCGCATCCTCTGCGCCATGCTGAGTACTGGCAGAGTGTCTTGGCGCGGCGCTGCCCTCACGGGCGGGGAAGGGAGGTTTAGAGCCCATCCTCTGCGCCATGCTGAGTACTGGCAGATTATCCTGGCGCGGCGCTGCCCTCACGGGCGGGGAAGGGAGGTTTATGGCCCATCCTCTGCGCCATGCTGAGTACTGGCAGATTGTCCTGGCGCGGCGCTGCCCTCACGGCCGGGCAAGGGAGGTTTAGAACCCATCCTCTGCGCCATGCTGAGTACTGGCAGAGTGTCTTGGCGCGGCGCTGCCCTCACGGCCGGGCAAGGGAGGTTCAGGGCGCATCCTCTGCGCCATGCTGAGTACTGGCAGAGTGTCTTGGCGCGGCGCTGCCCTCACGGGCGGGGAAGGGAGGTTTAGAGCCCATCCTCTGCGCCATGCTGAGTACTGGCAGATTATCCTGGCGCGGCGCTGCCCTCACGGGCGGGCAAGGGAGGTTCAGGGCGCATCCTCTGCGCCATGCTGAGTACTGGCAGAGTGTCTTGGCGCGGCGCTGCCCTCACGGCCGGGCAAGGGAGGTTTATGGCCCATCCTCTGCGCCATGCTGAGTACTGGCAGATTATCCTGGCGCGGCGCTGCCCTCACGGGCGGGGAAGGGAGGTTTAGAGCCCATCCTCTGCGCCATGCTGAGTACTGGCAGAGTGTCTTGGCGCGGTGCTGCCCTCACGGGCGGGGAAGGGAGGTTTATGGTGCATCCTCTGCGCCATGCTGAGTACTGGCAGAGTGTCTTGGCGCGGCGCAGCCCTCACGGGCGGGGAAGGGAGGTTTAGAGCCCATCCTCTGCGCCATGCTGAGTACTGGCAGATTGTCCTGGCGCGGCGCTGCCCTCACGGGCGGGGAAGGGAGGTTTAGAGCCTATCCTCTGCGCCATGCTGAGTACTGGCAGAGTGTCTTGGCGCGGCGCTGCCCTCACGGGCGGGGAAGGGAGGTTTAGAGCCCATCCTCTGCGCCATGCTGAGTACTGGCAGAGTGTCTTGGCGCGGCGCTGCCCTCACGGGCGGGGAAGGGAGGTTCAGGGCCCATCCTCTGCGCCATGCTGAGTACTGGCAGAGTGTCTTGGCGCGGCGCTGCCCTCACGGGCGGGGAAGGGCGCATCCTCTGCCCTCACCCAAGATGGCCGCGGGCGCGCCCGTCCGTCCCTGAGGCGGGACCAGCGCTGAGGGCGCGGGGCGCGGAGGCGGCCGCGGTCCCTTCGGAAGGCGGCTGGAGCCCGGCAGGTACCGCGGGCGCGGGGCTGGGTGAGGGTGAAGGGCAGCCTCGGGTTCCCCACGCGCGGGGGGACAAAAGCCGCGGGTCGTGGGTGGGTTTTGGCAGGGTCGGTCCCTGGCTGGGGAGGGTCTGAGGGGGAAGCCAGGCTGGGGTGGGAGCAGGTGCAGGCTTGGGAGGTAAAGAAAAATGAGGTCTGTAAAGAAAATTCAGCTGATGTGTGGTCCTGACTTGATGGCTGCTGGTGGTGGAGATTTCAAGGGGTGAAAATTTCAGTTCTTCCAATGGGTTTTGCTTGCTCTCAACCGAGAGCTTGGAGGAAGCTTGAGAATGTTATTTTGATGCTGGAGAACAGTTCAGTGTCACACTTGACAAATTAAAACAAAATTGAGTTTTGTAATATAAAACTAAAGAGCAGCACAAAAACACCTCTTTCTCTGTCATCATAACATTGTTGTAGTAAAACTTTAGTATTTGCTTTAGGGTGTGTTTATGATTTATTTGTTAAATGTAACTTTAGAAGCTGCTTTGGTGCTTTTTATTCCAAGGTCTATCTCTTGCAAGCAGCAGCCTGTAAGAGACAATGAACTGATGTTGAGTGTCCAACATTAAACCAAAACTGGCATTTGCCTGCTTGAACTTCCCTAAATTATTGTGGAGGGAGATATCAAAGTTTGAATTAATGGACTTGACTGATACCTGTGAGAATTATGTTCTAAGTAGGGTGTAATATTTGTTAAATACAGTGAGGTTTCTGCAGTGATCCTGATGTATTTTATAACTTGGATTTGATAACAGGCAGGAGAAGGCGTTGTAGATGCAGAAGTATTTTCCGGTATATTGAGAACAACTCAAAGGAGTCATTTGAAAATTAAAATTTGATGCTTGACATCCGGAGGAGATGGAGCCTGTCTCATGCTTAAGTGCTTTTGGCTCTTTCGGTTTCAGATGCTCTCAGATGTGTTGCTAAGAGATTAAAATCAAAGTCGCGGGTGCTTTTTGTTTAACTGAAAAGACCTGGCTAAATCTGCTCCCCTGGAGCTTTGTGTCCACACTACCAGATTTGCAGGAGCATCTTCTTGTATCCAAGAACAGCTGGATAACTAAAGGACTTAAAATCACATATTTGCCTTTTGTGAGAACTTGGATGTGTTCAGACCTGCTCTCTCCGTGTTTTCATGGTTATTCAAAACCTGATGAAGGTTGGCATTTTCTGGAAACCTGTTACCATGGGCAGCTAACAGCAGCTTGATGCCAGTCTCCTTAAACTGGTTCTGTGGGACAGGCTGCCCAGAGAAGTGATGGAGTCACCATCCCTGGAAGTGTTCAGAAAACATGTAGGTGAGGTGCTTAAGGACATGGTTTAGTGGTGGACCAGGCAGTGCTAGGTTCGTGGTTGGATCTTAAAGGTCTTTCTCACCCTAAATAACTCTTGATGCTATGCTGTAAAACAGTAAAAATGTACTGAAAATGCTGCACGGGATTACCCAGCTCTTACTGGTTTTAATTAGTACCTTTTTAGTCTCTGCTGTTTCTGCCTAGGCTGAAGGCATGGTCTTGCTGAGGACAGACAAATATGCTCTTGGTTGTATTCTTGAGGTGTCTTGGAAGATGGGAACACCATCTGTGGCATTATGGGATGCTGGCAGTGCTTGGCTGTAGCCCTTCCTGGGATGGGATCCCATGTCAGAGCTGCAGAAGGCTGTGCTGTCCTGCCCAGCTCCCAGACTAGCCCTTCACACAACACTTTGAGTTCACAGGAAAAGAATCTTTCCATTCCCCTTACTGTTTTATCTGTTTGAAGGGCTGCATGAATGAGCAACAACGCTGTTCCAGGTTCTTGTTTTTCACATTTTTCTTCTGGAATCTGATTACAATAGAAAGGGACTTTTACCCCTAAAATGAGAACTTTCTTCCAAGAGTTCAGATTCCTGTTGTTGTTACGCAACTCTCAACATGACAGTTTTACTTTGTGGTTGTTTTGAGGGTACATATTGCTCTTCCTGTCCAAAAAGACTGTGTTCTTACCCTGGAGTATCTTTTATAGTCTAGAGTAAGACTTGGTAAATCCTGGAAGGGAAACTGGTGAAATTGTCAATTATTTAAATTTTTGGTTTTGTTTTTGTTTTATTGGTCCAGTGAAGTTTAATGAGTCAAACTGAGCTGTTGGGAGTTTCTGTTGAAGATGTACATGTTGGTTGAAAAACGCACAAATTCCCATCTTCACCTAAAGAGGTCACCTGGCATCCGATCCTGGTCTCTCTGTGTTGGTAAGGCCACAGCATTCATTTCAGAGCTTGCTTTAAGGGAAGAGGGTCATAATAAACTCCTGAAGTGCCCCTAGTGAAATGCCTGCCTTCCAGGCATTTTCCTTTCCAGAAGAGGAATGATTGTGCTTTGAACTCTTCCTTTCTCATAGCCTCTAAATGAGTCTGAAGCCTCAGCATGGCAGTTTCACTGTGAGACTTTCAGTCTCATCTGGAGAACCTCAGAAGCTCATGGATGGAATTTTAAGAGACTCCTGAAAGATCAAGAACAGAAGGTTTATGTGCCATGCAGCAATAGAAATGTGAAGCTTCTGAAGGGGCTGTTAGGTTGAGAAACATCTTTTTATAGGAGTGGAAAACTGCAGTGTGGCCATGCTGTATGAAATGGGAAGTCCTACAGGATATTCTGAAAGGCATCTTTATAAACACTGCTGAATATGCAGGGAAAATCAACTTGTTAGGATTGTACTGAGAGAGCTGCTGGGGAAAATCTGGTCTATCCTGCTTTCCAGCTGAGCAGATCCCACTGCAGTAACACCACGATGTCATTGCTTTCAGGGATGTTGTTGAGAAGATCTTTGCAGTTGCAGCAGCCTTTGGGGCATGGGGCACTCTTCAGCTGCTTTCTCCTCCCTGAGAGAAAAGAGCTGCCAGTTTCTGACACAACTTTACTGCAGAAGTTGTCTTTTGGCTCCACATAGCACTTAAAGGGGAAAATAACCATTGTAAGGTTTGTGTGAGCACTCTAAGTTGTACTGTGCTAAGAGTAGTATGTGTGGTGTAAGTATGGTGTCATGGTTCGATCGAGTCCCTCTGAGGTTCTGTTCCCACTTAATGTCACAAAATTTTCATTTCTGACCCCAGCCCCTGTGCTTTTAATGCTTTTGCAGAATGGAAGTTTTTTATAAATACTGAGAGAAAAAAATAACTTTCATATAGTGATCTATGTTGCAATCACATTTGTCCTGTTTTTGCAAAGTGATGTTTTTCATTAGGGAATTTTAGATGTTTTTTGAGCTGCTTACTTGTCATAATTCTCTCCTCTTTCCCCCTAGGAATAGCCTCCATAGGTTTGGCTGCTGCTTATTATAGTGCAGGTAATGGCCTATCGCTTTTTTGGGTTTCTTTCCTATTAATCTGTTTTTCATGCTGATGACTCACCTGCAGCTTCTGTCTGGCTCTTCAAAAGCAGTGGAAGTTCCTCTCCCACTTTGTGGTGTGAATATTAAAACCAATAATAATTGTTGCCTTTATGACTTAGTGTGCTTTATTCCTCTATTTCTTACTCAGCCTCCTTTTCCATTTGCAAGTGTTTTTAATAATGATATTGGTACTCTGTGGCATTTTGTACTTTCAATGTTTTATAAATGTGATTAGCTGGTCCTCACAGCTCTCCTGGGAAGACAGGTAATGATTATTTGACACCATAATGAAATGATTACTTTTTCTGTGATGGAAGTTTCTCTGGAAACTGTCAAATCATCACTATCAGAGATTACTCATCCAAGCACCTTTAGGGATGAGACAGTTTCAGCTGCTTCCTCCCCCTGCAGTACAGCAGACTGCACCAAATGCCAGCTGTCTTCCCATCCATGGGATTTGTCCTGGAAGCTGTCCTGTGATTCTTGTGCTGCATCCTGTTAACATCAAATGTTAGAACTTAATGGTGTGTAGGAATGTGCTACCAATACAACCCACGTATTTTTATTTAAAGAGCAAAATCAGCCTTGTTTTTCTTAATACGTTGCAACAAAGTTTTCTGAAATCCCAGCACAGCTCTACTGTGCCTTCAGTTAAAAGCCTGAGTGAGCAAATTATTCAGGCTGTGACATGTAAACATTTCCAGGACATGAAATGCAAATGTTTGTTTGTCAAGAGGACCTACTGCTTCCTTTTATGCAGAAACATGTTTGCTTTATTGAATTTTCATTATCCCTGTCCTTGTCCTCTGCAGCACAAATATTTGGTGTTTGACAGCAGCTTGGCAGTTTTGTGGATGCCTTTTAAGATGTCTTTGCTTGTGCAGAAGAGAAAGATGTGATGTTAGAACCTTGCCAATAATACATATTCTTAAAATTCTGCATGGTTTGAAGCCCAGTGTGAATGAAGACTCTGAATAGTGTGCAGGCTTTCTGTATTTTCATCCTGGGAAAGAGCTGTAAAATAGCTTGTAGTACAACTAAAGGCAAAAATGTTCCATCAGAGAAACCTTTCCTCCTTTTGTTGCTTTTAAAGGGAGTATGTTGCTTTCAGGATTGTTTGAATACCAAAGAAGGGGTCGAAAAAAGCTGAATTTGTGCATTTTTTGCATTGTTCAGACAGCTTGGCATGGAAGCTCTTCTACATGGCTGGGTGTTTCTTTGTGGCAGCCCAGAATCTGGAGCAGTGGGAGGTAAGATGCTGAACTCAGGAAATGAGGGTCTGTGAGTAGGAAGCAGTTGGCAGATGCTGATTCCAGCAGCCCCACACACTTGCTCAGTCCAGACAAGTTATGGTTTTGAGGAAGCCCTCTGGGTTGCTATACTGGGACTAGAATTAGGGCAATAATTCTTTGATTACACAAGCATAAAAATGTGAAGCTAAACTTATGGGCATTTTTAAGGGGAGACCTGGCCCAAAATGTTCTCTTATATAAAAGAGGTAGGATGACCAGGACATTCAGCTTCACCACATGATTTTGAAGTTAGCCTTCAAGTTAATGACAGAGCAACCACTAAATAAGGGAGCTCTAAGCTTCCAAACTGCTCAGCTGTTTTCCTCTGGTTAGAATCGTGTGGATATTGAGAGCACTTTGTCACCCTGCTGACATGAATTGTGTTAGAATGAGCAACTCACCTAAAGAGAACGAGATCCTCTTTTCATTGATTAATATGAAATATCCAATTTCATTAATGTCCCATATCAATAATATCCATTTTATTGGGATATTGAGGTCTGTGTAAGCCTGGCCCATAGAGTACAGCACTGGAATGTCAAATTCACCTGAAGTGAAACTTATGTGAGGTACAAGTTAGTGTTCAAATTTGATTCCAGGCAAAGCTTTTATTACGTGAAGAATGTGGCAAGAGGGACGATGAACCCACTTTTAACTCTCTTCTAGAAGTCACACAAGAGATATGGCAAAGTTTCTGTTAAAACCAAGAGCAAGATTGTGATTTTCACACAGCTAGCTGTATATTTTTCTGTTACCAAGATTATTTTCCAGTAGAACTATTTTTATTTTACTTTGAAGCATAGCTAGTGATGGACTTTTCAAGAAAATTCTTATTTTTCAATCTTACAGGAAGCTGTATTTGATAAGAACAAGGGAACAATCTGCCTAAAAACATTCAACCTCTACAAAAAAATACTGACCTTGTCAAAAGGAGGCAATGAACAAGGTGAGAAAGCAGCATCCGTGGTAGAAAATGTGGTGAGCAGCAGAAGAGATGGATGTGTGCCCATTTAATAGCTTCTCTGGAGTTCTGTACTCAAATTAAGTCACATCTGCTTCCAGATCTGCTTTGTTCCCAAGAAGCAGATGTAATAATCTGCCTCTGTGGGCCCAAATGTTTTTTCTCAGTGTGCTGAATGCATCTGGTTAATTATTTTAATCTAAAGTAAGTAGGCCTAGACATTGCTTTCCATAATAATCTTAGCCATTCCTTTGGGATGTTAATGTGTTTACCTTGCCCTTGGCTAGCCTGCTTGGCAGCTGGGACTGGTGGAAAAACTTCAATTTTTGATCCAGAAGCTGAGATTCCTGTAATCTCATCTGCTTTGGGGAGCAGGCAAAGGTTTAGATACCATATGCAAGCAGGCATGTTACATCCTGCAGGTACAGAATATGCATTTAAAGCAGCCTGGTCAGGAGGCTTGGTTTAATGCAGGATCTGATGGCCTTTGGGCTTCTTGTTGGATTAACAGAATTTGCAGTATGGTCTGTGAGTTGGTTGAGTCATGGTGGTGAGCTGGTAGCTCTGTTTATTCTTCTAGGATAAAAGAATCTTTTATTCTGTTGCAAAGGTAGACAAAAACTCCATGGCAGAGTTTTTGTTCTACTTCCTGATGTTAATAGAATCAGCTCTCAGTAAACTAAGAAGAGTGGCCCAATTTGGAACGACCTTAAGCTGAATTTGTTTTGAAAGAGTTCATTTTGGAGATGAAAGATAAAATATGTGGAGAGAAGGCTGTTTAATGATTCTGAGCTTTCCTTTAGGATACATGTTTACAATGGAGAGCTGAGGTTATCTCTTCCTCCGTGATAGTATCTGGTTTAGGTACCATTCATGTGAAGATTCAGAGATCAGCAGGTGTTCTGAGCAGTTAAATGTTTCAGTATTAGTTCAGTCTTAGTAAACTGAACTCCTGTTTGCCTATTCCATACAGAAAACTAATTAAAACTACCATTAAAGCAAATGGGAAACAGAAGTAGTACTGGGTTGCTCCCCAGTGCCTGGCTGGCTGTATCTTTTCCCTTAGGGCCTGTCCCAACTACAGTGTGCTGCAGTCACACCCTGTACATGTTTCTTTTGCCTGAGCAGCTCAGCAGCTGTTTTGATACCTCAAGTTTTAGCTTTTATATTTTTCAGATGCTTTAGTGTGTGGGTCTGGGCTTCATATAAGGGAATGGTGAGCTCTCTGCACAGAGTAGGGAGACAAAACAATTCCTTCTCCAGCTGGGCACCAAGGACAAATGATCCAAATTTCAGGCCCAAGACCATAAACAATGTCGACTGAAGAGGGAAGGATGGGACTTGATGGGCTAAAGCTGGAATTGGACAATGAACTCCAATATGCAAATGGAGCAGAACTGATCAAAGTGAGAGCCCCAGTGAGCAGTTGTGCATTTTGGGACCATTTTGGTTCATCTTGGGTGCAGCCCTGGCTGGGCTCTTGCGCTGCCCAAGGTGGATCCATTGAGGAGATCCTTTGAATAAATCCCTGCTTTATTCTTTAGCTCTGTCTGGCTCTGCTCTAGGCCAGCCTCCACAAGGCACCAGTTTGCTGCTGCAGGACTGCCCTGGCTGTGAGGGATCACAGGAGCAGGGTCCCCGTCACCCTGTCCCTGTGTCAGCAGTGGCAGTGCTGAGGGTTTGCAGTCACGCTGACTCTGCCTGTTTTGCCCATCTTTGCAGTGGTGGCCGTGCTGAGCGAGATCCGCGATGTGAACGTGGAGGAGGAGGCCGTGCGCTATTTCGGGAAGGGTTACCTGGTTGTGCTGCACTTCGTCACCGGATTCTCACACCCGCTCACCCAGAGTGCAGTGCTGGGCTGCAGAAGGTGCAGGGGGGACTTTGTAAAATTAGAACGTGTAGGGTGGGAAATGCCAATCATGAGGGTCAATAATTGCCAGCTGTTATTGATGCCTCAGGTTTTGGCTTTTATATTGTTCAGGTTCTGTGCTGCTTTACTGTGTACTTCTGAGCTTCATATTAGGGGATGGTGAGCTCTTTTCAAAGAGTAGGGAGATAAAACAAATTCCTAGCTGGGAGACAAAATTCCTTCTCTAGCTGGGGAGGAAGGATAAATGAGACAAATTTCAGGCCTAAGAGCATAAACAGCGTGCACTGAAGAGAGAAAACCAAGCAGGATGGGACTGCCTGGGCTAAAGCTGGAATTGGACAATTAACTCCATTGTGCAAATGGAGCAGAACTTATAAAGTGAGAGACCTCGTGTCCATTTTGGGACCATTTTGGTTCATTTTGGGTGCAGCCCTGGCTGGGCTCTCGTGCTGCCCAAGGTGAATCTATTGAGAAGATCCTTTGAATAAATCCCTGCTTTATTCTTTAACTCTATCCAGCCTCTGTTCTAGGCCAGCCTTCACAAGGCATCATTATAACTAAACTCAGTTTTTAGACTTGCTGTTATGACCTTGTGTTACTCAGTTTAACCTTTTAAACCCCATAATGTTTTCATTTGCAGACATTTGGCTAACACCATCTTATCAGGATCATGTTTAGATATCTAAGATCCCTTTAGTGCTGCATTTCTGCTGGAGTTGCCTTCCTGAACTAATTATTAATTCTACTTTGCAAACATTTGGTATATTAATTAACAGAAAATTTATCTTAAGCATTGATGATAAGGAGCCTTGCAGCAGGGAGTGGGAAAGGACTGATTTATTGGGGGAATGGCTTGGTGTGTGACATGTTGTCAGCCACCCTCTATGCCCTTATGACTTTCCCTCTAGGCAATTATTCTCAGGAATTAGCATGCCTGCTCTTGTCAGCACTGTGGTTCCACTAACTCTTCCATTGTTTCTTCTTTTCCACAGTGATGTGGAAGCAGTTGCCAAACTCATCACGAGTTTCCTGGAACTGGACAGAGTAGAGACCCCACAAGATTTCTCCCAGAGCAGCGAAACAGAGGCAAGTGATGCAGATGAACCACAGGATAAATAATGATAGTCACTGTTAACTGAAGCAAGCAGAGGCTTTCACACATCTGGAAAATATTCCAATTGTTCTTCAGAAAAAGAAACCCCTCACAACCTTGACCTGGGCATTTCTCAACGTGTGCATTTACAGTGGATGGAATCTGTCATAGTTTAGTGCTAAACTGCTTCAAGACCCTGCATGTGGACACTGCTGGCTTTTGAACTTTTGTCACCTCATAAACCTGTCTAGGAATAGTTATTTATTAATGAATTGGTTTGAAATAATTGCTTTTCCATTAATGAAGATACAGATGTAAACTTCTGCTTACTGTAAACATTTGCTGCAGGTACAGTATATGAAATGTAGAAGAGTAGAATTTGTAACTCAAAACACAATGCTTTGAGGCTTCCCCTTTAATATATGCAATTAGGAGATGCAGAGTAGTGGCACTTTTATGTTCTCTACTACTGACTTGCCATTGGATATATGTGGAAATTGAAGTCTGAGTGCCTCTCTTGGAATTTTAAACATTAGGTTGATCAACTTGTAACAGTGTCTTAACTTATCTCAGACTCACCAAGGAGACATAAATAGCAAAGGAAAAGTGATCATGGTGAAATGTCTTTGGGATGTTCTACCTTAATTCTGTTCTGCTTAACTTCTGGGTAGGACAGAGCAATGTTTTTCTAGACCTCAATGTTTACCATTTAAACTGTGTATTTAGAAGGGAAGCAGGGACATGTGTAACTTTAGATAGGGAAAAGACTGATGTCAAACAAGGTGGTAGCTTAGAATTGTTGAGTATTTCCTTACTTGAAATGATACCGAAGTGCTAAATAACTTTTTTTAAGGTAGGTAGCATAGATTGAATGTCTGACTTGTACCTGTGTTTTACTCCAGGTGTGTGGTGTCCTCTGTTTTGACCAATGGTTTCACAAATAGTTAAAATATAAATTTTTTCAAGGTATTTCTAAAGTAAAAGCTACCTCTGTTAGTCAGCATATTCTGTCTAGAACTCCATCATGCTTACATTAACATGTCAGTACAAGAAAAAATTGTAAAAAGCTGCAAGTTCCTTCAGCATGCTATAGCTGCTTGTACTGAAGTTCACTAGGTTTTATTTAGGAATCTTATGGTCTGATTTAGAAAATATTTACACAGTTACATCTAGGAGATCTGAACAGGGTACGAGGTAACTGTGTTGTCTGCTTTCACGGTTCGCCAGCAGCAAATGTCTCCTGGCAGCAGCTTCTTCAGAATTTAAAAGAGCCTGTGTTCTTGTTTCCAATCACTCTACCTCTACAGAGAGAAGGCTCTGAAAAGTTTTTGGTAGAAGGCACATCCTGTTGTGTGTTCCAGTTTGGTCTGCAGCTGAGCACCTGCTCATCAAAGATTTCCCTTCCAGCTGTTCAGACCCAGGATGTGAGCAGAGGCAGAGCCTGCTGTTGTCAGTGGAAGGTACTCACACTGCAGCAGGGACGTGGCTGTTCATGTAGCTTGCCTGCAGTACAGAACTAGTTCTGTTTCCTTTAAATAAGATAAAAAACTTGTAATCATGTCAGGTATCTGTACAGACCTCTGCCAGTACACGTTCCTGAAAGTCCTCTCAGTTGGGGTAATCGTGGGCCTTTTGGTGCCTACCCCACACCACCAGAACTGGGAAGCTGCTGTGTATGAATGTGGAAAAAGTAGGTTGCAGGCAATTAGCTAAATTTGCCTTTTTCTCCAGCACAGCTGTAGGCTAAGTATAATCATCAAACCTGTTTAAAAAAATGTTGCAGGGTGTAGAGTTCCTCCTTCCTCGTTTAAATCCACTGTAATGTATACCCCAGGTGATGCTCATTTTAGAGAGAGGAGAATGAGACTGGGGATTTGGAGAGCTCTTTTCCCCCCACAGTGTAAAATGAGAACAGTGAGTGTTCTAAGGACTTCCAGTAGGAAGTACTGTCCTAGAGTATGTAATGGTACAGTGTAAGCATCAGGGCTCAGCCTGTGGTAGCTGCTGCTTTGTATCAAAGATGTTCAGAGAGCATTCATGGTGTGCGATAAACCAGACAAAACTACCTGCCTTCAGTTTCAGCTCTGCTGGCTTTCGTTTGTATTCCCATGAGAGCTGACATTCCATGGAAGACATAAACCACGCTGTAGTTCCCCAGTTAAAAATCAGCTTTTGAGAGGTGCATCTGTTGGTCTGACCCTGCATTGCGTCCTGTGTCCTGCTTCTGCTGAGCTGTAGTGTATGGAGCTTGCTGTGCATTCATGGTGTTAGTCATGTCTCCACTTACAGACTATGCAATATCTTAGACAAAGACTAAAACAATATAAGGAAAATTGAAAATCTATAGAAAGGGGAATGACATATAGTTGAAAAACATCCTGTGGGAGTAAGTTGCATGTTGAGTTGATGTCAGGGATCACCTCTTTAGAGGTGTTTTCCAGTATCCTCATTATCCTGCTGTATTGGGCAGGAGAGGGATGGCTGCTGCCATGCACATTGTGTCTAGGAGGAATATTTTGACTCCTCAGCCTTTCCCTTGGAGCAGCTGGTGCCATCCTCTCTTTTGCCATTTCCATTTTGGATTTGGCAGCTGTCACTGTACCAACAAGTCCAGTTTCAGTGGGAACCTGTGTTCTGTAGTCTGAGCTAGCAGGATGGGGTCCTGAGAACATTCTGGCAGGCTGTGGGTGCTGCCTGTGCTGGCTGATCCACCCAGGAGCTTCCTGTGGCACTGATCCATCTGAGCCTGCCAGTGGGACACTGCACCAGCGTTAGCACAGGCTGATGGGGTTTTCTCTTGTGTTTCTCTTCATCCACATGTGGAGCTTCTTGCCCTCCAAAACGTTAACATTTTTAGCTGGAAGACATGGCCAGGTGCAGTGCAGTAACTGTGTGCATGTACAATCAACTTGAAATTGCTGTTCTCATGGATTTGGTTATGGCAATGTCTGTGCACTCCTCAGCAAGGGGATCAGCTTGCAGAACTGTGGAAAGCAGGTGCAGCTCAGGACAGGGTTCACTCTTCCCTTTTTGGATGAGTCCTCTCTCATCCTCCTTTTCTGCCACTTCTCACCATTCTGCTGAAGGCTTTCCTGGATGGTTTTGGGCCCAGCAAAGTCAAAGGCCCAGTAAACAGATTCTTACCTGTGCCTGCTGTGAAGTGACTTGGACTCAAAGGAATGACTTGAAAGACTCGTTTTGGTTAGGAAATTAGGAACTCCTGGGAGACTCTCACAGATGTAGTCATTAACCTTTGCATCTCAGGCTGTCTGGACACTTGTGCCTGGACAGCTGTAGTTTGCATGACTTACTGATTTTAAAAGCTGCATAGCAGACCTTAGGTCAGCTCTAACACCCTGACCCCTAAACCAGCCCTTCTGTCATGTCCTTCACTGTAACTGTTTGCCGAGTGCCACTTGGCAGCTTCAGCTCATGCTTGGGCAGCTCAGTGGCACTTCCATGCATGGCTGTGGTGGCATGGGACTGGGGCTGCTGCAGTGAGCAAAAGCCAAGTGCATCTGTGCAGAGGGAGAGCACTGCTTTGTGTAACCCTTGTGTAACCTCGTACTTCAGTACTTCACAATGAAATATCCCATATCTGGCATCAACTGTGCAGGTCTCAAAGAAAATCCACATATTTATACCTGAGATCTGACTCTTGGGCTGTATTTATGAAGTTACACAGATAATAAAACCTCAGCTGGCTCACATAATAAATAAAGAGTGCTAGTTCTGCCAGTGTCATAGATGGCTGAGACAAAAATATTTCTGGAAAATGCCTTTTTTTTTAACTTTAAAATTGCAAGTAGAATTTCAGCAAGGCCTTGTTGTATTGTCTTTTTTTAAAAAAAACGTTCATTGATAGAATCAACTTTGATAACTTGTTTTGCATTGCTGTAGTATTTTGTATTGTTTTTAATTAAAATTATTAAAATATTAATGGCTGTCTAAATTATTACTGGGAACAGATCTACTGAAGGAGTTAATGAGGGGGAGGAAGAATAGAATAAGCCCAAATACCTGCTTAGAAATGACCCTGCCAACATTCTTGCAGCAGTCCAGATTTCATTTCCATATAAGCTAATGGATCCAATTTTCTATTGGTGAATATTTCCATTTTCCCTCCTTCAAACCAAACCAACATGCTACACACACAAAAAGCAGCACCCTTCTACAAACACTTTGAGTATCAAAGGTTTTATTCAAGTAAAATAAATTAAGATCTTGTTTAGTTCAAGCTATGTGACAGGTATACAGAGCAATTGGTTCCTTTTAGATAAAGATTTGCATTTCTAGTGACTGAGGCTCTCATTGAATCACTTGAAGCTTGTCTTATGCTGTAGTTTTACTTTTTGTATGTTTTGTTCCAAGAAAATTTCAACACCAGTGCTTCAAAAAAATTAAAGAAAGGAATAAATGAAGCACAAAAATAAATATTTTGAATATTCATGCTGGAGTAACATACTTAACTACCATACTTCTGAATTATTTCCATTTAGTGGAGAATTGGGATAATCACCAAAAATCCCCAAAATACATTTCTATACATTATGACTAGTTTGACATTTAAAGCAGACTAAACCAGCATTTTTTCCCTTATATTTAGTAGCTTTAGTCATGGCTCAAATTGGGACAGAGCTGGAAAGTGCAGGTTGCATTTTCAGGTTGCACACAGCTAAACAGATGCCTCAGTGAGTGGGGTGGTGCTTTTCTGTGGGGATGGCACCAGCTGAGCTTTGGTGGTGCTCTGGCAGAAAGTGAAGCAGCCCAATGTGTTAAGGCATCTTCCCTCCAAGCCCAGGAGGAGCTCCCGATTCCCCTTGATGGAATGGTGGGACACAACTCAGAGCACAGCTGACAGGTGAAGGAGTTATGGTACAGAACATAATGACCCAAACATTTTTAAAGTATCCTAAATATTAGGGTAGAGCTTTCCCAGGTCATTGTTATGTAAGAGTCTGTTGCTACAAATCCTGAATTTGGAAGAAACTGGGTTTTCTCCTGCCTTGTAGGAGAGTGAGCTGTGACTCACTCCTGCATTCTCTTATTAATACCTGACTTCCAGGCAGGTGAATTAAGGCTTAGCATGTGTTAAGACAGGAAAATGGAAGTGTTTTATGCTAATAAATTCCTTAATGCCTTCAGGTCACTTTTGTTTAACCACAGTTCATGCTTCTACTCTCAAGATGACAAACTCCAGCTCAAGGGCTAGCCAACAGTAGTCATGTTTTCCCAGGGAGTGAGTCAGACTAATTGAAATTCCCCTAATTTTGTGCTCTTATTGCTTCCTCTAAATCATCCAGCACCTGCTGCAGCTTCTGTAGGCTGGGGTGGACATTCTCCTCCATCCATTCCTCTATAGCACACCTGTGGAAAACTTGCTCCATGGCTGCTTGCAGGTCTTGCACCACAGCATTCCACTTGGAGAAGAGACTGAGCAGAAGTGAGAAGGAAGAAACAATGACATTTGCAGGTGAGCTCTGCCTCAGGGGAGGGTTGGCTTACTGGCCTTCGGAAGGGAGTACTGTCCTAAAACCACTTTACAGGAAAAGAAGCATCTATTACAAGAGCCCAAAGGACTCGATTTTCTGTTTAAGTTCCATTAATCTTGGCACTTTCCTCATGCAAAGACTTTTAAAGTATCAAAACGTGAGCTGAAAAAAACACTACACATATTTCAAGTGTAACTGAAACCCACTATGAGACTTGTTGGGAATTTCATTCTGGGTTTTATCAGAAAGAATAGACGAGGTTGGATATTCACCTTATCACAGAAGGAAAAAACCAAAACAAAGCAAAGAAGTGTAAATGAATCTTTTAGCATGAATTGGCAAAATGTCTAGGACAAGTTCTGAAAAGCCCAGAGCAAGGGGAAGGGCCTGGCTTTATTCCAAGCCCTGCCTGCAATCTGGCCCAGGGTGAGCTCCTGCACCAAGGCCAACCACTGCTTGAGGTGCAGCAGGGCCATATAGGAATAACAAGGGAGAAGCTTTTGGAGACCAGTTTTGTATTTGTTCTCAAAGAATTCATTCAACAGAAGGCAAAGGTAAAATTAGAATCACAGAATGGTTGTGTTGGAAGGCAACTGTGAAGATCATCTAGTTCCAACCCAAACATGTTGTATAAAAACATATTATGGATACTTTATCTGATTCTCACTGATGTTTCTGAGATAATTATAGAAAGAGGTAAGGGCTCACAGTTCTCTGTACCTGAGTGCCCAAAATATATCAGACTTTATTTCCCCTGTAGTGCAAAACAAGTGTGGTTACCTGACTGCATCTGGCTGGAAGTGGTGCAGTACAATAGGATGAATAATCTTCTTTTTCCTGTGGTAGGGGCTAAACCAGCCTGTGACATACCTGAAAATGGATGTTGGTGGGAGCAGTGATCAAACAGCAGCAACATCTGTTTGTCACTGCCAGGCTTTAGCTGAACTCCTGCACAGAGATGATGCTTAAGGAGTGAGTTTATTTCAGTCTATAGATCTTTGGAATTAGCTTGTGAAACTTGATCACTTAATCATCTGCTGCAGTATGTTTTATTTCAAGCTCCTTTCTTTTTTATCTACACCATTATAAATTTTCATTTTAACTTTAAATAGCAGTAAAATGTAACTAAAGAAAGAACTATATGCTTCAAATAAGGCAGCATATAGTATTCAGAAACTTTGCTAAAATATTTTAAATTTTGATGTAAATATGTTCTGCCTAGGTGTCAGTGACACCTTGATATTTAAATCACTTTTTGGAGTTGTGCCCCACTTTGAGATGATACAGTTCTAACACTCCTAAAGCCCGGCAGAGAATCAACAGAAACCTCATTACCTGTTCCTTTCCAGAAGTTCATCCACTGATGACTTGAGGTGGAAACTAATTTGTGTCACAAGGGTGAGGACATTGCTCCCAGGAAATGTCCCCAGACTTGGGCTGTCCAAAGAGGATCTGTTAGTTTCTGAACTTACCACACAAAGAGAAGCACCTGAATTCTGCAGCTGCAATGTTACCTCATGAAACTATCAATTTCCAGGTTAGGTATTCCGAGGAGATTTTCCACATTTTCTTTAATCTTTTCAGAATAGCCACCTGGCAGAAGATAGTGGGAATGAGGAAAGGAGCCTAAGGAACCAAAATGTTCATACAATGTTTTTCCGGAGTATTCTGCCTTGACTTAGTAGTTCCCCTTTGGTGAAGGATTTTTTAAAAGGTAAAATGGAAATAAAAGAAGGAAAAAACACTTGTGGGTGGGTGGAGCAGCTCAGTGTCTTTCACACAGTTGTCTTGTGCAAGGGTGAGCACTTCCTAAACTTTCTGTTCAGGGTGCTGAGTATTTCTAGTGCCTCAATTAAAAATCAGTGGATTGTGGGGGTTTATTTTGAAAATAAGAAAAATATTGTTGGCAACTGCCTGTAAAGAAAGCAGAAACTACAGGAGGTATTTTATCAGACAGTGTCCTCCCTAGATCCATTTTAAGAAAAAACAATTAGTTAAAACAACTTTTACATATGAGCACATTCTAAATCTAAACTAAATTAGGCTCATTTATATATCACTATTGTTTTAAGTAAGTTTGGAAAGCAATTCCTCATCTTAAATTTATTCTTTAATATAGGCATGAAGTTTTTGACCATTTTTGTGTTAGATCACAATAAATGAAGAGGATACAACAGCTATTTTAAAATACTTAGGCCAAAAGGCTTCTCTGCTCCCATACTGCAAATTGTAATTTATTGTTCATAATTCAGGCCATGATCAATTCAGCAAACCATCTCAAAATACAACAAGCCTCTGGCAATCTTAGGGGAAGGCCACTTCACTCCTGTGCTAGGCATTATCTGAGAGAGAAAAAGTTGTCATTGTACCATTCTTTAGTGCCTGCAGACACACGGCCAGGGATGGAATTCCCACAGGGAGAAGCTCACACAAAACAGAGAAGTGATCATACCTATGTAACAAAACATCCATTAATTACACATTTTACTGTTAGAGCAGACTAACAAGTGGAAAATTTGAATATGTCAATCACTAAAATTCAAAGAGTTTCTGTCTCAGCAAAGAGATCACTTATCTCTGAAATGTGAAGTATTCCTGTTTTACTAGTAAGAACAGATCAAAGCCAAATTCTCTACTCGAGGCAAATTAGGTCAGAAATTGGACATCAGCTCTCTGGTATTCCCTAAGACTTCCTGACTGCAAAAAAATGTTTTACTCCTTCATTACGTTAACAAATTCTCATCTCTTATGTAATTTCATAGTTTTTGAGTTCCCATCAGGCATTCAGATAGACACACCATGCATGAACTACAGCGTCTGTGAGCAGTTCAAGTGACACAAGATCCATTCAAGCCTTCTGCTGGTGGTGGTGTCCCCAAAGCCATTGTCCTGCTGGCTAGTGCTGTGCAGCTACCTGAACTCTGAAACCCACCCTTCATAGTCAGGGGACAAGGCCCAGCAGTGACAGCAAGAACTGCAGGGTGGCAAAGTTCCCTTCTGAATCCCCAGCTTCCCTGTACCTCTTAGGGAGCTTTAGGGTGGAAGTTTGCTCACGTGTGACCCTCGGAAGCACACAGAGCTGCTCCTCACCTCTGCCAGCCGGTCAGCGCGATACCTTCGAGGACATCAGCAGGGCTCCTGCTGGCCACCTGCAGCCACTCCAGCTGGTTCCTGAGGTGGTGCCCAATCAGTGTGAGAGACTGATTCACCCCCGTGGCTCCCTTGAAGGCACTTGCAAACCACACCTTGGAGAAGCCACACCTGCGGTACTTCTCTACGAGCTGCACTGCGGGGAGACACAAAGGGACACGCACAGGATGAGCCTTCTCCAGTTTCAGCCCCCACTGCAATGCTGCAGTGAAGGGAACACAGCTCCAGATCCAACAGGCTGCTGAGCCTTTTCAGGCTTGGAGCATCAGCAAGGAGGGGGGATTTGACACCCTCTCTGAGCAGTCTTTTGAGTGGCTGTCCTGCTATTTTCGTGTGTCAGTTACTGTACTCCACTCCCTTGTATTGCTACCATGCTAAAGGCTGTGAGATTGTAACAAGCATGCACAGCATCTGACAGCTGATTGTTCTGGCAACAAAGAAATATTTGCATGAATCTTAGACGCCTGACAGGAGCCTATAGGAGCTTCTCTCTGAATTCTATAGATGTATGAAGCCCTGCAGACTCTTTTGCAGAGCTGTTCAATACAGAGTTATGTGCTGCTACTGGTGTTAATGCAAGGAGAATTAATATAACAGTGCTTGTGGGAAACCTCTGAATCTCCTATCAGTGATACCATAGCTCTGCTAAAAAGAATTAAGCAGCCTACAATGCAAGTCATTCATAGGGGAAGCATAAATAGAAAAAGAAAATAAGTAATAGCAGTTATGACGTGAAATCAAATAAGGGCTGTCTTTATGCTATTAAGGCAATAAAAAACAATTCAACAAAACCAGAATGTTTTGGTGTCCAGCTAAGGCAGGATTTAATGACAGAATTTTGCTTTGGCTATTTTGCTTTACACAGCTCAGCAGAGAAGTACAAACCTTTGCCCACCACGTCGATGTCTGCTGCATAGTCCCAGATCATGGGCTGCACCAGCTGTGGGACCCCGGACTCTGAAAGGAACAGAGCTCTTCTAAATCATGGACTGAGTGCTTCTATTCTCTAGTCAAACAACATCTCAACTCTTGCCAGATTCGTTGTTTTCATTACATTCAGCTGCCAACCAATCTGTTTTATCTTTGTAAACCTGCCTCACCCTGTGGCTGGTCACACACCTGCCAGTGTTTCCTCACTCATCCCCCTGAGCATGTCGTCCCACACGATGGGTGTCACCATGGGGTAAGACCAGGCCAAACAAGTGGCAACTGCTTTTATGTGGGATAAGCACAGCTTCTCTGGAGTGTTGTTTTGCTGCTGCAGCCACTGCTTTGACTCCTCTCCTTCGCCAAGGTAGTAGACCTGAAACACCAAGCAAATCATCCTGATTTCTTGCATAGAAACAGAGAAAGTGAGGAGACAATAGTCAAATCTTTGTCCAGAAGTGATCCACTGAGTGGACACGTTCAAAAGCACCTCTCAGTACTGAAGACACTGCAAGCATTTCCAGCAGTCTGCAGGGGACTGTGGCCATGTTTACATGCATCACTTGAGGGAATTTTTCTACAGAAACTAAAATATCTATATGCCCTATTTGCCTTTGGAATGTTTGTCCTTGGAAGTAGCTCTCACCACACTGATTCATTTCAAATCCAGCAACCCATGGGGACCTGAGGTAGATGAGGTTTCTAGCTTGGGAAACATCATCCAAATGTGAGTTTAGAAGTAACCTGGGGCCATGTCCAAGGGTGGCCCAGTATACTTGGTCCCATGCGGAGAGTGAATTAAAATTTGCTGGTTTAGAGCAGGTTTTATTTATTCTACATAAATATTATTTTGCTTTATAACAGCTCCCTGTCTAGCCTTCCCACCAGTTTCAACACAACAGGAGACAAAACGTTAAACTAATATCAGTACAGTCAATGAATTACAGGAATCTTGTGCTATCAGGATGGTTTTAAGAAACTATGAGAAAGAGAAACTTGAGTGTCTTCTTCTCAAAGATACAAACTACCAAGGTAAAAAAAACCAACACTTCCAACCACAGAAGGGTTTACTTGAGTAACTTGCCTAGAACAATGAGCCAGTATCTTACACCAAACTTATCAGATTCCTAATGAACAGCTCTAATTGATATCCCACTACAAACACCCACTTGACCTAAACTCAAATGCTGTTAGCTTTAAGAAGCTGCTTTCAATGCTTTGATATTGCACTCATATCTATGGAAATGACAGCATATGCTACTGGAATCATTCATTATAAAAAAAAAACTTTTCTACACTGGCTCGAGTGGTGTTTTCTCTCCCCAAAATCCCACCCAAACGTGGCCTGGGCACCACTAAAATACAGAAACCTCAGCCCTTCCTATCATTCCTCAAAAGAAAAGAAACATTCCCAGCTCAAGAGAAGTCCCACCTCATCACATCCGATGTGAAACCACCGCAAGTCCTCGTGCAGGGCCATGACCTGGTCAATCATGGCTTTGACCAGTGCCAGTGACTCCTCCTTGTGCGGGTTCAGGGCGTTGGGCAGTGCCTTCACCTCCCGCAGATGGGCAAACTCCCTGTGCTTCAGCACAAACTGCAAAGGAAACGGGAGCTCAGGGACAGCTGCCACACCAGGGGACAGCAGCATCCTCCTGTCCCCAAGGCTCTGAGGGCAGGTGTCCTGCTAAACCCAGGGTTTGGCTTGGCTGAGCCCCAGGGACAGGCTGGGGGCACAGCTGCTGCTCCACGCTGCTGGGGGGTCTCTGACCACGAAGTTCTTCACAGGGTGGGTGAAGGAAACAGGGAGGTCACTACAGTGTGACCCTGATGTCAAATCCTGCAGCTGGCAGAGCTGGGTAACCAGAGCACTGGGACTTGGATTGGAAATTTCCAGCAGAAAAATTCCAGAATGGGTCAGGCTGGAAGGCAGCACAGTGGCTCATCTGGTCCCACTTCTTTGCTTCAGCAGGGCCATTCCAGAGCACAGGGTTGTGTCCAGAGGCCTCTGGAATATCCCCAGTAAGGAATCTCCACATGCTCTCTGGACAACCTGCTCAGGGCTGGGTCACTGCACAGGGAAGAAGTTCTTCCTCACGTCCAGGTGGAACTTCCTGGCCGTGGTTTCTGCCCAGAGCTGGACACACTCCTCTGGATGTCACCAGAGCTGAGCAGAGGGGCATGATCACTCCCTGCCCTGCTGCCAACGCTCTTCCTACTGCACCCCGTGACCCCCCAGCCCCACTGCCCCCCCGGGCACTGCTGGCTCAGCACACCCAGCTCACCTCCATGTGCCCGAAGCTCTGCACCAGCGGCACCACGTCCAGGCCCTGCGCCCGCGCCCGGCTCAGCAGCGCCCGCAGCTCCTCGGGGCTGCGGGA
This sequence comes from Lonchura striata, assembly GCF_050655825.1. Classification (NCBI taxonomy): domain Eukaryota; kingdom Metazoa; phylum Chordata; class Aves; order Passeriformes; family Estrildidae; genus Lonchura; species Lonchura striata. The sequence goes on from NC_140720.1 coordinate 13,576,609, forward strand.
GAGCGACCTGTCAGTGCCCGCTGGGCACGGCCCGGGGCACCTGCGGGCACCTGGAGCTGCCTGCGGGGTACCTGGCACTACCTGTAGGCGTGGGGGGCCTGCAGCAGCTCCAGCGGCCCCGTGTACGGGAAGGTGTCCTCATATTCCAGCAGCAGCCCGGTGGCACCCAGGGCACGGAGCAGTGGCAGCACCTGAGAAGGAAGGGAGGGGACATGGGGATGCAGCTGGGCTGTGACCAGTGCCACCATCCTGTGCCCCTGTCACCTGCACCTGGTATATCCCTCACCTGAGCCCAATAAGTCCTTCACCCATACCAGACACATCCCTCACCTGAGCCCAATAAATCCTTCACCTGAGCCAAATAAATCCTTCACCCATACCAGACACATCCCTCACCTGAGCCAAATAAATCCTTCACCTGAGCCAAATAAATCCTTCACCCATACCAGACACATCCTTCACCTGAGTCTAGGACATCCCTCACCTAATCCCAATACATCCCTTACTTGTGCCAGGCACACCCCTCACCTGCCCCCGGCACATCCCTCACCTGCTCCAGGCACATCCCTCACCTCCCTCACGTTCACCCCTCCCCTGCCCCCGGCACATCCCTCCCTTCCCTCCAGTTCCCCTCACCTGCTCCAGGCACATCCCTCACCTCCCTCACGTTCCCCTCACCTGCTCCAGGTACTCCACGCGCGGCGCGGCGCCCTTCAGGTCCAGGTGCACCAGGCGCCGCCACATGCTCTGGCCTCGATTGCTTTGGCCTGTCTCCCCGGCACACCCCGCCCGGCCTGTCCCTGCGCACCCCGCCCGGCCGCGCCCCGCCGCCCCTGCCCCGCTGTCCCGGCGCTGCCCGCCCGCGCCCGGCTGTCCCGTTGTGCCGTTGTCCCTCTGTCCCCCCGTCCCGGTGCCGCCGCTCCCGGCTCTGCGCTGGCTCCTTCCCCTCACTCTCGGCAGCCCAGCGCGTTCCCCGGTGAGGCAGGCCGGCAGTCCGGGGCGCGGCGCGCCGAGCGCATCGCTGGAGGCGGAGGAGGCGCGATGGCTCCGCAGCGGCGGGCGCTGCCCCGCGCTCCCGACGGCGCCGGGCCGGGCCGCGGGGGCCGCCGGCTCAGCAGGTACCGGCGCGGGGCCCGCCGCCACCTCCTGCCCGCTGCCCCGGCGGCGCTGCGGCTCCCGGGGGTGCCCCGGTGGGGAGGCGGGCGGGCAGCGCCGGGCCCGGGAGCGGGAGGGAAGCGCGTGTGCTTTAACCCGTGTATCGTGCTCCGAACCGGGGTGAGGGCCGGGACAGAACCGCGTGTGCTTTAACCCGTGTATCGTGCTCCGAACCGGGGTGAGGGTCCTGGAGAGAACCGCGTGTGCTTTAACCCGTGTATCGTGCTCCCATCCGGGGTGAGGGCCGGGACAGAACCGCGTGTGCTTTAACCCGTGTATCGTGCTCCCAACCGGGGTGAGGGCCGGGACAGAACCGCGTGTGCTTTAACCCGTGTATCGTGCTCCGAACCGGGGTGAGGGTCCTGCAGGGAACCGCGTGTGCTTTAACCCGTGTATCGTGCTCCGAACCGGGGTGAGGGTCCTGGAGAGAACCGCGTGTGCTTTAACCCGTGTATCGTGCTCCGAACCGGGGTGAGGGTCCTGGAGAGAACCGCGTGTGCTTTAACCCGTGTATCGTGCTCCGAACCGGGGTCCCGCGGGCCCAGGGCTCCCCGGTACCGGCCAGGGCGGTCCCTCCCCGCTCACAGCGCCCGTTCTGTGCTTCCTCCGCAGCGCCAAGAAGGGCAGAGTCCAGCAGGATCCCCGGGGAACGTGGCTGAAGGCAGCCATCCTCCTCCTCTTCCTCCTCCTCCTCCTCTCTGCCGCCGGCCTCTTGGCGTGGAGCCGCCTCCGCAGCCGGGATGGGATCCCCGAGGGTGGAATCCCCGCAGAAGGGGTCCCCGAGGGTGGAATCCCCGCAGATGAGGTCACCGAGGTGCTGGCACATCGCAGCGACCACCTGCAGGACAAGTTCGTGGAGGTGCCCTGCTCGGAGGACTACGAGAGCCACAAGCGGTTCGCAGGTACCAGCACCAAACTTGGGCTGCAAACCTCCCGTGCTTGCAGCCAACTCCTGGGCACTGGCTTTTGTTTAAAGCCCCAAACGTTCGTGCCCCTCGGGCTAGCCCAGATGTTGATTTTTGGGAGAGGTTTTTCCCTTCTGAAACTGCTTTACAAGGGCTTTATGAAATAAACCTTTTGCTGAGCTTGTTTTTGGTTTATTTTCATACTCTGTTGATTCCTGTAGTAGGTGTGAGTGAGTTTCAGTACCATACAGGGTATGGAGTGGCACTGATGCAGGACATTGTGCCACCAGCGTGTGGTGACTGCACAAGTGCCAGCTTTTGACACTTGTTGTGAGAAGTGTGTCTGCCAGTACAAAAGCACTTTTCTGTCTTTGTGTCTTTCTGCTGAGCCTGTTTTCTGTCAAATTCTGTTCCCCCTGGCACTTATTTTTTTGAAGTGTTGAGGTTGGTTCTACAAGAGACATGGAAGATTTTAATCTTCTCTGACAAAGAGCAGATTGTGAGAGAGTCTGACTTGCAGGTTCTGTGGATCAGTGGTGCTGATGCTCTCTTTCAGATTTGCAAAGTGTGTTGTGATGAACATTTTTAGTTGGCAGAGCTGCCAGAGAGCAGCTCTGCTCTTGGTTTTTGTCAGTATGTCTGTCTGTGTGTAGAATCTTAAAAAAAAACAACTTCTGAGTTAGTTTTTAGCCAAATCGGTAGTTGTGTCTGCTGATACAAAGCTGGAGGCTGGAAGAAACTGCTGTGAGCTGCAAAAAGAACAAAGGTGATCAAAGGGCTGGAGAACCCATCCTCTAAGGAAAACCTCAGGAAGCTGGGTCTCCTTTCTCTGGAGAAGGCTCAGGGAGAACACATTGCAATATTCCAGTGCTTAAAGGGAAGCTACAGAGGACAGAAGCTCTGCCTTTGCCTGGAGCTGCACAGAGAAGACAAGGAGTGGGTGCAGGTTGCATTGGGCAAGGTTTCATCTTGTTATTAAAAATATTTTACAGGGAAAATTTTACAGTCACTGGAACAGCCTCCCCAGGGATGCTGTGCAGACCCTGTGACTGAGGGTTTCCAGGGTGTGACTGAGCAGTGTGCTAGGTAATCTTATCCAGGCTCTCTTGACCACAAAAAGCTGAACCAGATGATCTTTGGAGGTCCTTTCCCAGGCTCTTCTGTGATTTTGCAAGTTTTAACTTTCTTCTGTGCCAGTTCTGATAGAAAATGTTTGACAAATTGCAGACCCATGTTCTTCAGGTGCCTGGTCCTGGTGCTGTTGGTCAAAAAGACTTGTAAAATAAAAGAAAATTTTATGTATAGTCTGGGGTCACATAGTTTTTCCTCAGTGCTGCTACTGTAGCATCTTTTTTTTGAGGATTCATCCCAAATGTTATTTAGGCCAGGAAAACTGATGTCAGGAAGCTACCCACAAAAAAAAGCTGTCTTGGTAAGGTAATTTTTTTTGACATGAGAACACATGTTCTGTGTTAACTTTTCATAGTAATTATTAGGGGAAACTGCTGCTGGGTGAATTTGGGTAGTTCTAGGCCAGATAAAACTGCAGCTGGTGATTTGGTTGTAATTGAACTGGGGCTAAAAGTCTCTGGATTCTGCTACTGCAGTGTTTGCTTTCCAAAAGAAACCCCCCAAACCAACAAAACTGTACTTTTCCCTTCCTTGCTTTGCAGGAGCAATTTTTTGAGCACGTGGTCTGGACCATCCTATCAGTTATCCTTTTCATTGTTTTCTTTCTATTCCTCCTTTTTCATTGTATTCTTTTCACTGTAAGGAAGGGAGGAACTTGAAGCACATCTCTCCAGGAACAGGAATGAAGGTGTTCTTTATTTTTGGGGTGTCTGGGGAGCAGCAGCAAGTGATGACTGTAGGGTGAAGTTTCACTTCTTAGCTTTTCATGGTGACAATTAACTCACCTTTCTAATTAGATTTTTGCTTGGTGCTGTTGCCTAAGTTCTGTGATTGATTTGGGTTTTTATTTATGGTTTTTTTTGGGTTTTGGATTTTTTTTTTAATTTATGTTGTGACGGTGCTTTTGAGGATCACAACATAAATGAAATAAAAATTAATTGGTTGATAGAATAATATTATAAAATAATTATAAAATAATTGTAAAATAATAATATTGTAAAATATAAATTAATTGGTTAATTAAAGCTGAGCTGTGATAATTTTCCCACGAGAGGGTGGTGATGAGCTGTAGAGAACTTTTTGTGTGTCCCATTCCCCACAGCAGAGCCAGGCAGAAAATGTGGATTATGGATCAGCTTGGCACCTTCAGGCACTTGGGAAATAGGTTTCTGTCACTCAATAACTCTTCATTGTCAGTCTTTAGCCTGGTTTGGCACCCTCAGCTGCGGGCTCTGTCAGGAGGAGGCACATTCCTGTCATCACTCAGTGTCTGATGCTCAGCTGTGAAGTTTCCACAGCTATAATGAGGTTTTTATTTATGCACCTGTCCCTGCTTCCAGCTGAACTTTGTGCAACTGAACTTCCAGTTTGCTTCAAGTGATTTGGTAGCTGGTGTCAGGGCAGGATTTATTCCCTTAGCACTGCCTGCCTGTAAACATGCTTCATACCAAATAAAATTTGCAATTTTTTGGGGACCAAGCACATGAGTTACTGTATTTGCAGAAGGTAGGGTGTTACGTGAGCACAGCCTCACCTGCATTCTAAACTCTGTGGGCAGATCTTGGCCATTTCTGCTGTCCTGAGACACAATTAACTACTTCAGCCTACTGTGACTGATAGTAAAAGGGTTTTAAAATCATGGGGATTTAGGGTTAAAAGGAAAATTAAGCTTAGTAGGCCCTGAAAAGGAAAAAAAATAAATACCCGAAGTACAGGAAGACATTGTACCTTGCTAGAACTGCACCTGTATAGCTAGTACATGATAAATTATATAATTGTTAGATGTGATGATTGTTTAGTAATTAAATATAATTACTGTTTAATCATAAGAATAATAATGAGACACTGTGATCAGGGGCCCAAGAAAGATCACAAGAAACTCATGTCAATGTGTACAATGTAAGTTTAATAATTAATATGTAAGTTATATAACGATAGAATATAGAATATGTTCAGCTTGAAAGCCGTGTCACAGTCAGATTTGGGGCTGTAGCCCTGATTCCCAGAGCTCTCAATAAAAGCACCTGCATGGAACCATATCCCGTGATTATGTGTGTTCCTGAATGCTAACATGGCCACTGTGTGTGGTGAAATGTTATTTCTGCTGTGTGTTTGCATTCTGTGCCAGTGCACAAAGCATCCGTGGTCACTGCCCAGGATTTAGAATTAAGGTGCTTTTCCAGAGACAGGGCCACGGGATGTGGGAAGGAGATGCCAGGAAAGGTCTGACACAGCCTGCTCTTGGGATGGCAGCTGTAAATCTCTGTCTGCCTTGCAGAGGGATTGTTCCCAGGGCAGGAGCAGTGAGATAATTCCCAAAGTCCTTCCATCCAAACTGTTCTGTGGTCCTGTGCCTCAGGGGAAAATCTTACCAAAGCTTTTTTCTCCTGTGAATCCTCTCTGTCTCAGCAGTGAGTGGTTCTTGCTTAAATACCACCAAGTAGGAGACACAGCTGCAGTTTGAGCACTTGGTCCTTTGTGTACATTCTGGTTTTTGTGCTGAATGGGCCAGTGGCAGTAGTTGTGTTTTACATATTTTGGTATGTTCCTCCTTCACCTTGATTTACCTGATAGCCAGAACTGATGGTGATTATCAGACAAAGGGATGGTTTTGTGTCTACTGGGCACAAGTTTGTGGAAGCTACCAGGTACCTGCAGTGCTAATCTGAATTTCTCCTGAGATTCTCCAGATATGCATTTGATACTTCCTTACTCACATGTTCCACAGTCTCTGAGACAGAGAGGACACTTTTATTACTGCTGGAATAATTTTCAATCAGACTCTTCTGATTTTTCCTGAGCATTCACCCAATACAGCATTTGTGCTGTATTGTTGGTACCTGACTGACTTTATGTTGGACCACATTTTTCTGTCTGTTGGAGTTTTTTCTCCATTTGGGAAAGCTTCTGCTGTTGTTTTCAGAGCACCTTCTGCTTCCACTTCTCTTCAGAGACCCCACACATGTAACAATTATCTGAGGTAACCCTGTCGTTTTGTCAAGCCTTGATATTTGCAGCTGGAAAAGGAACAAATCTTGTCTGGAATCAGAAATCTTTGCAGAATGTTGTAGAAAGGAAGCTCTCAATGGCCAAGTTTGTCTTGGAGTATTGAATTTCTCCTTTGAGTTTACTCCTTTCAGCTCTTTACTTGAACATCAGCTTTCCCTTGCAGCCCACCTGACATGTAGCTGGGGTATCCAGTAACAGGAAATGGAAATTCCTTCAAAATTCCTGGCAAAACTTCTCCCATCAGCCTGGTCATTGTTATGAGTTGCCTTTGATCAGAGCACAGTGATGCTTTTGTCCTCCGTGGGTGAATTAATTGATTTCTTTCCAGGAATTTTGTGTTCTGATGAATAAATAATTCTTGAGTGACACTCGGTTCAGGAGCACTGGTGTGTTGGCAGTGTCAGAAGCCACACTGAACCCATCTCTCCTGGGGCTGTAGATCTGTAAATGGATCTTCCTCAGAAAACTGCCAATGTAACATTCTAAGGTCTCTGGTGGCTCAGAACTGATTTTATTTCTTCTTCTTGCCTGAAGATTGTTGTCAGCCAGATTTATAAGAGCTTTCATATATTCTTCACCTGGAGCTCCTGCTGCTGACTTGTTATTCCCAGGAGCTTTTAAAATTTAATGTTAGATTTCTTAGCAGTAAACTTTTGGAGACTTTTTTTCATCTTATATATCCAAGCTGTGTGCTTCAAGAGTCACTTCAAGAGAGACTTTTGTGCAAAGTCTCATTTAAAAACCTGCCCTTCAGGTGGCTGAAGTGGTTTCAATGGGTTCTTTTGCTCCTCTTTGTGTTGCAGGTTGCACTCCTAGGAAGTGTGGAAGAGGTGTGACAGATACTGTAATCACAAGGGAAGAAGCTGAAAGGATTCGTAGGTAATTTTTCTTTTAGCTCTAACTTTTATAAGCACTGACTTTAATGGCATTTTGTCAATCTGAGGGGTAGGATGGGTGAGCAAGATGGGTTAGCCTGATTAAAACATGACATTTTTGTTACTAAAGCCATTTTCCATTTTTACTGTAATAGGGGCAGTTCTTTCACACAGAATCTGCCTGGCTCTGAGGGGCATGAGCACTTCACAGAAAGAAAGGAAAATAAATTAAGTTTTAAAGGATTTTCACTTGGCCTCCATTTGGCCTTTAAAAGCAGAACAAAACAGTGTAGACCTTATTGCAGCTGTGTCTCAGCCTGGGCAATCACCAGGAGATTAGCAGTAGTCCTTTGGGAAGGGTCTGTTTTTAGGGTATTTTGGGAAGGGACTGTTTTTAGGGTATTTTTGGGATTTCTGGAAGGGAGCTGCAATCTCAGAAAAGTTCTGCAACACAAATGCTTCATTTTCATGTCAGGCTGGAAGGTTCAGTTTCCAAGAAATGGGAGCTGCTGTTAACTCAGTTGGGTTGTACCTGGTGCATCAAATCCCACTCTCTGAGGACTTACATGTTGTAAATAAGGACATTAAAGGACAAAGAAATCACATACCAGTTCTCATCTGAGATTATTGTTTTGCCTGCAGAATAGCAGAGAGGGGACTGTCCTTGGGAGGATCTGATGGAGGGGTGAGCAGTGTCCTGTTATTTTCTATGTTCTTTTACTGCCAAGGCAAGATTATAAATGCATTTTTTGGGGCTGAGGTGAGGAGATGGAGATTTTTTTCCATCTGCTCAGACTTGGAAAATAATTTATTTGGAAAGTTATTTGTCATTAATACTTCTGCTAGCAGTGTAACTCCTGACTTCTGCAATACAGAATACATTTCCTTGTGTTTAATTATTTCTAGCACCTCTCTTGAACTGATTTTATCTTCATCTGGTAAAAGTTGCTATAGCAGAACTACAAAAGTTTGTCTTCTGGAAGTAAACTACAGTGGTTCACAGCCTCCTGTAAAGATTGGCTTTGTGTAGTGACAAAAAAAAACAAAACATGTAATGCCTTAAGTAGCCCTTGGAATAATATTCTTTATATTGAAAGAATCCCATTTCTCTTTAACAAGCATATTTATTTTAATTTCTTTCCCTCATCTTTGTTCTCAGAATGTTTTTGTGTGTGAACAGGAACTCTTTCTCGGGTACTTATAATCACAGCCACTCCTTTAGGCCTCTGCTGAATTAGGGCATATATTAGCAAAAAAAAGAAGAGTTTCAATTGGAAAAAAAAAAATATATATTGTCCTTGTGATTGCTGAGAAAGATGTGTAAAAATATAAACCAAGATGTTTAAGCAGTGCTGCCCATCTCAAACAAGTTGTTTAAAAGATTTAACCTTCTGTGTTCAGTTCTGTTGGGATCCCCTGGATGTTTTTCAGTTGTGTGGTTGCATAATTTCCCCTTTTCCTGGATTGCTCTGCCCTTTGGGACCCCAGTGTGGCTCCTGGGGCTGTCACCTGGGTTTGCTTTCCTCTGTTTTTGGGTCCCACGTGGGATTCTTCATTACACTCCCACAAAGAGGAATTAGAAAGGCAAGGTGGAACACACAGAGCTGGATCTGGAGAGCCACAGGAAGCTGTTGTCCAGCTGTGGTTTAGATTTTTGTGCAGAACCAGAAACAAATAGATGAAAGTGTTTTGCTTCTGAAGCTTGAGTAAAGCCTCATACAAGAGCTGCTCTTGCATGAGTGAGATTATTTATTTCCTTAACAGTCCTCTGAAGCTTTTGGAGAACAGTGGGAAGGGATTTGAAAAGCTCATGCTGTGTCCACTCCAGTAACTTGTTACTCCATGTATTTTTCAAGGGGTAAATAAGGTTATTTGTGTAGGTTTGTTAAAAAAAGTTGTTATTATCTCTTGTAATAAGAGTTAGTGGGGTTCCCCTGCACAGGGCATTTGAGGCTGCAGAGATTTTTTTCTAAGGGACTGTGATGAGTGTGTTCCCCTGTCAGCAGTGATATTTCTGCTGGGATTTTGTTACAATGATGTGAATGCTCTGTGGTCCATCAAAACAATGGCAAATTCCAAGATGAGTGCCCAGATATTGTACATCAGAGATGTCATTACTTCAGTGCCAGTCAGGTTAATTAACTGGTGCTCCTTGATATTTCCAGTGTAAATAACAAAAAGACTTCTATTAGGCAGTTCTATTTTTAAATACTTCAGAACTGGTGCAGAACAAATGTATTTTGTGGACAGCAAGGGACATAAAAAAGTGTACTTTATTCAACTTAGAGAAACATTTTAGAATCCTCTCTTCTGGCAAATCTGAATACTAATCTCTGCAGCTTGTTGGGAACTCAGCAGAAGAGTTTGGTTTGAATTGGATGAAGAAATTAATTGAATTTTCCTATTGAAAAACCTTGTCACTACGTGGTTTTCTTTTACAGCAGCTTAGAAATTGAGGAAAAGAAAGTTTGGCTCTAGTAAGCCTTGGAATTCTAATTGTACTTTGAAACAGATTTTTTAATGTCTGTATTAAATATAAGAAGTATACAGGATCTCATAGTGAAGGAGAAGTTTTAATAACAAATGCAGGGCAAGATAAATATTAGTGCTGCTACTTGAGCACACAAATACTGGAGAATGTGTGTGGAAGGGAAATGTCTTCAAGAAGGGATCCTGGAGCAGAGTAATTTACCCTGTGCCCATGGGGGGAGATTGGCAATGCCCTGTCACATCTGAGTCTCAGAAATAGCAGCCCTCTGCTTTTATTTCATAATACCTTCATAATCTCTGCATCTCTGCAGGGATCTGAGGGAGGTTTTTAGTTGTAAAATAAATGTTATATTGTGAACCCAAAGGCTGGAAGCTACTTTTACTTGGGAGGCTGTGGAAAGTGAGAGGCAACCTGGGACAGTTATTAAAGGTCATAGTTAAATAATGCTAAAACCTTTTCATGCTCATTTTTCCTTCTTTGTTTCCTTTTCCAGGCATCAATTTTGGACTTGCACTCCGGAGCTCTTTCCCTGGGGAAGCATTTTGTTAATCTGTACAGGTAAACTGAGGCTGTGGCTTCCTGCCTGCTGTCATCACAGCCCTTCCCTGTCCTGTGCCTTCCCCAGTGTCTCCAGCCCCTGGGCTGGGATTAGTGATGAGAAATTTTGGAGCTTGGCTGGATCCACCACAGTTTCCATGATCAGTTAAAGAGTTTTCCTGGCATGAAAATGAATCTCTGTTAAACTGGGTGCTTGGAAAGCTGCCATTACCTTTATTTTTATGTTCTTGCACTGGTTAATCAGAGTATTTTTTCACACTTATAGTTTAGTTTATTCAGCAGTGGAAGAAATCAAATAGCTGAACCCTTAAAAACATGTTTTTATTTCATGTTGTGGGAGGGTAATTTTTTAATGCCTGAGGAATGCCATTACTAGTTACAGCATTTCAATCCTTTAATCTTTTAACATTTAATCTTTTAGCATTACTTTTAGACATCATGCTTAAAAACATTTTTAAGATTTTAATTTTTTTTTGTGTTGTGTTCTCACTTTTTGGTTGTGGGTAACGTAACACATGGGTGTGGGAAAGGAGGTGTCTTGTTGCTCAGTATGATTTAGCAACTCCTCTTTTAGACTGTTGTTTAATTTTTCAGGTACTTTGGGGACAAAATTCAAGACATCTTCACAGAAGAGGATTTTGCATTATACCGGTAAAGATTTTCAGTAACTGCTGAATGAACCACAAACCAAAACTTTTTATGGTTTTGAGTTTTTTGTGGAGTGCAGGCTGGGAGGGGGTTACCCTTTGCATTCATACATTGGATTTTGCGGTTCAAAATACCAATATCTGAGAGCTTGTATGACTCGAGGAAGAGAAGCAAAAGGATTTCCTGGTGACTGATAAACAACATCAGCTACTTTGAGCTGCATCAGCCACACCAGGACAGTTTTTATTGTAAATGCAGTCGAACCCAATGGGAAGAAATTATAATGTCTGATTCAATTCAGAAGGCTGAATTATTTCTTTATTGTAATTATGTTAAAATACATTAATATACTATATAAAAGGAAGATACTAAAACTACATACTACTTTCTCTGACTCTATTTATCACTCCTTCTCAACTCGTGACCCTCTCTCGAGTCCAGCCACAGGTGGATTGGATTGGCCATCAGGCTCAAACAATCCTCACCAAAATCTAATTAAACACTTACTGTGAGTAAACAATTCTCTAAACACATTCCACATAAAAAAAAAGCAAAAATAAAAATTGTTTTCTCTTTCATTTCTCTGTGCACCTCTATGAAAAATCCTGAGAGGGAAATGTGCTTACCACAAGTTTTATGGTGTGAATGTATTTAGGGTGATGGCTGCACCACACATTTCCCTTCCTTCCAGCAAGAAAAGCTGTTCCTGTGAGCTCTGTGGGGATTTGGGATGGCCAGTCCTCATTTCCTCCTCTTTCACACGTTATCCAAGGGGTTGTGTGAGCTGATAGACACAATCCTGGACTATTATTACATCAGGAACTTGGGTTTTTTTGAGGCAGAGTGTAGCAAAACATTAAAAATGGTAAAGCAGGAAGTGGAAGGACTTGAGATGACTCATGTTCTGGCTGGAGAAGCAGCCAGAGGATGAAATAACTCTATAATGGAGCAGCTCTGGCATCTGATGCTCTCAGCTTTCCTGCAGCCCTGCTCATACACTTAACAAACACAACAAAGCTAACGAGTTCCATGTGGCTGGGAAGGTGTGTGGCCAGAGTTTAGGAACAAGCATTCTTTGTTGACTAGACACAAGAATTCTTTGGTTATGCATCTCAGTTGGTTTCTCGTAATTTAAAATGTCCCTGATTTGAATATTTGAACTTTTTTTTTTTCCCCCCTTTTGGTCTTTTTTTTTTTTTTGCCTGTGTGAAGGAATCTGACCTCCCTCTAGTGGTGGAAGGAATGTTAAGTAGCCAAATGAGTTTATTAGTTTTATTAAAATAGTAATTAATTAATATAATCCTAAAATATTAATCACTTCAAGCTTATTTCTATTTAACAGCTGTTTTTAGATGTCGTTGTCATTATAGATGAACTTCTTTAAAATGTTTTTACTTCTGATCCCAATATTGCAAAAATTAGATGGTTCCTTGATTATTACTGAACTTTGAATAATTTCTGTTTCACATGAACAGAAGCATTCAATTTTTCAATAATTTTCTAACTTCATGCTGTGAGATGAGGCAGCTGCTATGGAATGTCAATATTCCATTGAGATTTCATGTCAGTATAGGGGATGTTTCAATCTACTGGATAAGAAGCTAATACAAAATATATTATTAAATGCTTCTGTTCCTATTAATGGCAGTGCTTTAGCATGGACTATAGTACTTTATGGCCTTAATGAATGATTTTATGCTATTTTTGGGAGCATTTATCTTCATTACTTTGCCTTATCTACCTAGGTCACTTTAAAAATACACTCTTGAGAGAAATAACTGAATGTAATTAATGTCTCAGTATTACTGATTGCAACAATAACGAATCTGAGAAGGCATCCTGAGCCAGGGGGCTGATTTCTAAACTGTCTCTGTCAAAATTACATTGCTTCAGACTCAATTATGGTGTCTAGGCTGATATTTTAACCACCATCTGCCAAACATGTTACAGCAATCCCTCTTGTTCCTCATAATAAATGAAATGCTTATTCAGAAGGGAAACCTTTAATCAGGATGCTCAGTGGAAGGGGTGAGTTGAGCAGAAACAGCACAATCAAAAGATTTATTCCCAAAACCTTTCAGCTTATGAAACAGAGAGCTGGGAGGAGCAGAGGAGGAGCTGTGAGTTTGCTTTGTGTCTGTGATTGCTGTTAAAGCTCTCTGGCTGCAGGAGGCTGTTTCAGCTCCCTGGGACAGTGCTGACAAGTGGCATCATCAGGAGGTGCTGTGGATTGGATTTTGAGTGTTCCTGTCACCAGGACTGAATCACACTTCGCTCCCAACTCCATTTTTATGTGTTGGTCTGGCAGAGCCTGTGTCTCACAGAAACTTTTCAGTGGCACTTCCAGCTCTGTGTGCTGCTGCTGCTGCATTAAGCTGGCAGCTTTGCAAGCTGCTGAACTTCCTTTCTTTCAAGTTGTGTGTTCCTTGGACTTCCAGCTACTTCACTGGCTTTAAAAAAAATTTTCTTCCTCATCACCCTAACTCAAAACAGTGACTGTTTTTACAGACTCTGGTGGTCATGTGCTCTTTTCAGGGAGTTCTGGTCTGCCTTTTGATATTCCCAGTGACTCAGTGCAAATGGATAAGAGCTGCTGCTGACAGGTGTGGGGGAAGCATTAATTTTGGTCTGGTGCTGTTGAGTGGATGCTGTTCCTGGGCATTTCTTGTCTCTGCAGAGCTCTGTTGTTGCATCTGCTCAGAGCCAGGGTACACCTCAGCAGTCTGAACGAGACAAGACTTGCTGTGCTTATAAAAATAAATGCTTCTCCAGCATGAAGAAATACTTTCTTTGTAGCCATGGTCCACCAGAACTGTCCCAACAGTTGTGAAGAGCCAGGGCAATGAGGGAAGGGAGGCTTCTGCTGCTTCTGGTCATGGAGGTTCCCAGTTGTGGGCTCATTTATTCTTTTCTTCTCAGCTGAAATTTGGCTTCTCTTGTCACTTGGTTTACACATGAAGGACAATGCTTTTGTCCTTAAGTATTTTGCCAGTAGGTTGTGTTTGGAGCAGCAGGGCAGGGAATGGAATGGAAAACCTGTAGTCAGGATACTGATAAATGTTGAAATGGCTTGGCCAGCAGAAAACAGAATGTACAGAAGAGTTTTTCTAGGGTAAAAAGTGACCTTATTCTACTTTTCAAACCTGTATTTGGCATACTGAGTAGGGCTTTGCATCCTGTTTGGTTTGTAAAACACGCATTGTGCCCAAAGCCATCACACATCAGTCTCCAAGAGGAGTGAAGCTTTAACAGAGCCTTACAAACACCAGACAGCAAACCTTAATAGAAAGCTTTTAAAAGTGAAAATGAATCAGGCTGAAATAAGAGGGAGGACTCCTTGCAGAGCAGGACAATGGAGGAGATTTGGATATGTCAAGACTGTGGCCTGACTGCTTGGGAGGGGATATGTTTATTGTTATGTGTATTATTATGTTTATATTTATTATTCAGGAAAACAGACAAATTTTCAAACTTAGGCCATAGGAGGCATAGTTTCTATTCCTTGATATTCTGACAATTAAAAAAAGAACCCAGAGAAACAAACCCCATGTTTCTCAGCTGAGGAAGAAGCAGTGAGTGCCTGAAGGAGGGAGCTGTCACTGACTGAGCCCTGGCTGTTTTTGCAGGGATGTGAGGCAGAGGATCCAGCAGAGGATTGCTCAGGTCTTTGGGATCAGCTCTTCTGCCATGTACCTGACCAAGCCAACGTTCTTCTCCAGGATGAACAGCACAGGAGCCAAGACAACACACGATGAATACTGGCACCCACACGTGGACAAGGTGAGGAGGGGGCTGAGATGGGCTGCAAACATCTCCTGTTGTTATTCTTAAATCACCTTGAAATCATTTTGCATTTAAACCACCCATCAAACAGGTTTGAAAACTTCAGGGGATGAACCTAACGGGAGATAAGTGAGTTTTAGAAACACAGGCCATTGTATCCCATTCTATTTTATTTTCTCTAATTTAGTTTTGCTAGAATTAGTAAACTGTGAGAATGGCTACTCAGGAATCTCTTTTGTCAGAAACATTGATTAAAATATCTGAATTGCTCTTTCAGCCAAATCTAGAAGGAGCTGTTTCACAGTGGTCAGTTGGTCACTGTTGTTATTGATCTAAGGCTCTTCAAAAAGGCTTAATATTTGTATTTTCAGCTGTATGTGAATTATGGTTCAGTGGGGATGTGGTACCTGGTACCATCTTTCAATTACTTGGTGTTTTGATCCTTTTAACTGCACAGTCTTATTTCTAGGCTTATAGCTTAATATTTGGTATATTTTTCAGTGGACTTAAATGATTTGGTATTGAGTTTATTTCTGAGTTTCACTGAGTTCAAGTGTTCTGTGCAGAACAGCAAATACAAACAATGGAAAAATCAAAGAAAAAAACTCACAACACAAAAAAAAAACCCAAACAAGCAAAAAAACACCTCCACAATACCCACGTTTCATGCCTTCAGGATTTATAAATCCTGAAGTAATGGATTAGCCAAAATGGAGCTAAATAAAATAATCCCAGCAAAATCCAAGTTATTCCTTAGGGCTTGAGTCTATAAGTGGGCAGTGTACCTTGAAGTCTATGACCTGAAACATGAAAAAATCAAACAAATATTCCTTGCCTGAAATTATTTCCTGTAAAAAGCCAGTCTGAGGGCAGTGTCTTTTGTTGGTCACACTGATGTGAGTTCCTGTGTCCTTGTTCATGTGGGCAGAAGCATCT
Organism: Lonchura striata; assembly: GCF_050655825.1. NCBI lineage: Eukaryota > Metazoa > Chordata > Aves > Passeriformes > Estrildidae > Lonchura > Lonchura striata. The sequence continues at coordinate 13,592,100 of NC_140720.1, forward strand.
TAAACTTATCTTAAACTTAGAAGATGTGGTGGTAGTGAAGACACAGCTTATATTTGGAAGCAGAAGGTCCTGTAGGGTGGAATCTGCCAGGTTTTGGGTGCCTCTGGTTTGAAAAGCTGTGATGTAACCAGTGAATAGCAATGGCTCTGGACCAGAGGTGGTGGGGATGCCTTTGAGCTCCTCATTTGATTGGTGTTGGTAGGAGATGGCTGTAGGGAGCAAATTGTACTGGTGGGGTTCACAGAAATTCCAACTTGTTATGCTCAATTCCTGTGGGTTCTCTGCTTCTTTTTCTACTTCTATCAGGGTTGGGATTGAAGGCATTTGAAACAATAGTTCACGTTCAGACTCGGGTGTTTATCATTTCTTTAAGGCTAAACTATCCAATTAAGAAATTACACCTCAATTATTTTCACTTTTAACTCAATAACTGATCCCTCAAAGCCTGCAATGCAAACTTTTCTGTCCAATTACAAAACATCACCCAAACACATGAAGAATGAAGAAGGTGAAGAAGAAGAACATAAAACCTCCATCTTGCCTCATATTTATTACTATATTCTAAAACCCCAAACTCTTAAGTGTTCCACCCTGTGATGTTACACACTTCTAATCAACTCCACACCCATAATCCCAGTGCTGTTAATCAATTTTGGAAGCCTTCTCCACAGCCTCAGATCAAATGCAGTGTTCTCTCATGGGTCTGTGTCTTTCAGCACAGAAAGTTTAAAACTCTCAGTATCCAAGGTTCCAACAAATTCCAAGAGACCCTTGGGAAGAAGAAAACGGGTGATTCTGTGATTCTGTTTGTGTGAAGTGCAGTGAATTTATTGGTTCCTTACAGTTTTTCCAAATTTTTCAGAGAATCAGATTTGACTGCCACGAGGGTGGGAAAAGCAGTATATTTCAACAGCTTATGCCTGTTTTCTCCACTCTTTTTATTTCAGCCCCAAAAAAAGCCTATTTTAGAATTCCAGACTCTGATTTATTACTATGAGATTTGTGTCTGCCCAAGCCCTGCTTGCCAGTATTCTCTTTATTCTTCTCTGCATGTGTTTTGCATTGGGAAATGAGTAAGGTGGTTGGATAACCTTTCAATTAAGTGTTTCCACCTACATATCTCCTATAATTTCCAAGTTATTTTGTCATTTACATGCAAATAAGTTTACATGAAGAGAATTTGTGGAAGCTGCTTTTCTGTCCTGTCATCCTGAGAATGCCTGAACATGATGGACAGCAGGCTGAATGTTTTCCTGTTTTTTATCCTTCTCTTTTGTCCATGTTTTATTTATCTTGCAGGCTATCTGTTCAGGGAGCAGATGCATCAATTGATTTGCTTTGGCTTTTTCTAACCCTTCTCCAACTTCAGAAGAAAAACAAAACAAGCAGGAAAAGTGCTCTCTTAGACTTGGAATGCATAATCTAGACCTTAGTGGTGTTCTATACTGAATAATTGGGTTGTCTGATTTCTGACAGTGGTTGGAGTCAGTGATCTTGGAGATCTTCTACACAACCTAAATAATTCTGAGTCTGTGAAGAGAATTATCCCAGTTGGGGCAGTTGCCAAACACCTTTTTCAGAATCATAAATAGTTTGAGAGAGATTAAATAGGAAGAAGTTGTGCAGCTTCCCAGGTTCCTGCAGTGCAGTCAGCCTGGCTTGTATTTCTCTTCCTCCAGCAAACTTTTTCTACTTTTGAAAGAAGGGAAAAAAAACACATTTCTATTGATCTGAGGTAAAAAGTTCTTCCCAGAAAAGAGTAGTAGTGTTCTTATGTGGCCTCCAAAGCAAGTGTGAATGCTGGGAAGTTGAAGAAAGATCAATAAAACTTGCTAGTTTGTCGGATGCTTTTTTGTTGGATCATTATTTACGCTTTCCCCTTGGAACAGAATAAGGCACTTTAGGTATTTCTGCATAATTTAACAGTGAAGGTTATTCCTAGAAGACTTCATGATTTTTTCCTTGCCTCCTTCCAGAAGAAAGGTAAAATGGAGCCTTAGCAAAAAGACTTCACTGTATTTTCTGTTTCAGAGTAACATTGTTGTTAAAAAGATGTGGCTTCTTGGAACATTAGAAAACCCCTCTTTTTCCTTTTTCTGGATGTTGCTGAGTCTACTGCAATTAGATTTCTCAGTCTGAATTTCCCCGAAGACTTCTAACAGCATGATGGAGTAGTACAGATTTATTGTGTTTATTTGTGTGAGGCTTTGGTTTTTTTCCTCCTAAAATTTCCTGAGTTTGTAGTTACATAGGAATGGAAACCCTGAAATCACCCAAATGACTGATTTAATGTTGTTGAATTTATAAGCCTCTAAATCAAATGAAGAGAATGTTGTTTTAAGATGTGGAGTTTCATCTTGGATGGAGTTTGTTTGGAACTGAGGCTTCCAAATGTCAAATACTTGATTTCTAATGGAGTTGCTGTTGCACACTTCACACTGTCAGAACTGAACATTCTCTGGTGGAAGCAGTGTGGGACTTGGAGATTTGTGCAGTGCCCTGCCTGAGCACAGATCCTCTCATCCTTCACAGAAGTGTCAGGCTCTGCCTTAGGATGGTTTTGGGTTTGTTTTCCTTGAATTTCTTCTATCAAAGCTAGTCCAGCACATTTCCCAAAATAGATTCTGGTTTTTTTTTAGCCTAAACATGTCCATGATCAGTTTATAGCTACTTTTGTTCCTCCTCCCAGTTCTACATCCTCCCACCTCCATGTATTCACAGGTAAGAACTATATCCCTTTTCAGCCTTTGTTTCTCTGAGCTGAAAAAGCCAAACCTTTAATTCTCCTCACCTGCAGTGTGCTCTCCATGTCCCCAGCCCTCCCCTGTACCTGCAGCCCTCTCTGCCTGCTGAGTTTGTCATTGAGAGAAGCTGCTGTCTCCTCTAGCAGACTTTGCACCCTTTTCTTCCTCTCCTTTTAATAAAACACATAAAAAGATCCCATTTCTGCCCTGGGACAGCATAATCTCTGAAAATTGAGGAGGTTGATTCTCATTTCTGCTCAAAGCCATCACCTCAGCTCACCTGCAGCCCCTTGCATTTCATAGATGTGCTCTTTGCTCTTTTATTGTCTGCTAATAGACACTGCCAATAAACAGCACACTGGAAGTAGCTGTCAAGGCTATTCTGGTGCTTATCTACACAGAATTAGGAGGCTTACAGGAAAAAAAAAGTTTTGACTTTTTTTCCTGCATGCCAGACCAATGCTGATTGCAAAGTGAATTTTCTTCTGCACTGGAAAGCAGAGGATGCTGTCCTCAATATCCTCAGTAACTGCAGACCTCTTGCATGGTCCTACAACTGTTTAGTTGCAAAAAACCCAGTGCAAAATGGGGCTGGCTAATTCTGGCAATTAGTTCTATTTATAATAATGAGCTTCTACCATTAAATATTATCTGTGTTTGACTTTTTAGATAAGGACTGTTCAAAAGGAGCACAGTACCCATATGGCATAACAGGCTGAATGGAAATATCTGCATTTTTTCTCTTGTGTTGTTTACAAAGAGCTGTGGAAATTTGATTTGCGTCTGTGTGGCTTTTAATGACAGTTTTTCTCATGTAGTTTGATCTTTTGGTTCAATTATTAATCTGTCTGGTACTGGAAATCATTACCAGGGTAACAAATATATTTGATATACATGGGAGGGACTTCTAGCATTATAAATAACTGAGTTTAATTTAGTGCCTGCTTTCCATAGTGCTGCATTTCTCAGGCCTGGCTGCTTTCTGAGGGTGAGTAGTTAATAAAGACAGGAAGAGAAAAGCCATTTTCCCTTGCACACTTCATTCCCTAAATTAGTAATCTCAGGTGTGTTAGTCAAATTAGTCAATCAGGTGTGTTTGGTTAAGCTAAAACGGTTGGTAGTTAGTTTTTAAAAGTTTAGAATTGGTACAACCACCTTGGAGAGGAGGGAGAGTGCTCTGAGGGAGCAAAGATTGCTGCTCCACTGAAGAGTTGGGAAAAACAGTTCTAATGCATTAAACTTGCAAGTATGAGTTGAATGAACTTCTCCAGTGACTGGAGACTTCCTTAAATCGATTGGAAGTTTTTATCACCAAGTCAGTGAAGTGGAAAATAGCTTTGCAAAGCTGATTTGCATGAGAAGGGCTGTGGAGTGGCTGGTTTGAGGTGCTGCACTAGCACTTGCTCATTAATTCTCATTTATTGCCTTGTATTGCTACCAGGGTTTGGGAAAATACGGGGAGAAGGAGATCACTGTAATATTTCTCTCATTTTTTTTGTTTGGCTTTTTTCCTTTGAGCCCTTATGGTCAAAATAATAACATGAGTATGAATGGAAATGTCTTCCTATTCCATCTGCTGTTATGTTCTCTCTGGTCCTGCCCTTACAGAAAAATGTGTACCACTGCTCCTGAGCCAAAATTTAACTGGCACTAATGAGTATAACTTGAAACATGACTGAAAATATTTAGAAAACTTCTAAGTTTGGAAGTAGCACCTACCTCTAACAGTCACCAGGTCAGTCAAAACACTCTGCAAATTTTTGTGTATTTATACAGTGCTATTGTGCTGCACATTTCACTGCTTGACAGTCTGATGCTGAACTTTTGAGTTGAGATAAACAAAGACACTGGAGAACACAGAATTGATATCAAGTATTTTTTTAATTGCTGGTGACATGTAGATAGGAAGGGAAATATTTCCAGAATCAGCTAAACTCAATGTTAAATATTTAGATAGCTTCACTCTCAGTATGTAGTATTTATTTTCTCCCACTCCACGTATTGACCAAAAATAATGCTTTAAAAGGAAGGAAAAAATCACCTTGCTGTACTTAAAAGTGGGATGTTTGGTCTGTAGGCTGAGAAGAAGCAGAGACTTCAAAAATTCAGTCTGAAGGGTTTTAAACAAAACCTGTGTGGAAAAGAGTAGAAGATCCTCCAACAAATGTGTATTTATTTGGAAGTTCTGATTTACTTTTACCATGAATGTCCTGTGTGGTGGCTGGTGAAAGAATATCCAGAATCCTTATACCCAAGATTAGATCATGGGTGGGAATCATTAATCAAGGGCTGTTCTTCTGCTTATTGACCTCCTGGTTAAATTTTGTCTTGGAAAAGTCTAAATCCTGTCTTTTTGATACAATGCATTTCTGACACTATATTGTTTTTTGCTCTTGGATGAGAGAAATCAATCACTTCTCTAATGATGGAAATTGTAACAATAGAACTAATAAACATGACATGCTAGTCTTGTGTGTGTGTAAACATAAGAGAATAGACTAATAAAAATTGTGTTCTTGGTTTTCAAAGGCCCCTTTATTAAATGCATGAAAAACTGAAAATCAGAAAAACTCACCAGATCCATCTGCTCAATTAGCTGTTCTCTGCAGAGATAAGATCAAGAATTTGGTAAATGTTGGTAATTTTGGCTTCCCCCACAGGTGACTTATGGCTCTTTTGACTACACTTCCCTGCTCTATCTCTCTGACTACTCCAAAGACTTTGGGGGTGGACGGTTCGTGTTCATGGATGCAGATTCCAACAAGACAGTGGAGCCCCGAGCAGGTACGAGCCAGCCTGGCTGCAGGTTGTGCCATTTACTGATTTTTCTGGGCTGGCAGGTGGTGTGGGACTGTGTTTTGTGTCAGCAGGAGTAATGTGGGGTGTTTTCTGGTTTGAAAGCAAAACCAGTGAGAGACAAGTCAGAATTACAATTTATTAGGAAAAGGACAAAAAAAAACCCTAAAATACATGCAGTAATTCAAAACAAAAACCATGGACAGAGTCAGAATACAACCTGACACCCTGTTGGTCACAGTGTTGGTCCAAATTGGAATGGCTGCAGTTCTCCTGGAGTGGCAGATGTGGTTCTGTGGGAGCAGTGATCCTGTAGAAGGGTGTACTCTTCTCTGAAGGCCCAGTGGAAAAAACCCAGCTGTTCCTCTGGGAATCCAGTGGAAAAGCTGAGGCTGGTGTCCCAAAAACTCAAATTATATCCAGGTAGGAATGCTTGGCTCCTCCCCCTGGGCAGAGCTTTTCACAATGCTGCAACTTTTATCAGTCCCATTGACATTCAATATCCCATTATCAGCAGATGTCTCCCCAGAGGGAGAATTGGTTTGTGGAAAAGATAAAGAAAACTGCCCAATTAAGAGAAGATAAGTGCCACACCTCTAACAGATGGCAAATAGAACACATCTTGCCTTGCAATCTAGGACAAAGTTGTGTAGCATTCTGTGTTCAGACTGATGACATCAAAAGTGAAGATTAAAACCGTTAAAATACAGCCATAGTTTGTAAGAGCTGGTGTTAAGCCACAAGAAGTGATTTCCTGGAAAGCTGTAGGGCTTAGAAGGGGTGGCCAGTTCTGACAGCAGGTCACTGTGTGTGGAAAATAGTAATAAGAGTAATAATTTTAGATGCTTAGCTTTAAGACATTTACAACACAGTGTAGCTAAAGCTGATAGGCCAAGAAATGCTTATAGTAGATTATAATTAGGAAATAGTTTGCTTCTGATTGTGATGGTGTGAATTATAACATCTGTATTGTCTCACCCTTCTCATGAGACTGAAAATAGAACACCTCTGAGTTGCCCCATCTCTGAGTCAAAAAAGAGCTTAGTCTGACAACTGTGCAGCAAGAGCAGAACTAAGTGTCACTGCAGCAAATCCAAATTAAAGCAATTTATTTTAGACTGGCCTGCAATTCCTTTGCTGCTCAAGGTGAGGCTTAATACCTGTAATGGCTGAGGGTGGGTGTGAAGGTTTGATTGCCACAGCTCTGCTGACCTGCTGGAGCATGATGAGCCATGATTACTTGGGTATAAATCCATCCCTGATTCCAGGAGGTCTGACAGGGATGAGCCTTCTGATGGCTGTCAGTTATAAATAAAGAAAAACCCTTTAAAGGTGGTTTGAGATTTTTTTTTTTAATAAGTGGATAATTTGAAACTAGAATTATTCCAGAGCTGCCTAGAGAGGAGTTCAGCCTCAACTCATCTGTCTGGCAGGTGAGTGCTGAGCTTCCAGCAGTGTTACCTTTCATAATGCAAGATCAGCCACACTGCTGCAGGGAAAAAGCAAGAAAGGACAACTTTATATTCCTGCTGTGTTCTGTGTTTTTTTTTTTTTTCCAAGACAGAAAAGATGGAAATTTGCTCGTTTAAAGAGCCTCAGTAATTGTCTGCTGACAGTTATTAACCCAAGCAGAACTGACTTCAGACTATTGCTGCCTGCAAATTGGGATGGGTGTTCATAGTGATCCACTCACCTGCAGTGATGCTGGTTTAGATAAACTCTGAGATTACCTGGGTTTCCTGTCAAGAACTGTATGTTTGATTATTTTGTCTTATGATTTGAAGTAAATCCTAAACTGAATGCTTCATCTTTTGCAAAATGCTGCTGCCAGTATTTTGAGATGGAACACATTCAACTATTTTTCAGATGCAATTCAAAGATTAGTACATCTTTATAGCTGTAGAAATCACAACTGAATTCTAGGAATGTGAGGAAAACTGTCTCTTCAGTGCAGGGGCACTCAGCCTGGCTGCAGTGTGCAGCATGCCCCTGACTTAATTTCCAAAAGTCTCTAACTGTGAAATTGCTTCCATTCAGCCCCATCCATTCATTTTCAGGTTTTCTGCTGCAAGGACTTTGCTCTTGATGTAGTTTTGGAGGAAGAAGGGGAAGCTGATGAATTACAGAATTTTCTTTTTGGCTGTTCCCTGTGCCAGGGGTTGTATGGGCAGTGTGTGCCACAGGGACACCCCTTCTGAAACAAAACAATGCACTCAGAAATAGCACAAATGGCCTGTATGGACACAAGAGAAAATTAATCTAAGGCATCTCTGCTACCACAGTGGTCAGGGGTCCTGTGATTGTGTCAGAACCTCTGGTGCACAATCCCCACTGCCATCCTGTGAGCAAAGGAGAAAAGCTTGAGAGGTGAAGCACAGTGTGAAGGCATTTGCACTTATTTTCCCTCTTGCTGATAAAATACTTTTTGTGAAGGAATGACTCCAGGCTGTTTTCTGTTGCTGGTACAAGCTGATGTATTTTTCATGTTCATAATGTTCCTCTGCAATGTTTTTTCCTCTCCTTCTGTCTTTCTGGCTTTTCTTTGTTTTGTTTTACACTTCTTTTGGTCCTTTGTGCTTCTCTTGTAACTCCAACTCAACTTTTAAAACCACATGTGATTGCTTTCATGCTTCTCATTTAGGAGCTCCAGGCTTTTCTAGGGATGACTGTCATAATCACTGGTTCAGTTTTCATGCTTGACAACTAATTTTCTTTTCTGTATTGCTAATGTCACTGCAGTCCTAAAACCTGGTACTTTTCTCACACTTAGCCTGCATTTTTGGGGACCTGATTCTGTGTGCCAAAATGAGCAGGTTTCTTTTCCTGTGAGCAGCAATTTGTTCAAGTCAGCGGGGAGCAGAAAGACATTGTTAATGATGCAGCAGAGCAGAAAAGCTGTAATTGGAAATACAAGAAAAAGCAATTAAACCATTGTGGGATGTCCTGTGTTTGAAAGTGCTGCCTGGGCAAGTCCCACTGCTGCTGCAGATGCATTTGCAGCACTGCACTGGTGAGGATCAGTGTGAGCCAGGCAGCTGGGCACAGGGAGAACTGTTCTGCCAGGAGTGGAACCTAAATTAAAATGTTTTTCACTTCCTTCAGTGTATATCACTTGCAGATTATCTAAGGATTCTCTAAGTTCTGGCTGTCACATAGTTGACTGAACAACTCTCTAATTTATAGGATGATCTTTAACATCCCCTAGTTTGCTTGTTAGGAAACACTAGCTTTAAGAAGGAATTGTAATTTATTAACACTGAGGCTCTTGAGATTTTTTTTTTTTTTAACAGAAATGAACAAGTCAGCACCAGTTCAAGTGTACAGACCTTTGGCTAATTCATAACCAGACGTGGCATGGAGGAACACATCTTTCTTGTGCTCTGCTGGGCTGCAGAAGTGAATATGTGTTTTTTCACTTCAGTCAGGACCTCTCTCTGCCACAAGAAACTCACTGTACCACGAGGAAGAAAATTCTTAGTGCCAAAGGATATACAACTTTGAAAGTAAATTTATTTTTGTGACAAAGAAATAGATCTAAAGTAGTATCTGTTCCTTTTAAATATATATGGACATTTTGTTTTCAAAATTGTCATACTGGGATTTTTTCCATCCCTTTGCACCAGGATTGGCTCTGTTTGAGAGACTGTAAGAAACAGAGCAACATTTTGCAAATGAGGCCCTTCAAAACTCAGCCCTTTCAATATTAACTCTACTTGCTGGTCTGAGACTTGTTTTAGTAATCTGCAAGACATACAGGAGGAATAAGGATAAATGGCAAACATCAAGGCTTTCCTTTTTCAGTCACAAAATCGGTATACTTTCTTCTGCTGCTAAACTCATCAGTGTATAAAGTTTCATATTTTAAAATTTTCATATTTAGAATTTCATTATTTTGCATGGTCTTGTGTGAGTTTTGGGTCTGGCAATATTAGGCAGGTCCCAGACTTCCCTTGATCATAAAGTGTAGATGAAACTGCTGTTGGAATGAAATCCCAGCACAGGTTCTGTGTTCTTTGTTTGCATGTGCATTTCTTGGTTTGAAGGTCAGCTTTGCTGCACTTATTTTCAGCTTACAAGGGAATTTGTTCTTCATACAAATAATTTTTTATACAAAGGCAGTAGGAAAGGTCACAATCACTTCTGTGTGTTTCTGGAAGAAACTAATCTGTGGGGCAAAATGAATTCTGTACATTGGAGAGTGCAATGTGACTCTTTAATCTCAAACTTAGTGTATTCTCACTTGGTGTTTCTGGAAGTATAAAATATTTGATTTGAAGCTATATTTGGGAATTTCCCCCCATACAGACAGTCTCATCTTTCTCTTTATCCAATCCACATCCTCCAGATTCAGTCTAGATTATGATAATCTGCCAATTCCAGCTTTAGTTTTGCTCCAATCATTAAAAAACTGAAGCACATCTTGATGTTAAATCAGTATCAGCTGAAAGCTAAGAATAATTTCTAAAAAATCCACAGAAGTGGCTGTCAGTCCTGGTGAGGAACAAATGGAGGCAGCATTAGCAGCTGCAGTAAGCACCAGACATGCAGAGGACAGCAGTTCTTGCTGATTTGCAAAACTCATCACAAATTGTGCCAGGGACTGGTGAGGTGATTGCAAAGAGTGGCAGGAAAAGGAGGATCTGTTGCAGTTGTGTCAAAAAGGCAGAAAATCATTATTTCTCAGTAGAACTTGCTTTTGGCTTTGTTACCTGTGGAAGAATAATTTCTTCCAGTCAGGTTTTGTATTCTGATGGTGTTTGATGCCAGGTTAATGATGGCATTAAATGAAACACCATTTAAACTGGCAATGAAGCAATAAGCAGCTGGGAGTTGCAGGTGTTATTTGGGGTGTTTCTGTGAGTGACTTTGAGAAATCCACTGCTTTGTTGAGGGGTAGCAGTGGTCACCTCACATTTCCTGCAGCACTGGAAGGATGGAGGAGTGCTGGGGGAAGACTTGTCCTGTGTTAGTGCTGCACAGAGAATTGTGAAGCGTTGCCATATTCAGAATTGGCCTCTGAGGCTTTCCCCTGCCCTGAAAATTTGGTTATAAATTACCACACGTCCTGTTTGTGCCTTTATGTAATGCATGTGCAGCCCAATATTTCATGAATTTGAGTTGATACTGGTCAAGAAAATATGCAGCAAAGCTGAAGCAGAAAGCAGTGGAAAAATCAGGTTCAAAGAGTTACTAATGAAATTCAGGTAATATAACAGATGAAATAAAATACCAAAGTAACTGCAGGTTCAGCTCTGTGGTTCAGCAGTGAGAGTTGATTTCTTGGTTCCTAAGCTGTGTGTGAATGTCACAGGCTGCAGATGCTCTGATGAAGCCTCTTTAGGGGCTGTTTTTGGAATAATTGAGCAGCAGGGGTTACCCTTGTGCTTATTCTTCAGTGATTTACTAAACGTAAGGATGAATTCCTTCTTACCAGAAGACCAAAACCCAGAACTTGGGCATCCAAGTAATTTGACCAGAGCTCTGCTGGACATGCCATGTTTGGCAAAGTCAGGAAAAGTCAGATTATGCTGAGGTTGTTTAATTTAAGCTGCAACACTTTGTTCTTAGTGAGAACTTTTTGTAGGAGCAGGTTCTGAGCCCTGGTGCAGCTGGGGAACAGAGCAGACCTGGCAGCACTGGCTGCAGAACTGGAAAATATCCCTGCCCTGCTCTTGGCTCCAGGGAGGAGAGACGGAGCCAAAAGGCCTTGGGGACACTCATAATTGATATGGAGAGAGCAAATATTCAGTTTTCACTTCTAAATACTCCCCAGGGCTGGCACACCTTCAGACAGAGTGGAAGGTGCTGTGATTTGGAGCAACCAACTGTGCTGGTAGGAGAGGAGCAGGCAAAAATTACAAAAATCCAGCAGTTGATATGTAAAACTGTTCATGTACTTTTAGCAGGAAATAAGTTCATTAATTTTCTTTAAAAACTGTAATCTGGAAGATTTCCAGGCCATTCTAAATTTAAAGTAGAAGCAACTACTTTTTTTTTTTGAGGGTATTAATACTACAAATTACAAACTGGCTGTGGAAGACTTCACTATATGAAGCAGTGATTTTATTGATAACAGCAAGAAATTTCTGTCTACTAACTAAATATGGGATAAGTTTGGAACTGGGATTTGATACCCATTGCAGATAGTTTTTTGTTTGGGGTTTTATTTTTAGGGCCCAGGGCTTAAAAATAAGCTTTTATTTTAAATTTAATTTATTTAAAATAAATTTATTTTAAAATGTAGAATTAAAAATATTTTATTTTTTATTTATTTTAAAAATATTTAATTTTATTTATTTTAAATGTAATTTTATTTTATTTATTTTAAATGTAATTTAATTTTATTCTTCTGTGCTTGACATAAATGTAGCAAAATGATTCAGAGAAGCTTGTGCCCTCTCCTCTGGGGTACTTTCTTTTCCTCAGATCAGGGCACTTGCTGAGATTGTCAGTCCAAGTTCCTTTTATGGGATTTGCTTCAGCACTTAAATTCTCCCAATACAACATTTTTAAATAAATAATTGAATTAGTTAACTAAGTTTTATTGTGTGCTTGCAGAAAACATTATTATCAGCTTATTTGCCTAATGATATGATGGGATTTCTGGGACACTCTACATGAGAATGGATTGGTGATTAATCCTAAGCAGATGCCGAGGATGAGAAGACAACTGTTGTGCATTTTCCCTGGCAGTGCTCCTGTCTGGCTGTCACTCAGCAGCTGAGATGCAGCTTTTCCTTCTTTCCTGAGGAACATTTTGAGCTGATAAATGCTAGGCAGAGAGTGGAAGCTGTCAGTGCATGACATGAAAGATGCTGAATAGATCTGTGGTGCCAAATAAATTGTTCCTGCTTCCCTTTAACCAGACAGGAGTTGATTCACAGAATTCCCAGAATGACCAGGTTGGGAGATACCTTCAAGATCATCCAGTCCAACCCAGCCCAACACCTCAACTCAACCCTGGCACTCAGTGCCACATCCAGGCTGGTTTAAACACACCCAGGGATGGTGACTCCACCACCTCCCTGGGCAGCCATTCCAGAACTTTATCACCTTTCTGTGAATAATGTTTTCCTAATATCCAACCTGTATTTCCCTTGGTGCAGCTCGAGGCTGTGTGCTCTGGTTCTGTCAGTTCCTGGAGAAAGAGCCCAGCCCCACCTGAGCACAGCCACCTTTCAGGAGCTGCAGGGAGTGATAAGGTCACCCCTTATCTTCTGTCACCCAAATTCTTCTCAAGTGAGAAAAAAGCATCTTTGAAAACTGACTATAGCCTTGTTCAGTCGCCCATAGACCCCAGCTGATGCATATGGGAGCAGATTGATATCATATATATGAAGACATATTTATTAAAGAAAGAACTTAAAAGACATTCCGTACAGCCAAAAAAATTCAATTTAACTGGCTTAACACACTGAACCTTGTCTAGCTGTGAATTACTACTACTTCTAGTGAGAGATCAAACAAAACAGCTTGAAAGTCAGTTTAAGGCAAAGGTCTGGGTGAGCAGGTGAGGGACCAGTAATAATGTACTTTTAATGAAGTTGAAATACAGTTTAAAAGGGAAAAAGAAAATTGTGACACAGGGGTTTTGTATGGAATCCTTGTGGGCAGCACTGTTCATTGCAACACTGGTAGGACCGGAGTATGTTGCCTTCATTTACCCTTTCATTGAGAAAAGCAGGGCAGCGAGAAAAGACTGATAAATAATTCTTAACTTGCTGCACTTGTTGTGAACATGTGGAATGTGTTATGGAGACTTGTTTACCAAAGGCTGGTTTCTTAATTAGCCCGCGGTGATGGGATTTTGACTGGAGGACCAATCAAGTCTCCTTGTGTTGTGACTGTCTATAAAAGCAATGAGTTTCTTAATAAAGCTAGAGATTGATCAGCCTGCTGTGAATCAATGCTAAATATTACCTGACCAGGGCTCTGCTGCTATGATGGGAATCCATCTCCAGCTTTGTGGCACGAGGGATTCTGTGTGGGGAGAGCTGCAGCTGGTGCCAAACCCCACTGATGGGCGAAACTTTTTGTCTTTGCAGGCCGGGTGTCGTTTTTCACGTCGGGCTCGGAGAACCTGCACCGGGTGGAGCGGGTGCAGTGGGGCACTCGCTTTGCCATCACCATCTCCTTCACCTGCGACCCGCAGCACGGCATCGCCGACCCGCGGCGCTCCTGGGGCCGCAGGAGCCCTGCAGGAGGACAGGAGCCAGGGGCAAAGCAGCCCCTGTGACCTGAGTGAGCCCTGCAGGAGGACAGGAGCCAGGGGCAAAGCAGCCCCTGTGACCTGAGTGAGCCCTGCAGGAGGACAGGAGCCAGGGGCAAAGCAGCCCCTGTGACCTGAGTGAGCCCTGCAGGAGGACAGGAGCCAGGGGCAAAGCAGCCCCTGTGACCTGAGTGAGCCCTGCAGGAGGACAGGAGCCAGGGGCAAAGCAGCCCCTGTGACCTGAGTGAGCCCTGCAGGAGGACAGGAGCCAGGGGCAAAGCAGCCCCTGTGACCTGAGTGTTCTGTCCGCTCTGTTCTCGCTGCCCCTTTTCCATAAACATTGCCAGTGGTGGCTTAAGGACCAATCTTGAGTTTGATGCGTTCTGAAAATGGTTTGTCTTCATGTGCCAAAGAGACTGCAAAGAAGAAAGGATGGACTCCACAAAGAAATGAGAATGGGCTCCACAAAGAAATGAGAATGGGCTCCACAAAGAAGAGAAGAGGGACTCCACAAAGAAATGAGAATGGGCTCCACAAAAAAATGAGAATGGACTCCACAAAGAAGAGAAGATGGGCTCCACAAAGAAGAGAAGAGGGACTCCACAAAGAAATGAGAATGGGCTCCACAAAGAAATGAGAATGGGCTCCACAAAGAAATGAGAATGGGCTCCACAAAGAAATGAGAATGGGCTTCACAAACAAGCGAGGATGGACTCCATAAAGAGAGGATGGGCTCCACAAACAAGAGGAAGTGGGCTCTTCATTTTTCAAATGTTTTCTAAAAGTTCTTCAGTTTGAAAGATGCAAACAATCTTTTGGGCCAGGCCTTGATCTGACTCCCCAGGTTGCTGTTACCTGTTCCATTATTTAGTTTCTTCAGTTGCTAATGTGGTGTAGAAAGTCTGACCTAAGTGAATTGAGCCCAAGTTAATTGAGACCTGAGTTAATTGAATGTTACTCTCTAGAACACATCTTCTCTTGAGAGGGATGGATTCTCTAAATGTGGGATCAGTGGGGAATACACCTGGGGCCTTCAACTTTTTTTTTTAAATTTAATTACTACTGATTAAATTTTCAGGAAGTCTCTCGATAGCTATTTTTTTACTTCTCTTTTCCAGTTTAGTATGAAGACCTTTTCTGTTAATGAGGACCCTGAATATTAAATTGCAGGGACTTCCAAGAGGAGCTGTGTGCAAATGCATGCATCATCTTGCCAAATACTTCTGAGTTTTTACTGCAGTCAAATATTTCTGTGGGTCAGGAGGTTGATAAATAAATGGTAGAAAAATCTAATTTCTTTTCCTCTATCAAATTCTGAAATAACCATGTTGATCTGGTTTATTACCTGGATGTATAATTTCTGTGAAATACTGAAAATCTGGGAATCTGCTTTGATTTTTTTTTTTTAATTTTATACATACAGTTTGGCCCTTACAATGTACCCTTTTATGGCAACAATAAGTACTGGGGGGAATTAAATATAAAGAGGACTTGTGAGGGCTCTCATTGGGCACACCAGCAAGATTAGTCCTCTGTAATTTCATTTCTTTGAACTCTAGGTGGACTTCTTGGCATTTCTCATGGATAATTTTCATTATATAAGAATTGTAGAATCATTATGGCTTTTACTTCCTTGTAAGTTAACTGAAGGTTTAGGAAGATACATTTATGTGGAGATTTTCCTGAATATGTATCATCCACCTGAAATATCCTGCACTCCATCTCGATTTCAAGTCCAGAAATGTTTACAGTTTTAATTTGGATTTGCAGCAGAAATTCAGCCTTCATTTCTTATAACAGCTGGGTGCTTTAGGAGGTTGTAGCATCTAATCATGTGCACATTAAAATAAATTAGCTGGAAAGGCATTGATGATAACTGTGCTGCCAAGGAAATCTGGTTTTGTTTCTTCAATGCCATTTCTCAGTATTGAATTTCTCCTTCACAGCTTTCCTTTCCCCAGTAAAGGAAGATGTTATTGTTTTTAATGTAAGAGTTCCTGGTGTTCCTTCTCCATCCACATATCCTTCCACAGTGTTTGCAGGGGATTTGGTTTTCTAACCTGCCCTTGGAGAGTTCTGTGCAATATTTTTGTCTTGTCTAAGTTCTAGGGGTAAAACCAGGAAATGCTGCTGGAGGTCAGAGCTATTTGAGTGGGGAGGAATAAATACAACCAATCTACCTTCTCCAAGCGAAAACAAATGTAAATTAAAAATAAATAAAATAATAATAAACTTAAATTTTAAAAATTCTAAAAAGAAAATAAAACCCCAACTCTATGTTTTGAGTCTTTTGTGGAAATCCTAGCAAACATTGCAGGAGCAGCCAAAGAATTATTTCCTTTCTGAACCACAGGTGGCTCTGGCACACGTGGATTGTCTCAGCCTGGGAAAATCCACATAAGGATCCCCTGGAGGGTGGGAATCCTCTGCTGAGTGCCCACTGCTCCTTGGAACACCCCAGGAGCTGCAGCTCTGCCTTGCTGTGGGGTTTGGGAGCACTCTTAGGAAGCTGAAAGCTCATTTTACATCCTTGGCTGAACCCTGCTTTCAGCTCTCCCTGGTTGTTAATTTATCCCCAAAAATAAAAAAATGTGGCCATTATTTGTCTTCAGTGAGTGTTGGTGGCTTTAGGCTAAAGTCTTTCAGGGTGGGTTGTGCAAAGGAAATAAATAAATGTCCAATTTCCCAGGTACACATTTTTTGAGTGTGTCCATCATCTCCCCTCAAATCACTCGTTTCACCTCCCACTTCTGTGAGAACCTCGACCTGTTCCCCTGACCAGGGGATGGAGCTCAGGGTGTTATTTATTCATTTATTCATGCTTGCTTGCACTGCAGAGGAGCTGGCTTTTTCCTCTGATCCTTTTAGTTAACATGGGATATTAATTGTTATTAATGTGATTTCTATTTTTAACTAATCTTTATAAATAGTTTAAAAATGAAATTTAAATAGGGGTTTATTAATATTTATTAATAGTATTATAATTAAATTATATTAATATTTATTAGTATAATTTTATTAGTTTTTATTAATCTTTATTAATAGGCATTAAATTAATTTTTATTAATCTTTATTACTAGGATCCTTTATTAGAAGGATTTGTAACTCAATTTTTGAGAATTTTTATTCCTCAGCATTTGTTTTTTTCCCCAAATACTCCTATTTTTCTTCTAGCAGAGGCATTGTCCATGTTTAGCTCAATTATTTCAGAAATACTTCTTTCCATCTCGCCTGTTTTCCTGTAAAGCTGAAATAATTACAAGGTAGGGATCAGTGTTTCCTATTTTTGAGCATTCTTGACTTTCCTGGTTCCTCCTGGATAACAAGTAGGGAATTTTGAAACAGATACCAGAGAGTGAGTCAGACTTGGGATCACAACAAGAGCTGCCTTGCTTGAATAATTCTTCCTCTGGAATCAATAAAGCAGCCTGGAAGTACCACCTGCTTTATTTTTGTAGTATTTACATGCACCTAATTAAAAATATCTTGGATTACTGCTGAATAATCCTGAGGCTGTCCAAGGAACCCATGGTGGGTGAATGCACGAGCTGCCAGGTCAGATTGATTGTTCAGAGTGAGCTGCACTGAAACCTCCCCTTTTTTGAAGGAAATATTCTATTTATGGGGAGAAGCTGAGATTTGTGGAGTGTTCATGTTCTGTGTTTCTGGGAATTTTTTGTAATAGTCCTCCAGTGTCCAAAAAAGCTCATTTTAGACGTGGATACCCTTCCTATTCTTTTGTTAACAAACCACAAAAAAGCAGCAGCTGAGTTCCTGAGCCAGGATTTTTCTATTCAGACACCTTGAGGTTTGTCTCTTGTTCCTTTAGTTTATACAATTATTTTAAGCTGTTTGTGTAAATGCCTTGACACTTTGCTGCTGACTCCACAGAAAAAAAAGAAATAAATCTTGCTGGGTTTTTTTTGAGATTTATTTTCCCTGCCAGGGGAAGGTCTCTGGGTGGATTCCTACCTTGGAGGTGACCTCCTCAGCATATTAATTTATTAGCCAGACCATTAAATCCCGTGGGAATAAACAAAGGCAGCTCCTGATGGAGTCATTCTGCATGTCTTGGCTCAGGGTGGTGGTTCCTTCCATTCCCTCTAGCAGGGAATTGTGTTTATTTCTGATTTATGTTCCTGAAGAGCAGAAGTGTTCTGGGAGTCCTCCCTGCATAATGGGGCTTTAATTTGGTTCACTGAATAATGTTATGAAAAGAAGGCCACGTTTTACCAGGTGATTCAAAACTTAAAAGGCTGCTGTGAGATGAAACAAACTCTGAGCCCATTTAGGCCCCACACTTCTCAACACAAAAGAAATGAGAGAAGTGATCTTGGATTATTTCTCCTTTGCTAAGGGCCAAAAATGTGTGTTTTCGTGGTTTCTTTATATTAAAGGAAAATAGGAATTAATTGTAAGAGCCATTCCTTTCCACAGGGATGAATATGATCAAAATAAACTTTGACTAGCAGGGAAAAAGCAATATTACAGAAGTCAGCCAAGCAGAGGGGGAAGTCAAATTTAAGATGGTTTTAGGCAGAGAGAAGCTACGGGAGATTTCTCCCACGCTGACGTGTCTGTGTCACTTTGAAGTGACATTTTCTCCTCCTCCTCACTCTGCTCGATTGTTTCATTAGATCAGACAACTGGAAACTGAGAGCTTTCAGGCAGCTTTCTTCCTGTTCAACCCTTTAAATAAAATTTTAAATAGGACCTCTTGATAACCATTTGTTTTAGCTATTTATCCTGTCCATTCTCTGTTTGAATTAATAAGTTAAGTGATGCTGCATCCACCTGTTTTAAAAAATGATGAATTATGCTTTCTCCTGCATTTATCTTGTGTGTCAATCAAATGGGTATTTTTTAAGTGATGGTGTCCTCCACACATATTTTGTGTCTGTTGCACCTTTTGTGGAACTGGACAGAATTTAGACTTGTAAATAAGAAATAATCCAAGAAGAAAATTAAAACTGAATTAATAAATGTACAGAAATTTTCCCTTTGGGATAAAAAAAAAAAGGGGGGGGGGTTTGAAATATATGTGGGTTTTGGAGCTGTAAGAAAAAAAAACAGTAAAAAAAAAAGGAAAAAATAATTAATTTATTAATCCTTTAGTGAGACTCTAGGGAATCTGCACCTGCTCCTCAGTACCTGGAAATCCAGACCTCTCCCTGCCCATTTTCCCTTTCTAGGCACACGTTTTGATGGAGATCTTGATCCCTTCAGACCATGAGCAAGAAAAATCTCCTTTCTCTGCCTCAGCAGCAGCACAAGACTGTGGATTTTTTGGGAAGGCTTTGCCCACCTGGAGCAGTGCCCAGCTGCCAGCAACTTGAGACTTCTTGACTTTGTTTTTTAATGCCTTCAGCACCTCCAGATGAACGTGAGTCAGTGAATTCCAGCGTGCTGCAAAAATTATCACCCTCAGTGCAAGTTAAACACGTTTTGACTCTTGCTAATTTTTTACTTAAGGCTTTGGAGCAGACTGCTAACACTTGTCTTCTTCCTAATCATTCTCCTTAAATGAAATACTTCAGCCATAAAGCATGCACAAAAGGGCAGTAATCAAAAACCTTTCTGTAGCTGAGTTGTACTAGAAGATATTTCTGAGAAGTCTAAATTAAGGATTCTGTTCTCTGGTCAGGCCAAATTTGTGATTTGCAGGATCTGGGCAAGGCAGAAGTGAAGATGTTTGGTGGCCCAGCTCCCCTGGAGTGGGAGGTGTAATGATTCTGTAATTTTGGTGCACTGATAAAGGTTTCTGTGTTAAATTTACAAACATGGCAGGGTCATTAAGAACTGCCAGGGCCTCTTGTTAGACTGTCTGACAGAACAAAAAACCAGAAATCTCTGAGCCTTAATGCCTTGTTTATAATGAATGAAACTGAGTGAATGAGCCAGTGCATCAATTAACTAGAAAAGCAGATATCACTTTCTGCCTGTCCCCTGAACAGGGTTAGTGACCCCTGGTTTTATTTCCTTATGGATGTGGATGGATGTGGGGCTGGGAGAAAGTTCAGTCCCTGCCTGCTCTTGACATCCACAGTTCTTCCCACGAGCTGCTGAGGGCTTGTTTGTACTGCAGAGGAGACAAAGGATATTCCAAAGCTTCTAAATTCATAAGAATTCAGCTCTCTAATAGCAACACCTACTTGCTGAATGCATTCTGAATAGTCCAGCTGCACCAGACTGTGTCACTCAGGAGACACGGATTTTCCATGCCCTGGAAGGGGAGGGCAGCACATCGAGCCAGCTTTAGTCATGGAGCATGCCAGGGGTTCATGTTTGCATCAGTGTGACAAGTGAAATCTGGCTCTAAATTAACAGCCTTGAGACTGAAAAATTACTATTTTGTTGGGAAGAACACAGGTGTGGAAGGAATGCTTGGCTTAATGAGCTTATCTAATCTCAGTCTCTTTCATAAGTACGAGCCTGACTGTAAATACTGAAGTTCTTTTTAGAGATAATAGCCAAGAATGCTTCCTAACCACAGGAGGATTTACCATTCCTAAACAGCTAAAAAGCTGAAACTAATCAGAAATATGAAAACTCCATAAAACTGAACATTTTGCACCATGGGTGTGTTGGAGCTGGGAGCTCCCTCTGGGCTGGGCACGGGCTGGAGCCAATCCTTGGCAAGAATTTGTGCACCAAACCCTCTGTATTTGTGCAAAATACCTTTCAGATTGTTGTTGTGATCCTTGAGGTTTTCCTAGGCTTTCTCCTCCCTGTGGCCTGTGCTGTGCACATCTGGGAGCAGGGGAAGGTTCCTGCCAGGGAGGTGCCAGCCCTGCAGACCCCGCTGTGTACCCAGGGAGCTCCCAGGCTGCCAGCCCTGTCTCCTCCTGGAGACAGCTCCTCTAAACACTGGGGATGGAGTTTATCCTCAGGGCCAGCCCTCCATCAATTTGTCCAGTTGATGTTGGGATTGTGCAGTAAAACTGGTGCTTACAAGAATTCTGACTGCACCCACCCCAGACGAGGAGACCACCCCAGGAGGAGGCTGGGGTCTGGTGGGGGCTGGAGGCTTTGCTCTGCTCTCAGTCCCAAAAGCAGCTGGGATGGGGAGGACACATCTGGACACTCCAAGGAGGTGGTGGTGGATGGAAAGTCCCCGTGGGGGGGTTGGGAGAGGATTTTTGGGTTCCAGGTGATGGGAAGGGTGGGAGCTCCTGCTGCTGAAGAGGTGCTGGGAAAGGAGCAAATGCTAAATCTGGGGGGCATGAGTGCTGAAAGGCAAGGTGTGACATCCCAAATGACAGGGATTGAAATCATGTGGATGCACAGGATGGGGAAAGGGAAAAGGAGCTGCCGATCCAGGGACTTGAGCAGAGTCTGAAATGGCTGTTTAGGGATATTTCAGCTCATATTGAGGGTTGAGATCAGCCTGCAGCCCTTCTCCAGCCATCCTCTGCTGCCAGGATCTGGAGCTGTTGCCTTTTTGTAGCTTCTTGGGTAAAGAAAGGTTGGTGGGAAAGCAGTGCCCTGGCGTGCCATGGAGAGATGCTTTGGCAGGGACACTGAGCAGGAAGAAAGGATCCTGACAGCATTGCTGCCATCCTCTTCCCCAGCACAGCACCTCCAAAATCCAGCAGAAAACCAAGGGGGACAGAGGCAGTGTGTGGCTGCCTCCATGCACAGAAACCTGGGAGATGCCCAGTGGGAAGTCACTTGCCAGCTGCTTTATTGATGTGCTGTTTAATTGTTTTGCTAAAGCAGCTGCCTCTGCCTTATTAATTTAGAAGAAATTACTGACTGAAAAGACTAATTCTAGCTTGTACTTTGCTTGTACTTTGATTCTTTTTCCTTTGGGGCAATGAGAGAATATCCCATAACACTTCTCTACCTGGAATCACAGGATCTCTTGGAGATCTGCCTTAAGCCTTGTCCTCTTGTTAAAAAAAGGGGATATTTAAAATCACCACCCGAGCCCACCAGGAACAACTTCTTCTCAGCAGCCCAGACTCAGAATAGGCGAGTTTCCTTAATTTATAGCACGTTGAGAAAATATTTAATTGAGGACCCAGTGGAGTACTCCAGGAGTTATCATCAGCTCATTTGTCCTGCCTGTGTGAGAGCTACAACTGTGGACAGGTTTGGATTCCATTTCATTTCATTTCATTTCATTCACCAGTTTTGTAACCATGGGTAACAGCAGAGCTGAGTGGCTCTGCACTGCTGCAAGGAGGCTGTCAAGATTGTCAGGTTTTAAAATCAACCTGCTTTGATGACTCTTCTGTTCTGCAGCACTTACCTTACAGAGTTTGCCCTGAAAAACCTGTTTAAAAATGACTTTCCTTTTTTTTTTGCAGCGTTTGAACTGAAAGCAAGATAGAAGTTGTTCAAGGATGCCTTTGCAAAAGACTGGTGTGTTGCCAGAGATACAAGATCTGGCTTGTTCTAATGTCTTCTCCCTTGCAGAAAAATAAATTTACTTTGCTCTGCAGTGTGTTGGGAAGGTTGAGGTTCAGAACAGACTTTTCCTTCAGGATTGGAGGAGCCACCACCCCTTGGAGGCTTTGAACATTTATCACTTTGGAAGTGCAAAGGAGATAAATCTGCCCATGGTCTGTAAGGGTTTCAGGGCTTTGATTTTTCTTTTCCCTCCTTTATGAACATCTCTCACTGACTTCCATGCTGGAAGGAAAGTCCCCTTTTCATGAGGATGTGCCACATCCCATGGGCAGCAATAGTTACATCCCACTGACTGTGCATGAAGAATATAATGCATTAAAATAATCTAGAACAAACTGTAAAAACACTTAAACAACAAGCCCAAAGCAAAATAATTATTTTAAGTCTGCCAACTCTTTGTTTAAAATAAAGTTGTACTCATTGTGAGTGAAATGCTGCCTTCCATTTAAGTCCATCCTACAAAACTCTTCCCAAAAGTCCTCAAACACAACTTTTTTTGGTTATAAGCCTGCCTGAATTCACTCCCCAAAGCTTCTGGAAGTCAGTCCAGGCTCCAGAAAGCATCCTCTGGATGCTAAACCTGCTTTCTAAACCTAAAATTATCAAAACCCTCAAACAGAAGAAACAGGTGCCAGCAAATGTGTTGGACCAGCAGCAACTCAAAAACCATCAAGGGCTCAGCAGATTTTCTGCTGCTCGCCCTGCCCAGGCTCTGTGAAGCACTCGGGCTTTGCTGCTCTGGCTGTAATGTCTGTTTTGAACACTGGATGAGAGTTTGGTCTCAAAAGTACCTGAGCACTTACAGGTGAGTTGTTTTTAATGAAACATCTTGCTGGAGACTCGTGGCAGCTTCAGAGAGATCTTATTTCAGCTGGAGCCAAATGTTGGGAGGGAGCAAGGACCAAAACCATGGCAAAGATGTCCAAATCTGGGGAAGGTGAGCACTGTTTTGGAAGGCTAAATTTAGCAGGGATTAAACAGAGCATCTCTCATCCAGCAACCTCAAAACCTGTCACACACAAGAGTGACACCTTAAAACATGACCTGAAAGTTTCCCCAGACACTGGAAACAGCATTGCTATTTTCTAGGCAATGGACAGCACCAAGTGACCCCCCTGAGGTCATTTTCCAGCAGCATCCAGGACTCCTGAGCTGCTCAGCTCCAGCAGGGTGGAGTGCTGCCTCCACAGGAGCTCCAATGCCAAACCCTGGGAAATCCCTCCTGGCTTTCATTCACTGTCTTTTCTAGGCCTGCCAGAGCTATCAGCACCGCCAGTGCTTTTGGGGAAGAAGCCTCTGAGCCCCCAGCAGCAGGTGAGGTGAAGGAAAGAAAATAAATGCATTTAGCTGCAGGGGCAGGCAGGGGCTGCAGAGTCCTCAAATGTTCCTGCTGCCACCCCTTAACCTGGGCACTGCCCAGGGGCAGGAAGCTGCTTTTGAAATGTGGAGCTCCAACTGATTTTACAATAAAGCCATTTCTGTAAAATATTGCCTTCTATGGTGTTAAAGAAAAAGCCCATCTGCTGTGACATTCTCATTCTCTGGACATAATTCTGTCTCTCAGGACTGCACAGAGAGAAGAAGAGAAAACAATCTTTATCTCTGCTCCTTTGTTCTCCCATGTGGAATGTGGTGTGGAGGTTGTTCACCTGCAGTGATGGCTGGGTTGGATCTGGTGAGGTTGTTTGGGGTCAGTGAATGGATCCAGCTGTGGCTCGGGCTCTCAGCAGAGAAACGAGTTGTGAGTTGGGTAAGTAAGGAGTAAGTATGTAGAATGGGATAATATCTCTTTAAATAGTATATTAATGTAATATAGTATAGTTTTAATAAAGCTATCCTTCAGCCTTCTGACCTGGAGCCAATCCTCATTTCTTCTCTGCATTTTTTACTATAATCTGTTACAAAGAAAAAGGAGAAACTCGATTTAAACCTGTGGGGTGACTGGGATTTTGAGCACTGCAATGCTGGGGGCTGGCTGCCAGCCCCTGCTCCCCAAAGGGAGAGGCTGTGGGAGCCTGGCACGGGGGCTGGTGCTGCCTCTTTAGGTTTAGGTGTCCCCTCTGCACGTGTCAGGGGTGCTGCTGTCCCTCCCCTATTAGCATGACTGCTTTAGAGTTAATTTACCTGCTGATTTTTGAAAGATAGGCTCAGTGTACCCAAGAATAATTACTCTGTAGTGCCTTTCCCTGAGAGGCTTCTTGCATGAGGCAGCCTTGTGCTTCTCAAATGTCAAGCTGATATTTAAAAGAATAACAGAGGTAGAAGGCTGTGAGTTTGATGGACGTCCCTGGCTTGCAGGAGCACACAGAGGAGCTGTCTCTGACAGGTTGTGTTCATGGACACACCACATTTAGCTTCAGGAATCTCCCTTGCTTTGTTTGGATGGAATCATGTTTGGTTCTAGTTAAGAATTCAGGAGCTGAATTCAAGATCCTAACGGGAATGCACGAGGAAAGACCAACAGCATCTCAGAGAGAGATTGGCCAAAACAAGCTGGAACAAACTTGGCAGGTTTTACTCCTCCAGCATTAGCATGGCTTTGCTTTTAGAACTGTTCCCTCTGCCAAGCATGGCTGATAGTGCTGGTGGTTTGATTGTGCACAAACTTATTTACTATTTTCCTTCCAGATATCTCGATGGAGGTGTCTGGGCGGGATCTTCCACAGTATTGAAGTTCAGCCTTTTTTAATAAATGCTTTAATGACTGCTTTTTAACTCTTCACCCCATCTCTGACTGTAGGAGCATTTCTAGTGCTCACCAAAATATCTCATTTAAGTTAAAATCTGTATTACAAACAGAACCAGAAAAGCAGAGACCAAATGCCAGAACACTTCTACAGGATTAATTTCTCCCTTTCCTCTTTTAATTCTCCCTTCCTTTTGTGGGCGACCCAAGTAAAATGATGCAGCAGTTTTGCTTTGGTAAATTCCATTGGGAGCATTTTTATTGGGGACAAGATGACTCCAGTTGTGCCCAGAGATCACAAAGCTCAGTTTTGACCATTCGCATTTGTTAAACTGAAATTAGTCTCCCCCAAAGGTGATATATGCCAAACCAGAAACTCAGTGTGGGCAGAAAACTGCATTCCTGAGCAGAAATATTTATTATTTTAAACCTCCATTTTGATATATGTCCCATTCAAGATTTTAATAATTTAATATTTAGTATAATATTAATATATTAATTTTTTTTTCAGTGTTGGGAGTCTGACAGAAGCTTGCTGCATCCCAGAGGTTTGGGAGGGAGGAGTTCCTCCCTCTGCCTTCACAAAGCTCAGCCTGAGCCACCCAACCCCTCCCAACACTTTGCCACCAACTGATGCATCCTTTCTCCCTCCTGTGCTTTAGACACATTCCCAAACAAGGGCAAGAAACTGGTATAATGGTAATAACAATAACTTTACAAGCTACTTACACCCTGCAAAGCTGTGGCTACTGTTTTGAAGGCAAAGAGATTTATTTCTCATAAACCACAGTCATTAACTCAGTGTCTCTCTATTCCCCGGAAAAACTAAAAATTAACAGCAAACCCCAATATTTTCAGGCAGAAAAACCCCAGCTGGGCTGGACTGGAGTTAGTCACCAGCTCTGGGGGTTTCTGTGGGTGCTGGCTGGGAGGATGCTGTGCAAAACAACAGGAATGAAATTAGCCTGGGTTTGGCATAGGAAGAAACATGGGAGAGGGAAGTTAACTCCTGGAAAAAGGTTTTTCTCTTCTCTCCCCCTCCAGATGCTGAAGCAATGTTCTGCTTTAAAGGGATAAAATGCTCTTATGTAGTTCCATTGTGCTGTGATTTGGGCAACCTTTCTCTTTTAAAGCCTAGAAATAAATAGCAAATTTTCTTCCTGAGACCTCGGGATGGGAACTTGCTGCTGCCACCAGAGGGACTCCAAAATGAGACAGAAAAACTGAGTGTCCTCAAAGCAGACAGAGTTCTGGCAAAACTTCCTGACTTTCTGGGGTTGCTCTGAGGATTTCTCTGCCCAGGTCTTGAGGGGTGGGCTCTGCTATGAGCTTTATGTGCTTTCTTCTCTCATCATCCTGGATTATGAATAGATTGTGAACAGATTATATTAGATTATAATGGATTATAATAGATTATAATAGATTCTATTAGATTCTATTAGATTATAATAAATTATAAACTCTGTCATCCTGCCCGTTCCCCACAGTTAATCCCACTGTGCCATCTTACAGCTCAAGGTGCAAAATGCTCATCAAATCCCCTTTCATTTGGTGGCTCCCCTGGTGCTCAGTGCCACACCAAGCACCAAACCTCTGCTGAAATAAGAGTTAAAATGTTAATTATTTGCTGGAACTCATGAGGGAATTGTAATGTGAGGCTTTTGAGCTTTGATTGCAAATTTGTTTTTTGGAAGTGGAGAGAAAGATGATTTTTAAAAAGTGACTGAAGTTAAAGGCTCCAAAAATTCCATAAGGTTCAGATGTTTTCTTCTGTGTCTGGTGAAAACAGCCATTGTCATTTGCCCCACAAAAGAGTGGTCTTTGTCTTTTCAAATAAAAGTGGGAAAATTGCCATTGCTGCAGCAGCTCCCACCAGAGAAGGAGATCCACCATAAAGGAAGGAGAGAGCACTCAGGATGAAATTGCTTTTCTTTCCCAGTCTGGGTTAGGTTTGTTTTGTTTTGTTTTGTTTTGATTTTGTTATAAACTCTTAAATCCTAAGGGGAATTGGAAAAAATCTCTAGTGATTAAATAATTTTCTTTCTTGTAAAGCATGTAGGGAGTTTTGCAGTGACAGCCTCTGGCCCAACAAGAAAAAGGCTGCTGCCTTTCCTAAAACTCCCATTTCCCATGTTTCTGAAGAAAGAACTGTGTCACTGAGCCTGCAGCAACATTTCATTTATAATAAAAACACCCAAAGCATTAAGAACCACAGGATTACAATGATTTAGGAATGACAAGTGACCCCAGGGTACACAGAACCTGATTTCCTGGAATGCAAAATAGCCAAAGTAAAATAGTTTTCAAGGAACTCTCCACATGTTGTTTTTCAATTACAGCCCCACTGACTTCCCTGTTGTTATTCAGCCCTGGCCTGAGATGCTTCAGATTTACCTGAAGTGACACCAGTCATGGAATTTGCAAAGTCTCATCACCCAGATTCTGGTCATCTCAATTCTCACACACTTCTGTCCCCTCTGTGGCTGGGGACACAAGATGTTTTTAATCTCATGGCTTTGGGAATCCCAACTTTTCAGTGCTGAGGACAGCAAATAACTCTCCCTCATGCAGGAAACAGCCTGAGCTGCCTTACAGCAGGTGTGCACAGCCTGCACACAGGGAGATGTGCTTAGGAATGCTGAGATCCCAACCCCAAACCAGCACCTCCCAAATTCCTCTGGGTGAGCAGCAGGTGAAGCCACCCCTCACAGGTAACCTAAAGGCTGTGCCAGCCCCAGGCAGGGCTCTGTGCTCTGGACAGGCAGCAGGAATCCCCTTCCCAGGTGAGCTACCAGCTGAATTTGGCTTTGTTGCTAAAGGAAAACCCATGAGGACAGTCCCCCTGTTTCAGAAGGAATGGGCAACATTAGGACTATTTATGATGCCCAGTTTGGAGTCTGTGCAACACTGGAATATGACAAAGTGATCACTGATCACACAGTCCTGTGGTTAAAAGCAATATGGGCAAGGTGAGTTACTCATTCCCCTGCTCCCCAGAAAGAGAGGGCTGGCTCCAGCACAGGAACACCTTCATCCAACTCCTGAATTTTTCTGTTGGCTGAGCTCACAAAATCCAGCGTGTCCCTGTGCCTGTGCTGTTGGCACTTGGTGTCTCTGCCGTAGCACAAGCACACCCCAAAGTTTGGTGTGGGACACCCAAGGAATGCAGCCCTGCAGGGCTGCCATGGGACTCTGCTCAGGCAGATGGGGGCTGGAATAAGCAATGAAAAAGTGGAAATGACAGTTCCTTACACTGCTGCTGCTCCCGAGCTCCCTGGGCATCACCAGCTGCTGACAGGAGTTTGTGCAACTCCTACCTTGCTTTTCTTATTCCCAAGAGTCTGTCCCTGAACAAGAAAGAAGAATATTGACCCCAACTTCATCCCCACAGCTGGAAACTGCTATTTTCAGCATCTGCCCTGATAAATACACCCCCTGAGCTGGGTGAAGAGACCAGGCAAGGGGAAACCTGAGGAAGGTCCATTTTTAATAAGCATTTATTTATAAACTGACACTTTACAATTGTTTAAGTGCTTACAGGCATCTCCAGGATCTGTGGTGAAGGTTTACTGTGAGATGCCAAGCAGGGAGAAAATGAGCAGAATACATTGAGGCAAAACAGATTTGATCAAATGTCATGAAAAAATTTGTCTCTTTTATGACGAGTTTCATGATATTGGATTCAGTAATTTTTCTTAGAGCCTCAGGTCTTTGCGTGATAGGATTATAATTTTTTTATTTCTTCCAAGGTAAATTTTCAGGTTTGTCAAGCTCTGTTGACTCTTAAGAAAAGGACCAACTTTTTCAAGAAGAAAAAAAAATCAGTGGCAAATTCAAACCACCTTAGGTAGAAACCTTAAAAAATTACAGGGGTTTTAAATTTTTTTTAGGTAACCCTGTAGTTTCTGACAGCTTACCTGGTGGCTTTTGAATGCTTGGAGTTCAAAGTGCTGCTGCAATGAATTTTAAAATAGAGACTTTAAGCTTGATAGAACAGTAGTGCACCGTAATGTAACAGGAAATAGGAAAAGGGGCTTAAAAGTCTCTTTACACGCTCCAGAAACAGACAACGTTAACACACAGGGCAAACCCAGGGCTGGCAGCTCAGCTGAGTGATCCGGGGCCAATTTCAGATTTCTGCAGCTCTGACCCAGCTGTAGCCCCAGGGCAGCACTGAGAAGCCACACGAGAGAAACGGTGTGCGGAGCTGGAGCCGAAACTCAGCCAAGCGTGGAACCGGTTTGTGGCAGAACTGAGCAGAGCATCCACCTCATCTTCTGCACCCCAAACCCTGCAGGATTTGTCCCGAACGGCTGCTGGCTCCTGGCAGGACCCCCCCCGACATCCCTCAGCCAGATGGAAATCCAGGCTCATCTTCACGTTGGGATTCGCACGACTTCTTGCCCCTCAGAGAGCACCGAAAAGGAGTTCTCAGAACCCTTCAGGGCTAGGGGGTCTCCAAAGCCCTACCTTGGCCGGACGCTCTGCTGGTCCTGCGGGTTGGCAGCGCCTCCTCTTCCTCACTTGTCCTTCAGCGTGGCCATGCCCAGCGCCTCGGAGCTGTAGTCGTACTGGTTGCTGGAGGACATGGAGCGGCCCCAGGAGCACTGCAGGTTGGAGCCCCTCTTGCGGAAGGAGGACGTGAACCTGTAGAAGTTGCGGTGCCTGTTGCGCAGGTACTCCCGGTAGTTTTTGGTCAGCAGGGTGTAGAGGAAGGGGTTGATGCAGCTGTTGCTGTAGGTCAGGCAGGTCACCAGGTAGTTAATGCACTTTTGGGTTTGGGTGGTGAGCTGCAGGGAGCTGCTGTAGAGGCGCACCAGCTGCCAGATCCAAAAGGGCAGGAAGCAGGCCCAGAAGACCAGCACGATGCTGAAAATCATGATGAGGACCTTCTGCCGGGGGGACCTCTTGCTCTTCTCCTTGTGAGGGGGGTTCCTCTGGGACTCCAGGTAGGTCCTGGCCAGGCGCGTGTAGAGGAAGCCGATGATGATGCCCGGGGCCATGATGCTGGTGCTGAAGAGCACGGTCAGGTAGGTCCTGTAGGCGTCCACGCTCCAGGTGGGCGCACACATCCTCTTCACCTTGCCCTCCGCTTTGCCCCCCTCGGTCAGCGTGACCATCAGCATCATGGGCAGCGTGAGCAGCAGCGACACCGACCAGACAGCCCCCGCCGTGACCTTCCGGTAGCCCCGGGACCGCTTCAGGGTGTCCAGGGGCCGGGTGACGGCCAGGTAGCGCTCGGTGCACATGAGGGTGAGGGTGAAGATGCTGGCGTGCATGGTGAGCAGGTCCAGGCTGAGCAGGATGCGGCACCCCAGGTCCCCGAAGTACCAGTCCTGGGCCAGGTAGGTGCAGACGATGAAGGGGATGGTGGAGAGGTAGAGCAGGTCGGCCAGGGCCAGGCTGACGATGGAGCTGTACATGGGGGCGGCGCAGCGCGCCGAGTGGCACATCACCACCAGCGTGTAGACATTGCCGGCCACCCCGGCCACGTACATCACCGACAGCACCGTCCCGAAGGCCGAGGGGATGAGCAGCGGGCCGCCCCCGGGGGCACCCCCGCCGGCCGCCGCCGCCGTCCCGTTGTCCCCCGCCGCCGCCGTCCCGTTGGGCTCCATGGGCGGCGGCGGCGGCCCCGGCCCCGTCGCACCGGCCCCGGAGCGCCCGGCCCGGCGGCCGCTCCGCCCCCGCGGGAGGCAGGGCCGCCCCCGCCCCGCCGCTGCCCCGCTCCGCGCCCGCGGAGACCCGAGCTCCGCCCGTGCGGGGCCGGCAGCTCCGGGCAGCGCGGAGAGAGCGCCGGGCACGCTCAGCCCCGGCGGGGAGGCTGCGGAGAGCCGGGAACGGGGCTGTGCCAACCGGGAACGGGGCTCCCCGAGCCGGGAATGGGGCTCTGCCAACCGGGAATGGGGCTGTGCCAACCGGGAACGGGCTGTGCCAACCGGGAACGGGGCTCCCCGAGCCGGGAATGGGGCTCTGCCAACCGGGAATGGGGCTGTGCCAACCGGGAACGGGGCTCCTCGAGCCGGGAACGGGGCTCCTCGAGCCGGGAATGGGGCTCCCCGAGCCGGGAACGGGGCTGTGCCAACCGGGAACGGGGCTGTGCCAACCGGGAACGGGACTCCCTGAGTCGGGAACGGGGCTGTGCCAACCGGGAACGGGCTGTGCCAACCGGGAACGGGGCTGTGCCAACCGGGAACGGGACTCCCCGAGCCGGGAACGGGGCTCCCCGAGCCGGGAATGGGGCTGTGCCAACCGGGAACGGGCTCTGCCAACCGGGAATGGGGCTCCCCGAGCCGAGAATGGGGCTGTGCCAACCGGGAACGGGCTCTGTCAACCGGGAATGGGGCTCCCCGAGCCGGGAACGGGGCTGTGCCAACCGGGAACGGGACTCCCCGAGCCGGGAACGGGACTCCCCGAGCCGGGAACGGGGCTGTGCCAACCGGGAACGGGGCTCCCCGAGCCGGGAACGGGGCTCTGCCAACCGGGAATGGGGCTCCCTGAGCCGGGAACGGGACTCCCCGATCCAGGAATGGGGCTCCCTGAGCCGGGAACGGGGCTGTGCCAACCGGGAACGGGACTCCCTGAGTCGGGAATGGGGCTCTGCCAACCGGGAATGGGGCTCTGCCAACCGGGAACGGGGCTGTGCCAAGCGGGAATGGGGCTCTGCCAACCGGGAACGGGGCTGTGCCAAGCGGGAATGGGGCTGTGCCAACCGGGAACGGGACTCCCCGAGCCGGGAATGGGGCTGTGCCAAGCGGGAACGGGGCTGTGCCAACCGGGAACGGGACTCCCCGATCCAGGAATGGGGCTCCCTGAGCCGGGAACGGGGCTCTACCAACCGGGAATCGGGCTTTGCCAACAGGGAACGGGACTCCCCGAGCCGGGAACGGGGCTGTGCCAACCGGGAACGGGGCTCTGTCCTCCGGGAACGGGGCTCCCCAACTTGGGAACGGGGGTCTCCGAGCCGGGAATGGGGCTCTCCCAGCCGGGAATGGGGCTCCCCAAGACGAAAACGGGGCTCTCCCAGCCGGGAACGGGGCTCCCCGAGCCGGGAGCGTGTCCCGAGCGCTCCGTGTCCCCGCGGAACGAGCCGCGCCGGGCAGCGCCAGCCTCCGGCAGCTGCCTGGAAGTTTTCCTGGCCGCTCGGCTGGAATTCGGCGCTTCCCGGCCGCGGTGGCATCGCTGGCGATGGGGCTGCGCGCTGCGCCTCGGCTGTGACAGGCAGAGAGGCAGCCGCGCTCCGCAGGTGCCCCGCGCGAAGCGCTCCGGATGCGCTCGGAGAGAGCCTGAGGTGGAGGTGGATAGCGAACCCGGGCTGAAAGAGCCTCCTTTCTCCCTGGAAATAGCTCGTATTTTGAGTTTTGCCCTGAAATGCATGACAGTGCTGTCATAAGATTTAAAATTGGAGCTTTAGCGGTGGCTGGTTCTTGTGAAGAGGGGGAGGCACAGAGTGGGATGAATATAAGGTTCACAGAGACAACTTTTCCCCTTAGGCAAGAAGTCTGGGGACAGCTGCAAAATAAGTAAGCACCTTACATTTCCATCTTATTTTAGAGAAAGCAGAGAGAGGGCAGTCCATAGTCAAAGGACAAATTTCCAAGGGTACCAGAATGCTGTATTCCCTCAGCTACCATTGATTTCCAATAGGAATTAACTGGCTTTTATGCCTTCAAGCATTTCTGTTTAAACCAGAGTGCTAAAATGACTGATATATGTTTATTTCCTTGTTTTAATCACTCTTGAAAGTGCTTTTGTGCAAACTGCTGTCTAATTCTCCGCGCCATGCTACGAAGCCGTGAAAGCCTCGTTTACTTGTAGGAGCAGGATTCAGCCCTATAAAAATATTGTCTTGAGCTCTTGATTGTAATCTGCTGTGAGGTGAACACACAAATACACAAATACAGCCCTGTTTTCCTTCCTGGTGCTGCTCATTTGTGTCTCTCTCCAACACGCTCCAAACGCTCAAAGCCATATTCAATAAAGGTCTGGCTCAAACATGCTGGTGAGGGAGAAGAAACCAAACTGAATTCTCTTCAGGCAGGGGGTTTCTTTATCAGATTCAGCCATGCACTGACAAAGCTCAGGTCCATGGGCTGCGGTGGAATTTGCTTTTCTCTGGAAGTTTGGACTCGGCCGGTGCCAGCGCCCTCGGCAGCCCCGCATTCCTCTGCGGCAGCTGGACACAGCAGCTGGGAATGCAGGCGGATGCTTCACCAGGGCCAAATCCTGCCTGCATGGCACTCAAGGGGATTGACTGCCACAGACTTCAAGTGAGATCCATTTCTGGCATAAATAGATCAACTCTGAGAATTAGGTTGCATGCAACTTTCGCAGTCCTGTCTCCTTTTGTTTTGAAGTTGTCCTCTCTCTGGTTTTTTATCTGTCTTCATCTAGTGGCCAGGACAGAGGGAAAACAGAGAACAGATATTTTGTTTTCTGCTGTGTTACCTGATTTGTTTTGGGTTACCACACGAAGTGTTAGAGGTGAACAGATATTTTGCTTTCTGCTGTGTTACCCGATTTGTTTTGGGTGATCACACAAGGTGTTAGAGGTGAGCAGAGTAATATGTTCTTCTAGACAGAGAATTACTTCATCTGTTTAGTAAATAGCTAATTTCAACTTTCCAGTTTTCCTTCTAGCACAAGAATGTTTAATTAAGCAATACCAGGCATCAGTGAGCCTGAGAGAGACTTGTTTTCTTGAACATCTAGGATACACAGATATATCCATGGGAACTTTGTCCTGTTAAACTCTTCAGATATAGTTTGTTGCCTGAAGTTGTTCTGCAGCACAGCAAAAGCTGTTATCTGAATAAAAGGCACTTCTGCTCTCAGCATGCACTGAGCCTCCTCTGGACACCCACAGGCATTAACAGAATATTTCCTACTGGGTGCAACTGGGCCTGGAGCGTGTGAGAACTGTGATCAATCAGAATTAAAAGGGGGATGATGTAGGAATCTGGAATACTGATGATTTGCCTGTGTACACAAGGAACACATCTTTCATCAGTGTGGGTGGCAAGTTACCAGAAGAAGAGGTGAATTTCCCATTTTTCCAGCTGTCTAGGTAAGGACTGCAAGTGCTTTTATGGAAGATGAATTTTAATCAAACAGGAATAGGGAGGTCAGTGTATAATTACTGTCAGAGTAAATCCTCAGGGACTTGCACACAAAGCCAAGTCGTCAAGGATCAAATTGTCTCATGAACCTCAAGATCTGTTATTCCCTATGTGGTTTTCTTGTAATATTCTAAAAAGTATTGGTGTGAAAATGATAAATAACTTAGAATCATAGACTCATGGAATCACCAAGAATGGTTTGCGTTGGAAGGGACCTTAAAGATAATTTCATTCCACTCCCTGTCATGGGCAGGGACACCTCCCACTATCCCAGACTGCTCCAAGTCCCATTCAGCCTGGCCTTGGACACTTCCAGGGTTGAGGCAGCCACAGCTGCTGTGGACAATACCTTGCACGTGTACTTCAGGTGCAAAATTTCCCCTCTGGAGCCAGGTATGGCTCATGCTGAGCATTCCCAGCCATTTTAAACTATAGCTCCATGTGGCATTTTATTCACTGCTTTGAACAGAACTTTTTTAAAGGTGCTCAGCACCTAATTTTAGAACTTCCTAACAGTTTTTTCTTCTTGTTAGGAAGCAGACAGTAGCAGTCTACGTGGTGAGGGCTGTTTGAGCAGCATGTCCAATTTTCTTCTTGTAAAGCCCTTGATATTCTCTGTGAATAACTAGTCCTCCTTTGTTTGGCTGTGAAGGTCGTGGCATATATGGTGGGCAGCTGAAAGCTGTTGCCTTGGCAAATTGAAAGGCAGCTCTCCTTGCTCCATTCAGCTGTGACAGGATCCAAACTGAGTGCTGTCTGGGCAAATGAGTGTTTGGAAGCAGAGGCTCCCTGTTAGGCACCATCTTTGTACACACTGTCCTCCTAAAATACCTTTTGGGTGGAATTTTATTGTTGAGAGTAAATTTTGACTTCAGGATAGGGAGCATGTGAAATGCTGCATCTGTGTCCTCGATGTGAGCTTTGGGTGGAGGTGCTGTGGATGACAGGTCCAGCCTCTGGCTGAGTTTGATTTTGGTTGTGCAAGTTCTGCCTGGTCAGCTGGGCACTGATGTTTCTCGTGATACTCTTGTGGCCAGTCACCACATGGATGATCCTCTTCCCACCAGAAGTGCAGGAAGTGAAAAGATTTAATTGATCACTTGCCAAAGTATCAGGAAAGCATTTTGCTTTGGCCAAGTTCAGAGGGGTCCTGACAGAGTATCGGAGTGAGAAGGGCAGAGGGAGGGATGTCTCTGGAGAAACCCAGGGCTGAGGTTTGTTAGATCCTGAGCATGTGCTGTCAGATGAGATCCATACATTCATTTCTTAATCCTAAACTTAGGGGCTCAGTTATCATCTGGTAGCACAGAGCCTGTCATTGGAATGCAACATTGCAGGGGAAGGGATGACAAAGAGGAATAGAAAGCAACTGCAGCTCAGTGTCCCATGGGACAGCCAGAGCCTGATTTGGCTGTGCTGCTGATTCAATAACCTTTTCTCAGGTTACCACCCACTGGTGTAAAATCCCTGCAGCTTGGCCATGGGGTCTCATTGGAGCAATGTTTATGCTCTGCAATAAGCACAGGCACTTGTCACTCTCTGAAATTGTTTCTGAGCCACTCATCACTCAGGTGCAGGGGATTATCTGGGAGCATGGAATGTGCACACTGACTGCAGCAGAGTCACTCTGCTGCACAGATATGAGGAAGAGCAAATTTGATCCCCAACTTCTGAATGTGTTAGCATCTATGTTTACATCTGTCCTATAGAGTAGAATATGTCCTTAAATTGAAATTTAAATTTGCAAGTATACTTTACTTCAAAGCTAGAGATTTCTCCTCTCCCTCAGAGGTTTGAGATACAAGTGTCCTAGCTCTGGAGGAGCCACTGAGAGAACCCCCTGCAAGATCCCTAAAGAGGACTGTGTAACAGGTTTCAGTCAGCATTATTTCAGGAATGTAGTTGAATGGCTTTTAAAAACCCTCCCAGATAAAAAGAACATAAGAGGGACTTGTACTTTTAATCACTGCACTCCTGAGCAAGTGCCCCGTGGCTCCTGATGCCCAGTGAGGACAGCAGGTCCCTGGCAGGGCAAGGTCTGAGGTGCCACCTGGATTTGTGCTCTCAGGGGATGTGGCTGAATCTCCCTTTGTGGGCAGCTCAGGCCAGTTTTAGGAAGGCACTCCCAGGGTCACTGGGTCCAATTTTATGTCATTTCAAGCACCTGTGTGACAGAAATGAGCCCAGAAAATCTGCTCCTCACCTCTCGTGCATCCAAAATCATCAAACAGCTTTGGGGTGCTGCAGTAAGCCTGAGACCTCCAGTGCTGAAGATAACACCTGGCAGAGAACACAGTAACCACGGGAAAAGGTGAGGACAGCAATGGTTTTGTCCTTGCTTTTTGCAGAAGATAAAGAGTGTAAATTGTGTGCTGTTACAGTGACTTTCAGACGTTCTGGATTTTTAGGATCTTCTCCTTGTGTTAAAGTGTTTGAGATCATTTTACAATGGAAAAAAAAAATACATATTAATAACCCCAAATCATTTCCTGCAGAAACTCAAACCACTACCATTACACTTAGATCTGAATTCTTTCTCCTCTCCTGAAAGACAGAATTGTACACAGAAAAAAAGAAAAAATTCCTCTTCCTTTACCATGCGTGTGAGTGCAAAGGAGACTGTCTTGGCTCCAGGGAGATTTTTATTGTTACATAATACAGCATCTGCACAGACTGGGCACTGCAGTGATGGTGCCAAAGAGCAGGCAGAGATCTGGCCTGGAGAGCACAGGGTGGAGCTGGGGGGAGCAGCAGGTTTGATTTGGCAACCTGAGTTACCTTTTGTTTTGCTGAAGGAGCTCTGGGAGCTCAGTGCAGTGTTGCTTTTGGTACTTGATTTGTTTTTGTTCAAGGTGGGAAGGCTTTTATTCCTATTAAATGGCCTTTTCTACTTATGGAAAAATTAGAGATTTTATATCTGCAGATTTCTCCCTCAAGAGAGAGTTTGGCTCTTCCCACAGGCTAAACTCCACTTGGAGTGTGCAAATCCTACAGCACGCTCTCATCTCCAGAACTCAGCCTGTTGTTAATAAAGAGCTTCAGATGTTGGGAACTCACTCTTTTCTCATGACTGCTGTGATATTTCTTGGTCCACACCGAGCTATTGCCTCCAGGTGAACAGTGTGCATTTCATGGAGCTGTGAGAGGCACTGCTGGGGATCTGCAAGGATGATCCAGAGTGGTGGAGAGGGAAACTCCTGCACTGTTTTGGAGGAACAGTTCATAGAATGGATATTGTTTCATATTGGTTTATAGGAATTATATAAAAACTCTTGACAGACGTGAGAAAAGGATGGAAGCCCAAGGAATCTCCTTTTGCCAAAGAAACAATTCCTGGTCAAGCCTCATGCTTGGTGTCTGGGTTGGAGCTCACTTGAGCCAGTGTGAGCTTTTTCCTGGATTTCAGTGAGATTTGGAGAAAGCCATTGATTAAAAACCGAACAAGAACAGAGCTGGGTCCAGCTTTGGGGGTGTTTAACTGAGTGGTGCTTCTGGCTTGGAGGCTGGCAGCACAACATCCTTTTAAAGGTGGATTATTTAAACTCCTGCAGCTGCAGCCATGCTCAGAGCATGGCAAAGCAGGGCTGAGAGCTCTCCAGGAGTGCTCTGACTCCTGGCACAGCTCTTGGGCTGAGGGTGACAGCTCTGTGTGTGCCTCAGAGCCTCTGCTTAGTCACTTCTCTCCTCATCTTTACCTTCCCTTACAGGTTTCTTCCTCCTGAAAGCTCAGAGAAGCTCTTGGTGCAGGTGTGTGTGCTATCAGAAAAGGAGAGAGCACAGCACAGGGGATCTCACTGCTACCAGTTTTATCTGTAAGCTGACTCTTGTCTCCACATTCTAGTGCCTCTGGGAGAGCTGGGAACCATTTGTTATATTTTCATTTTAATGTTTCTCTGACTTATTTATGTGAGGATGTGTGTCAGAGTCTATCAGTGTCAGCTGCTGCTGCTGAAGGGGGATTTCAGGCAGTGAAACTCCAGCTGTGTGGGTACCTCTGTCAGCTGTAGTGAGAGCAGTGAAGTCCTTCTGATGTTTTTCCATTGCATTTGGATCAGACTTTGCCTCTCCAGATCTGTATTAAACTTGGTTATAAAAGCCTTGAAATGGAGCAGAGGGTTTGCTCCATGTGCTCTGCTTCCAGCCCCAAAATTACCTTCAGAAGAGCTTTGTCCCAGTCCTGTTGTCACCCTGGGCTTGGCAGGGCTGTGCTGCTGGAGCCCCATGAGCTGCTGGCCAGGCTCTCTGGGGTTTGCTGGGTTTTCTTTGGAGAAGCCACACGGTGCCATGGCTCTGTGTCACCAGCTGCCAGCTGTCCCCAGGGGCTCCCTCCTGCACGTCACCGTGCCACATCCTCACCACCAATGATAAACAGAAGCACTGGAGAGGAACAATGATAAAGGAAATACAGGGATTTTTTTTTTCTTTATTGGAGGGGGTTTTGGGCTATTTTTTTAGTTTGTGGCTACTCGAAGATGATCAGAAAATCAGTGTTTATAAACTCAAAGCCTTAAGAACTAAGCATTAGAAGCACAGCTTTTTCCCTGCAGGCTGCAGAGAGCCAGGTACATTTGCAATTCTTTGCTAATAAGCCTGGGACTAGATCAGCATATATATTTGTAAAAACACAAATACTTTTATTACTGAAGACAGCCCAGAGCTTAGGCCCCTTCAGTTTGCCTAGAAAATGTAATATTTGATCCTCCCCACTAATTGTATGTTTTTCTTGTCTCCTGGCAGTCTGCACAAAAGCTCTGAAGTATGTGACATATGACAAAGAGAACACCAAAATCTGCTGTGCCATATGATCAGCTCACATTGCAGTGGGCATGTTCCTGGCTCCACAAAGCTTCACAGCCATCACACCATTCCCTGCTTCCTGATGGGAATTTGTGCCTTTAACTGTCTGCAGTAAGTCACAAGTATTTCCTCCCAGAGCATGCAATGTTCGTGCTTCATTTAAATCTAAAATACACCTGGGATTGGGGAGAGGGCTTGGTGATCCTGGGCACTGCTGTTGTTTGTCAGAGTCCAGCACATCCCTCTGGCTGCCCTGGCTGGCCCCAGACCCTGGCAGGGGGCTCACAGACCTTGGCATGAAGTCAAAAACACCTGTGGCTTTGATTTTAGCCCGTGGAAAAAGCTGCCAACTCTGTATGAGGAATTACAATCCACAAGGGTTTGAGTAGTGTGATAGTTGGATTAACACAGGGTGAAAAAGTAGAATTTTGGGGATTTTTAGAATGGGGTTCAGGGGGTCAAGATGGAGGGATTTGGGTGTGTCCTGACCTTCTTCTCCTTCTTCTTGCCCTCCATGTCTTTCTGTGCTGGTGACACTTTTCTAGTGGTTTAAGGTAGAGATCACTGTCAAACATAAATGATAGATATTGGCATGTTATTGTAAACATGATATATGTAGTTTTGAATATAAAATGTAAATGCCACCCAAGACTAGGGCAGAATGCCATGGTCGACCTGCTAAACAGAGCTCAGCAGGTCAGAGAAAGAATGTTCTAGATAAGGGAAAATAAACAACCTTGAGGAGCTGTTCCTACCCATTCCCGAGTTCTTCTTTGGCTGCATGGGCTGGGGAAAAAAAGACTTTTACAATCCTGGGGTCATCCCAACACCCAGACTCCAAGAGTTGTTGAGACAGGTCCAGGAGAGACACTTGGGTGATGCACCCTTCCCCACGAGGTGGGTTTGATGTAATAAACACAGCTCAGAGCCCAGTGAGCGTTGAGCACAGCTGTGCCAAAAGATGTGAATCCCCCTTTTTCCCATCTGGGTGAGGGGTACGGTGCCAGTGTGGGCTCTATAAAGAGCTGTGCCAGCTCCTGTCATCCTCCCATCAGCAGA
This sequence comes from Lonchura striata, assembly GCF_050655825.1. Taxonomy (NCBI): domain Eukaryota; kingdom Metazoa; phylum Chordata; class Aves; order Passeriformes; family Estrildidae; genus Lonchura; species Lonchura striata. The sequence goes on from NC_140720.1 coordinate 13,631,925, forward strand.
TTTGCTGCTGCACTGGGTCAGTCATGACTGTCAGTGCCACTCTGGCCGTGGTGACACGGGGATGTGCAACTGCTCTGGACAATCAAATGTGTCTCTGGAGCAATAAATGACACCAGCCACTTCAGTCAGCTCTGCGAGATCAAGAGCAAGGCGTGACAAAAAGAGAGTCCAGATGATACAAGCACAACTGTTTATAAACCTTTATTGTTCGCCGTGAGCGATCAGCAGATCTTTGACTCCAAACTGCTTCTGTCAAAGCTCAGCACTATTAAAAGAGGGGATTTATCTTCAGCAGGATTTTCCTGCACTGGACTCAAGGGGAGAAATGAAAGATAAACATCACTCTGACAGGGAGGGGAGTGTGGTCAGTGCAGCTGAATAGCTGCAGGCTTTTTGTCACTGTGGGTGGGGAGCAGAGGGATCCCGATGCAGGAGGGAGGAAGCTCTGCGTGGGGAGTCACTGAGCACAAGAAAATGCCACTTCTCAGGGGTGTTTTTGTCAGGCTGACAAATGCAGCCTTTTTGCCCCCATTAACCACAGATGCAGGATGCTCTGTGGCTCCTGACCCTCCTCCTTTGCTGTCAGTGAGCTGCAAACTCGCAGCCCACAGTGGGGAGGTGAGAGCAGGTTGTGCATCCTTGGCCTGAGGTACAGGAATTTGTGTTTGCAGCTTCTGGGCAGAGACACAGTGAGTGCATTCATGTTTTTAAGAGATACACCTAGGCTTGGAAGCAGGACTGCTGCTTAGTGCTGTCAAGTGTTGCAGGAGAGTTCCTGTACTCAGAGCTACAGTTAGAAATAGAAATATCTCTAAGTTTGTGAAAACAGGGTCAGGAGCGGGTGTGTGCGAGGTGTGGGACCTTGGAAAGAAAAGATGAGAGGTGGTGTTGGAGTAAGGAATTGGACCTGACAGGTTTTCATCACAGCCACCAATTAGGGGGTGGATTTTTCTGCTGAAGAGCAGAAAAGGGGCTGGGATTCCTGTGCCTTCCTCAGAGCAGAGAGGGTGGATGTGTGGGGACACAGCTGCCAGCCAGCAGTTGTAGCTGTCAGCCTCAGGGGAGATTTGACTGCTTGGAAAGGGCCCTATATTGTACCCCAAAAAGCGTGGATGGGAGATAGGTAAAAAACAGGTTCTCTGCTAGGGGTTATAATCAGCTTTTCTCTTCCAGGGTTCAGGCTGGTGAGCTGTGGGCTGAAGCATCTTTCCCAAGTGGGAGAAATAGCAGAGAGTATATTGATTTTTTTCCACTTTTTTTCTGTTCCCCTCACCCCTTCCTAACCTGCTCAGAAACACCTCACCATTTGGAGCATGGAGTTGAAGAAAGGTGGGAGAGAATCTGACAGACCTGCTGGGACTCAGGGTGGGCTCCCAGGACTTTTCTTACATACTGGTGGAACATTGAATGCAGGCACTGATTGTTACCTCTTGATCCTCCCAATCTTCATGTTGCCAGTGGCTCTGGGGTTGTTCTGTTGTTCTCTGCACTGGCACTTTGAATGCACTCAGCACTGCAGGGAAGGAGTCTGCAGGAATATTTGTCTCCCAGAGATGTTTACTCATGTCTGGCAGCTGTGGTGGCACTCGAGTTGAAGGTGTCACCTCTGCTCAGTCCTTGAGGTGCCACAGCTCTGCTGTCCAGCTGAGATCCAGAACCTCACACATCAATTCTGCATTTGAAAGAAGCAAATAGCCTGACAGAGGCATTTCATGGTGAAGGGAAAAATCTCTTCCAATCTCTGTGATAGTGCTCAGACAGGCAATTCCATCTCTCCCAGAAAGATGCCAATGCAAAAGTCTGTCCAAGCTGCTTCATAGCAGGGTTGGAGAATGGCAGCAGCACATCAATTCTGCACTAAAACACCAGAAAACCTCAGAATTCTTGATTTAGATCAAAGTCCACCTTCAAAACAGGATTTAGAGATTTTAAAAAATGTTACTCTGTTCCTGTGTGCTCTTTTCTCTTCCAAGAGAAGCTGTCTGCATTATGTAGTAGGTTCTTGAAAGCATAACTAGTTATGTAATTATTAGAATTATATTTGCATTCCCAACTAGGTTGTGTATAACTAGTATGGTAATATATGCTAATTAAATACCAATTAATAATTAAAAAAATGAGATCTGACTCTATACAGCTATCACAGATGTAGTAAATACTCATTGCTTATCAAGAACTAATCAGGTGTGTTTTAATATGCAGCCCTAGTCCTATATAAACACATTGTGCCAATTATTTGGAACAGATTGAATGTGCTTTTTATTCATATTGCACAGCTACTGCTGAGTGGCAATCACTGTAATGTATTTGACTACTTTTATATTAGTTCACACTAATGCTTCCAGTTATTCACATTGGAATGAGTTGTGTTCCAACCATCAGAAAATGCCCAAATTTATTAAGTTTTACCCTGTGAGGTAGAGGGGTCTTCTCATCCTTAATCCAGCCAGGCAATCCAGGTAGGCTGATGAAAAAATTTGTCTGTCTTTGTATAGTTTGAGGCTGTTTGGCTCTGGCAGGGTATCTTCCATCTCTTTATCTGCAGGCTTCTGCAACTCTGTGGAAGAGAATCAATGTCCCCATCCAGCTGAGATGCTTCTGATTTAAAAAACATCCAAAGTTTCTGCTGCCAGAGGGAAACAGGATTGTGTGAACTCAGTCTGTGGTATGAGTTTCTGCTGCAAGTTTACAGTCATGCTATACACCTGGGGGGATAAGCTCAAGCTCAATTAGCTGAACACGATGTCTGCTGCCTGCTGTGCCCTGGGAATGAGCCCGGGGAAAGGCTGGCAGGGTGCAGCCAAGCAGGGCACTGGGACCAGGAGTCCCTGGGCACCTGGCTGGGACAGGCTTGTGAGCAGTGGCTGTGCTTGCTGAGGGCTGGGGACACTCAGCACTTCCCATGGGACCTGGCTTCTGGCTTGCAGGGCTCTTTTCCAGACTTTTGCCATGCTGGGAGTTCGGATTTGGGTTTTTTTTGGATTGTGTTTTGCCTTGAAAGACAATTCCCTCATGAAAAAAAGAACCAAAAAAGGGTGATTAAAGAGTCTCTTTCTGTGGCTCCCGAGGCACGTTCACCTTCAGCAGTGAAAATGTGTTTGACACAAATTCTGTGGGCTCCCAGGTCAAAGGTTTGGTAGTGGCAGAATTAAGGCTTTGCCTGCAGCCTGTGTTGTGTGGATGAACATTTCTTCAGTACTTCTTTCATGTAGTTTAAGTAGTTTCTAAGCTCTGATGTATTTGCTGTCATTAGAAATGTCTCCCAACTCCACAGAGCCCAGAACTCAGTGAAAGTTATGAAGAATACATATTTTTTTTTATTTGCTGCCTTTTAAAAGCACCTATAACTTCTTTTGGTTACTTATTGCATCACTTAGGGGTCCCAACATCAAGGCAGTTGGATTTTCCTTCCTGCTCTTCTTAGTTTGTTCCTCCTCACTTTTAGGAATCAGGCTCACTGATTTTCAGGGTTTTTAACTTCTGGAGCTCGTGACACCTTAAACAGATTATATCAGCTCATTTGGTTTCATTTAGAAACCAATCAACCCAAATTATCTTCAGTGCCATGTAATGAAACTAAGTTCAAGTACTTTTCTCAAAGTGTTTTCCTGAGGCACTTCTGTGAGCTCAAGCTGTGCTGCATTTACAGGACAATTTAAGTCTGGAGCTTACTTGAGACTTCATCAGCAAGGTAAGAGAGCATTAGTAACTATTCTAATTTTTCAAGTCGAGATATTTTTCTGTCAGAATGGCTCTGTGCTTCCTTTAAAGTCACTGTATCTCTTTTTATTTTTTTTTCCCTTTAAAAACTAGGTATAGGAAAGGTAGATATTCAGTTTGATGTCATTAGCTCTCTTGGTCATGCTGTTTCTCAATGGAGAAATACAAATTTGCTATTTCTAGGAGCAAGGTTTTTTCCTTTATATTGACAAGAAAAAAATGCCATTTTACTAAAAGCTCTGGATAAAATATCTATTGAGATATTGAGATAGCTCTGGCCAAAACCCAAGGTGGTAGAACCAGGAGCAGAAACAGGTGTGGTCTTCACCTGATTAAAACACGTGTAAAAATGATGGGGGTGTTAAAATCACTGACTGCAGTAGGTGCCAAACAGAAGGTTTTTGTTTCAGAGAACTTCATCTGGCTCAGAAAAGGGGGTGATGATGACAGAAATAGATATTTACAGGTCTTGAGCAGGCAGGTGGTGAGCAGCAGTGGGTGAGGCAAGGACAAAGCTGGCACGTGCCAGCTCCTGGCACAAATCAATCCCTGCTGGTCACTTCAGGGCAGCCTCTGTGTGGATTTTTTGGGAGAATTGATGAGAGCCTTTAGCTTTGGAATCCCTTGCTGGTTTGTGAGCCCAGCTGGCTGAACTGAGCTAAATCCTGTCCCAGGAGGGTGGTGAACATCAAACCAGTCCTCAGAGAACAGCAAAGCCCAGTCTGAAACACCAAAGTCAAAGCTAATGGAGCTGGCCTGGGATAGAGCTCACCACAGAAAACAATGCTGAAGCAAATTTCTGATTATTGGGAATGTAATGATGCTGTTTCTTTTCAAAAGACAAATGGATGACAAGTGTCATCACAGGCTTCTTTCATTAGGCTAAATTCACTCAGGAGTGCTTGTGTATTCAGAAGAACATTATGTGGAATAGAAAGTGCTCAGCCACAAAGCAGGCCATAGGAAGGTTAATGATTTTAAGCCAAAGTTACATATAAGCAGTGATAGTGTTACAACTTGTGTTATTCCATTTTTCTGTGGCAGTGAACATCTGTTTCTTTCATTTCAATGCAGGCTTTGGTCTCCAGAAGAGCTCTGAGTCTGGGAGCAGGGTACTTGACTGGGCTTTTGTGCCGGCCATTTCAAAGGCCTGCAGCCTGGTACTAAGATTGAGGCATTTAAGGATTTACCTCCTCATTAAGGAATAATGAACATCAATGGAATTAATGGGTACATCTCAAACATTTAAAAAACCCTCCAAACCATCCTGATTCTGCCCTTTGCAGAAGTCTGGGTTCAAAACACCTCTCACTGCTCTTTAAGTCGCTGTGTCTCAATGAAGATGATGACAACTTGGACAAGAAGCAAACCTACTCCTAATATCAGATATTAGGATATTGTTCCTTGACACAGGTTCCCAGAGAAGCTGTGGGTGCCCCTGGATCCCTGGCAGTGTCCAAGATCAGGCTGGATGGGGCTTGGAGCAGCCTGGGGGAGTGGGAGGTATCCTGCCCATGGCAGGGGGTGGCACCAGGTGGGTTTTAAGGTCCCTCCTAATCCACACCATTCTGTGATAAGGAGAAGAGTAGCTTGTTACTGATGGGCTGAGAGGAAGGAAAAAAATTAGAGACAACTGCATTAATTGTGTCCAGCAACCTCACTCATAGGGATTTTTAATCACGTGCAGTTTGTGTTGAGGGAAGAAGAAAGACTCAACTGTGCCAGCTGTAAATAAAAATTAAATATGCAAAATAAATATGTAAATAAAGCTCTGAGCTGGACATCAGCCTCCACGTGTGGCTGCTGTCACTCCATGGGACACAAATCCTGTGCTGCCCACTGGGATGAGTTATTTCAGGAGAGCTGGTGCCACCAGCAGGACCCTGGTGCTCCTTCAAGGCTCCCAACAAGAGGTGGGGTGGTGGGCTTGGGTGATGGATGGGCCAGGAGGAAGAGTTTGCCCAGAGTGAATTCGACACAGTGGAACAAAGTGTTCCCCAGAATTGTGTTCCACAGCCAGGACAGCAGCAGCCTTTCTCCAGCTGAGGGGCCTGCTGCAGGAACACTTTGGCAAGGGGATAAAATTAGAGCCAAATCTGTGCTAAGCAGCCTGCTGGTGGGTGGCTGGATTGTGCAATGTTACTGGTACTCAAAATCCATTATCTGCTGCAAAAAAAATCTCTGAATGAAATGAATTGCTAGAGCAGATAGCTCTTTATTTTGTTGGTTTTTTCTTCTTCCTCTCCCTTCCAAAAGCCGTGCATTCAAACACCTCCATTCGAATTCTTTGATGGTGAGAAGACCAGGAAGACAGAACCTATAATGAAACCTTCATCAAGAAAGTGAGATCAGGGCTAGAAAATGAGCTCTTGCATTGTCAGAAATTCTTGGATTTGTTGAAACTTGGTCCTGGAATGGATAAGCCAGAAAGCAGGCCTGAGAAAAAGAGGAAAAATACGATATCTTTTCCCTTCAGCATGCACTTTTGTGAGTGCAGTCATTTCTGGGAGAGGTATCAAGAGTTACAGCTGCTCTCAGCACTGCCAGGTGAGATGAGTGAATGGCAGAATCATCATCATGAAGAAATTGGTTTTGCCTTGGAAAAAGTGACCATAACTCAAGGGCTGTGCTCAACTGATCTATTGATTTGCTGCGTACAAACAAGAATTGTGACTGATTTCCTGGCTGGCAAATTAAGGAAATATGGCTGATTTTCTCTCACTGGGAGTAATTTTGGCCTCTCAAAGTTACATTTTAATATTAGTTAAGGCGTATTTAAGAACACATCTCTCTTGGTTCTAGGAACAAGGGAGGGCTGAGCCTGGGCTGCAGATGCCACAAAGGCATCAGAGCTGAAAGGGAAATGTTGTTGCTGCTTGTACCACCCTCTCTGGCTGACTGAGCCAGCACATTCTGGAGCCATGAGAGGTGATGAACAGCAGCAGCTCGTGGAGATGTTTTGAGTTCTGGTGCTTTTCAAGGCACCTCATAGCTGGCAGCAGACTGCTCCCTTCAACACTCTCAGCAGTGGAGCCACAGCCTCATCAAGCAGGGGTGGTGATGATAGCCAGCACAAATGAACCCTCAGAGAGCAGGGAGGGAGGAATTGCAGCCAGGCCTGAAGAGTGTCAGCGCTGCTGCCCCTGGGCACCGAGGAGCCCACGTGGAGCAGAGGTGGTGCCAGCGCACTCAGGCCCCTGACTTTTCATTTTGGGGTTTGAAGCCACCTTGAAATGGCACTCCCAGCTGGGGAGAAGGGTTGTTTCCAGCTGGGGGATGTGTGTGATGCCATTGGGACAGCCTGAGGTTACAAGTTTTGATGTGGAGCTGTCCTGGACTAACACAAACCCCTTTTAGCTCACACCTTTGCTGTCCCGTTTCCTCCTGGCTGCTGTTGCCAGTGGAGGGGACCCTTCCCAGTTTGTATTTTTATGTGACACAGGGCTTGGGGAGCAGCTCCCAGGGTGTCCCTACAGCACTGCAGGTCACACCCCAGTGTGACCATGGGGACAGAGCTGGTGGGATCTTCCAGAAGATGGGAAATAGTTCTGAAGCTGAGGTGGTGGTCAGGAGATGGTTCTGAAGTGGAGGTGGTGGTCAGGAGATGGTTCTGAAATGGAGGTGGTGGTCAGGAGATGGTTCTGAAACCAATGTGATGGTCAGGAGATGGTTCTGAGGCTGATGTGGTGGTCAGGAGATTGTTCTGAAACCGAGGTGGTGGTCAGGAGATGGTCTGAGGCCAAAGTGGTGGTCAGGAGATGGTTCTGAAGGTGAGGTGGTGGTCAGAGAATGGCTCTGAAGCTGACGTTGGTGGCAGCACATGAAAAGCCACTTGCTTGCCAAATGCTGTGTCCATTGCATTTTCAAACAGCAGAACAGGTGAATAAACCAGCACAGTGCAGCTGGTTATGGAATAATTGTTCAATATAGGTCAAAAAGCATTGCCCTCAAAAAGTGGTGCTCCTCAGGAACCATTGCTGGCCTCTGGCAGCTTTAGCTGAGGGAGAAAGAGCCTCTAATTACTCTGCAGACAGGTCTTCAGTGAAATGGATTTTAACTTTTCAGAATCAATCAGTAGAATAAACCTACAGTAAAGTCTTTTCCTGATTAAATATCACTTCAACCTCCTTTGAAGACAAAATATTTACCTCTTTAACTGCTCAAACTCTTAAGGAGAGACCTCCAGGGGACAGCAGAGAGGGGGAAGAACATCTTCATTTTCTTGCTGTTTGAAGGGGTAATCCTATCTTGCTTCCTTTGCTCCTGGCTCTCCAGAGTCTATTCTGATTGAAAAGCTCAGCCTTCCAGATCTTTCCAGATTTGTACAGATCATTAGGAAGAACATTAACTGCTGCTTTTTGAATGCTTTGTGGGTTGCTGGAGTGATGCTTGCAAGCAGCTGAAGGCACAGAGGAGTTCATGGCAGTGTGAGAAGTGCCTCATCTCAATGTGCTGCCTTGTGACACATGAGCATGAGTGTTCTCATTCTTCTTCTGCAGTGACATTCTTTATTTTGCAGAAAACAACTCTTGGAGAAAATGGATTTTTCTCCAGGGCCATGTCACCAAGGGCCACACTAGAGCCTGTCTTTACCTTGCTCTGCCTGCCTCGCTGTGCCATTTTTGTCACAATGAAGCACTGCCAGGTGTTGTGTGATGCACAAAACCAGGACCTGAGAGACTCTTTTGTGCACATCTTGTTCCTATCCTGAAGTGTAAAAGCAAGGAAAGCTTCCTAGCAGCACCTCTATGAAAATATCTCCTTTAGCAGAGCAGAAAGCTTTCCTGGGGGGCTGGCTACACACTTCCAGCTTCTGGGTGGTGCAAAAAGCTTCATGCAAACCCATTTATAGTTGCAGTCCATGAGGATTCTGCCAAAACTGAAGGTAAATCTCAAGCCAGATATCTGTTACATATTATAAAAAGAGAGCAATAAAATGCAATCTGTAACATCAGCCTTTGAGATTTTACCTCTCAAAGAACTTCGCTCAGGGTTATCACCTTGTTCTTGAAAGCAGAGAATCGGAACAATTAATTGAATTGAAATGTAAGTTTATGCCACTTCACTTGTTGGTAGACAATTTGTGGGCTTGGAACAGGGCCACGTGTTTGCACCAGCAGGAAATTAAAATTGCCAACTCCAGGCTGATACTCTGTGCTGGTGACTCAAACTGTGGTGACAATTGAAGCTGTGTTTCAGAAGCAAAATATTAGCACTGATTGTGATTTTCCCTGTCAGAAAAGGAGCGTGGCAGTTCCTGAGAAATGTGATCCATTAAGGTTATAGGTTCTTAGGATTTTTTTGAGAAACACAATGCAATTTTTAATGGATAGAAACCCATGTTAATTATTTTGAAGGCCTGCAGAGAGCTCTCTGCTATTGTTGCACACAGACAGAACTGGGACCCTACCTAGTCACCATCTCAGATGCAGATGAGAGTGTCACAATCTTAAATTTGCTTTTTTTCTTTTTTTTATTTCCCTGATCTTTCCATCTGTGTGCAACTGTGTGTTTTCAGTCATCAAAAATTGAAGGCAAATCCTGAGGATTGTCAGCAATATCTAATGGTGACAGCCAGCAAAATCTTTACATTGCAGTAAATATTAATATACATCAAATATTAGTGAATGTCTCTGCTGTGTTTTCACAGGATGCCATCAGGACAAGATCCTGTCTGGCCAGAGAAAGGAATTGTAAATACTAAAGGAAATGAGCACATTTTTAGCTGAAATTCTGCTTTTCTGAGTGCTTTGAGGTCTGTGTACAGCGCCCATGGAATTTGCCATGGGGCCAGCTTTGCTTTTCACCCTGAGGACACCACAGTGGCCTCCACCCACTACAGAGCTCCATCCCCTCCTCCTTTTGGTCCTGCACAGAGCAGGTTCTTTTGCCCTAAATTCAGCTCCTTTTCTCTCATTATCTAGCTTTGGACAACTCTTTGGGGAGCAAAACATCTAAAAATGAATCCATCCTGGCAGGGAAGCCAGCAGGAGTTACCTGGCTCAGCACTCGGCTCCTGTATAAATTCCCACTGGATTTATACTGGAACTATAGGAGAAATGCTCCATCCCTTTGTGCTTCCATCCCTCTGTGAAACCCCAGCTTCTCTGGGTGCTGTTGTGGTGCTTTTCTCCTGGAAATATTCACTTCAGGCTCTGGGTGAAGACCAAGGAGCCTGGTTTAGGGTAGGACAGAGCCAAGCAGGAGCACTGAGGGGTGGGAATGCACCTGTAAAGTGCCCTGAACTTTGCAAATTCCTCATCCAAGACAGAATAGTTTTTTTTTTTTTTTTTTTTTTTTTTTTTTTTTTTTTTTTTTTGCAGCAAATCGTGATTCCCCTTAACGCCCCCTGTTGCTACTGACACTGATGCATATCATGGTTGCTGTATAAATGTTCATTTAATCATAATGAGGCAGCAAACTCCCACATTCCCCTGGTGCCTGAGCTGCTTTCAGTGTAATTTTTAGTATAAAAATATCTACTAGGGGGTAAGGAGAGGTATCAACAAGTGGTGGTTTTTTTTGTTCTTTTAAGTTTGCAGATGATCCAGCACAGCCTGTATTTTATTGTTGCTGACAGTTCCACTATGACTAAATACAAACTTAAATTTACAGCTGGAATGGAGGGATGAGGGATGGAGGGGGAAGATTTTCCAGTGAGAAGTGTTGCAAAATAGAAATTTGCGTGTTCTGGAAGGAGCTCAGAGATTCTGATTCATAAAAAAGAAAAAATTAAAGTAAATAAAGCAGAAATTATAAAATAATTTCCTCTGGCAGCAGATGCTCCCAGCTGCTGGCACGGGCAGGAAGCAGCACACCCAGGACAGATGACTTGTTGCCACAATTTTCACTTTCTGTCTGAAGCTATCCAGGCTTGCAGCCCAGAAGAAAAAGAACCAGAATGTACAATTTCAGAGTGTTCTGACCATTAATTGTGAATCTCCTCCTTGAAATAAGGCGTTCTATCAATGGCCAGAAAAAATTGGTACATTTAATCTTTTCTCATAAGAAAATTAACTCCTTATGTTCATTTGCTCTGCACATATCAGCCTTTCTGGCTGTTCCCCTGGTTAATTTTGAGTGCCTTGACCAAATTCAGCTAAAGCAAACAAAGATTTCAGAAATTCAAGGTTTGTAAATACAAACAGCAGTTGAGGATTTTCGGATCTGATATAGGATCTGATTATAGGACCAATTATAGGATCTGTGGATGGGGGGAAGGTGTGAATCCAGGATTTCAGTACTCTTGCAGGTATTTACAAAGGTTGGAGGTGTCATAAATTCCCCCAGCTGTGCGAGGACTCCAGGAGGAGTTTGCTGCAGCAGAAGGCACAAAAAGTAGAGACTCATTCACCTTTGGATTCTCTGGTGTGGAGTAAGGAGAGCCCTGAGCCAGGAGCTGCAGGTCCAGTGCAAAAGAAATTCCCCATCCCTGGAAGTGCTCAAGTTCAGGTTGGATGGGGCTTGGAACAACCTGCTCTAGTGAAAAGTGTCCCTTCCAACCCAAACCATTCTGTGATTCTGTGATTTATCACTGCTGACAGCATTTGAAATACTTGTTTCCTCTAACACTATGGATAATTTAAAAAATTTTGTATATTTTTTTTTCTCTTGATTTTAGGACACGGCTCCCAGTGCCTGCCTAGCACAGTAAGTGCATTTCTTCTCATGCCATTTTTTTCTCTCCTGTGTCAGCTTGCTCCTGAGTTTGAAATCAGAGAAATGTAACCTTGTACACGTGGTGAAGACTTGCTCCAGCTCCTGGTGACACTCCAAACCATTTGCCCACATGCATTCCTGCAGCTCTGAGGATCTGCACTACAAAATTCACAGACAGTGTCACCTTTTCCCCTGTCACTGATCTGAGCCGTGTTATCTCTGCCTGTAACCTTCAGTTCTTGCTCTGACTCTTGTATGAGAGGAAAGAAAAAGTCACTAGCGTGAAATCAGTCAAGAAGATTGAAAATTGGGATATTTTTTATTCATAAAGTTCATGGGTTTGCTGCTGTGGGATCTTGAGGAAATCAGAGCAAACTGATGCTGCTCTTGTATCCATCAAGAGAGAAAAATCATCTCAAACATCAGAGAGGGGCAGATGTGGCTTGGGCAGTGTTGGCTCCTCACTGGCTTTTGACTGTCTCACACCAGGGCAGACCCTTCCCCAGTTTAATTTTACGGGTGTGGGTAGGAAATATTTCCACTTTCTTTGTTTAAAATCTGCTGCCTTGTGGTTTCACTCAATAAATTGCAGGGAAAAAATGGCTGGGCAAGGTAGGCTTTTGTGGAAACTCACTTTTCCCACTGACATGGAGTTATCCACTATATCCTTCATCAGGAGAGCACACAGTTTTTCCTGGAAAAAGAACTACTTTGTGTCTTTTTAGCTCAGAAATGAAAGTGAGGTTCATTCCAGCTGATGCTGGATATCTGAGCAGCAGCCTGTTCTCTCTCGGAGGCATTTTCACAGCTGGGTGGCTTTACCCTGCTGTCAGACTGTCCCAAAAATTCTGCCTCTCATCACCTGCACAGCAATTCCTTCCCTGTAGGTGCTGGCTGGGCAGCAGCAGTCAGGGGTGGCTTCCTGCTCCTTCTGCTCAGGGCTTTTGTGGGATTTTCACAATCCATTTCCTCGCCATGCTGCTCCTTTGGGACCATTGTGCCTTCCTGCAGGCTTGTGGGATGTGGCATGCTCAGGTGCTGCATTTGCATTCTATAGAAACCATTTGAGTATTCTCTTATTGCCTTTGCAAAACACCCTCTGGTCATAAGAAATGTGAATTTTATTCTAAACAGGACAGAAGTGATTAGTAAAGTTTATATTGGTGCTGGCAAGGAGCTCCATTTGCTTATCTTGTGAAGTCCAGTGGCATTTCTGTGGTCTTCAGTGGAAAAACTGGGAGATTGTAATATTGTGGTGACATCAATACATCTTTTATTTCCTAATTGAGCTCTTAATCAAAGAAAAATGAGGATGTTTCAATTCACTTATCACTCCCTCAACAAACAAGGATGCTAACAGCCAGAAAAACATTGTAATGATTGTGTTGTGTGGGTCCTCTTAAAAAGAAGCAAGTGCTTTAAATGGAATTATGGTAATGATGTGATCATTGTCTGGGCTGGCTTAATGAGTTTAGCTGCTGCTGCAATATTAAATGCTTTGCACTTAAGAAAAACACCTCCTGTTCCACTTCAAAAAGATCAGAAAAAGCTGCTGGAGCTTTTGCTGTGCTGCTGGATAGATCACATGGGGCTCTACACCCTGCCAAAATAACTAAAATAACTGCTGGTTTGGACACTCTGGTCCTCTGTGGCTTTGGCAGCTCTGGTGCTTCAACATAAACACAGGAATGGGCTCTTGGAGGATGTACTTTGAGTGGATTAATAAATGATGTGAACGTTTGACATATCAGATGGGGAGAAAGTGCCCGGAGAGTGCTTCAAACCTGTGTATAAAAAAGTGAGATGAATAGAGGAGGGTTCTCTTCACTTTGACAGAATTAATCTGGGAATTGGGGGTGTGGCAGGGACAAAAACGAGGTGCAAGGGGTCAGGAAGGAGAGAAAAGTTTCCATAAAGGTTCTGTTAAACCATCTCCAGCTGTGTCCTGAGGACACTTCCCTCAGTGGTGCTGCTTTGGCTCCTCTGGGGATGGGAGCTCTGGGAATGTCTCCCTGTCTCACCTGGGTCCTGCAGAGGCCAGGGAGAGGCAAAAGGCAGGTGGGCATGGAGAACACCTGCATGGCTTTGATGGGAGCTCTTCTTGAGCAGTCCCAGACAAAGGTGAGGATGGAGAACACCTGCATGGTTTTACTGGGAGCTCTTCTTGAGCAGTCCCAGACAAAGGTGAGGATGGAGAAAACCTGCATGGCTTTGATGGGAGCTCTTCTTGAGCAGTCCCAGGCAAAGGTGGGGATGGAGAAAACCTGCATGGCTTTGCTGGGGAGCTCTTCTTGAGCATTCCCAGTCAAAAAGCAGGTGGGCATGGAGAAAACCTGCTTGGCTTTTCTGGTGAGCTCTTCTTGAGCATTCCCAGTCAAAGGTGAGGATAGAGAAAACCTGCATGGTTTTGATGGGAGCTCTTCTTGAGCAGTCCCAGGCAAAGGTGGGGATGGAGAAAACCTGCATGGTTTTACTGGGGAGCTTTTCTTGAGCATTCTCAGTCAAAGGTGGGCATGGAGAAAACCTGCTTGGCTTTTACTGGGAGCTCTTCCTGAGCAGTCCCAGGCAAAGGTGGGCATGGAGAAAACCTGCATGGTTTTGATGGGAGCTCTTCTTGAGCAGTCCCAGACAAAGGTGAGGATGGAGAAAACCTGCATGGCTTTTCTGGTGAGCTCTTCTTGAGCATTCCCAGTCAAAAAGCAGGTGGGCATGGAGAAAACCTGCATGGTTTTACTGGGAGCTCTTCCTGAGCAGTCCCAGTCTGCTGGAAATGCCAGGCAAAGGACAGAAACACACCCATGCAGGGGAGCCTAATCTTAATGTAGCTTTTTTGTTTGGAAAAAACCCCCTATTATTTAACTTGGACTGTGGAAAAGCTCTTTGTTTTTGCACTGAATACTTTCAAACTGAAATTGAGGGAGCTCTCAGCCACATGAGTTGTTTCTGTGTGATTATTCTGCAGGATGAGGTGTCTCCCATTGTCAGACCCTGTTTTGAGCAGGTTCATGTTCCTGACTGCCCAGGGCTTCCCTTCAGCACTCGTTTTCATTTTTAAATTTTTAATCACCTTTGATGATTTTGGTGTAAAGCCAGGTCAGGCCTGAGGATGGCATCTTTGGGAATGAGGATGTTTGTATAGGAAATCTAAAATTAATTTCCAGGCTGTTAAACTTTAATTAAATTTCGCTGCTCAATAATGGTGTTTTGTATCTTCTGTTAATTGCTCAAAAAACCTAATTCAAACATCCTTGACCTCTGCTGGGAGATGTGAGTACATGTGAGCTACTTATGGATTCTGGTGTGGTGAGAAAAGAAATTATTTCTCCCTCATCATTGGAAACTCATTCGCAGTGTCTGAAAAATTTTGAATTAAAGAAAATTTTCTTAGACTCGCCTAGGGCATTAAAGAGATTTGGAGCATTAATACAGAGATGTGCTTCATGCTGTGGTGTGTGTGACAAAAATGTGAAGGGGTTAAAGAATATGCAGGAAGTCAAAGATCTGCATTAAATCATTAAGTCATAAGATATCATTAAATCATCCCTCAGTTTGGAGAGCCCCACCAGCCAGGTGACAGAGGTCTCATTCCCAGCATGTGTCTGTCTGGACACAGATTCAGATTCTGCTCTTCACACCAGAAAAATGTCAGTTTTCATCAGGACCTGCATGAAAAGAAATGAAAATTATAGTTGTGAAAAAAACTCCCTACTAAAATAAAGAAATATTAAAATAATTATAATCTATAAAACATTTAAACAAACAACAACCAAGAAAACCTATACCTCCTCCCACAAAAAAACCCCTCAATTCCCAAAAATAAAAATAAATTTAAAAATAAATAATAAAAATCTTTAAACAATTCATCTTTAAAACCATACCCCATAAATTAACATAAGCCATAAACACAACTATAAAAAAATCTTATAAAAAAAGCTTCACAATTACAAATTTTCCCAAACAACTACAATTCATAAAAAAACCCACAAAACCCCCTGGTTTTTCTTATAAAGAAATCTCCATAACATAAACAAATAAAACTTCTCTTCCTAAATAAACTAAATAAAAAATTTTTTTAAAAGGATAATAAATAATATTTTAATAATAAAGAAGAATAGAAACAATATTTTTATTTATATTATTATACATTATAAATATATTATTATAATTAATACATTATATATAATTAATATATTATATATAGTTATATAGAATTATATATTTAATATAATATACAATACATTTCCATATTATTATAATGAATATAGTATATAATATATTTATATTATATATATTATAAAATTTATAATCTATGTGTTATTTAATAAATTATATATATTTTATAATAAATAATAATACATTTAAAAATTTTTATTTCTTAGCATTATTTCAATGAAAACTGTTACCAGGAGTTCTGGCACATGGCATTTCTGATATGCTCAAGTATTTTTTTTTCTTATCCTGTCCTGATGTATATACTTAGCAGTGTGGCAGGAGACAAAGGAAATGTGTCCCCATGAATTATGTGGAGCAAATGTTCTGCTTTTTTCATTGAGTCAATTAAGACTCTGTTTGTAAGTACAAAATGTTTGTTCTAGACAAACTGATAGATGGAGCTGAGCTGGGGCTGCATTTTCCAGGAACAAACAGTCCCATGGAATGTGTGCTCTGTGTTTGGAGCCGGGAGAAATGTCAAATGCAGGATTTGGTGAAACCTCTCTGCTTTCTCTGTGTGAATATTAATGATGGTGGCTTGTTGTTTTCATGATAAACTCTTTTAAATCACTGGAAAGAAATCCACCACTTCAACAAGCACGCCTGGATGAGTCACGTTCATTTGTTAGAAAGGTAATTTTGGTTGGTTTCTGACTCTAAAAAAACAACACCCTGCATAATTTCATTGTGGCTTTCATTTAAAAACACACACATACTTTTCTTTTTAACATAACGAGCGTGCTTTAATTTAAACTTTCAGGGGAAGGGAAACCAATCCATCCCACTCCTGCTAGTTTGATGCCAGTGCCAGGAAGAGAAACCTGGAGAGGGGTTGCAGGTGAGCAGAGAAAAGCTGCAGAGCAGCAGGAAGGATTTCACAGGAAGAGTTTCACAGAAAGGATTTTGTGGGAACCCACAATGTCCCTCAGACATTTTTGGATGTTCTGGATCCAGGTCAGAAGCATTTGAGACCCTGGCAGGCAGCTGGAAACAGCTGTGATTTTGGGTTTGAGCCATGGAATGAGTTACCAACCTTGCAGGAAGAACAAGAAGTCACAAAAGTTTAGATATTAGAGTAGAAGTAGTCACAAAGTAGAGGGAAGAATTTTTGAGTGCTGTACAGGGGGGTTTTGGTTTTGTACATGGGGGTCAGAGGTTTTAAGATGGATTTGGGATTTGGGCCTGCCCTGTCCTTCCTCTTTCTCCTTCCTCACCTCCATGTTCTTGGGGATGTTGGCGCTCACAGATTGGTTTAGAGTAGAAAATCACCATTTAATATAGGTAATAGGCATTGGGGAAACCTGTAACCATGTAACATGTAATGTACCATATAAAAGAGAGCAGCAGAATTCCTTAGATATCAGTGTGCAAAATTTGACCAACAAGGCTCTTTCCTAGTGTTTTACTCTGCCATACCTGGAAACAGCAGGTAGAAAACATTGCTATTTGCTATTCCAAAGTCAGGACAAATGTTGGTTCCCTAATATATAATCATATTTATTTAGAACTTTGTTTGTTTGTTTTGTTTTGTTTGCTTTTTTTCCTTCCTGGGTTTTTCTCCAGTGTCTGCCCGTGGATTATCCCATCTCATCGTGGAGATCCACCCTGACTTGTTCCTGATCTGTTCCTGCTTTCCCAGACATACTGCAGGTTTCCTTATCAGCTGCACCACCCCAATTACATCCCTCTAACCTCCAGCTGCAGGGAATATCCCAAAGTCAAAGGTGTTTTTGTAGCTCATTTTTTGTGATTTTTAGCCAAGGCATGATTAAAAATCCTGACCCTTTCTCCTCTCTCCCATCAGCATGAAATGCTGGATTTTGAGACTCTCCAGGGGGATGCAAAAAGAATGCTGAGGTATGAATGAAACAATCTTTTCCAAAGGTAAGCAGCCTGGAAAAATGTGCATTTTGGAGTCACAAAGGGTTGATTCCTGACAGTTTCCACTTGGAGTAAATCCTGGTGAGTAAATCCTTGTGTAACACGGGAGGCCAAGACAGATGAGCACAGCAGCCTCTCCTCCCTTCTAATCAGTGATGGCAGAGGCAGTTTTGGGCTTGTTCTGTGACATTTCTAAAGCCTGACTCTGTTTGATGTGCTGCTGATCTTGCCTGGATGGAATTCAAGAGTGAGGTGTCCTGGCTTGAGCGAGATCAAATTCTTTTGGTTTTGGATGAGCACCAAATCATTTTTCATGGTGACATTTAGCCCGTGGAGATCCTTGCCCAGATGACTGATGTGGGTTTGCAAACACAGAGCGGGGCTGGTCCCGGTGCCCTGAGGGCAGGGGGTGTGTGAGGCAGAACAGGAGCCCCTTGCTCATCCCTGGCTGGTGGTGGCCAAGATCAAAGCTCCAGATCTCTGTTCTTTTGGTGTTATCTCTAGAGCATGAGAGCTTTGGGATGTAGAGAGAAAAGTGGCTGGAGAGAGGCCAAAGACTGAGCCATTGCAGAGACCAAATACTCTAAATCTTCAATCCAACTGTGGTTCTTGGCCACTTATGCAGCTGCAGAAGCCTTTATTACATAATTCACTTTTTACCAGGGTACATTTCATAACCAAAACATCATTTGTAAACACACTGTTTCCAAATTCAGCCCGTCCTGAGAACAAAAAGACTTGGTGAGCTGTTTTTGGGGACGCCCTGGGAGCCAGCAGCCAGGAGCAGTCAGCCCAGGAGGAGCTGCAGGTTCTGCCTTGTGCTTTCTGCTTGTCTGAATCAATGAAATGACAGAACCCCACAGGCTGGGAGGACACATCCGTGGTTTGCCCTGTAGCAGGTACTGGGTTGCTGCTGTTTTCAGCCCTTATTTAACAAAAGAAGCTTCCTATAGATGACAAGGCAGTGCACAACAACATGACACTTGATTTCTTTTTAATTTGGACGGGGCAATGAAGCCACATGTCAACACAGCAGGAAATTAGATTTTGATTTTTTTTTTTTTTTTTAAATAAAATGCAATGGTGTTATGCTAAAATCCCAGGAAATCTTGGAGGTAATGAAGGGGGGAGTGTAAATATTGATGCCCCAAAGCCTGGAAGTTTATGAGGCATTAAAGCAGTGCCTGGAGCTCTTTGGTGCCCTGTAAACCGTTCTGTTACATAAGCATGTCTTCTTATGGCTTAACTCATCCATACAAAATCCCCCCAGGCTGATAACAGGAGATGCCTCAGCCTAGAAAATCTGTTACTTATTTACTTTACAAGTTTGGAGGAGTGAGGAAGCTTAGCTGTATTTAAGTCTTTCTGGGCTCGATGGTTGCTCCACAGCAAAAATTGCTGTTTTGGCCATAAAGCTGCTTCCAGGGTTAGCTTCCTGCTGAGCTTTAACTCAAATTATATTTGTAGCCTCAAATTCCTGCAATTCCATTCAGGATTTTTTCCGCAAATTGTAAAAAATGTTGTGTGATAAGGAAAGTGTGTCCAGGAATGCTCAGCACATATCTGGCCCTGGCTAAATCACGGGGATGCTGCCAATGTTTTGAGGAAGCTGAGCTGGGAAAGGTTTGTGGCAGCTGGCTGAATTTGGGTCAGCCTGGACCACATCTCCAGCATCCAGATGTCCTCCCTGCCCCAGTGAAATAATCACCCAGGCAGTGGCCACAGCTGCAGCCATGTGTGTGAGCAGCTTTTTCCTCCAGTGGGCTTAAACAGCCTAAACAACGAGGAAAAAAATCAAATTATTCTTTATGGAGCTTGCTCTGCATCCCTGGGCGTGAAAGCAGCCTTGGACAGCTCAGAAATGCCTTGAAATGATCTTTGTGTGTGTGTGGAGCCAGTTCACATATTCTGGCACTCTGTGGTGCTGGTGCTGGAGCAACTGAAGCTCAGTGCTGCCCAGGAGATGAGGGTTTGTGAGGGTGGCACTGTCCCTGACTGCTGGTGGCACTGGCTGCCAGGACATCCCCAACCTGCCCCAGGGTGGCTGGGACTAGGGGGAGGTGGAATCCTGCAGTGCTGCCCAGAACTCTGTGTTTGCGTGGCAAAACAAAGAGATTTTCGCTGCTAAAGGGCCTTGTGTAGGTTTTTTCTGGGTGTTTTTTGTGGTTTTTTTTTTTTTTTTGGTGGGTTTTTTTTTGTTTTGGTTTTGTGTGGTTTTTTTTTTTTTTTTTTTTTTTGTTTTGTTTTGTTTAAATGTGGCTGCTGCTGCACTGAAAAGAGAAGCTGAAGGGCAGATTGTTGCCAATGCAGAAGGAGTTGGTGAGGTTTCCTTGCGGCTGAGGATGTTCTCTGGCATCAGGCAGCTGATGTCCTGACCTACAGCACCTCCAGGCTATCTTTGTCCCTCTTTCCTTCCAGTACACTGCACCTGGCACAGAATTTGGGCTGTTTTTATTTTTAAAATTTGTTTTTTATTTTTAAAATTTGGGCTACTGTTTTTATTTTTAAAAGCGATCTATATCAATGTCCTGGGGTGAATTTATGACACTTGTATCCCCTTTAATCTGTTTAGGCAAAAAAAAAGTTTTGCACCTTTAAGACTTCTAACCCCTGTAATTTCTCAGCCAACTTGAGAGCAGGTTGCTCTTGGCTGAACATGAATTTTTGTAAGGTTTCACTGAGAATGAATGCTTTATTTCAATGCTTTATTTTTATCTTGGTTGATAGAAAGCAGAAAAATTATGGGTTTTTTTCCCCTTCTATAGGGATGAAGTGCCACATGACACAGATACCTGTTGGATCTAAGAGTTAAAGTTTGGACAAACACCTGCCCAGGTCACTGTCCCAATAGCGGTGACTTTCAGAGGTGTGGTCATTGTCTTGGTATAACCATTGCAGGAGAAAACCACAGAGCTCTGGCACCAAACCCAGCCAGAGAAGCTGCAGCAGTGTCTGCAGCAGTGTGAGTGCTCAGCTGCCTTGCACTGAAAACAAGGGCAGCAAAAAAGCCACTTTTGGGACTTGATTCATCCCCTGCTGAATAAGCCTGATGAAGACGTGTGTTCTGCAGTTATTTAAATCCTGGAGCAGTGGGAGTCGTACAGGGTAACTGAACAATACAAATCTCCCTTTTGTGCCTCTTCATTCTCTGGGTTTCAGTTTTCCCAGTCACCTGTCAGCTGTCCTTGGGTGGTGCAGGGACACGAAGGACTGAAGCTGCTGCTGGGAGGTTGGTGCAACTCTTGATGCTGTTACTTGTTTGTGGGGTTTTGAATAAATTCTTTGCTGTGCCTCAGTTTCTCTGTAAACAGATTATAATGTTTATAATATTTAACCATTGTGAAACGCTTTGTTTCCTACAGTTAAAAAGCCAGGAATAAATTATTTTTATTATCCTGCCACACAATTTGTCTTTCTTACCTCTGCAGCACCTAGAGATCCTATTTTGATGATCTCTATTTCCTACTTCTCCTTTATTTTTTATTCAGATATTATGCAAAATCCAAAATTGGTCCAGTTTTCAAGAATTCAGAAGGGAGAGGATTAAATGGATTTATCTTCAGGGCATGAACGGGGCCTTTGAAAGATATTGCTGGAAAGGAGAGACTTTTCCCCCCACATCCTGGTTTATGGAGTGCCTGGACTTTGGATGAAAGCTCTGTTGTCCATCAGGACTGGTGGGGGTAGAGGTCAGGATATTTAGGAGAATTTCTGCTTCTCCTGATCTGAAAGTTTCTGGGGTGTAGGTTCATTGTGGAATACCTGTTTTCTGGGTTACCCAAGCTAAGCAAGGCGTGGAGCAAGTTTAATCTCTGTCTGACCTTCATTTGCTTCCCAACAGCCCCCCAGGCCTTAGGAAGTAAATCATTTCTCCAGCAACATGCAAATAGAGCTGCCATTAATATTAACAACAGCCATTATTTGTGAAATAGACTTCTTGGTTAACTGGGTGTTTATTGAAGGTTTGAATAAAGTCAGAGTGTGATCGCTGTTGTGGAGCAGCTGCAGGCTTGAGGATGGGGAAAAGAAGAAATAATGAGTTGGCAGGTGGCCTGTAATGACCTGCTTAGGATGCTCTTGGTGTGAAATGAAATGCTGTAAATAAAGTGACCTTGCTGCCTGATGTGCCGTGGGTCTCTGGGGCAGGGGCTCGTGTGCTGTGCATCCCAACTCTGAATCTGGCACACGCCGAATCCCTGACTGCTGTCAGTCCTGCAGGAGTCTTACAAGGGGAGCTGAGTTCTCTGGGCAAAAGTCACATTTTGGGTCACTTTGCTGGCTTTCTGAGCTGATTAATCTGGCAGGGATTTATGTTAATGTGTCAGAGCTTTGCAAGACAGAGTTCTCTTTTTTTTTGGCAGCTGGAGTCCTTTGGAATTGTAATTTAAATATCAGTTTAATAATCAGAATTTCTTTTTTTTTTTTCCTCAGTGAAGCTGATTAAAATTTTATGGGAGATAAAATCTTCAGTTTCTCTCATGATCCTTTATGCTGGAGCATTTTAATTTACCCTTCCATCATTGGAATGGTAAGCAAGGAGGAAAGGCATGGTTTCAGGATGCTATTTTCTAGGCTGCTATTCATCTTAAAGAGATGCAGCTAATTATGAAATCCCTTTTAGCACTAGGAAGGCCCAGTGAATTTGCTCATCAGTGCTGAACTGTGCTCGTTTATTCTGCCCACGTGCAACCCACACGAGACTTCCTCAGCCTGAACTCTGAATGCTCCAAAAATTCTGTCCTTAGGTGTGTTTGAGTGTCCTGTAGCTCCAACCAGGGGCTGGGGTGCCACAGGGGCTGTCCCTGCCTGGTGCTTCATCACAGGGAGCCCCTGTGCCACTCCAGGTCCCCTTCAAATTATACTGACTGAAAATGACTTTTAGTTGCTTAAATGATGCCTTTCTCTAAAGGTTTTCAATTCCTTATTTTAAATACTGTCGCTATTGGCCATCAAATGAGTACACAGAAGTTTGGTGAGTTCAAGAGAGAAAAAGAGCTAGTTTTATTTTTGACTTTGCAATATATAGAATTCTAAAAGTGACAGTGGATTGGAGGATGAAATTGCTACTTTTCTAACTACATTGGTCAAACTAACAGTTCATTAATTCTTTTTACAAAGAGGAATGTAAAACAATCATTATTTACACGAGCAGTGTGTGAGAACTCTAGTAGAAATATGCAAACATTATTAGAAGGCTAAAGAAGTTTTAGGAGAACTTTAAAACTTTCAAAAGAACTATAAAAGAAAACACTTTTAAAAATCAGGGCAACAAAATACAATCTGTTTGATATTCTGGTGTCTGTTAGCTGGTGGTCCTGCAGCCATAATCCGTGGTGGGCATTCCCAAAAACTCCCAGCAGCTGAGCACACCTGTGGGCAATGCCAGGGGTGCCTTTAGGGACCATAAACTGCTCAGTGGGTGCAGTTCTGAGCAGAAAATATTGAGAACTAGGGGGCAGATCTTATTATAAAGCTAATGTCCTGCTGCATGTAAACATGCTGGGAGCCAAATGTGAATTATTGCATTTCCTGTCTTTTAAATGCTGGATTTGACAGCTGTGATAATGTTTAATAATAAGGTATATCTTAATGATGCTCTCACGGGGTTGATGGAAAACACAGTTATGCCATAATGGTAAGGAAAAAACCAAACCCCTGGGTAAGACTGTAACAAATTCTCTTTGCAAATAAATAGGGTGGAAACCCCTTTTCTTTCTGCTGTGTTGCTGTTGTACTCTAAAGGGAAATGAGCAATCTTGAATGAAAAGAATTATTCTTGTTAGAAGGAGTAAAATACATGGTTTAATATTCTGTCAATGTATGAATACACTTCGAATTGTATGTGCTTTACATTGCAAAATAATTTAAAATAACAATTCCTGCTTTTTGTGCATTTGCCTAAGATATAGCCCAGATATATTGAAAAAACAAAACCTATCAAACTGTTTCCTGAAAAATAATAAGCTCAGCACTTTAGGGAGGTGGAGAATTATTCTGAGAAACAGAATCTGGGATATACATAATTTACAGTGCTGAAGTGTGATGTTTAATTGCTTGTTTTTTTCTTTCAGTGCAGGAACGTTGTAAATCAAACTCTTAATTCATTGCAAAGCTCTGTTGTGTCTAGGTCAAAACTGCAAGGCATCATCCCAGTGTGATTTGTGCTGCTGGAGACATGGAGGAATCCTTCAAACTGCTGACTAAATGCTGTTTGGAAATGGACTTGAATTATTCACCACGTATTTGTCCACAAACAACAGAATTTTCTTTTAATCCTCCTCTGGTTTTACACTATGATTTATTGGACGTGGAGCCCAGGTAGAAATTCTGTAGTGGCAGAAAAACAACAGAACCAAGCTCCAGAGGCAGAGCTTGGAGCTGTGCAGTTGTTTTTCACCCGTCCTTGGGGTGGAAGAGGAGGTCAAAGCAGAGATTTCACATTATTATAGCTAATTTCACTTGTGGTTTGACCTCTGTGGTAGCAGGGGGACTTGCTCTGCCTACATGTTCTCTGTTTAATATGATCCAGTTTACCTTTCCTCATTTTCCTCCCCAAATGCTCCAGAAGCCCTGATATTGCTTTATCTAGATTTTAGGGACAGCTTCTTGGTTCACTGCTTTACTCCCTGCCCCAGGAATAATCAGGGATTTTTCCATGGGATCTTCCATCCCTCATCAGATATCTCTGGGCAGGACCAGACTCACAACAGAAACAAACAATAAAAAAATCAGGGAATATTTCTGCGGCCATCAAACTGAAATCAGTTTGACTCTAGGAAAGTTCTCTGTGGACCAGATGTAAAAGGCAGATCTAATCTGATCTAGAGCAGCCTTTGCCTCCTCTGGGCTGCTTTTGTTTATAGGTTGGATGTGGATTGATGGAAAATTTTTCCCAGGTCACTGCACAAATTAGAAAAGAGATTATGGTTTGGTTCCACCTTTTTCCTAAGCCTTTCCTTCCATGATCTTTCTGTATCACTGGGACCCTGTCTTAGGATCCTGAAGCTCACAGAAGACATTTGCTGAGGGCAATACGTGCTGGGTATTAACTGTTGGATGCTGGAGGTGTTTGTAGACTGCAGGGAATCCTCCTGACCACTGAGTGTCATTGTTAACCCAGGAGAAATGGGGTGATGAGAAAAATTTTTATTTGTGGAAGTTGGGGAGATGAATCTGTGTGGGGAGTGAGGGAGGGCATGGCCATCGCAGAAATGGTTTGGGGAATGTCAAAGTGAATTTCCCTCACAAGTGCTGTGTGTTGTCCAGCAAGCTGGAGCTGGGAATGGCACAGACTTGCCAGATATGCTGCCATGTTTTTGTGGGAACAAGGACACCTTGGCTGTGTTGAGATTTGTTGGCCTGATTTTTAAAAGTGTCACATTTTCTTTTATAGTTCTTTAGAAAGTTTTAAAGTTCTCATAAAACTTCTTCAGCCTTCTGATAATGGTTACATATTTGAGAGTCAGAGTTCCCACACAATTTCATGCACAAATAGAATAGTTTACATATTTCTCTGTGGCTGGATAGAAATGATTGATTGATTGATTGATTGATTGATTGATCTTTGGACCAGTGGTTGGAGAGGTGGTAATTCCATCCTCCAATCCATGGAATTCTGTCAATACCAGATGTTTGAATAAAATTGGGTCTTCTTCTCTTTTGAACTTACCAAGCTTCTGTGTACTTGTTTAGTGTCCAATAATGACAGAGATTAATGCTGGGAATTTCTGGCACCCTCTCAGCTGGGTGTCTGAGGTTTCTCTGTGTTGTCTCTGCTCATCTCCCACCCAACCCAGGCCTCTGAGTTCTCCCCAAAGCTGATGGCACTTCTGAGGTTTCTCTGGGCCCCCTTTTTGAACATTCTTGAATATTTTTCTTCTTTTCTTCCAGTGGACTTGTGCCCACTGGAGTCTCCAGTGTCCTGGGGGGTGAAACCCAACCCTTTTCCACCCTGCTGGCCCCTGTGGGGCCCTGCCTGGTGCCTCTCTCCTCTCCCATCATCTGCTAGAACCCATTGCCATCTGAGGCAAAATTGTTTCCACAGAAGGAAAAATGCTTGGAGAGAAATAGTTCAAATAGTGCTTTGTGCAGCTGTTTTTAAATAGCGAGTCTTGTTACCTGTAAAGTGTTGCCACTTTTCTTTGTGGCCATGCCTGTTATTGTGAGCAGAGTGTTCCTTGTATATTGATTTAAAAATTAATACTATTCCTGTATTTTATGTAGGGTCAAATCTCTGAAATTCTAATGCCTTACTATGGACTATTTGCTGTGCAGAGTAAACTCACCTTTTTCAACATTGCCAATGGTGGAACTAAGAGAGAGATTCTATTTTTGGGAGTTTGGGCTTAAAGAGCATCCTGTATTAGCCCTCCCATTAATAATATTGCCTTCAATGATAGCAAAATCAAAGGAGGAATGGGAATTGGGTTGGGAGAAGGAAACTCACAGGCAGGAAGGCATTTGGTGCTGAACTTTCTGAGTGAGCAGCATTACTTCAATTCTTCTTAAAATCATCTTATTCTTACATCTTTGTGCTGCACCTTAACAAGCAGTTGCTCTGCAGGGTTGCCTTTAACACTGATAAAACCAGGCTCTTTCCTTTGCAGAATGGCAAAACCTGTCTTAAACCCCTCTATTATTTGAAATAAGATACTGGTGTTTTACTGACAAAGCAGGAGAGGAAACCTTCCCCAGCTGCCTTCAGTGGGATTTAACAGCAAGATTCCTATTGACCAGCAGTTGTGATGCCATGAAAACATCACTTTTTTGGCCTCAAACCTGCTTAAACTGGGCAGCTCAGGCAGGAGAGGTATTTCTGGGATCTCTGGTGCATTTGGGCAGAATTTTAAGTGCTCTGAAGTGCAAATTTTCTGCCCAAATGGCTTTGCTATAAAAGTGGGGGTTGTTTGTTTGCTTGTTTTGCTTTAGCTGAAAATCACTTCTCATGGCTGAAGATGTAATTCAGCCCTGCTTTCACTGGTGATTATTCAGAGCCTCTGGGAATTCAGGGGTGTTATTGCTCCACTCTGGGAACACTTCCCTGCCCACTGGGTGAGAGCTGCTCTACCCCAGTGCCTCTTGAGCAGATCCAATAAATACAGAGAGACCTTTCCCTGTTCCAGGCAAGGCAGCATTAGCATCACAGCAGGGTGACAGAGCCTGGGAAAGCCCACATGGAGGCTGAGTGCCATGGAGCACAGGAGAGCAAGAGAGCACTGAAAACACAGTAAAAGTGATGTATTTTCTCATCAATGCTTGTTGTTATTTTTATTCGTAACAAATTAAAGTCTTTAACTGCTCCCTCTGCCCCTGGCAACACCAGCTCTTGATGCCATGCTGCTCGTGTCTGCTTGCACTTAAAAAAAAATAATTAAAAAGAAATTAAAAAGAGCTATTTGGAAAGACTACACTTAAGTGGCATAAAATTACATCATCTGACCCCAAATCAGCATCACTCCTAAGTTTGAATATCTTGTTTTCTATGAAAACAATTCTAAAATGTCATTCAGTGTTCATCTTTCCTAGAAATTCCTTGTTTGGAAGAAAATAATCCTTATGCTTTCAAGGAATCAAAAGTTCTTTGATCCTTTGTGCTTTTCCTGAATTTTGGAGGTGGTGATGAGGATGATGCTTTTGTTTATTCTTAATTCATTGTTGATCATTTCTCCTTGTTACCTGTCACTAAACTTTACCTTTCCTCATTTTCCTCCCCAAATGCTCCAGAAGCCCTGATATTGCTTTATGTAGATTTTAGGGACAGCTGCTTGGTTCACTGCTTTACTCCCTGCCCCAGGAATAATCAGGGATTTTTCCATGGGATCTTCCATCCCTCGTCAGATATTTCTGGGCAGGACCAGACTCACAACAGAAACAATAAAAAAATCAGGGAATATTTCTGCATGCCATGTTTGACCCTAGGAAAGGTGTCTGTGGACCAGATGTAAAAGGTGATTTGTGGTGACTAAGACCAAATTTGTTATCTCCCTATGGCCACCCGAGCAGCTGCTGCTCACCAATTTGTCTCCAATGCACAGTCAGAAATGTCCTAGATGGGAAATGGTGCACAGAGGCTGTCATCCAACTGTTACTGCTAAAAGAAATGCATTTCTTAGTGGGGAAAAAAGAAAATATTCCATAAGAGTACTGCAATTAATATCCTTAATTAATATGACTCATTCTGTAGAAAGCTCCTCTTGTAAGCTGATGTATAACATTATGAGGTGAACACATCAGTCAATTAACTTTAAAGCAGGGCTTAGTGTATTTTGTCTATTTTTTATTTGGATGAATTTCTGTCATGGCTCACAAGAAAAACCCACAAAACCCCAGAGTAAACCCATTTCACTTAATGAAATGAAATATGTCACAGTTTAGGACTTGGCACTTGGTTCTGTCTTTATGAAATTGTGTTTGGGTGACCTTTGTGTGAGGATGAAGGGGGTCAGGTCCTATTCTGACTCAGTCAGTTTTTTTATTTTTTTTATTTTTTTTTTTTTTTTTTGGTTTTTTGTTTGTTTGGTTTGGTTTGGTTTTGTTTTGTACTATTACATTTGTATTTTAAATTTTCCTAGTAAAGATCTGTTATTCCTATTCCCACATCTTCACCTGAGAGCCTTTTAATTTCAAAAATATAATAACCTAGAGGGAGGGGGTTTACATTTTCCATTTCAGGGGAGGTTCCTGCCTTCCTTAGCTGACACCTGCCTTTTCAAACGAGACACTTTGCCACAGAAATTGAGGGACAAGCTCATACAATCCCAAACTTTGCTGTTAGGATTTAACTCTGAGTTACAAATCCTGTTCCCATGTGGAACTCGCAAAGTGTCAGGGCAAAAGTAGCCTGAGGCCTCCAATTTCCCCAGAAGAGAGAGTTATTAAAATATACAGGAGAAATAGGTATTAAAGCATACCACAGTAATTGCTACAGGAAATCAGAAGGCTTTTGACAACCTGTTGGACAGAATAATTAGTCTAAGTCTGGGGAGAGTAAAGGATGAAGGCATCAACTGGAGAACAAAATGAGCCATATTTTTGTTTCCTGTAAATTGGCTTTGCCTTCAAATGAGCTGTTCTGCATAGAGAATTTGTCTTGCTATACTTAATTTGTTACTATTTAAAAGTATTTTTGGAAATACAATCCACTCCCAAGGTCTGGATGCCTTCAGACAGTCTAGTTGGTTTGTTGTGCTGAGTTCCAGGCCTGAAATCAGTCTGAGCATGACTTTACATGCTGGGGACTCCAACTGGTCTGTGAAAAAGTAATCCTAATAATTCAAATTGGCTTGCTTTCTTCTCTTGTTAAATTTTCATTATTTAAATCCCTTTAAGGTACTTGTGTGACTTCATTACTTCAGCAGCTTATAGGTAATAAAAAGCTTAAGAGTCAAAAATGACATCTCTCCTTATAAAGTGCCTTGATGTTATTTTAAAAAAGCTTTGCAAAAATCTGCTAATGAGCCTACCAGTGACAAGCAGTCAGGATGGTAAAGGGCAAGAAATCTTCTAAATCTGGGCTGCTCCCTGCCCAGCAGTGTTCTGCTGTGGAAAGGAGCAGGAGCTTCCATGGGAGGTCTCACACCACACAAAAAATGGATCCAGCTGCAATTTCTGGCCCACAGAGCAAATAAAATTGTGAACCTAACACTTGTATCTGCAATAAGAGCAGGGTTTTTGAGCTGCTGGGTGAGTCTGAGAAGAAGAAAAGGCAACTTTGGGAATGACACCTGTCAATGCCAGGCTGGAACAAGGGAGGAGAGGTTAAAAGTGACCCCAAGCAGTCCTTGAGCAGAGTAGGAGAGTAAAATGAAACTAATAAATTCAAAGGGATTGCTGAAGTCCTGTTTCTTGCTCAGAGAACAGGATTAGGCAGATGAAACGCAGAAAATCTTATTTTTAATGCGTAGAAAAATAAGAGATGTGGCGGAGCAGAAAAGTTTGACTTGTTGGAGGGTATTTTAACCTAATTATAGCGAGCCAATTTTTGTAGGAGATGGAAATGCTTCCAAACACTCTACCAAAACTATGAGACAAAAGCTTCAGGAGAGGTACATCCCCTTAAGTTTAAAACCTCTTCTCTTAGGGGTATCAACAAAATTTCTGAATGCAGGAAATTCTATTTAGTTCTGTTTTAGAAATTAAGGAAACTGAGGCACAGAGCCCCTCAGCTACAGGACACGAGGTCTTCTGGCTGCACTCTGCTCACTTGCAAACAGCTCCTGGCTCTACCACTGGCCATGTCCCTGGGAGGCATTCATCACCTAAAACCCTTCTTTTCCTCTCCCCTGCTCCTGTGCAGAAGTAATCAGGAGCCCAAAGGCTCCTCTTGCAGCATCTCAGGAAAAAACTTTAATTAATGACGCAAAGCTCCTGTGGTATCTATTTATGGGAAGCCTTTTTGGGAAGGAATTAATGATATTAATGTCTGTGAATCACAGAGCATGGTCAGAAAGGCCACTCAGAGAGGTGTCTGAGGAACATTAAGATATTCCTTAAATAAACCTGGGGATTTTTTTTTTTTCCCCTCCTGGCCTCTGTAAAAAGCACAGGCTGCATCTATGCAGCTAATGAAATTTCCTGCTGATTGGACCCTAAACAATTACTGCATCTTTTGATTGCTAATAGCTGGGCTGTTAAGAAGAGAAGAGGCTCTATTAGGAGGCAGGGACCCAACAGAGAGCATCCCAGCTAATGCCCTCTCCAGTGTACAGCAGGAGTTCAACCTGTGTCTGCCTGATTAATCCCAGTGTGAGGCACCTGCAGCACTGGGGTGGTGTTAATCAGGCCCAGCACGCTGCACATGGTGGTGGGAAGGGTTTCACAGCTGCAGAGAGGCAGAATCTCATCTATTTATTAGCAGCAAGTTCATCATTTCATCATTTCCCTGTGCAGATTAACTAGGAGACAAAAGGTTTCTTCTGACAGCTTTCTGGGCAGCTATTGTAGGCAAAAAAAAAAAAAAAAAGCAAAAAACAAACTCAACAAAACTCTGTGACAATGTTTTGTTCTTCCAAAATAAATGATGTGGTTCTTTCTCTTAACAACAAAACAAAGTGCTGCCAGCAGCCTGGCGTTTCTGAGGAGCTCAGCAATAATGCACAGGGAAATGAAGCCCAAATCTTGGGAGCAATTTTGTGCAGTAAATAACCTGAACAGCACGGTGTCGACACTACCAGGATGAGCACGCATCTCTCATGGGTAAGAGGATCTGAAATAAAAATAGAGTCGTTGCTTTTTGTCAGCACCACCTCCCTCTGCCCCACAGATGGGCTGGGTCTGAATCCCTCACCCCACCGTGGTGTGAAACCTCTCATGGAAGCTCCTGCTCCTTTCTCCAGCTGCTTTTAAAGATGCACAGCAAAACACTGCTGGGCAGGCAGCAGCCCAAATTTAGATTTCTTGCCCTTTGCCATCCTGACTGCTTGTCACTGGTAGGCTCATTAGTTTTAAGGGGGGAGGATGAAGAAGGAAGGCTCAGCTCATTTGATAGAGCTGTTATTTATCCCTTTGCTGGCTCTTCAGGTCCTCTGAAGCCTCTCCCAGGGACTGAGAATCTGTGGTTTCACTCCTTGGCCAACAAAATATGCTGTGGAGGGCACAATGAGAATAGGGGCTGTAAACTGGGTCTTTAACAGCTCAAGATATCCTTTAAAGTTCCTATTTTCTCCATATTCTGCAGGGAGAATATGTAAAGTTACAACGTAAATCTGTAGGATTTGGGTGATATTTCCTATGAGGGTTATAATATGATGTTAAGTCACTCTGTCATAAATTTGTTCCATAATTATATGTGTTTTTCTGGCTCAGAAATATTCTTGTGCCACCAGATGCTGGAATGAGGTGGGAGCCATCTGAACGTGCTAGAAAGGAACTCTGGGGGTGACTTCACGTGGATGTTGTGTTAGTTGGATTTCATGAGGTCTGCAAACTGCTTTGAATTTGGGCTCTTCCAAGAATGGAATAACTCATTAATGCTGGCATTTTACAATGCTGGTTAATATTTGGGCTCCTGGCATTGGCAGTGTATTTCTTCTTGTGCATTGGTGCTAAATCTGCAATGGAGTTTTTTTTTTTTCAGAGTCCTTTTTTCCATATATATTGTAATATTTTCCTAAAACTTTCACCATTAAATTAACACTAGGGCGTGGAGGACACTGTGTTTTTACTTTTCATTCCTGTGGTAACATTCTGTAGAGTGACTCCCTTCTGCACATTTCAGTAGAAAAAACAACCTTTTACCACTTTCTTCCAGCTGGGGCTCACCACTGTAAAATTGATCCTGTTTGCTCCCAGAACCAAATGTGCTTATTTCCCTGATGACAGCAATTTACAGATATATCAAGTGGCTGTGGCCTTTATCTTGATTACCTGGGTCCCAAAGCTGAATGCCCAGAGGATTTTGTGATGTGTATTGAAAGTGTCTAGTTGACTCAAATGGGATGAGGAGTTTCCTCTGGAGAGGCTCTGGAAAGTCAGCAGGGACTGAAAAACAAATAAGGTTTTCTTGTAGTTTGTTGCTTTGTTGGTTTGCTGTGAAATATTTTGATTTCCTTTATTCCTCTAAGGCTCAGTTATGGCTTTATTGGACCTGTGTGTAAGGTCTTTTATGTATCAGGCTAAAGATCATGTTCCCAAAAGGAATATCTATTTTCTTAAGTTCCCCTGCCACCTGAACACTTCACTTTCCTTTTCAAATCTCTGCCTTAACTCTGTCATATATTTTTGGTTGTTGTTTTTTTTTTTTTTATTTTCCCCAGGTTAGGTCTTTAGTCTCTATTCCTTCAATTTTCTGTATCTCCTGCATAATTTCCCCCCCCCTTATCTCTAATGCACAATCCCTGGAGGCTCGCTGCTGGGAGAACAAGAAGCAGCTATTTGAAGGTTAGGTTGTGCTTTACAGAGGTTGAATATTCTGTTCATTAGAGAACAGGATTTTTGTGTGGCTACCAGGGAATAACAATAAAGGTGGTGAGTGTTTCTTCCCACCCCCTTTGTTCTTAGCTCTTTAAAAGCAGCTGCTTCAGGTGCCAGGTGGTTCCTGTGCTCCTGCCTGTGATGTGCTCCCAGCCAGAGCTGGAGAACCTCTGCTGGCCAACCAAAGACTATTTCAAATAATAAGATGGGTATTATAAATGGAATCTTATTGTGGTTCTGCAGTTCCTTGTGCTGGAGTGGGATCCACCTCCCCTGGCTGGAATGCACAAGGGGTTTTTTGTCTGGCTCAAACACAGCTCTCTGTCCTCCACGGCAAAATGGTAAAGGGGCAAAAGACAGGAAATGCAAATCACTGCCAATCACACGGAAAAGGAATTGGGCATGAGAGGATGATGAAAGATTATTCTGATTGTGGGGCTGTGTTCAAATAAACTGGGACTCCAGCTCCTGGGGAACAGGACTGGTGTGTTTTTGAGGGTGTCTGACAATGAGGACCTTCAGGACCTATTGAGAAGATGTTGATAGTGATTTATTTACTTTTCATAAGTCTCTCTTTTCCTTGCAAAGGACTGGTGCCAGCTGCAGCCTGTGGCTTCCTCTCCAAATTTGCATAGGGGAGGAGAGAACGTGAGGAAAAAGATTGATTTGACAAGGCACTACTTTGCATTTATTGATAGGAAACCAAGATCCATCTGACAGTGAGGGCTGGTGAAGGTTTAAGACTGTGCCATGCTGTTTTTAATGTCATCAGCTTCTGCATAATAGGGAACCCTTTGCTGTCAGTATTTCCTGCTGGATGACATGGCAAAGAACATTTACATAGGAATAATTTTTAAAAAAGATTTTGGGAAGAAAATGGGCACGGCTTTGAGGTTGGGAAGAACCTTATGGCAGGATCTTGTTAAAAGTACAGGGCTGCCTGAGGTGTTTCTGTATCTCATCAGGCACTGGGAAAAGTTCCCTGTGAGACCCAGCCTTTCTTATTTCCCTCTGATATTTCATCCTGCCTGTTCTCAGCAAATTTTGGGGTGGGAGGTCTCTGATGGCTTTAAGGGGGATTTTCCTGGTAAAAGTTGTTCAACAGCTCCAATGACTCTTGCAGGGCTGGTCATCTTCCACATCTATTTCAGACAGTCATAAATGCATTTCTTGATGTTGTGGGCTGGTTACAACAAATGAAAATCTCAATTCTATGTACAGAACTAATGCTCAGCCTAGAAATTTCCAGAGGAAATGTATATATAATATATAACCACCCACAGATGCACAGATGGACACACACATACACGTTTTCTGCTTTTGTGTGGCTGAAACACCCAAAATGTGGTGTTTCAATGTATTGAAAATGTGGTGACAAATGTATTTGAATAGTTTCAGGAACCAAATCTAAGACAAAAGGCTTGTCAGTTGTGCTGTGAGAGCAGGGGAAGTTTGCCAAGTGGAAAGTCCCTCTGGGATTATGGATGCTTCCCTTGCACCTGCTTTCCACTGATAAGGGACAGGGATAATAAATCCCTCTAAGATTGCTTTTCCTTGGCCAGGAATCTGTGTAGGTGAGAGGCTGCAAGCCTGATCTCTAATGTATTTGCTGAGGATAGTGAGCTTCAGTAAGGAAGAGGAAAATTGGGAGTGGAATGATGATTTCAAGAAAACCCAGCCCAATCTTTCTGCTGAAAGAGTCGACTAAATAAATTAGAGCAACATGTTCCTTTCAGTAGTCTTGAGTCTCACAAGCTCCATAACTCTGGCTGAGAAGGATTCCAGACCCAGAGACTGGATTCCCCTTGCTGGTGTGGGACCATCAGCACCTGCTGCTCCAAACACATTTGGAAATTGTTTTGTTCTTATTATTCCTTTTCTGCTGAGGGTGTGGATGATGCCTCATGCTGCTCTGCAGCCTTGCCCCCAGCATCTGGGTCTGATGGAGATGAGGGGTGTGAGGCACCTCCAAAGGTGGAACAAGACCTTTTTGGGGTTTAGAAGAGTTCAATCTGTGTAGGCACTTCAGCAAATCTTCTGGGCTCCCATGTGCCTGAATATGTCAGTTAATTTGGTTATTTGGCTTCCTGGAATGGCTTTCAGCAGCTGCTTTACCATACTGTTCTTGTGGTCTGTGCCTGACCTCTCTGTTCTCCTTTCTCTTCTTCCATGGAAATGGCAATAAAAGGGGCAGCTTAAAACTGTGGGTTGTTTTTTTTTTTTTTCCTTTTCCTCACAGGTTTTTATAAGAGCTGTCTTCTACAGGAAGCCTGTAAATATGAATGGAAATACATTGATGAATACAATGGATAATTAACCTGGCTGAGTTCTAAAGGATTTTTTTGTTTAAGGATAGGGTACACCAGCAGGCACATTTTCCTTGTCTTTTGTAGTTTTTTCATCTGTTTTCTGTCTTTTGTCTGCAAGGTGCTTTTTG
This sequence comes from Lonchura striata, assembly GCF_050655825.1. Taxonomy (NCBI): domain Eukaryota; kingdom Metazoa; phylum Chordata; class Aves; order Passeriformes; family Estrildidae; genus Lonchura; species Lonchura striata. The sequence goes on from NC_140720.1 coordinate 13,666,744, forward strand.
GTAAGAGATCAGTCTTGCAAAGGTGGAATAATTTCCATTCTTCAAAACCAGAAAGTTCAAAGTATTATTGTGAAACCCTTTCAAATAGATTTCTACTGAATGAAAAGCCCTATTGGGGAAAAAAAGAAATCCTAAGGCAGCAGAAGATACTGGCAACAGACAACTGAGCTGATATAAGAGCTCAGTTATTCATGGTGGAGCATCACACTGTGTGCAGAGGGTGAGGTGAAGCAAGTTCCCTCTCCAAAGGGGAGTTGGAGAATAAAGCAGAGAAGCAGCTGGAGAAGTTTTTGGTAGAGCTGTCTTTGGGGATGATTCTCTGATGTCTTCCCCTTTTTTCCTTGAATGCAGACTCTGACCTAAGCAGGAACTGCTGGTAGGAAAGTGATTATTTCTTTCATCTTTTTCTCCCTCCTCACCCTTTTCCCAGAAGAAGGCATTTACTTCTTCCAAAAAACACAAGGAGAAAACACAGTTTTTTCAACCAAGTGCAGCATTTTTGTGGGGAGAGAAAAATGGAGCAGATTCGAGTCCAGCTTCCTTGCCAAAGGTAGTTTTGCTAAAAAAAAAGGGGCAACTTTATATTCATAGTGAGAAATGAAGGCTCTTACATTGACCTAAAGCCTGGTATCTAATTCTGGACAAAAAATCTGTGAATGTGATGGAAATTTTAACTAAGCAAGGACAGTGACATGTGGACTCTGTAAAGCTCCTTGTTCTGACTCTGCTTTTCAAAGTGTGCTCTGACATTGGCTGTCACCTGCCAAAACCTTTCAGATGAAGAATTCCTTTTTTTTCCCCCTAAGATGAAGACAGCTACTGCCTCTCACTTTAGCACTGATTTAGGTGTGTTTTTTCCCATAGTTAGCTTTAACCAGAATGAACAATTCTGTCGAGTTCTGCTGCTTCTCATCCTGGCTCTGCTTTCCAATTTTCAGTGTGTGCCCTTGTCCCAAAGGCCAGTCTGTGCCTATCCATGGAAATTTGTGTTTCTCTCCACTTTCAAGTCCCTGTGTCTAGCATGCATGCATGAGACCTTTTTATATTCATTTCAGAGTCCTTGTGAATCTTGAGAAAGTGTGGACATCTTTGAAGCTTCTGGTAAGATCTTGTCCCATCACAGAGGAGATGTGATGGAGAAACAAAACCTCTCTTCAGGTCACTGCTTTCAGTGGGAGTGGGAGCAATACAAATGCAGCAGAAATCACAATTAATGATTCTTTAATAACTGAAAGGGAGGGCTTGATTTCTGCTTCAGCATTATGAGAAATAATGAGGAATATTTCACTGTGAAAACTGCCTGGGAGTCTTTGGTCCTAGGGGGGCAATGGGAGCATTCGGCTCTGTACAAATGCTGTTGGAAAATCCACAGGACAAGTGCAGCTATTTCACAAGTCATTTCCCAATTTTCATATTTTTCTCATTTCTGCCTGATTAAGATTTTCCCCAAAACGGGAAAATTGCTGTTGATTTTTCCAGCTGGAGATGGTAAATCACTTATTTGAAGCTGGACTCTTGCTTGCCTGTCTGAGCAGTTTCAGGCGTTGCTGTGATCCTTATCTTATTTCAACTGCTCTGGCTCAGTGCCACGTCCACCTTGTGGGACTTGAGGAATTCCCTGCTTGTGTCTGCTACAGCTCTTTGGGACTTTCCTAAAAGTGGAAGTCTGCTTTGAAATTTTGCTGGAGAGACCAGTCCTGGAGCTTTCAGTGGCAACAGAGGGGTCTGAACTATTTTTTTTATGTTTTGGTGTCACCTCTTAGGGTGATGGCTTGTACCAAGAATGGCTTTGTACCAAGTCACTTGGATCAAAAAATAAGGGAATAATAAAAATCTAACAGCACCCAGCTCTCAGCTTAGCAGATGTGGAGGTTCTTTGATGCCTCTGCAATGTCATACTGAAATTAGGAGCACTGATGTAATATGCAGGGATTTTCAGTGCCACAAGCTCTCTGGAGGGTCCCAGCAGTGCTGGCTGGAGTTTTTCTCAAAAGCTCTGAGCCTGGCAGGGATGCTCCTGTGCTGCCATGGCTCTCAGCTGGCCTCTCCTTTGTCTCTTCTCTCACAGCTTCCAGCAATGCACATGGTTCACTTCATCTTTCAGACAGCATTGATTTCAGAGCAGTGTTTCTTGTTTCAGACCTCTCCCTTTCTATGTGATAAGGAAACCTATATTTTTTTTTTTGCTTACAAGATTATGTAGCATACATTCTTTGGAGGATAATTTCCCTAATTCTCCTTTGGTATGCTGACGGCACAATTATCATCTCACTTGACAGCTGTTCCCTTGAATTTTAAACATCCAAAACACATCCAAGGGCACTGGAGGAATTCAGTAGTATTGCTGTCTGTTGCTAAAACGTGCTGAGATTTTTGGAAGGGGAAAGGATTTCTGCAATCCCAGGGAAGACGTTCTATAGCATGTAGATGGCAGCTCTCTGATGAGAAGAGATTTGGGAAATAGTATCAGATTTATGAATGAAAACTACAAGCAGTGAATTACCAGAAAAAGCAACTAGGAGCAAAGGAGATAAAACAAACAAAAAAAAAGATTATTTTGCTTTGACTTTCCTTCACTTGTCCAGTGTGATGGGGGAAAAGGAGCTGAAGGATAATCAGACCCTGGATAATCAATGCCCTGTTCCCAGTGGCATTGATCCCTGGTGGACTTGAACCCCATAGCACACCTCTGACATTCAAACAGCAACATGAATGAGGAACTTGTCAATTGGAGATTCAGTAAATGAAACCTGATTTTTTGACAACTCAAACTCAAAAGTGGTATTTTGGAGATATTGGTGTTTTAAATGCGTGCATTCATGGCATGGGGCTGAATCCCTGACAGCAGGCAGGAAACAAGGGGTGAGACCTCAGCATCTCCAAAGAATTGTTTCTCTATCACCCACCAGTTCTCTTCTTCTCCCTCTTGCTAAGATCTGTAGTTTGTTCAGAAAAATGGGGAAAAAGGGTCCAAACATTCAGAAGGAGCCACAGATACAAATGTCATTATGCTTTATCCATTCGGGTGTGCCTGAGATGGGAAACATTGAAGAGCCTTAACTTCAGGATGTTTTTACAAGTCAAAGTAATGAAATCAACCATGTGAATATTTTCAAGTAAAAAGCACTGGGAATCACTAAACAGGTATAAAAAACTTGATGCCTTATCATGAATTGTAACTTATAATTTTTAATGCAGAAAGCATTAATCTTTCCTCCCTGAAGGCCAAGAAGCTTTGGGGAAAAAAAGGTTGGGAAATCTCCTCTGCTGCTTGTGTTTCCTCATTCCGCATGGAAGAGTCTTTTTGTGGTACCTGTAGGACCTTCTGTATTGACTGATGAAACACGAGATAAGGGAACAAATGTTAATGAGATAATTTCATTTACTCCAGGCTTGAGGTCTGCCTCCCCGTTGCCTTGGAGACAACACATCCCTTTTCTGGAGGGATGTGAGTGGGATTTGCCTGAAAAGTGCATTTGAGTTTGTTCTGCACCTTTCCAGCAGCTTTTGCATCTTCTGGTTTATGATCAGAGCAGGGGCTCGCTCTGTTCTTCCCACATCATAAACATGGACATTTTTGCCAATAACTGAATTTTCTGCCCATGTTTGACTAAAAGCTGAGACCAAAAGTTCAGGTTTATGGTATCTACTTAGTAGGAGAGATGGTTTAAGTTGAAAAAGCCTTTTTACTAGCACTGGTTGCAGATGGGTGCTTAGGAGAGAGCCCACCTTGGTGCAGAGCACTCAACCAAAAATCACATTGTGCCCCTGGACAGGCTGCTGGGATCCTGCAGCCCTTCCTGGGAGGGTCAGCAGCTGCAGTGATTAACATTTGAGCAGTGGGAATTCTGGTTATTCTCTGTGTTGCTGTGAGAAGGATGACTCTGTGCAATGACAGACTCTGGCTTTTTGTGCATTCTGTTTGAGCACTCCTGCAGAATGAGCTGCTGGGCAGCCCGAGCACTCAAGGACTAGAAAGGATTCATTCATGTGAGCTTTCTAACTAGTATTCACCAGAATTGGCAACAGTTTCCCATCATTACCTAAAATGGATATAATTTGTTCCTCATTCCCATTGCCAAGGAATTGACTGATCAGCCCTTCTGATTGACAGTCCCTAATTTGGTTTCCCCCCTTTTCTGATCAAGTGAAACTGCCAAGATCCAGCACCTTCCTGCTGGAGCCCTGGTCACTGAGAATTTCTGATTTTCTGTGCTTGCAGGCACTGATCCCCAGGAGAACACTTCATTTCACCTGAGGCTGTGGAGAAGCTTCCAAAATGGAATGGTAGAACTGGGATTGGGGGGGGGGGGGTGGAGTTTGAATAGAAGTGTGTGATATCACAGGGTGGAAAACTCAGAGATTAAGTATTTTAGAATATAGTAATATGTATAAAGCAAGATGGAGGTTTTAGGGCGGAGGCTGCTCCTTCTTCACCTTCTTCTCCACCTTCTTCTCCATGGGTTGGCATGGTTTTGTGTAATTGGATAAAAAAGTCCCCATTGCAGGGCATGGTTGCTTGGTTATTGAGTTAAAATAAAAATAATTGAGGTGTCATTTCCTAATTGGACAGTTTAGCTTTAAAAGGCCTTGTAGAGAGAGGGGGCTCCATTTTTAGTTTGTTAGACTGAAGTGCTGCAGAACTCGTGTTTTGTGAGACTGTAACATAGATAAGAACTAATAAACATCTGAGTCCAAACAAGAAATACCGTCTTGCTTTTAATCATGACCCTGGCAAAAAGAAACTTAGACTCCACACCTTCCTTCTTGGCTGATTTAATGGTTTTGCTTTTGCTCTCGAATCTTCGTCCCAGATTTATCTTTTGCTGCAAAGTTCCCCCAGGTTTCCTCCTCTGAGGAGGTTTTACCCTCATCTCCTACGAGTGATGTTGTAGATGGAAAATTTCCATTTCCCCTCTGTGCTCCAGCTCCCTCCCAGCAGCAGCACCAGCAAGTCTGCAGTTCCCAGCCCCCCAGCAGCAGGTAGGAGAATTTCCTAATGGATGCACATGAATATCTTTCCCTTTGGAGCACAATCTCTTTTGTAATATTAGGAGCCACGGTGATTGTTCGGGCCTGTGTTTGCCATTGTACACGCTGTACTTATTGTGCTTTCAGTCTGTGCAATCAGCAGGATATGGGAAGGATTCTTTGGCACCTTTGCTTGGTGATTAGTATTTGTATAGCACTTGAAAGCTTAAAATGCTTTAAGAGGGATAAGTAGTACTATTAATAACGTCATGCTTTACTATACAGAATGGTGCTTATGCATATTTGTGGTGATAATCCCCAGTCTACTCTTTATCAAACACTGTTGTCTTTCTGATCTGCTTCCAGCTTATCTTCCTCACACCTGTCAAAGCACTTTTCAAACAGCTTTTCTTCTTCCTCTGATTAAAGGCACACACAAAAAAATATTCCTCTTAGCACAGAATTCAGCCTTCAGGTTTCAGTGACCATGCCCAGATGTGGTGGTCTCTAAGCCATGCTCAGAGACTTTGATCTAATCAGGTTTCCACTCATCTCTCTGTCTATTGCTGACCTAAGATCTGCCATTCATTAAAACCCATTTTGTTTTCAGCAGCATTTGGGGTTTGATCTTCCTGGAGGAGTGCTTTCCTGTGTCCAGGTAATGTTTCATCTGGGCTTTTTACAAACCAATTTATTTTTATGTCACTCCCTGTAACTTCTTGTTGGAAAATCAGCTTTGTGGCTGAGGAGGAAATTAATAGAGACACAGAGAACATTTCTCTTAATTGCTGATGCACACCCTTCTACCTCAAGCAGAAAAAGCTGGGTGAATTTTGTGTGCACTTACCTGCTTGAGTTTTAAGGAGGTTAGGGCAGGGGGGCTGTCTGGGAGAGATGGAGTCTGTGTTTTTTAAATGACCACTGTTCTCCTTTGGCAGGGCCCCTTTCAGCCCCAAAATAGCTCCATGCTCAGCAGCAAGTTGGCATCAGCAGCCTTGGAAGTGTTTTAAAATGTCCAGGAGCCAACAGAGGTTCATTGCCAGCAACTGACCTTGGGTGTTTTTGTAGAACCTGCTCGGGTTTCCAGCACTGGTAGCAAAATATTGGTGCAATCACAACCTTTCTGCTGCTTTACCAGGAGACAAGAGAGAGAACAGCATTTCCTGGAGAAAGAGAGGCACAAAATGTCTGATCTGGGTAGCGTGGCATCTGTGTGGAGTTATCAGCATGACTTAGAGGAAGGGGGAGGGTGGAGGAAAGATTTTTTAATTTTTTTTTTTTTTTCTCAGTACCTTAATCTATTAGGGTTCATTCACAGAAACAAAATTCCTTGGGTTTTCCTCCTCCGACCTTGGGTCACCCTGTGCTCCAGACCCCAATTTTCATGGAGCAGAGTCCTGAGCACATGGCCTGGGAGCAGAATGGAGATGTGGGGCTGGATCAGAAACCAGAGCCATCAGTCCCAGCATGGGATGGAAATTCTGCTTTTAGGCACATCTTGCTGCTCTAAGTGTCCATTTTGTAAATATTTTGCCCTGATGGATAGAGTTGTTGAGTATTGCTTTTTCTCCTGTACTCAAATGGGTACTGAGGACATTCAAGTCTTGCAAACATTGATTGCCCCCACTTGATTACCCAAAGTGACTTTTCAAACTCTTTGCCTCCCTCACATTCTGACTGGGGTACAAACATCTGGCCTAGTGCTCCAACATGCAGAAAGGATTTTTCCCTCCTCTACACGAGATTTTTTTAATATATAACCTCCTTTTTTGACCTGATTCTCTTAGATCTTCCAAGATTCAGTACAGCAAAGGCCCCAGAAATATGAAAATATCTCAGTGGAGTGTGCCACAGGGGAGATTCAGCCTTCAGAATAAATTAATTTTTTACTTTTAGAAGTATGTGATGACCAAAATCAGATTATCAAAGCCATGCCAATAAGAAAATCAGCAATATTGGGCTGATGCTTCTCTTTCAAGTACCTGCAGCATTTTCAGAGACTTGAGAGTAAACAGCAATTCAAGCTGCCTACTGCTCAGAGGTTTTAATTAACTCTAATGATAATTGCAGAGCACGTGTTGCCATTTTGGGCAGCAATTACACAGCTTATGTGGGGATTCTTGTGTGGGTGAAAAGTGGTGTGGGGAAAAAGCCCCTGGTAGCTGAATAGATATTTATACACTTGTTGCTAAATTTGGATTTTATTGGAGAGAGGAATCTGCTTTCAGCTCTGAGAGCGCTGAACATCACTGAACATCCTGCCCTGCTCACTCAGGCCAGACAGAGCCTGGTTTGGTGTTTGGTTTTATTCTGAAAAAGCAGAACTGAGCTCTCTGTTCAGCATTTCAAGATTGAATTTTCCTTGGGAAGGCACGAGCCTAGAAGGGGACATGTTGCTGGAAGAGGCACAGACTATTTCTAAGAGCACAAGCCTATAAAGGTTGGCTCCTGTGGGATTTAGGCTCTGGGATTTTTTTTCAGCTGTCCTGAAAAGCCCAGCTGAAGTGGAGCTGGTTTTGGGAGCACAAACAGCCTCGTTCTGTGCATGTTCTCACATAGGTCTGGCTTTATTAGTTTTGGAAGTTTTCTTGGATGCTTAGTGAACAAACATAATTTCAACCTCAAGTGACCTTGGAAGCTTTCTTTAAATGTACCTTTCTTCCTCCTTCTCCTCTGACTTCAGAATGAAAATAATTCAAGGCTCATGATGTGCTGATCTCACCCGAAAAAATGGAGTTTCAGCTCCTTGGGGTTCCTGTTGTCTCTCTTGCAGGGAAGTTCTCACAAATTTCCTGCTCAAAAGCATCCCTCCTTAAAAAGGGAATATTTCAGTTTTATTTCAAGAACTTGGAAATGGTTCCCCATTTCTCAGTGGGAAAACTTGCTCAGAGTTAATTTTCTTTCTGTGGTTTTTGTTTTTGGTTTTTTTTTCTTTTTCTGAACATATTTGATAGACTTCCTTTGAGTGCTCTGTTTTTGCAACAGACTATGAAATCTCTAAATGTTGTAGCCCGTACTTATCAGCAATCAAAAGCACACAAAAGCAGGTGAAAGCTGGATTCTTTTGCTTTTGACTAGAAGAGGTTGAAAAAGAGCTAGTGCCATGGAGACACAAAAGAACCCTCCTCATAAAGGCTGTTGTGAAGGCAAAAACATGGACATTTTGAAAACTAAGCTAATTATTTCAAAAGTCAAAGCAATGCAGCCAAAACATTTCTGGTTTGGTTTTTTTCCCCACCCCGGTTTTCTGATGTTTGAAAATATATCAGATGGGCAAAATTTTTGACAGGCAAATTTCAGGAAATGCTTTGCTCCCAAGGATCAAATGGGATAGTTGCATTAATTATTCATTAACCCTGAGTAGCACTTATTGCTTGGAATGGATGAAAACAAACAAAAAAAAGATAATATTTTAAAAACTTATTAGAGGTTCTGTATTTGGTAGAAATATTTCATTAACCTGCAGAGACCATGAGGTGATTTAATAAAACTTTTCACATCCAAGCTGTGTCCTGCTCTTTGATAGAATAAAGCTGATGCAAGCTGAGGGGAGAATTTTTTTATTTAATTCATATCTCCCTTTTCAGTTTAGCCTTATTCCTTCAGCCCTAGGACTCTTGCACAGGTGACTTCTATTTGAACTATGAGCATCACTTGATCTGCTACCCTTTGGGGACATCCTGATGAGTTTTTACAATAATTTGGGTGTGAGATGGAGGAGAATCAAATAGAGCAAACTCTGAACCAATTACTATGCTACTCTAGTCCTCATTTTTTGTCATTTCAAGTTCAAAGGAAGATAAGGACCCTTTTGGACACAGATTGCAGTTGCTGGCTGTCATTATAAATACATTTCTTGGTGACTATTTCATGCTGAGGCTTGAAAGGTTGCTGAGTCCTATTCTGCATCAACTTCAATCAGGCACTACTTGTTCAATAAAAGGCCTGGAAATGATTCTGGGAGTATTTTCCCCCCACGTGGTGCCTGATGTGTACTGTGGGCATTGTCCACTGAAGAGAAAATCCCCACACTCCAAGCTGTGCTTTGTCATCACCAGTTAGGAATTCTCCAACAGTCCTGATCTTTCTAGAATTTTGGGAGACAGCTCTTGCCTCTTACCATGACATAAAATCCTATCTAACCATGAAGAAAAAGGCCAAACTTGAAAGATAAAATGAGCTTTAAAGTCCTGCAGGTGGTGCTGACAAAGAAGAATGCTTTGAGCAGTTTGCTTTAAAGTAGCACAGCAAGTTGAGTGTGTCCCAAGGTTATAATAAATGTGGGAACTTTGTAATTAGCCCTGGCTATTGTATGGTAATCACAAGTGCAGTCTTGCAAACGACTGTGCCACTGCTGTGCTAAAGCTGCTTTTTTTCTCTCTGCAGCTCTGCCAGGAAAAGACCATTAATTAAAGCTTCAATGCTCCAATGACCCTCCACTCCAGTCTCAGAATTTTCAGTATTTTCTTCTCTCTCTTTCCTTTCTTCATCTCTTAGTTTACTCATTTTTAGGACTGCAATTTTCACCTTGGAGTAGTTCAGGCTCCAGCAAGTCCTCGAAGCTTGTGTGTCCTCACGAGATGTTTTTTTTCAGGAAAAGTCCCTGTGTCCTACTGACCTTCAGAGGTAAACTGTTTTCACTGCAGTCTTTTTTCACTGTAAAATAACTGGGTGAAGCTTGTAAGCTTCAAAAAACATGAATGGTTTTTGTCATGCTGAGCCTGGGAAATGATGGTGGATGTTGGAGGTGTGTTCTGGATCGTGTTGCAATAGGAAGGTTTTGACTTTGGGGGCTTTTTTCACATCAAATCTGAAACAAGGCATCTCATTTTTTCTGTTTTTTTTTAGGGTGGTGGTCTTACAAACAATGTGTCAAAACAACATAATTAAGTTTATCAGCAAAGGATATATAATGAGTTATTTTAAAAAGAATAATACTAAATAATTATTATTTAAAAGAGAAAAATAATTTTATTTCTAGTCTTAAAGCAATTTATTTCATTACACATTTTTCCTTTTTTGCTGGTCTCAGGCTTTATCTCCATCCCCAGATCTGTCTGCATGGCCCCAGGCAGGATGTAACATATCTATACCTAGAACACTTTCTATTGATTGTTATTTTTTTGTTTTGTTGGGGCAATAAGTCCTCTTTGGGTTAGGAGAATATGTGTTTATCCTCAGTTTGCTCAGGAAAACTGGATGCATAGCAGCACAATAAATTTCCCAGAACAAGGTCCTGTGTTTGTGACTTAAAAAAAAAAAAAAAAGATTGTGAAAGGAATGAAGGGAAACAGATGGGATGGGAGTTGATCAGGGTGCTTTGACTGTCAGCTGGGGATGAGCAGAGGAGGAGGATGCTGTCAGACCTCTCCATAAACCCATGAATTAGGATGCCTGGGTTTAATTTGTCACCTCTTGTGCTGATGGTGACGAATGGGCACACGCAGAGCTGGAGGTGACAGTGGCACTTGGGCCAGTTTAGCTGGGTTGGGAAGAGCAGCCTGGGCTGTGCAGGTGGGAGTTGGGATTGGGGCTCTTCTGCCCCAAATCTGACTGTCCCTGCTCCCAGCTCTGCCCTAAGCACTTCCCATCGTGTCCTGGCTCTGGGGCTGGTAATTGATGCTTCTGTCAGAGCCAGGTTAACCCCAGGCTGCTTTTATCAGCCTGTGCTGGAGTTTATCTGAGCTGCTTGTGGTGCACAATGGACTCCCCAGAGCAAGATATTGGCTGCAGCAACAATAAGAAATCTCCCATCACTGCCCTGGGGGGGAAGCTGTGTGATGCTAATTGCTCTGACTCAAGGGCAAAGCAAACTTTAATTTATAAATTCATTACAGCAATGGCCTTTTTTGGCTTCACAGGTGATTGTACTGCTGAAAACTCCTCTGATCAGGAACAAAATTATTTGTTAGCAACGAGTTAGAACCAGTGAAGCTTAATGGTTTTAACCAGAGTTAAAACCATTAACTATGCACTTATAGTAAGTGGAACAATTAATTTGAGCTCCAAAATATTAATTGATTGGTACAGTGTCCTGTAACAGCAGTAATGGTGGGAGCTGTGGGTCCAGAGAGAAACACATCTGGAAATAGCAAATACTGCTCTCTGGCAGAAGTTCCCTGGCCTGTTGTGAAGAGAGACCCATCCCCATTTAGAGAATCAGATGTTCCAGGGCTGTGAGGTTCATCCCTCTCTGCTGGCTCTCTCTTGGACCACTGAAAGGTTCCTGCCCTGGAACACGTGGAGTCCTCAATAACTTGATGAGTGAATTGGAATAATTCAGGGTTGTCATTGGCAAGTGGCAACACTGCCCCAGGTGCCCAGCCAAGTTCTTTGGAATTTGAAATAGGATGCAATTGAGCTACCTGGGCTATACAAATACAGAAATAACAACAGCAAAGAGCTTCTGGTTCAGAAAGAAAAACACCAGATTTTTTTTGAGGGTTTGAGGATCTAGGACACAATTTCCTTCTGAACAATTTCTGACATGAGTTTGGAAAGAATTGCACTTTCCAATGAAATGCACTTTCGTGTCTTTTTGACAAACATTTATTTTATAATTATATTGTGTGAAAGTCACATTTAGAGACCCTAATGAGAATTTAAGATCCCATTAGTCAAGCTGATCTAATGACAATGAGACATTTGATACTGATGAGACAGTGGAAAGAAAGCATGTCGTATTAAATAGCTCATTTATGTTTTCCAAATGGTCAAAAAACCTTGAGTAAATATTCCCCTGGGTCTCCTTTGAGGAAAATAATTATGGGTTAAGTGCTGGGTGTTGTTTGTCCATTCCTTTCTGTGAGCACAGGCTGACATCACAGCTGCTGTTGTACATGGAGCACAACACCTGGGACTTCTGTTGTACTTGTAGGCAGGATTTACATGAAAACCTTTAATACTACAAGAAAAAAAAAAAAGGAGGAAAAAGCAGGATACTTATTTTGATTGACATGTTAGATGTCCTAGAGAGAGTCAGGTTTTTTGGAAAAGGGAAGTTTTAAACCTTTTGGGGAACTCTTAGCGGGAAATGCAAGGGGGTGCTGAGGCTGACTTGAAGCCCTTCAGTGAGGGGAGGAGAGCACCCATGACATGGGGAAAGTGCCAGAATCAGAGAATCCTGCTTTTCCTGTCCCAGGAATAAGCAACTGTTACGGCACTAAATAAAAACAATTGCAGAGAAAAGACACAGCTGTCCCAAGGGTCTGGGGGACATGAAGCCCAAGATGTGGATCAAATCTAATCTCAGTATGTAGGAAAGTGAGGATTGGCTTAATTGTTCCTCTCTTGGAGGAATTCAGAACCATTCAGGATCTTTGGAAATTCCCATCCAGAACTGGAGTGCACTCCAGGAGCCAGAGTTCAAGCATATTTTGGTTAAAAAACACATTGGAGATGATGCAACTCCCTTTAGTAGTGATGGTAATGTCTTGCAGTGGCCTGTGGTCCCCTTCAAAATAAAATCAGGGCCAGCCTGAATCTTGGCTCATCCTTTTCTCACTTTGAACTGTGAACTGCTCATTGCCCTTTAAACTAGACTTGGTCTGCAAGAAATTATCTGGGGAAATGCTGGCAAGTGCTAACTTTTTCACAGCCATTTATAAATCTGTGTTCCAAACAAACAGAAGCAAATTTTCTTTCCTTCTCTAATGAATCCCTAGAGGGAGTTGTGGATTCTGCATATAAATGAGCTTTGCTCAGATTATCTGTTTTTAAATGTAGTGTATTGTCCTTCTCCTTGCTCAGCCCAGCAGGGTAAACTCTTAACCTGGTCCCCAAGCTTTGATATCATCCCTCTGTTTGAAATTCCCAGCACAAGATCCTCCAAAGCTGAGCAAACAGCCCAGTTAAAACCAGCTGGCAAGTATCTGAGCAGGGACCAGCCCTGCCTGAGGATCCCAGCTGAAAAATCTTCTGGTTGGGTGTCCCTGTGGGCAGGGGCTTGTCTGCTGTCCTCCCTGGCACTGGAGGTGATGCTCCAGCCCTGCTGCCAGACCTTTCCCAGCCCTCCCTGTGCAGGAGGACATCTGGCAGCTCTGGATCTCTGCCACCAACTCAGTTGCCTTTCTCCAGCTTCCTTATTGTCCTTTGTAATTATCTTTCTCCTAATTCCTTTGGTTATCTCTTGAAATATGTTAAATGAGAAATATGAAGGTGACTTGGCATAATTATTCTCTGGTGAGTCAACAAGGCTCTTCAACATGAACTGAGTGATTATAAACATTAAGTTCAATTAGGAACATGGATAACTGTTCTGTGGAGAAATAGACTTGTACATTTTCTGAGCTGTGATGGATTTGCTCCCTTGCAGAGCTCAGTGTGTTCAGCTTTTCTGTATTTGTGCACCTCTTTGGAGGAAAAAAATGCCATAAATACTGGGGATCATCCACAGTACTGTAAGAAAAAGGGTGTGTTTTGACTTTTTCAGTCACTAGCCCTGTGAATTGCGACAGGATCTTCAAGGAGGAGTGGGAGAAATAAACCTCCAGGGAAGAGAAATGGAAAAACTCAAAAATAATGAGGAATAGAGAAATTTGAAGACCCCACAAAAAAAAAAAAAAAAAAAAAAAAAAAAAAAAAAAGCAAAGGCATTAATAATGGAAGGCTCTGGAGGGGATGTAAGCAGCTGGTTCATGAATGCAAGAGGCTGAAATTTGCCCCAAAGCAGGTGAGGTCCAACAAATCAAGAGGAGATGATCACATGGGCTTTGGCTCAGGAGGTTTTGGGGAAGACACAAAACACGAAGAAGAGGGTCACAATAGACTTTTAAGTGCTGATGTAGTGTCACAGTGTTCATGAGCCACCTAGATTTTGGGCATTGCGTGGGATCTGAGCTCTATAATCTATGGAATTACTGGGGATCTCTTGAGACTGGACTTTGGGGGTCACCAGTCCCCCCTGCATGGAGGTGAGGACAGAAGGGAACTCCAGCTGTGTTCCTGTGGTGGCAGATTGCAGTGCTTTGCTTGATTGTCTATTTAATGTAGCATTTAATAACAAACATCTTCATCTGGCCTCAGATTTTTCAGGGTTTCTCAGGCCCTGAAAATCCCCAAGCCACTTTGCCCATTTTGGTTTTATTGGCCCCAGCCATAAAAGCCTGCTGCCTGCTCTGTATTGTTGGCTCCTGAAGTGATTGGCATCTATGGGCAAAAAGCAGCAGACAGGAATAGACTGAAAAATCTGCTCTGTACTTTATTTGCAGTGTTTACCAAGAAATGGGCTATGACAGTGATTATATACTTCAGATGGTGCAGCCTGCTGTCGATGCAAAGGATGAGCTATCGACATCAAATATGGCAAAAAGTATAAATCTCACATACCATGAGTCTTTTAGATGTAAATGAGAAAAAAATGTCAGGAATGGGAAGTGCACAGGGTTGTGTTCTGATAATTTTGCACAAAGCAGATGCTCCTGACAGTAAGGGAGGCAAGACAGAGCTGTAAGGTGGAGCTGATTTGCCTGCCAAGTGTTTTTTACCAAGGAAAATACTCTTTTCTCTGCCAGGCTGCCCCTGCTGAGGACATGGCTCCAGTTAGTTGGTTAAACACTCTCCTGCATAGCTGGCTCGTGGCACTTGTGCAGGAAGGAGATGTAGAGTGCTGTGATGGGTCAGTCAAGGTGATGACCAAAACATTTGCCAAATAAACTGCTGAACTGAACAGAGTGAGTGAAGGGGGTCCCAAGCTGGGCTCTGGGAGGTGAACCAACAGACAGCAGGTGATCTGGGCAGGGAAAATGCCAGGCTCTTAAATGGTCTGTTAGAAATACGTTCTTGGGGCAGGGATTTGCAAAAATAAGCCTGGGCTCCAAAGCAAACGAGCTGAGGGAAAGGCTGAGGCTGGGCTGTGCTGTTGGAATCTTGGATGCTGAGAATTTTAAACTTTCTGTGCCGAAAGTTTAAAAAGGCACAGACCCATGAGAGAACACTGCATATGATCTGAGGCTGTGGAGAAAGTTTCCAAAATTGATTAATAGCACTGGGATTATGGGTGTGGAGTTGGTTAGAAGTGTGTAACATCACAGGGTGGGAAACTTAGAGTTTAGGTTTTTAGAATATAGAAATAAATATGAAGCAAGATGGAGGTTTTAGGGTGGAGGCAGGTTGTTCTTTTTCACCTTTTTATTCCTTCTTCATGGGTTTGGGTGGTATCTTGCAATTGGACAGAAAATGCTGCGTGGCAGCTCTTGAGGGATCAGTTATTGGGTTAAAGCAAAAATAATTGAGGTGTCATTTCTTAATTGAGTAATTTAGTTTTAGTTCAGCCTTAAAAAACCTTGAAACTGTATATCTGGGGCCATTTTTGTGCTGTTTTCTTGCACACGGAGTCTGGTGCAGACAGCGTGCTGAAGTTTTGATAAGATAACAAGCTGAAGACTGAAGAAGTCCAATGTGTCTCTTGTTCCTGACACAGAACTGCTCCAGGAGGGCTTCCCCAGACAGGGAGAAGCCCAGTGTGGGGCCAGCAAGGCCATACTGTGCCTGTGGGGAGAGGCACGGGGAAGGTGCAGGGCTCCTGCCAAAGCCCTCCCCGCTTTCCTTGGCAAATGAATTGTGATTGTGTTCTTGCAAGGAAGGGGTCGAATCCTGAGCAGGAAAAGGAAGGAGGAGAGGGCCTGTGGGCAGGCTGTGCTCCATCACGTGGCCCTAATGCACCTCCAAGGTGGATGAGCATGGAAAGGTCGTTCTTGGGGTCTGGGTGTTGAGGTGACCCTGAGAATGTAAAAGTCCTCATTTCCCAGCCCACACAGCCAAAAAAGGAGTCTGAATGTGCAGGGTTGGCTTCTCAAGGCTGGTTATTTTCCCTTATCTAGAACATTCTTTCTCTGACCTGCTGAGCTCTGTCCAGCAGCTCGGCCATGGCATTCTGTCTGCCCTCAGGGCAGTGTTTGCATTTTACACCAAAAACTGCCTGTGCCATGTTTACAATAATGTGCCAATATCTTTCATCTATGTTGGACAGTGTGTCTGTGCCTTAAACCAACAGAAAAGTGTCACCAGCACAGCAAGACATGGAGGGCAAGAAGAAGGAGAAGATCAGGACACACTCAAATCCTTCCATCTTGTCTTCTTGAACCCCATTCTAAAAAGCCCCAAAATTCTACTTTTTCACTCTGTTTAATTCAGCTACCACACTACTCAGACCCTTGTGGTTTGTAATTCCTCATACAGAGTTTGCAGTTTTTTCCATGGGCTAAAATGGAAGCCACAGGTGTTTTTGACTTTGTGCCAAAGTCTCTGAGCCCCTGACAGGGTCTGGAGCCAGCCAGGGCAGCCAGAGGGATGTGCTGGGCTCCCACAGGTCGTGCTGGTCTGAGGCCGCCCCTCTGTACACAGTTCTGAAGGTCAGAGGTGTACAAAGATGAAAGGTCTCCAGGGCTGCTGAGGAATGGGCACAAACTCTCAGCTTTGATACTGAGAAGAATTCAACAGCAGCATCTCTGTGGTCAGGGCTCTTCTGTCTGCGTGGCATTGACTGAGAGCAGCGCTGCAAGGAGCTGCTGCAGGGCTGGAACAGCCTCGTTAAATCTGAGCCAAGAACTGGAGCCAAAGAGACATCTGATGAGTCACTCGAAGACAAAGGAAGAGCAAGGCAAGAAGTAGAAAACAGAAATTGTAGAAAGCAACAGGTAGGTAGAAAATTGAAGCAAAATGCCCAAGAAATGTTCCTTGTCAGCTTCTGTCCCTGTAAGGGATCTTCACTGGGTTTCCTCACTGAAACTGCTGCAGTGAAAATGAAATTCCCTCTCCATCAGTTCCTCTTGTAATTAAACAGTTGGGAAGAATCCAGGTGAAATCCCCAAACCACATTGCTACATTCAGCCTGCTCCCCTCCTGCACTGGTAACATGTCAGAAGGGCTTTGGGACTTGGCTGTGAATTGTCTGTGATTCATCAGACCTTGGCCAGAAGAGGCTGAGCCCGAGCCCAAACCACCACCACTCCACTGGAGATTAGTTTGGAAGTCTGTGCTTAATCAGAGCTTGGGCACAGGTGGTTCTATTTTATCCAATCTCCAGAATAATTATCTTTTATTGGTTGTCTTTAGTCTCAACACCCTGTACCTAAGCTATCGTGGGGGAATGCAAATATAGTTTGGCTTGGCTGGAGCTCCCCTCTCCCCCTGAAATGTTCTGGGTTGATGCATCCCACTCTGTTTTCCTTTTAATTTCCTGCCTTACCCTGCTGCTGTGGCCATCTCAGCCTGGCGTGTGGCACCTAAAGCTGCTGTGCCCATGTCCTGCTGCTGGGGCAGTGGGGGAACCTCTGGGTCTGCCCAGGCTCCTCCAGCACCATTTCCCTCTGCAGCTTGGGCAGTGGCTGAACTATTCCCACGGATTAGCCCTGTAACTCCACATTCACACAGACTCTACAAAACCCCAGTCTGAGGTGGGGAGCTCTGGCTCTGTCCTGGTTTTGAATGTGTGTGTGGTACAGCAAAGGGACAAGGCTTTTATACCCTGGAGAAAACCCATCATTAATTTCAGATGTGATTAATTTCCCAGCAGGATAAATAATCACAGAGCTGAGAAGATACCTGGGATCTGGTCCAATGTCACATTTTATCTTTGCACTCTATCTCCTTGTTTTCTGGGAATGCTCCCTCTGGGAGCTATTTGGAGACAGAAGAGGCTGTGGCTGCCAGCCTGGGGCTGTGCAGTGCTGAGGGGCTGGTGGGCACAGGCTGCTGCTTCCCTGGCACCTCCAGGGTTTATAGAGAGGAGGTTTAATTTCAGCTCGCAGGGAGCTAATTCTGCCCTGTCTGGATTTTTGGTTATGTCATGAGTTATGGCACTGTTCATCCCCACACTTCAAAGTGCCACCAAACTGTTTTTCATCCTTTTCTATTTTTCATCTGGCTAGTCATAAAGGGTGTTTTTTTTTTTTTTTTTTTTTTTTTTTTTTTTTTTTTTACACCACTTCCCAGTCTGGTTTGATTCCTTGGATCTTGGTGATGTTACATCAGGGCACAGAATAGTAACTGTGTTCAGAGTAACCAAAATAAAAGTGACAGAGGCTGTTAATCAAGAGATGTCAACTGGGGTCAGGAAGAGTTTCCAGCCATTTTGTGTGAGCCAGAGATGAGGTTTGAATAGTGCTGCTAAACAAGATGAAATGTGCCTGTGGCCTCCTCCACCATTCCTGTGTGAAAATGTTGAAAAGCTGGGTTTTTTCTGCTTTAACTTTGTGAAGTGTGGCAGCCAAAGTCATTCCCAGAGGAGCAGCTTCCTTCCCCCTGCATTCCCAGAGGAGCAGCTTTCTTCCCCCTGCATTCCCAGAGGAGCCCAGGCCCATCTCCCCCAGCCCTGGAGCTCCAGAGGAAAACTCCCCCCTTGTGCAGGATCCTGCTCCAGCAGAAGCACAGCTGGCACTGCAGGAGGGCTGAGCCCCCCTGGGATGGGGCTGAGCCACCTCCCTGACACACAGGGGACAGGGCATGTTCTATGTTCTGTTCCACTTGCATATTGGAGTTCATTGTCCAATTCCAGCTTCAGCCCAAGCAGTCCCATCCTGCTTGTTTTTCTCTCTTCATTCCACGCTGTTTGTGCTCTTGGGCCTGAGATTTGGATCATTTGTCCTTGGTGCCCAGCTGGAGCAGGAATTGTTTTGTCTCCCTGCTCTGTGCAGAGAGTTCACCATCCTCTGATATGAAGCCCAGACCCACACACTAAAGCAGCACAGAATATGAAAAATACAAAAGCCAAAACCTGATGCATCAATGTTTCCCCCTGGCCTTTGGGGCCATTGGGCTGGGCCAGGGCAGCTCACTGGATGTGTCTTTGTTCCTCCAGGGCTCCAAAAGTGTTGCACATCTTTGAGCAGAGCACGTTCAGACCTCTCTCCCCTCCTCCAGTGTCTCCCTTGGCACTTCTGCTGCTGATCACAGCCGTATCTTGTTTGACTGAATTGTTCCCTCTCTGCTTCCCTCAGCTCTCCTCTCTCAGCCAAGTTATAAATCTGTGTTTGTAGCTGATGTTGTTCCCAGGGAAGCAAACAGGAAAAGGGTTATGACTTCCCTGAGGGATGTGATTGAATGGAAGAATTGGCCTATCAGGTGGAATAGATCCAAAGTAGTAGTCTGAAAAATGGGACTAGTGACTCAATTTGGAAGGAAACCACCCCTGTTCTAAGTACTGTCTTCAGGAGAAAGCTTTTAATCTCTGCATTCCTCCCCTCTGAGATCTCATGCTGGTTTGGGGGTTTGAGTCATGTCAGTTGTTTCATCGTTTGTACTCTTTGTTTCATTTGTTTTTAAACAGATATTTTTCCTTTCCCAAGTTGTTCATGGGGCTGAATTACAGAAAGTGATTTCCCAGGGGCTGTCCCCACCTGAGCTCTAAGTGGCCTCACACACAGGTCAGAGAGCTCTCAGAAATCCCACAGAGCCAGCACAGAAGGCTTGTGACAAGCAGAAGCAAGAGCACGAATTTCTGGTGGCCCTGTGGGTTTGTTTGGGGTCAGGGATGCTGTTTGGCTCTGCTGTGTTGCTGGAGAGGAGCAGCCTGAAGGATTAGTGGGGAAATGTGAATATTTCCACCCTGCCCTAGGGTTATCCTACTCTCTGCCCCACTCTCTGTGCTTTAGACAAAGGCTGGCTAAGGGAGCTTTGGGGGAATTAAAGCAATTCAATCACAGCAAGAGGCTGTTTGCAGGCTTTTAAATAAACATTGAAAAAACCTTCCAGCATGGCATGTTGGAAGATAATAATTCCACACTGCATCTGGCTTTTCTTTGGCATGTGTGAATGTGTCATATTCAATAGCGGAGGATCTCTAGGCTGGGGAAGAATTCTCCTAGAATCACAAAATGGTTTGGGTTAGAAGGGACCTCAAAGAACATCTTGTTTCAATCTTCCATTGATGTGCAGGGCGCCTTCCACTAGTCCAGGCTGCTCAAACCCCCACCAGCCTGGCCTTGAATGCTTGTAGGGGTGGGATCCTGATCAGTCATGGCAAGGGAGAATGGGACAGCTTCACCTCTTGCCCTGCCACAAAGTCCTTTGTCATTGCAAGTGGCAGTGCTGCCCTTCCCCACCTGGGCACACCCAGCCTTCCTTTCTCCTCCTCTAGAATTAGGAATTCCCTTAGGGCAGCCAGTGTCCCCATCTCAGTCTAGCTGAGCAGTTCCTGAACACAGTGATGCCTCACCACTCTTATTGTAACACAATGGCCACGATAAATGTGTTTATTCAGGTTATGGATTCCTTCCGTCTGCTTGGCACAGACAAACTGCAGGTCAGTGGGAGCTGAGATCGTGTGTTGAGCATGCAGTAAAGCATGATTAGCACAGTTTGGCTGTGTAGCCCTGTGCAGTATCTTCCACCACAAGAATAAAATATTTGGAGGAAGAGAATGGTTAGATCTGCTAAATGAATCCTTCAAAACCCTTGGGCGTGATGCTATTTAGTAAAAGGATCTTTTGTCACTCCTTGCAGCTGTAGAAACATTTGTGTGCTGTTTAGGGGCTGTTCTGTCAGCAGCAGAGTGCTCAGAGTCTGTGAAATAAAACCTAGCAGCACCTTTAAAGATGGTTTGGTGCTCAAGATATCAGGGAACAGCCTCTGAGTTAGTGTCCCAAAGGAGCAGGGAGAGGAGCCCCAGACCTCTTTCCTGGGGAACAGGATCTCACTTTCTGCATCTGGTGGGCATGAGCTAAAGAATTCTATCCTGCAGCCTGGTGAGGAATTTAAGAGATTGTATGGACAGACTGGATTTACCACAGACATAAATAATGCTCTCCTTTTGCTCCAGTCACACTGAGTCATGTCTGTGTCCTTTTTCTTTCAAATAAATGTAGATGATGACTCCTTGTCCTCAAGCACCGAGCTGGGCTCTGGTGTGGCTGCAGGAATTCCTTCCTTTTGCCCTCCTCAGCAGGTGACAGGATCTTACCTCTAAAAACCCTGCAAGCCCTGCTTCCTTAAAACTCTACAGCCTCGGGAGGCTTGGAGATGGGAATTGATGTGTCAGCAGCAGCTGTGAGGTTGAAGGAGTCTCTGGGTGTATGCAAAGAGCAGTCAATGCAAATTCAGAAATCCAAGTTGGCAAACTGCTCAGGAGTCACAGATCAAACTCGTTGCTGGATGGTTGTTTATTAGCTATAGCATTTTGATAATTATTATCATCCTACATTAAAGCCTTGGCTTAATCCCAATTTTCCTCCCCACAAATTAGGAACAGTTGCACTAAGAGCTGGTCTAGTGGGAAATAACAGAAAGGGGGTGATGTTAAAGCACGGTGGTGAGGAGATCCAGCAGCCCTTGGTACCCTGCACTGGGAATGAGCACCAAACCTCACCAGAAGGCACTGCAAGACACCAGCAGCTCATTTTACCCTAATTCCAAGGAAGGAAAAGCTTTCCTGTTACAAACAAGTGGTTTCCAAACTGTTGACCCCAAGTGGTTTTGGACATCGTGGAAAGGAGGCTGCAGACCTGCCTGGTGCTTGATCTGTGACAGCTTCTAGGGGCAGTTCTCTGGCCAGAAGCGTTTGGGTATTCATTGCCCTTCATGTTTATATAAGAGGTTCCCACTGCTGTAGCCACAACCAGTGCTATGGGTAAGGCTAGAACTAACCCAGAGGTCAAATTTGCCCCATATTTGGTAAATTTCTTGACTTCTGATATGTTTGCAAAGCCATGGAAGCAATTTCTTTGGCCAAAAATTTATATGATGAGTTTCTCCCAATTGCAGTGAATTATCCGTGAGCAGTTTAAAGTTTGATGACACACATATATAATTTAAAGTAGTTCTGACACTCGCATATAATTTAAAGACATTCACAAAATAACTTCTGGTTTGTAAATTGGAGCAACCAGTGCAGGAGCACATATGGAAAAGCTGAGCTTGGATCCCTGCTGATTAGTGCTGGCACTGCAGTCACAGCCTGCTCTTTGTGCAGTTTGGAGTGTGACCAGTTCAAACATTTTACAGCAGAGAGAGTTTTCCAGAGCAGCTTTAAAGTGAATGTCAAAAGATCATTAGTTGATATGCAAATAAAGAAATTATCTCTCATAGAAAGGACTTTTCCTTCCCACTGAGGAATTGAAACTTGTTTTGTCCCTTAGAACAATCTCATCTCCAAGCCTTGCTTGTGTTACTTGGCAAGTGTTGCCCAAATCTGATAACCTTGGCAGTGCGTGGCTTTGAGATTCTCTGTTTTGAAAGATGAAATTTGCAGAGCTGCTGTTGAAATCCCAGCTGAAGGAAGTAACAGTCTCATCACTCCACTGCCCACTAACACATCTCAACGAGAGCAGGAAAACAGCTGGCAGATTGAGATGAAGCCTGGTTACTTCAGCCCAAACTCCTGACCTGCAAAGTAGCTTTGCAAAGCAGGAGGGATTTTGAACGGGGTCAGTGGGAACTGGGAACATGATCTTTGGATGTGCCTGGTGAACACTTCCATGGCAACTGTGCCAGATGTGACAACACATCTGGCAGGGCCACACGTGTGATAGTGGTGGCCACGAAAGCTGCAGTGAGATACAGCTGGAGCTGTAGGACCAGACTAGAGTCTGTTTTTTCAGAAGAATGGTTTTTACTGCTCCTTCTGCAGCACTGGGTCCTTTGGGAGCCTGTGGCAGAGGAAAGCAGGACCGTGTCAGGCTGTGGGTGTCTCTGAGTTGTCTCTGGACTTGCTTGTGCCTCTCTTGTCCTTCCCAGCCACAGGATATCAGCAGTGTCTGCTCTGCTGAGAGCTGAGGGGAGATTCTCCCCTCCTAATCCAGCACTGCAAAACCAGCTAGGCAGCCAGTGGGGCAGCTGGGACATCTGATCCTGTGAAGAGAGGCTTTTCCTCCTTTCCCTGCAGATTTAACTCAGGGCTCAGTGATTCACCTTACACTGAGGGGCCACTGGAGCCTGCACTCCAGTTTAAGGTGGCTGAAAAATTACTAGAAATGATGTGAGCATTGCCTCAGAGCTAACACTCCTGGGAACCACCAGCAGCACTGAGGCCACTGTTCCTGCTGTCCCCAGCAAACACTCTTAGGGTGACCAAGCAATGTGTGCTGATGAACGTGTGCTGGCTCATTTATTCTCAATTTCTTTACAGACCAGGCAAAATCTAAAGCTCCAGGTTTGTTTTTGGACTCAGCCCAGGTGAAGGCCAAAGGCTTCCCTGTGCACAGTGGTTCTGTTGAAGCAGACTTGGGCGGTGTGAGCCCTTGCTGGCCTGTGGTTTCCTCTCTGGTTTGGTTCCTCATGAGGGTTCTGCAGCTCCATAATGCAAACCAGCTGAGGTTTAAGAACTTTGTTTAGTCCCCCAGTCTCTGATGATGTCAAGGATTTTTGTGCAGTTCGTAAAATTGCCCATTCATATAAATGTGTCTGAATAGTTTCCATGGAAACACCTGCTCCACACAGGGAAATGTGATTTGCCTTTATGGATAAATATGGAATCTTGCTACCTTGGAGAGCCTGGGCTAGAAAAGGAATGGCTTCTGGCTAAGAAATAGTGCATGAGAGGCCAGCACAAGCCCTGGGTTGGCACAGCCAGCAGCAAGACCAAAGCTTGGGGGAGAAAAGTCTCAGAAATTCACTGAGGCTGAACCCTCAGGTGTGGTTACAGCAGGATTCCTGGTTCTGTGAGATTTAGACTTTGAAAGTCACCGAGGTGGCACAGGTGTTACTGTCCCTGCAGTGTTACCTGGGGTGGGTCTTTGTGAGCAGCAAGGTCTGAGGTGAAGGTTTTTCAGTTTTGTGGCATTTGATAAAACCAGCCTGGGACTCGAGGGAGCTGTGCTTTGGCAGCAGCTCTGGAACTGAGGGGAAAAAGGGCTGGATGTCCTTTTAGTAGGGAGGGAGGCAGGTGTGGAGCTTCCCCTGGAGCTGGAGCCCATGCTGGCAATGAAGCAAATTTTAAATTACTTTGCTTAAGATTTATGTTGGAGACAATAAATCAAAGAAGTAAATACTTCAGGAAGGTCTTGGTTTTTTTCTTTAGAGGATAAAGAAGCCCTCTCCTCAATCCTGTAGGAGGGTACAGGAGCACTTAAATTCAAATATCTTCATCCACATGCCAACCAGGCAGGCTGTTCAGCAGATTTCCTTTGCAGCCAACTGCATCTGTGACCTGGGATAGGTACAACTACTTGTCACAATGACAAGCTGAGGGTTTAATTTTGTCAATTAATTTCTGTTTGCAAGTGTTCAGCCATAACCTGAATGAATCACAAAGCAGCCAATAAAGGATGGGATTAACCTTGAGGTTTTGTTTGTTTGATTGTTTGGATTGTTCCCTTGGTTTTGTAATTCTGAATATTGGTATGTTGCAGAGACTTCTCTCAGTTCAGACTGGCAGTTCAGAGTTGTGCCTGTGGAGATCTCTGCAGCAGAAGTTCAATATACAGCATAGCTGTGATCTTTAGTCTCCTTGGGATCAGTGGGATTAGAAACCTGGAAACATGAAGTAAAGGCAGCTGTAAAGGTACAGGACCAACTCCCCTCCTGCTGTTTCCCTTCATGGCAGGGCTGCAGCAGCCTCTGAGAGTTGGTCATGGGGTAAGGCACCCTTATTTTCTGGTCACTTTTGACAGCATTGTCTTCTTTATGTTTTCCTTGCCCTCTGTCTCATGGTTTCTCCATTTTAATCTTGTTCTTTTTCTCTCTCATCTCAGTGTCATGCTTGTGCTGTAGCTCTATCTCAGCCTCTCTGTCCTGCTCTTTGTCATGTTGATTCCACAGTGCTTGGCACCTTCTGAGAGAAGTCAGCTAATCCTTCTCCCAGTCCTCAACCAGAACCTATGAGCAGTGATATTTTTCAGACTTCACTAATTCCAGAGAGCATTAAACTTGGAGATGAGGGCTGAAAACAGGGCTGAGAAATACAGCACACGACAGTTACAGCACATTTGTTACTGAGCATCCACATTAAAGCAGGATTAATGACTGCATACTTCCTGCTACTTTTAAAAAGAAGCCTGAATTTGCAGAGGGGATGCTCATTTGAGCAGGAGGGATGTGCAGAGGAGCACACCGTGGCAGGTCTAAGCAGCAGAGGCCAGCAGAGGGATCCCTGGACTGCTGCTTTCCTCCGTCCTGCTTTGCTGAGAAATTCCAGGTATGACAGAAGTAAAAATGCAAAGTGATGGGACAGCATCTGGCATCTGCTGGTGCAGCCGGGCTGTGGGCAGCAGTCTGTGTCTGATCTCCTGTCTGCCTCACCCCCACCCCTCTGTGCTCAGGGGCTCTGTGCCTGCTCACTGCTCCTGGCAGGCCCAGCTGGATGGATTTACCAGGAGCAGGGAAAGGCTCCTGAAGGCAGTGTCTGTATGCCTGGAGCTGGTGTGGTGCCCACATGCCACGGATACTGTGCGAGCACGGAGAGCGAGGCTCATTTCACAAAAATGGAGTTTTGTTTTCCATCTCTCCTCAACGCAGAAGAATTACAGTAACATGAGTCCTTCCGAGTGCCAGCATGTGCTCGTGGGCTGGGTACCAAGTTCCTGCTCTGGAGCCGTGGAAGGGCTGGAATTAGAGGGTGAAGGCACAGACTGTTCCCTCAGCTCTGTCTGCATCACAGTTTCACAAAGGTCAGTGCTGTGATGCCAGCCCAGCTCCCTTTCTCTCAGCTGCAGTCACCACTGATGGCCGGGGGTGAGGCGGCTCCCTGGAGCCACCAGCTCTCTTCCTGGAAGGTTGACTCACTGATGTTCTTTGAAGCTGGATCCTGCTGCCTTCCTTTGAATTATCTCCCAGATGACAACTCCCTCAGGCTCCTTTCCCTGCTGTGCTTACATGTGTGTGCCCCTCTGGGGTGACACCGGTGACGTGTGCGTGGCCTGGTGGCCGTGTGGTGGCTTTCCTGTTGGGTGCCACCCCGGCTGTGCTGCAGTTTTACACCCATGAGGGCAAAAAAGTTTCCTTTGGGGTGAGGGGTGCCCTGAAGAGCAGCTCAAAGCCACTCTCTGGTGTTTATCCCAAAGTGTGAGGATGACCCCATCGTGCTCCTCATGGCCACGTGTCCCCAAATCCTGTCCAGGACACCACATCCCTTCTGTGCTTTCCTTGCCCGAAGAGCTGGCTCTCAGCCCAGAGGTGCTGAATTCTTAATCCCACCATGCTGATTTTCACCATTTTCTCCCTCTGCCTTTTTTACTGTGACTCCTGACATCCCTTGTCCCCACAAGGAGAGGTCTGGGCAGCAGCTGAAGCCACCTTCTGCTTCGTTTGCACTCTTTGTCTTTGAGATCTCAAAGATGTTAACAACTCTGAGTATTTTGCACCACTTTCCACCCTTTCTAGGACATCCATCTCAGAGGGAGTTTCATAAAATGGCTCCACAAATCATGATCTCTAACAACCAAATGCTGTTTTCCTTCTGTGGTGTGACCTCATCAGGAATGTGCTGCAAACCCCCAAATTTTTCTTGAGAAGCCATCATCAACCAGCCTGTCTCACCCTGACATCCTGAAGACCACAGGCTGCTTAACATTTGATGCATTTTGGCACCCTGACTGGTTTGTGGCCATATTTTGTGTGTGTTATTTAAGATGTGTTTTGGCAATGTGACTATTTTGTGGCTGGTTTTCTGTGTCTTTTTTGAACTTTGGTATGAAAATGTCTGTGATCTATTACCAGCCAAGGCCAGGGACAGACCAATAGCATGATTTATTGTCTCCTAGAATTAGAAAACAGCTTCTGTCTCTGTACAGGCTTATCTCCCATCCAGTATCTTAAATTCTTCCATCTAATAACAATTAAATAGATCTTTGAGAGCATTTTTTATCTTAAAACTTTTGGGGTTTAAGCCCTGGAGAATAGTTTAATACTTAAAATACAAGCTGCACAGCTCTAAAACAACCAGGTCTGTATTATTCAGAAGAGGTGATTTTTAATGTTAAAGAACATTTTCAGGTTTCTCTGTGATAGAAGCACATTCCCTTGCAAGCAGAGAATTTTTTATTCATCTGAAATAGTTTTAAATTCATTTATATAAGGTAAAAAGATAATCTGAGCCACCACTATATTAGGAAGCATTTAAAGTCTGGTAGGAGCAAGTAAAGTGTGCGTAGGTACAGCCAATAAATGATTTGACACAGGTTTTTGCAATAGCTTTGGAATAGCCAAAGTTTTACTGTTCCATTTTTCTTCTGTAGCTCACAGAGGCACTGAGTCACTTTATCAGTGACTGTTGCAGCAATCTGCTCTTGGCAGGGTAAAAAAAAATAATGCCCCAGTGGATTTTCTTGGCTTTTTTTTTGGCCCCGAGGCCAAATCTTCAAAGGCAAATGATTTTTTGCTTGCTGAGCAAGGAAGGCAAAGGTGGTGGGCAGGGATGCAGATCTGTGAAGGATGATTTACAGTGGGCCAGGGTGTGCCCTGACACCGTATTTTGGGGGAATTTGGCTTATTTTGCCCTGCCCTGCTGGTGGAGTGCTTTCTTGACTATAGGAATGTTTCTGTTGAGCAATGCAGAGCTGCTGCTGGGATGAATAATTCATGGCAAATCAGGCGTGGAAAAATCTTCCAACATTCAATCAGATTTTTTTTTTTTCTTTTTAAAATTCAGGCTACTGCTGACCTAATTTATCTCGAGGATGAGTTTAGCTGATCTGGACAGACAGGGATTAATTTAACATTAGAAGTGGCGGGGAATGATGTGATAATGAAATATTGAACCTTTTTGCCACTCAATGCTCTTCCCCTCCCATCCTGTGCTGGCTGTTCCTGCTGACATCTGGATGAACATGTGGCTTGGTATCTGGAGTGTTGGGCCAGAACTCAGGGGATTGGGATGAAAACACAACAAAAGTTTGCTCTGGGAACACATGCAGAGACTTTGGGATGTGGTTATTCCCAGCTCTGGCTCTGGACACATCCTCAGCGCTGCTGGGAGCTACTGCAGCTTCATTTGGGGAAATATTTCTGCTGGTTTCATTGTTCTTTTTGCTGTCACTCCAGTTTTCTGGTGTTTGGATTTGTTTTCTTCCTCTGGTAGACTGGAATATGCAAAGCAGGGCCTGATTTCAGAGTGGGAGGAGGGCCCTGAGGAATGAGCATCAAGTCAGAGGCAGCCAAGAAAACCTGTGGTGTAGGATGACACAGCCCACCCTGAGACAGCAAGGCAGCCTCACTTCTCCTGATTATTTTCAGGGTTTCCTTCAGTGCACCTTTCTGTGTGATTAACAGCTTCAGTACCACAGTAATATTTTCTTTAACTCCTCAATTCTTTCTGAATAAAACATTCCCCTTTTTTAAGACATAAAAGAATACAGTGTGTATGACTCAAGGAGTTGCTGGACCTTTTCATATTCCATAGGACCATGGAAACATCAGTAAGAGCCAGCAGAGAGTTCAGCAATACCTGGAGCAATATCACACTACCTTTTTTTTTGTGGTGGGGTGTTGGCCTGGCAGCTTTGAAAATGAACATGCAATTCTGAATCAATCAGAAGAAGCAGAATTACTTAAAAATATCCTTTTTTTTTTTTTTGGTACAATTGGAATAAGAGTTGAGATACAATCCCCTGCAGCTGGAGGTGTGCTGTTTGCTGAGCATGCCAGCAATTTTTGATCTCAAATGTCAGTGCTGTTACTGATTGAGTGCATTGGTTTGCTGGGGAGTTTCTCCACATGACTTTCAGCCAGTATTGACCCTGCTGCTGCATGTCCTTACCTTGTGATTTAGCTGGAGGTACAGTGTGTTTTCTTGCCTGCTGCAGATGTCTGCTCTGCCATATCCTCCTGTGATCACCCAGGAGTCAGTGCTGGATGTGGGAATAGCTTCATTGCCACATCCCCTCCAGGAGAAGTGATTTGAGTCTGTCCTGCAGGTCACACTCATTCCCCCTCAGAGCTTTGCAGACAGTCAGAACTTTTCAGGCTGGCACTGGTGTTTTTGCAGCCCCACGTGCAGACCCTGCTGTAGCCAGTGCTGCCCTCCAGCAGCACTTCCCATTATCCTTGTGCTTCCCATTGGCCTGAGATGCTGCTCAGCCCCATAGCAATTCTGCCTTGACTCCTTAGGTTTTCCTAAGTGTGAGATGAAGTTCACAGGAGAACAAGCTCAGACTTTAGTTACCAAGATTAAAGCGTGAAGAACTTGATGCTTTTGCTGTAAACCTGGAAACAAGCAATTACAAGAACAATCAGTCCTAGATAATTGGGGGTTTCAGTGGTTTTGCTCCGTCCTCTTCAATTCAAGGCCTTCTGAGTTGTGCTGTGGGCTGGAGAGGTTTTCTTGTGCTGCTTGCCCTTGGCACAGAGCCTGGGAGCTGAGGCATTTTATTCTTCAGTGCTGTGTCTGGAGTTGAGAATGGAGTTCACATCTCCTGCCTGTAATTGTCTTTTAAATTGCTTCTGCCCTGATTTGACTGAGATGGCTTAATAGATATTCCTGAGCTTTTGATAGAGTAACAGTTGTTTTTTGCACCATATGGCAGGAAAGAAGAAGAGGTTAATTATAAATGCTTTCTGTGAAGCTTGGGAAGTGCAAGGCATTAATTACCAAAGCTCTGTGGAGACAGCCCAGATTACCTCTAGGTTTATTATCAACACAGTTAATAAGGTGCCTTATCTGGATATGTCTGTGTGAGCAAACACACTTGTCCCAGAGCCTGTGCTAGGATTTTGGGTGCTGCTAACTCCCTAATCCAGCAAGAATTGCCATAAAATCTGAGAAGGTGTGTGCTGAAGGGTTTGGCTGGGGGATGGATGTTGGGGCTGTGTCAGGGAAGGCCAGCAGAGATGGTCTGGGAATCCTGGTTATCTCCCAATAGCTGAGAGAGAATCCAGTGGGTGAGGGGATCAGGGATAGCAGAAAGGATGGTGAACAGCAGGAACAGGCTGTTCATCCCTGCTGAGCTTGGGGACAGGGCTGAGCTGTGCATGTCACCCGTGCTCCTTCCTGGAAGGATGATCCCACGTGAGGGATGTAAAAATAATTACAGTGGGAACAGTGCACAAAGGGTCACAGGACATTATACCCAGCCTTGCTAAGCCAATTTTAGTCTAATGATCACAGTCATTGGCCTCCTCCCAAAATCATGGTGATCATCACACAGGAATCCCTCACCTCAGGCTAACCTCAGAAGACTTTTACTTCCAAGAATAAATGAAGTTTCAGTGCCAGCTGAAACCTCAGGTCTTGGTACCCACTGCAGCCTGAGGGAGTTTCCCAAGGCCTGCTGTGGCATCTGGGTGCTGTGCAGGACCAGGGGCTGGCCCAGAGGTTCACAGAATTCACAGAATCACTGGGCTGGAAGAGACCTTCAAGATCATCCAGTCCAACCCAGCCCCAGCACCTCAACTCAACCCTGGCACCCAGTGCCACATCCAGGCTGGTTTAACCACACCCAGGGATGGTGACTCCACCACCTCCCCAGGCAGCCATTCCAGAACTTTATCACCTTTCTGTGAAAAACTTACTCCTGATATCCAGGTTCTGACTGCTCTGGCTCATCCAGGCCCTGCTTGCAGAGAGAGACTGTCAGGAGCTCTCACCCAGCAGGGTGAGGAATGGGTACAGTAAAAATGTGTCAAACCCCAGCTCAGGGAAGAAATTATGATGTCTGGCTCCAGATCAGAAGGCTGAAGGATAGCTTTATTAAAACTATACTATATTACATTAATATACTATTTAAAGAGATTTTATCCCATTCTACATACTTACTTCTTACTTACCTAACTCAAACTTGTTTCTCCACAGCTGGATCCATTGGTCACTGACCCCAAACAACCTCACCAGAATCCAACCCAGCCATCACTGCAGGTGAACAATCTCCACACCACATTCCACATGGGAGAACAAAGGAGCAGAGATAAAGATTGTTTTCTCTTCTCTCTGTGCTTCTCCTGAGAGCCAGAATGATGTCTGTCTGTCCAGAGAATGGGAATGTCACAGAATGGGGGAGTCCCTGTCTGTCCGGGACAAGGACCCTGCTCAGGGGGCAGCCCCAGGTCGTGCTGTGTCTCCTCTGTGGGATGGTCATGGTGAGAGTGGTGTAACTACTCAGGGTAAACTCTTGAGGCACCTCACCTATTTAATTAATTTGTTTGAGAATCTTTTACCAGTTAGAAACCAGGGCTAGCAGTAGAGATAAAATTTGGCTCATATCTCCTGTCAGAGGAGGAAGGAGACAAATATGTGTGAGAAAATGCCTTGAGCTTTCATTTACAGTGACTTTGATTGTTCCATTGAGCTGACATCCCACTCTGATGCATTTCTACACTTGCACATTTGAATCATGTTATGGCAGTTAATCAAAACTACCTCTACTACTAATGCTGTTCCCCTGAACAGGCTGATAAAATCTCTGAGAAGCCCTAAGCCTGCTTACTTTACAGCACAAATTATTACTGAACTCAGTTTTTATGACCTGTCCTGCTTTATTTTCGTGCTCCTTGCTGCTCAGTACACCCCAAATGGTGGGAATTTATCAATATGGTTATGACAAGCATAGCTGGATTCTTGGTGTGGAGCCACAGCATCCCAAAGCCTTCTAAAACCAACTTGGATTTTACTGATGCTGCTCTAATCCCATCTCTGCTCCCACACCCTCATCCCAGCCCCTCTCCCTTTGCAGCCCTCACTTGGGGGCTGGGAAGACCAACGTAATCTGGAGAGAAAAATTCTGAGTACAAGCTCAAAAGCACCATCATGTAAATTCCTCCTTCTCCTTGAGGAGGTTTGGGGAAACATTCAGAATATCTTTGCCACAGTGTGTAGCTGAGCACTTCTGCTCTGTGGAAGAACTACAGTCTGTTCACAATTTAAGATGAGACTTCATTTTTTAATGCAAGTGTTACAAGCCAGGCTTGTTTGTGTGCTTTGGGATTTTATTTCAATGAGGAATAGTAAAAGCTAATTTCAGCAGCATCCTGGGAGTGGTAGTTGATGCCTTTTGGAGCCAGATAAGATACTGCAGAATACTTTTTAAAAAAGCTTTTGGCGCCAGAGACCTGTGAGTTGAAAAAATTCCTGTATGATCTGCCCTAGAAATCTATTTTGTTTTGTACCTTCTTATCTTTGTTATATATCTACACATAGATCAGTGCAATTCTTTAGATAGAGGAGATCAAGCTTCTATAGCAGTTTTCCTAAAAAAGCTGTGAGCAGCTCCTGTGCTCTTCTGGTCAGTCAGAAACTTTCCAGCTGAAATCCATCTTTGGTCACATCATGAAAGTCCCTTTTAGTGGGTTGCAACCTCCAGCTCAGCTGGAGGCAATTATTATCTGATATGTACCCTGAGTAGGACATAATTATACTTGTCACTAAGTGGCACTGTGTAAATTAGTCTTTAATTGCTGCACATCAAATGAGCAGCTACCCAGCCATTTTTCTGTGAGATAAAGAGTTCCAGCATTAGCTTCATCACTCTGCCTTCTGCCTTCACCCAGCTTCTCATTTGTTCTCTTTGGTGCCTAAGATGCAATTTCATGTGATGAGACCTTCTTAACATATTTGGCTTTTGCCCTGTCTTGGTCTTAAATATGGTGGTAGAGAGTTTAACATTAAAAATGCAGGAGTAATGGAGAAGATGTGTCCTTCAAGTCCTGCTGTTAAGATAGAATTATTGCACATCGTCTGGGGCCAGAAACCCTTTTCTGGCTGCTGTTTGATAAAACAGGATCACAGACAGGGCCTGAGGAATGCAACCCTTTAGCATGATTTAGCTGGGCTGTGCTTTGGAGGTTTTTGCTGTAATATGGGGTGGATCACTCTGTCTGAACATCATTAATGTGTGTGAACTTCAGCCCTCTTGATAAGTTAGAGGTTAATAGAGGGGAGGAATAGTCTGATTGCTGCGGTGCAAAGCTGTTTATCTTATCTGGTAACATCTGCACCTTGGATCAGCCTGCTCCCCTTGGCTGCACTCCCAAGCCCTGGTTGTGTTTGGGATGGATGGACACGTATCCTGCTGGTTCCTGCTGCTGGGGCCAGGGCAGGCACACTCATGGTCCATTCATTCCTGCCCTCAGCTGCTGGGGAGCCTTCCCCAAACCACTCAGAGAGGCAGTTCTGAGCATTTCTCACCCAAAGAACTCCTTGCTTGCTCTCCATGCCGATGCTGGCGGATCAAGGAGCCATTTCAAGGGGCTCAGTTCTATGGTACTGGGGCAAAATCCAGATGTGGATGGAATCCTGAGGGGAGTGTAACTGCTGGAGGATGTGTTTAGTCCACGTGCTGGTTTTGGCTGTCAACAGTGCAAAATGAGGCTTCTATTCTCCCCTCTCTTGTGGCACAAAGCAAACACACTGGTTAGTAGGGTGGATGGCTGCTGGGGCCAGGTGTTTGCTTTTTTATGCTTCTGTCCCTCTTGCTGACACCAGATACCCCTTGGCAGAGAGGCCAGGAGGAGCAGCCAGGGCACACAGCCAGCCAGGCCTGGGTTTACATTCCAGGCTGTAATTTCTAAAGCAGTTTATGCCGTGAAGTGTGGACAGACTGTTCAGAATAACAGCAGGAACGTTTCCAGTCAGAGAAAACCTCAGCACTGTGCTGATGTGAAGCCTTTCCTGTCCTCTGCCTCAGCGAACAGGTTCTGTGGCCAGAGAGATCCTTCCTGTCCTGGGAAGGGGCTGCTGCCCTGTCCAGAAGCTCAGGCATTAAATTCAAAGTTATTCATCCAAACCTTTGTACCAATATGTTGTCATCAACTTATAAATGCAGTCAAACCCCAACTTTCCAAATTCCTTGCAGCCTGCGAGCCTCCCATCACAAGGTTTTGGTTTGGGTCCTTTATGGTGGTCTTTCCTCCAGAAATTCTGCCTGAGGAAATGCTGCATCAGGAAGACCCCAAAAAGCTTTTTTTAATTTGGTCTTCACTGTCTTTATCCTGCCCTTATCTTTGGCACATATTTTTCCCAGGATGTATGTGCCAGGTCAGGGCAGTGAATCCATGGGTGCTGGGCAGCAGGAGAATCAGCCTTGAGCTGAGCCTGAATTCCAGCTGGGACTGACTTAGGTACCACAGGACAGTATGAGAAAAATAGACCTGGGTTTCTCTTGATCTTCTTTGTCACACCTGTGAGCTAATCTGAGGGGTTTGAAATGAAACTCTACGTATTTTTTTTAAAGTAAGGCCATATTTTCCAACAATTTGGGGATTTCAGGAACCAGAGTGTTTAAAAAAAATCACTTTACATCTGAGACTTCATGGAAAACTGTTGATGCTGGTGGCACAATGTCCTGTTGTAAGCTTGATAGGGCAATGACAAATCTGGTTTTAAAAGTCCTTGATTTCCATTTCTGTGGAGTCATTATTTCTGCCTTGTATGTACACTGAAAAGCATAGATGGGCCTGGACATTTATTTCTTATATATTTAGCTCATTGACATCTCAGTCGGGGTGCTATTTAAATGATGAATTTACGGTTATACAAAACTGGGGAAATTCAGGGCTATGGCAAAGACTCTTGTGGTTTAGAGCTGTAGGTGTTTACTCCAGACACCCAAAACCTAAATGAGACCTCAACTCTCTGACTTTAGCACATTCCAGCCCTGAAAATCATTACAGGCTGACCACACAACTGTGCACTGCCAGTGAGAAGTCCTGGTGATGCCTCAGGTTTTAGATTTTACAATTTTGAGATTCTGTGCTGCTTTAGCCTGTGGGTCTGGGGCTTCATATTAGGGGATGCTGAGCTCTCTGCACAGAGCAAGTAGACAAAACAATTCCTGCTCCAGCTGGGCACCAAGGACAAATGATCCAAATTTCAGCCCCAAGAGCACAAACACCGTGGGCTAGAGGGAGAAAAACAAGCAGGACGGGACTGCCTGGGCTGGAGCTGGAATGGGACAATGAACTCCAAGGTGCCAATGGAGCAGAACTGATCCCAGGGAGAACTCTGGGAGCGCTCGTGCATTTTGGGACCATTTTGGTTCATTTTGGGTGCAGCCCTGGCTGGGCTCTTTTGCTGCCCAAGGTGAATCCATTGAGGTGATCCTTTGAATAAATCCCTGCTGAGGTTTTTCTGGGTGCTTGGAGGCTGAAGAGCTCCTGGACTGGCTGTGTCCCAGCAGGGGAGGTGGCCTTGCACTTACTGGGCTGCAGGAACAAAGAGGGGGCTCAAGCTGAGCTTAAATCAGGCTCCAGCAGCAGGCGAGGAGGGAGGTCTGTGATTCCACGTGGGAATTGGGCAGGGGTGGCAGTTTGGTGGGGACAACCCTGTCCAGGCAGGGTTTGGGCAGAGGGATGCACAGCTGCTCTCTGCTTTCCTACTTGGACTCTTTCAAAAGTCCTGTGGTCTGAACAAAATGGAAAAAAGGCTTTTTAAAATTAAATGTAAGCAAACTGATGGCTGGAGCTTCATCTGGAGGTGAGAAATTGTGCTGTTTTGCCTCCTAAAGGCTGAAACGAGACAATTCAGAATTTGGAAAAATAAGAAATAAAAGAATTTCCAGAAGGATTCTCAAATTTCTGGGTGGATTTGCAAATCATTTGGGTAAACATAGACGTCATCCTTTTCTGGCAAAGACCAAAGCTGAGAACACTGCCTGGCCCCAGCTGTGCTTTGCTGCCTGTTTCAGCCACCAGAGTGGGTACATGGCCTTTCCATGCTGCAGGAGCACTGAACCTTGCCCTGGCCCTTTTGGAAAACATTGGAGTATTTTCAACCATACTTTTGATGAGTTTTGAGACATTGTTAATGCTTCCTGGCTTAAAAGGGCAAAAATGTTGGTGTTTTGGCTTCTAGTATTTGGAGTTCAGCTGGTGATTCCAGGGGCATCAAACACCTCAGAGATGGGGGGACTTAAGGATTTGGGATCATGGAAGAACTCCTGGCCTTATCCCACAGGGAAAAAGGAACAAATAGAGCAAGGTGTGAGCTATGCAAGCCCACAGCCACATGTATACACACCTGTATTTCACACCAGTTTCAGATTAAATTTATGCAAAGGGCTGCTCTTGGGTCTTTAACTGATGGTGGGTTTGTGCAAGGAGGAATGAGTAGGGCACACTAATTTTGTATCTTTCATTAAGCACACAATTAATCCATGTCTTGGAGGAGGCAGTTCTTTCTTTGGCTCTCTCTGCTGCTCCTGCTCCCCTGTTAATATTCAGCAGGCTCTGAGGGCTGAGCTGCTCTTTGGTTTCAGGCAGAGAACAGCTCCCTGGTGTTATCTGATGCCCTGTGAAGTTAGTTTGGGATGCAGGGCTGGGAAACTGTGGGAATCCTGAGCTTCCCTCTGGCTGCCCTGGCAGGTCTGGGACCCTGGCAGGGGTCAGGAACCCCCTGGACAGAGCCCCCAGAGACACTGGCTGTGATCTCTGGCCATGGAAAAGAGTTTTCAATCTTACAGGATGAATTACAAGCTCTGAGTGTTTGATATAAGTAATAATTAAGTGTGGCACGGGTGCAAAAGTAAAATTTTAGGATTCTAGATGAGGGGTCCAAAGGGGACAAGATGGAGGAAATTGGGTGTGCCTTGTCCTTTTTCTCCTTCTTCATGCCCTCCATGTCTCACTGTGGTGTTGGCATTTTTCTGTTGGTTCAGGCTGGGGACACACTGTCCAATGTAGGTGACAGATATTGGCACGTTCTTGTAAATCCAGCCCAGGGAGTTTCTGGTATTTAATGTTTGTCACATCCCACTGAGGGCAGAGCCCCACACGCTGCCCTGCAGGACAGAGCTGGGCAGGGCAGCAGAACATGTGAGAGATCAACAGAATAAACAACCTGGAAACCAGCACAGACCAATTCTGGCTTCTGCTTTGGCAGCGGGGCTGACAGACAGAGACTTTTCAATCTCGGGATCATCAATACCTCAGATTCCGACAGGACTCAGCTGCTTGGGAAGAGCTCAGAGCCTTGCTTGTACCTGCAGGCTTGGAATGATATTCCCTTATTGCTGCCTGAGCTGAGTGCTGAGGGACGTGTTTGAAGGAGAAAAAACCAACTCCAGCCTGGGGTGAGAAGAGAAAGGCTTGAATGAAACATCTCATCATTCAGAGATGACCCAGCAGTGACAGGAGCATGGCCCACAGCCAGTCCCTGACCTGGGGGTGCCTTTTCTCTTGGCTTTGTTGTGCTGATTTGACAAAAAATCATCACCAGCCCTTGCTGAGGCAGCACAAGCTTCACACAGGAAGGGCTGAGGCTGTGTGTCCTTCCAGGGAAACAGGGAATCCCAGCTCCTTTCCCTGGATATTTGGCATGGCCTTGTGCCTTCAGCACGCTGCTCAGGCTACTTTCAGCGTGCTCCCTGCACTGACAGAGCCATGAAGGGCGTTGTGCAAAGCTTTTCTGTGAGATGGATTGCTCAGGGAGGGTTTGGAGAAGAGAATCAGAGCAGAGCTGCTGAGGGTGAAGGGGTCAGACTGAATAATTGAAGGCAGATCTGCTCCAGTATCTTTCAGTAGCTTCTGCACTGTCTGCATGGGTGGGTGAGGCCTGGATGAGCTGAGATTTGCAAACCCCCTGTCAATTTACTTTCTGATTTTCGGCACAATGGACAGTGCTTTCTAAAGGCTCAGGCTGCAGTAGCTTTCATTCACAAGCATGGGAACTGCTCATCCTGAGCTTTTCTGCTTCTTCCTGGGCAAGGAGAAGCTAAAAATGCCATTTGAGAGAAAAAAAATAAGGCTAAACTTTACATTCTGACTTGTGATAAACCCCTGACTATACAAGTGGAAAATGGATTCAGGAAATTAGATTGGATATCAGGAAATTCTTGGATATTAGGAAGAATTTTTCCATGAAGGGGTGGTCAGGCATTGGAACAGGCTGCCCAAGGAGATGTGGAATCACCATCCTTGGATCCTTGGAAGTGTTCAAAATGTGTACAGTGTATGTGGCACTGGGGACATGTGGTGTATGAGGTGGTGCTGGTAATGGTAATGGTTAATGTGGTGTGGTTAATGGTAATATTTAGTTAATGGTAATGGTTAATGGTAATGGTTAATGGTAATGGCTGGACTTGGTCCTGAAGGTCTCTTCCAATCTTTGTGATTCCATAACAAACCTCTTCACCCCATCCATGGGCCCCCACTCCCTCACAGAGGGCTGAATGGTCTCTCATTAACATGTCTCCAAGGCCAGTGGGGCTTGGAGACAAGAAATGGCCAAATCCATGGTATTCCTGCCCTTCAAGAGACACAGTCTCAATCTATGCCAAGAGAAATATAGGTTGGATATTAGGAAAAAGGTTTTTCACAGAAAGGTGATAAAGTTCTGCAATGTCTGCCCGGGGAGGTGGTGGAGTCACAGTGATCCCTGTTTAAACCAGCCTGGATGTGGCACTGAGTGCCAGGATTGAGTTGAGGTGTTTGGGCTGGGTTGGACTGGATGATCTTGAAGGTCTCTCCCAACCCAGTGATTCTGTGATTCTAGGAAGTCTCTGGGGTCAGTGGGAGCTGCTGGCACAGTGCACAGCAAGCAGGCTGCAGGTAAAGCACCCTGACCCCAGGAGCACTGCTGATGGGGCTGGGAACAGCAAGGCCCTTCCAGCTCCTGCAGCAGTTCAGCAGCAGAACTCATGCACCAGAGCCCTCTCTCATGTGTGAATCTTCCCTCATTCATGACAAATTTCAAACCCATACATGGAAGAGGCAATGACTTCTCCACGTGTATTCCCCAGGGAGGCTGCATGCAGATTTTGCCCTGTGCCCAATGAGCAGTGGCCATTTCAACACCCTGAAGGGGAATAGATGGCTAAATCCTGAATTCAGGCTCAGTCTAAGCAAACAGAGCAAACAGAGCTCACTGCCAGAGGGATTTCACACTGCAGTTCTGAGTTTGCTGCTCAGCATTCATTTGGTTCTAATTGTGTACCTTGGCTGTGTTGGCATTGCATCCTCACATCCCTGCTAATGAGGAAGCAGGGCTGCTGCAAGCAGAAGAATCCTGTAGGGATGTTGGCAGCATCCCAGAGAAGGTATTTTAGACTCACTGGGGAAGTTCCAGACATCACAGATTATATATTTATACTAATTATGCCTTATCACTGGGGAAGGCCAGGACAGGCAGCGAATTCTTGGTGTAGGCAGGACTATGTTTTTGTAGCAGAAAGGCAAAATCACTTCCAGTGAAGGGAATAAGTTATCTCCCTAACCAAGAACCAGCACTTTTATAACTGGAGTATTAAGCACTACAGAGAACATTGCTTTGCCCAGGAAAGTCACATCTCCTCAACCCCCTCCTCTCCCTCTGTCCTTTCCTCCTGGACTTGGTGGTGCTTCAGGTTGGATGTTGCAGTTTGCCAGGAGATGCCCTGAGGACAGCCACGTCAGAGGTTCCCAATTCCTCCTCAGAGGAGGGCAGAGGGTGGAAATGCTTGCCCAGGACAGATGATGCTGCTCCTCATGGGTGTTTGGGGTCAGTGCAGTAGAGATGCTGAGTGTTCCCTGCCTGTGGCACTGTCATGGGAAGCCTGGGCTGCTGACAAGGACCATGGTGTAATTCCACTGCATGCACCTGTGTGACTGGAGAACCCAGCCCAGTGCACAGACAGGAGTGCAGAATAAGTGTGAGCATCACCCAAACGAGGACAAGCAACCCTGGATATGTCTCATCCACCTTGTCCAGTCCTACCCCAAATGCAAAACTGCATGGCGTGTCACAAACATCAGCTGCTTTTTCTTTATTTCATTGTCTTCAGCCCTCATACAACTACAAATTTAGCACTGCTGCTAAAGAAAAAAAGAGCAAACTACAGCCATTCATGGGGTAACATAATTTAAAACGTTGTGAGACAGCTGATACTATTAAAAATCATGGCCCTGTTACGGGCTTTCATTATTGATGGCTACTTGAGGAGACATACACTATAAAATATAAAGATAAAAAGTGAAAGGCTATTTAGATAGCTGTTCAGCTGAGTGCTGCTAGCATCAAATCAGTGGCACTGGAGAAATGAGAACAGACACACGGCACAGCCTCTGGACTAAATGTGTTCACATTCTGGGTCTGCCAGGGCTTCGCCTGCACAACGTACACTTTAAATCAAAGCAACATTGAAGTCAGTATTGATTGTTCTTGGAGATAGATTTTACCTTCAGGCACTGCTGTTTCCCAAAGGAGCGTGAGCAAGGACGTAAGTCTCTGTGCAGTGCTGGCTGCTCGTGGACAGGGATCTCCCTGAAATCCTCTGAAAACGATTCCTCCTCTGGAAGTACCCACTGCTGCTGCTGAGGGAGCGCTGCCTGTTCTTCAGGTACTCCCGGTAGTTTTTGGTCAGCAGGGTGTAGAGGAAGGGGTTGATGCAGCTGTTGCTGTAGGTCAGGCAGGTTGTCAAGTAATTAATGTTCTTCATCACCTTGGGAGACAAAGGGAAGGATTCATAATACTGGAAGAGGAGCTGCCATATCCAGAAAGGCAAGAAGCAAGCCCAGAAGACCAGCACTATGGTGAAGATTAAATAGAGCACCTTCTGGTTGGGCAGCCTCTTGGTCTGCTTGAAGGAAGCAGTCTGGGACACCCAGTAAATCTTAGCCAGGCGGATGTAAAGGTAGCCAATGACCACCCCCGGGCCCACGATGCTGGTGCCAAAAAGGATGGTGAGATAGACTTTGTAGGACAGCTTGCTCCAGGTGGGCAGGCAGATGCTTTTGTTGTCCCTTTGCACCAGCTGGATCATGATGAGCATGGGCAGGGTGAGCAGCAGGGACACCAGCCAGATCAGCACAGCAA
Source organism: Lonchura striata (assembly GCF_050655825.1). NCBI lineage: Eukaryota > Metazoa > Chordata > Aves > Passeriformes > Estrildidae > Lonchura > Lonchura striata. The sequence goes on from NC_140720.1 coordinate 13,707,299, forward strand.
TGGCCTTGCGGTAGCTCTTGGACCTCTTCACCGTGTCCAGGGGCTTCAGCACGGCAAAGTAGCGCTCCGTGCTCATGACTGTGAGGGTGAAGATGCTGGCGTGCATGGTGAGGAAGTCCAGGCTGAACAGGATGCGACAGCCAACGTCCCCAAAGTACCACTTCTGAATGAAGTAGGTCCCGACGATGAAGGGGATGGTGAGGAGGTAGAGCAGGTCGGCCAGCGCCAGGTTGATGATGTAGATGTACATGGAGGCAGAGGAGCGCAGGTAGTGGCACATCACCAGCAGGGTGTAGACGTTGCCTGTCACCCCCACCACGCACATGAGCGACAGGATGGCCCCGATGGTGCAGATGGCAATCATGTCCTCCGTGGAGCCCGCGGCCCACGCGCCGTCCCCGGTGGCGTTGGCGGAGACATTGGGCCTGATTCTGAACACGCTGCCCTCACTTGTGTCTGTCACCATGTAGGGGGTGGTGGAGAAGTGGCTCTCCAGCTCGTCACTGAGGGACATCCTCCTGGGTTTAAATGCCAGAAGCTTTGCTCATGTCACAGGGGTCGGAGGGGGTTCTCTCTGCTCCGAGAAACGTGGCCGCTGGGAGCTGTAGAACCATTTCTTAGCGGTGTCTCATCCAAGGACCATCTGCATTCTCCACTAGAGGAAAGACATCAAAACCAACATATTAGAAATCTGCCAGAGCAACACAAAAGTTCATTTAGAAGTTACCTGTCCCTGAGCACGTATCTGCACTGCCTGAATGTACCAAAGGTCTTTGGCACCGAGGCCACTCTTGTAGGGCTGGTGCTGTCATTGCAAGAGCCCAGCTGTGAGCTGTGTCCATGGAAAAGAGACAAAAAAGGTTGTGTGGATCACTGGAACCACTTACTGGAGTCCTTAGTTTGGGGTTAGAGGAAAAAAATATCCTTCCTAAATTTATAACGATGATTTAGAGCTATCAGCATGATTGTTTAAACCTCTTTGCCACATTCTTAACTCTGAAGGAGCGGAAGACCCCTAAAAAGGGAAAACAAACTTCAGATTTATCATTTGCAGCCAAATTGTCTGTTCTGAGTTAGTGATGCATTCAAAGTCCTGTCCAGCATTCCTGCAGCGTTTTCACAGAGCAGCTTCCCTTGAATGAGAAGCTCCTCCTCTGTCCTGCAGTTTCAAACAGCATTCGAGTGATGGAGAAAAAGGCACTTCATAAAGCAAAGTGCAGTTTCCCTGTGGGATTTCTGTGTCTGTAAACACAGGGTTTTTCACCCTCTCTGTCCAGTGTGACACCAGAGATGTCCATGTGCCTGTAAAACAGATCTGTCTCAGCCAGAGCTGGTGTGAACCTGCCTCAACAGCCTTGAGCAGCGAGGTGTGAGGCAACATGTGAGGAAACTCTGTAGGTGGGAGCCTCTGCTTAGCTCACACTCGGTGCTGCACAAATCAGGACTCTGTTGCTCTCAATTCACTCTAGGTGTAGGCAAAAGAAGAGCAAACCTTCCTCAGAGAAAGCTGAATAAGTAGCTAAAATGCCCAGATTTTAAGGGCATACCAAAAGCCTGTGCCATCCTAAAGGTCACTGCATACAGAAGTGCATTTGCACTGTGTGTTTTACAGCACTCAGGCTGTCTCTTTTTCTTTGGAAAACGCTGAGGAGGAGGGGTGCTGGACTGCCTTGTCCTTATAGGGCTCAGCAGGCAAAAATTTCCCTCTGCCTTGTTCCACTGGGCAGGCTGGATTTGTTTAATCCTGGGAATTTGCAGCGTTTCCCAGTGAGTTAGGTGTCCCTTTCCCTCCTCACCAGCTCTGCCTCCTTTTCCTCTTTCCTCCCACTGTCTCCTTGGCAGGAGCATTACAGTCCCCCGCTGCCCTTGTGTCACCCTGTCAGTGACCTCTGTGGCCTTGAGGATGGACAATTTTCATCCTCTTCATGACCTGCCCTCACCTTCTCCCCATTACCTGCTGAGGATGGCGGGTACTGCAGAGATGTCATAAAAAACTCTGGATAAGAGAGGACAACTGAATGCAGAGGGAGATTTCCCCTCACGTAGCAATTGGGATAAAAGTACAAAAAAACAGAGAAACACACAGAGCCCGTGTCCCACCCCAGTCCCTTGAGTGCAGGTGAGAGATGAGCATGGTTCTGCAGTGCTCAGTGCTCCTTCAGGACAGTGCTGCTCTGGGCTGTCTCCACAGCTTCACCAGCATCAAGATCCATTTCTTGGACCTTGCAATTCCAAATCTTCCCCGTCCTGCTCCTGCTGTGCCCTTCTGCTGTAGGGCAGGTGTGGCCAGTCTGTCCCACTCCCTCGGTGTCCCTTTTATCGGTTGGTGTCCGAGCTGGCAGTGCAAATGACTTCCAAGCTGCTCCAGGATCTGTGGCTGCTCCTCTGCCTCACAACCAGCAGAAGGGCACAGAAATGAACAGCTCTGCATGGGATGCTCCAGCTGAGCCCGGAGCTGGTCCCACACGCAGCTCTCGGCTCGGTGTGCTGGTGATAGCTCATTTTCAGGAGCGTTATTTCCGTGCCTCAGGTGCTGCCTCCTTGCAGCTGCCTCATTTGGCATCCCAGGGACTTGTAGCAGATTTGTGCCATGCTGGTGCCTGTCTGTGCAGCTCCCTGGAGTGACAGCTCCTGCTGGAGAGAGCCGAGCCCACTGCATCTCCCTGCTCTGCTCCTCTTCTGCTGAACCTGCCTTCTGCTCCATTCATAAAATTCCTACAGCACTATTTCCATTCAGACACTTCGCCCATCTCCAGACAGAGCTAGAAGAGGAAAATTAAGCCAAATGGGGAGCGCTTGCATAATTTTAAAGTTCCCATCAATGCTGCTCTCGTACACAAACACACACTCACATGCACACACAACAGAGAGCTTGTTATTCCAAGCAGCCATTCAAGCATCTTACGGTCCAGGCGGTTTTTCCAGCCAATCTTGCCTTTCCCTCTACGATATCATCCCACAGGAGTACCATGCACATTTACAGCTGTAAACAGAAATGAATTTCTCCTGCTCAAACCTTGCTTTTAAATCCGTCAGATGAAGTTTCCTACGAGAAAGAAAATAATAATAATAATAAAAGTATATCTAGTAGTATCAAAGCTGGAACTTAAAGAAAGAAAAACTGAAAAAGAGGAAAAAAAATAGAAAGAAGAGAATCCTTCTTCATGGGCAGAGAGCGAGAGATCCCAGGGCTGTGTCGCATCTGGAGCGGCAGGGGCAGGAAGGGAACGTGCTGCCAGCCAAGAATGTTTGAAATCTGGGCGCTCTTAATACTCTCATTCCCCTCCCTCCACTCGTGCTGGCTATTTTCGCTCCCCGGTGACGTGAGGCATAGCGTGGCTGTGCTGCAGCCAGCGAAGAGCCTGTTTAAAGCAGCAGGGTTTGATAAGCCTGGTTATCAAGGCTCGCTCAGCTGCATCCCCCTGCCCCACTCTGGGCATTGAGAGGCTCGAGTTGTTCCATCCCAGGAGTGCTGGAAGGCAAAGAACCCTCTGGACAGCACACGGAGAGGGAGAATTCCCAAATTCCCAAATTCCCAAATTCCCGAGGCTGCCCGAGCAAAGCCAGCACGGCTGGGGAAGGAGAGCGGGCCAGGGAGGGTTAAAATCCTGCAGGAGGGTCACATTCCTGCGGAAGGGAAGCAGCAGAGCTCCTTGATTTGGAGATCCATTCCGAAGCCAAGCTGAAGTTTATTTGGGTTGGATGGTGTACCGACAGATGAATCCGTGCAGCGGGATCACACACTGCAGCACCCGAGACATTTCAGGCTGGCAGGAACAAAATATTGCCAAAGTTGTTCAGGGGCTGGGTGGATCCCTTTCCCCAGTGATACTTGTGAGAAATGCTACTCACTTTCAAAAATTTGAAAAAGGTTTATTAAAACCTTTCAAAAATTACAACAGAAAACCGAATAGAGAAAATAAATACGGTGCTGGGAGCAAAGGATTTTCCCCACCATGTGCTCATCCACACAATGGAGGTTTCGCCTTTTAACCCTTTGGTCCCTCCCAAAGTTCTGTCCATTGACTCCTTTGCTGTCCAGTGGTGGAGGTCACATCCTTACATCTTTTTCAGAGGTCCTGTGTTGCCATAGTGACAAGCAGACCCTCCCAAATATCCCAGATACCCAGGTCACCCCATGATAACAACACAACGGGGGTAAAACACAACTATAAATCTCTAAAACTTCTCTTAACATATATACATGATATTTGCCCTTTAATTTGTAGAGTTGACGATTTCATTACTCATTTATCACATACTCAAACACAGAGATCAGCCCAGCAGTGTTTGGATGGGACTGGTGCCGGGAGATGCTGAAAAACTCTGGATTGTTTTGTGAGCAGTGGACGTTGTGCTGGTTGCTTGCACACAGTGGGATTGCTCTTGCTCCCAGTTTCCTGCCTTGTCTCTGAGGGCTGCAGGGAATCGCTCCTGATCCGTGCCAGGGGGAGGTGAGGAGCCCTCACCTCTCCCAGGTGTCTCCTGCAGGACACAGTGTGTGGGAGATGCTGGCAGCCCCACTGCCTGCTTCTCTGGGCACCCACAGTGGGCAGGGGATGCTTCCCAGCCCTGGGCTCCTGGGAGAGACCAATCCATCCTGAGTGCTGCTCCCTCCTCTGCCTTTTTCCGTGGATACTCAGGTTATTTCTTCTGTGTTCTCAACTGTCTCCACAGGCCCCCAAATGGGTAATAATTAGCATTGACTCCATGGTTGCAGAAGGCCGATCTATTGCTTTATTATTATCTCATCCTATACTATATTATACTATATTTATATTACACTATATTACACTAACAAGAATTATCACTCACTAGAAAACCCATGACTCTCTCTGCTGAGAATCCCAACACAGCTGTTGGATCCAATTTGTCAATGAATCCAAAACACCATCACCAGAATCCAATCAAGCAATCACATTGGGTAAAAAACCTCACAGCACATTCCACGTGGGCACAAACACTGAGCAGCAGTGAGATAAGAATTGTTTTGATCATTCTTTTCCCTCAAGAAAATGCCTGGGAAAGTCTGTGCCTGCTCTCTGTGGCCAGAGAGCTGCTGCCATAATCAGCTTTCTGCACTCTGGGTGTCTGGAGGTGCATCTTGTGTCTAAGGGCAGTGGGAGCCCAGTTTGGCTCCAAACTGGGACAGCTTGGTGACAGCTTGGTGGAAGAACGTGGACAACTTGGTGAGCCCTGGCTGTGCCTGTCCCCACAGTTGGACAGCTGGGTTCTGCTCAGGGACAGCCTTTTGAGATCTTGGCTTAAGAAAAAATCCATGTGGAAGCTGGATTTTACTGTAAAAATAGATCTTTGCAGCTCTAGCAAGAGATGGCTGAGAAACCCCAGCCTGAACACTCACATGTACGTTTTGCTCTGACTTTGCTTTTTGTGTTTGGTCCCTGGAAATCTTTGGAGAAGTGTGGGATGGGAGCTGCTGCTCAGGCTGTCTTCTGAGGAAGATCCAAATTCCTGGATCAGGAATGGTCTGGCCAGCAGGAGCAGGGAGGTCATTCTTCCTTGGAGAGATTTGAGTTGGGCTAAAGCTCTTTGGGCAGTGCTTATAGCTGGGTGCTGCTAATTCACATACACTGGTGGCTTTCTGTGGCCAACATGGCACAGCTGCCTCTTTAAACTTTAAATTAAGCCATCTCCAAGATTTTGTGGAGACAGTTGCCCTCTCAGTCTACACAGCCCCATTTACACTTTTATTTGCAAGGTTTGAGATGTGCTATTGGATCTTCTCCATCCTTTGACCTCCTCACCTTCTCTTTGGTTCCTGGAATAGCTGCAGTGAGTGTAATCACCAGGGGGAAAGCAGCAAGCTCTCGGAGGCAGAAGAGATCATTGCTTCCCTCCATCTGCTGAGAAAAGCTTCTCTCACAAGTGTCTGTTGGAGAAGCTCTTCAGGGACAGGATTTGGCTTGGGTAATATGTCACATTTTCCTCATTGCCAGTTAAAATCTGATCATGTCTTTGTGAACAGTTTTGAGAGCTGGGATAATGGTCACAGACAAATGTTAATTAATTCTCTTTATTGCAAAGCATTTGAGATCAACAACAAAAATCACAGCAGAATTCTCCTGGAAATCCCTCAAATCATCATCAAGAAAGCCATGGATAGTGCAGACACACTGAGGCACACCTTCCATGGGCCAGAAGCTGTTGCTACACTAGACACAAAAGCCTCTTTGATATTATTTTCTATCCCAAATATCCTGGTCAGCACCTCTGTGCTCTGCTCTGCCTGGTGCAAACCACACAATTCCTTTGCAGTTTGGTCCCATGTCCTCAGCCTCTCCTCCTCTGTTCAGCTGAACAGCTGCCCTGCTCCCTCTTCGAAACCATTCTGTATTCTTCAGCCCTCATAGCTGGGAATTAGAAGATTTAGGAAAGTGCTCTGGGGCCAGAATCCTGTTAGGAAAAAGTCAGGCTCCATAATTTCCAGCTGCTGCTGCTGATCCCAGGGGTTTTCTCAGCACGGAGGGCAGCACACATCCTCAGCCTGGCAGCAAAGATTTCTGCTGGAGCTCTCAAAACCCTCTCACAGGAGACAAGAGATGGAGTGTGAAAAGTTGTCTGGCAGTGCATAAAGAGCAGCAAATGTCACCACGCTGAGTTTGTGCCACTGTGGACTCGGGGGTGGCATTTGCCATCCTGCACACAGTGGGGTGGGGCTGGGGATGGTGGCAGCTGGTGCTGCTGTGGGTCACCTCTCTGGAGCAGCAGATGCTGATTCAAATGCTCCTTTTAAAAACTGCTTTTCTACAAGAAGTCACATTCCCACATAATTTCTGCCCTTCCTTACTCTGATAGGTAACTTCTACCCCCAGTGGTGGTGGCTCAATGCTGGCTTTCAGTGCCTGTCTTCACTTCCTAGAGGAGACAGTAAGGGAGACAATAAAGTCCTTTTTTCCCCCTTGTGGCAGCATCAAACTGAGCAAAGTCCTCCTGATGCTGTCAGCCCCTCTGGGGCTGCAGCCCCTCTCTACTCTGCAGGTGGGAACAGCTCTGTGCAAGGGCCTTGAAAAGGAAAGGCTTGCAGCTAAAAGCACTGTCAAAAATGACAGGTGCTAGTTAAAAGTATGTGCCAGTTTTTAAATAAAGCATTTTGCCCTCCATGGGCTGCTTCCTGGGATGAAAAACAGGGAGCAGATGCCTACTCTGTGCCAGTCCCTCTCTGCAGGGACATCAGTGTCACCAGCACAAGGTCTGGGCAGCAGAGGACAGGGCACAGGGGGGGGGGCTGTGCAGTGTTTGTTCCTCTGCTGGAACTTTTGATGTAGGAACAGGCTGGATGGAGGGTGCTGGCTGAAGTGAGCAGTGGATGTGGCACTCCACCTGTGCCACACTCCCTTGTGGCTCCTTCTTTCATTTCCCTTCTCTCAGGGTGCAGCACTCCCCTGCCCACTGTCCCTTCCCACCATTGTCTGCTCCTTCAGAGGGAAGTGCCTCCTGGCATTTTGTGCCAGAGGGAAATTCCTCTGGAAATGGCCCTAATGTAGAATAAATGGCTTAATTCCCTGGTCAAAAGCAGTGGGAGGACTGAGCAGGTGCCTGGTTCCACAGTTGGAAAGCATGCTTGATTGTCTCAAAATGCTTTTCTTTGCCTTGGTTTGGTCCAAAGTACCACTTTACCTGATGGAGGCTTTTTTGTTCCCAGGTGCTGCCCCACTCAATGGGAAGGGGCTGCCCACAGCAGATGGGGGGGCTGAGGCTGTGCTTGGGGTTGCTGAGGGCTCCCCCCAGCCCTGGTGTGAGAAGGGGGTGCAGACAAGCCCACGGAACTGTATCAGTGCTACGGTGCCCAACCAACAGGGAGAATGATGTGCAGAACTCCATGATGTCAGAAGGATAATTAATTACTTTATTGTATTATACTAAAGCTATATTACACTATATTACTAACAAGAACTATCATGAACTAACTTACAAACCTGTGACTCTCTGCCAAGAGACCCAACACAGCTATGAACTAATTTGTCAATGAATCCAAAACACCAGCACCAGAATCCAATCAAGCAATCACCTTGGGTAAAAAAAATCTCCATAATGCATTCCATAGGGGCACCAACACAGGAGCAGTGTGGGAACTCAGGATATCCTCCTGGCTGTCTCCAGACCCTGGCACAAAGTCAAAAACTCCTGTGGCTTCCATTTTAGCCCGTGGAAAAAGCTGCCAACTTTGTATGAGGAATTACAAGCCACAAAGGTTTGAGTAGTGTGGTAGCTGAATTAGCACAGGGTGGAAAAGTAGAATCTGGACCCTGAGAGGGCAGCAAATGAAGTAAGAATTGTTTTGATTCTCTTTGCTTCTCTCACAGCTTCTCTCAGGATAAATCCTGAGACAACTGAGTCTCTCTCTGTTCAGAGGATGTGTGAACATCACAGAACAGCCCATCTGCAGCCCAGGCCATGCCCTTGTGCCCCTCTTAGACTGGCTGCTCTGGTGCAACTCAGTTTATTTTGAGTTTGCATCACTGTGGTGGCCAAGGCCACAGCAAGGGAACCCCTGACATGCCCTGTGCTGATCCCACCTGCTCCCTTCCTGCTCTCATCCATGCTGAGCTGCTCTGTCAGTGCCCTGAGATCATCTCCTCTTATTCCTCAAGCACTTGGTATGGTACAAACTCCTCTCACCTCACCCTGTGTGTGGACACAGCACCTTCTTGGACTCACTGCAAATATTTAATTCTCTTTGCAGATTTCCCACGCAAAGCACTGAAAAACTTGTGGCAGCAGGCACAAAAAAAACCAGCAGCAAGACATGGCATGAAAGTAACATGAAGCTGCAGCACAAAATACCCTGGTGGTACATTTTTATTGTACATTTTTGTACATTTTGTTGTACATTTTTTGTGGTGCAAAATTGGAGGTCTTTGCATTTAAAGAAGATTGTTCTCAGTGGGCTGGGAACTGCCTTTGGGTGCTTCATATGGCTGAAGATGGGGAGGGGTTTGAGTTTGGGTTTTGGGAGGGGTGTCAAAGCTGTTTTATTGGGCAGACAAAGGGAACAGCATGCCTTGTTTTCCAGACTAGTCAAAATGTACAAACACCTGTATAATGAAAAAAAAACATCCCAAGGGATAAAAAAGGCCCCACTCAGTGCAGAAGCCACCAGTAGTTTGAAATTCTCTCGTGTGTCTCCAGACCCTGAGGACGTCACCTCTGCTTTCCCTTCAGGGTGCTGTGGGATGCAGTTCTTGCCCCCATGATGGAGCTGCTGTCTCTGGCAGTGGCTGCTCCAGCTGTACTGGCTTTCTGCTCTTTAATCCTGTTTTGCATCCCGGGACTGTGCAGATGAAGAGATTTAGGTGAAATGAAGTGCATCCTTTCACATGCTTACACACCCTGGCTGTGCTCCAAGCCACCCTGACTCCACCACGTGTAAACAAGGAGGGAATATTGCCTCTGAAGTGTGTGCTCAGAGCTGCAGGGAGCTTTCCTGTTGGAATCTGAGCTATTGATGATCCTGAGATTGTAGAAAGTCTCTGTCTGTCAGCCCCCTGCCAAAGCAGAAGCCATCATTGGTCTGTGCTGGTTTCCAAGTTGTTTATTCTGTTTATCTCTCACATGTTCTGCTGCCCTGCCCAGCTCTGTCCTGCAGGGCAGCGTGTGGGGCTCTGCCCTCAGTGGGATGTGACAAACATTAAATACCAGAAACTCCCTGGGCTGCATTTACAAGAACGTGCCAATATCTGTCACCTACGTTGGACAGTGTGTCCCCAGCCTGAACCAACAGAAAAATGCCAACACCACAGTGAGACATGGAGGGCATGGAGAAGGAGAAAAAGGACAAGGCACACCCAATTTCCTCCATCTTGTCCCCTTTGGACCCCTCATCTAGAATCCTAAAATTTTACTTTTGCACCCGTGCCACACTTAATTATTACTTCTATCAAACACTCAGAGCTGGTAATTCACCCTGTAATATTGAAAACTCTTTTCCATGGCCAGAGATCACAGCCAGTGTCTCTGGGGGCTCTGTCCAGGGGGGTTCTTGACCCCTGCCAGGGTCCCAGACCTGCCAGGGCAGCCAGAAGGAAGCCCTGCATTCCCACAGTTTCCCAAGCATCTTCTGTGCTCAGAGCACTTCAGGCTGCTCTGGTCCCCTCCTGAGCCCCTGGCAGAGGAGAGCCTGTCCCATCCCTGCCACCCCAATCTCCACAGTTCAGTGTTGGCCCACACCCTGGCTATTCCCGTGTTGCCAGCACTCTTTCTAGCAGGGCTGAAAAGCCAGCACTGTCTTTAGCAGGGATTTTGGAACGAGGTGCTTCTCCAGGCTGGGGCACTGAAGTGAGAAGCAGCCAGGCTCAGGGGCTGGGCTGGCAGGAAGCCTCGAGGCTCTTCCCACTTTGCAAGTTTGCTGTGTTCAAGCCAAATGAGAGAGGCTGGGCACCTGCTGCAGGGGAGGATGGCTCTTGAGAGCCTTTAAACACCTCCAGTGTTAAGTGCAAGCAAAACATTCCAGGATTTTGGTGGCTTGAAGCTCCTTTTGCCAGCCTGCATTAGCAGCGCGTGACTCAATTTGCTAATGACTGCAATTAGATATCCCACAACTTTGCAAAGAGGCTCTGGGTGACCTGTGCTGGCCTTGGCTGAGTTCCTGTCCCCTTGGGATATTATCCAAGTGATGGTCCAGGACTCTGTGCCAGTGCAACATCTGGCTGTGCCTCCTCCTCTCAGCGCAGCAAGCAGAAATCCCTCGCTGTGCATAAAAAGCAGTGGGAGCTGGCAGAACTTCACTGGGGCAGAAGGGAAGGGCAAATTTTTGCCTTTGCTACCTGTGCCACCTCTGCCCAGCAGTTTGAAGCATTTTACCTTCAAACCTACCTGACCAGAGCTGCTCCTGGCATGGCTGTGCCCTGGCAGCCCCACTGCCATGCCCGGGGCACAGTGCAGGGACCCACTTGGCTGTTTGATGCCCACTGATTACATGGCATGGCCTTGGCATGGCCTTTGGGAGCACATTTATTACATTGCAAGGGCTTGGCATGGTCTGTGTGAGCACAGAGGAGCATTTCTGCTGGCAGTGCAGCCCTAGCTGGGAGACTCAGATATTATCAGTATCAAGAAGAAAACCTTGAGATAAGAAATACTGACTTAGAAATGCTTAGAAATGCCATGGAGCAGGACAGACATTTCTGAGAGAGAAATGGAGCTAGAAACAAGTTTAAAAGGATGGCCTTGCAAATAAGACTGAATGGATACTTTGGAGAAATAGAACCATGAAAGATGCATTATAATGGGACCCATGAGGGGTAATTTTAGATTATTGGCTTTAAGACATTTACAGCATGGTGTGGCAAAAGCTGAGAGGCCAAGAAATGCTTATAATGTATTGTAATTAAGAAATACGATATATACACAGATATATAGAGAGAAATAGAACTATGAAAGATGCACTGCATCAGGACCCATGAAGAGTAATTTTAGATTATTGGCCTTAAGGCATTGACAGCATGGTGTGGCAAAAGCTGATAGGCAAGAAACATTTATAGAGAATTGTAATTAAGAAAGATTTGGCTTCTGATTGTGATGGTGTGAATTATAACATCTGTATTGTCTCACCTTCCAAAAGAGACTGAAAATGGAATAAAAGTTTTTAAAACACCTCTCAGCTGGCCCAGAAAAGGACCTAATGTGACACCCTGGAGCTGCTCAGAACATGGTGCTGTGCTGCTGGGATGGGCAGGCTCCCCATGGAGGGAAAAGCAGACAGGCTGAGCAATGGGAAGCCTTGGCAATATCAGCTTGTGCACTGTAAATCAGGAGCTGGCCTGTCCCTTCATCCCTCAGCTTGCTGCTGCTCCACGCTGCTGTTACCAGCCCAGCTGTGGGCAGCATAACTTACCCAAATCCTCCGGCCACCTCCTTTGGCCACGCCGTGGCTGTGACAGCTGTGCTGACATCCCACACCTCATTCTCCCATTGCTCAGGTTAATGAACTCAGCCCTCAGCTCTGTGTGCACTGAATAACAGAATAACCACAGGCCAATTCTTTGCAGCCAGTTCTCTTGCATTATTTATAGAAGAGGAGTAGCACACTGTCCTTGAGGGAAATGTATGGACACTTGCCTGTCAGCCTGTCATACTCGTGTCTGGACCCAGGTATCTCTTTTTCCCATCTCCTCTTTCCAGTAAAGTTAGCTTAAAAAAAAAAAAAAAAAAAAAAAGGCCAAAAAATGATGAGCTAAAAATATAGCTGATAAAACTTTGACTTCAGAAAGACAAGCCCTTGTCCCACTGGTATTGACTTAGCAGCTACCTGAGCTGAAACCCTTCCTGTGGCTGCACTGAAATCCCTTCAGCAGGGCAGTCCACACATCTCAGCTTGTCTTCTTGCTCTAATTCCTGCCTACAGATGATGCAAAGATGACACAAGTGCCCTGTTGCAATGCTGCTCTCCAGGCCTGAGATTTCACAGCTCAGAGCTCTCCTGTGGAGTTAATCAGTAATTCATACACCTCCTCCAAAATCCCAGCCTTCTTCAAAGCCTCTTAAAACCACGGATCAGTAATGTTAGAGAAAAGACACTTCTGTAATTAAAAAATGTGCTTCCACTGATATTTTCCATGGTAAATATTAATTGAGACAATCACTTTTAAAGGATTTTTTCCTGTTGCTTCACCTGAAGCCTAAGGGTGTCAGTATTTAGCAAAATACTGTGATTTAATTTCAAACTTTCTCACCCAGGGCTCCCTAATGTCTCATTTTCCAGCTCACAAGAGACCTCAGCATTTCAACTTTCCATTCTTGTTTGGAATTGAAAGTAATTTCAAATGCCTAAACTCCTGGTTTCAATTCCTTTTTTGGGGCTAAATGATGATTTTCCTTATAAAAGTCTTCTATTCTCTTTTCTGCTAGGTTTTTACTGATGAATGTGTGCAAGCATTTCCCTAATCTAAAGAAAATCAGCATGCACAAGAAAATTTATATTCTTCCTTTTACCCTGTGCAGCTTTAATTTCACCCAGCACCAGCTTCTGCCTCGTGCTTCCCAGGGGGAATTGTGAGGCTCGTGGTTTTCTCAGCATTACCTCTAACCAGGGAAACAATCCCATAAAAACAATTTGGTTTATTTAATAGCCTTAATCATAATTTTATGTCTAGAGAGACAAATACAAATGCTGTCAAACACAGCTTTCCTCTCCCCCCGCACCTGGAGCCTGGCTGATCGATCGTGGAGTCTTTGCTTCTTTTTTGCCAGGGTTGGGATTAAATGCACAAGATGGAATTTCTTGTTTAGACTCAGATGTTTATTAATTTTTATCTCTGTTACAGTCTCACAAACCCTGAGTTCTGCAGCACAAGGCTTTTGAAGGATAAACTGTCAATTAAGAAATGACACCTAAATAATTTTTAGTTTTAACCCAATAACCAACCACCCGTGGTCCACAATGTGGACTTTTTTATCCAATTACACAAAACCACCCAAACCGGAGGAGGAGGAGGAGGAAGAGGAGGAGGAGACAAAGAAGAAGAAGAAGAAGAAGACACCATGCTGTCAATGCCTTAAGGCCAATAATCTAAAATTACTCTTCATTGGTCCTGTTACAGTGCATCTTTCATAGTTTGATTTCTTTCTATATATCTGTGTATATATCGTATTTCTTAATTACAGTACACTATAAGCATTTCTTGGCCTCTCAGCTTTTGCCACACCGTGCTGTAAATGCCTTAAGGCCAATCATCTAAAATTACCCTTCATGGGTTCTGCCATAATGCATTTTTCATAGTTCTATTTCTCCAAAGTACCCAGTCTTATTTGCAAGGCCATCCTTTTAAACTTGTTTCTAGCTCCATTGCTCTCTCAGCCATGTCTGTCCTGTTCCATGGCATTTCTAAGTCAGCATTTCTTATCTCCAGGTTTGCATGCAGATGCACACACTGTGTGAGCCTTCTGTCAGGCTTTGAGGATCCTCTACAAATCCATTTCCCTCATTTGCCTACTAGGGGGGCTTTGTCTTGGCCAGAGGTGTCTGCCAGGTCCTTGCAGATCCTGGTGTGTCCTGGCTCACCAGCAGCTCCCAAGGGCAGCACTGGGAGCTCCCCATCCCTGCAGGCAGCAGCTGGGCTGGGATGCTGTGAACAACTTCTGGAGAAGCTGCTGCATTTTCCTACTGCAGATCCTGGGCGTGTTTTGGGTCAGGGAGTGCTCCTGGCTGGGAGGAACCACAGGGCTGCAAAGCCTGGGCTTGGTGCCCCTGCCCTGTGTCACACCACAGATCCCTGCCCTGGCACTGCCCTCCCACGAGGAGCAGCAGTGCCCAGAGCCAGACCCAGTCCTGGCACTGGCTGCAACATCTGTGATTGCTCCTTTCTCCGAGCTCCAGAAGGGCTTGGAGGTATCTCCTCATCTGGAGCTCATCTCTGGCTCTGAATCTTGGCACATTTGCCTGAGCAATTCCCTTCCTAAGCTGGAAACCCTTAATCCAAGAGGGCAGAGGAGTGTGGTAGGGAGAGGAATGTGGGGATGGGGGACTTTGGGGTTTGTTTGATGGGTTGGGTTTTTTGTTTGGGTTTTTTCCCCCCAGGTTTTCTGTGTTATCAGCACATGCCCAGCAGTGGTACTTGCTTAAGCAGCTATAATTTCCTCATTCCTTCTGGTGTAAACCTGCCCAGCATCTCAATGCTGCCATTTGATGTTTTCTCTGAAGTATGAGAGGCAGCAGCAGTGAATAAAATCATCCTTTATATTGGTGGACCTGCTAGTCAGGATTAGGGGATAATCAATTCTTTATTTATCTCTGCCACCTCTTCCAAGGTCAGGATTTACACTATTTTTTTTTTTTTTTTAATTTTCCCCCCTCTTTCGTAGATCTGTCTCTGCTTTAAAAAGCCTTGAGAGCATGTTGCAGCCAGTTTCACTTTGGAAGGTGCTGAATTTGAAGCAGCAGACTGAAGGCACAAATATATTAATCCCCCAATTTCCATGCAGTTATGTATTGGTTGTCAGCAACCTCAAGAAATGCAAACCAGGCTGCTTTTTTTAAATGCTTGTGAGCATCAAGAGGCAAAGATGCTCTGCTGCCAGGGTTTGTTCATTTGAGATTTTGTTAATTTTGAGATTTCTTTGTTAATATATTAATGAGTGTGGTGGGTCTAGTGTTGGTTATTAGTGTATTCACTTCTTGTTGTGAGGTAGGATTAGGAGAAAGGTAAAGTAGGTTTAAAATTTTAAAAGGGTATCAAGAAAAAATTATTAATAGTAATTAAAGAGTAATAAGAATTAGAATAAAACCTTTAGAATAATTATTTTCTCTTTATAACTTTTTAAATTGATAATGTAAAGAAACAAAACTTAAAATTTTAGTTAGTTTACTACTTTTAGAATAGGATTTTTTTTATTTATTTAGGGAGAGAAATCTTTTTGTTAACATTATGGAGACTTTTCTATAAGGAAAATAGTTATTTTGTGGTTTTTAATTTTTTTATGACCAGTAGTTGTTTGTGGAAATTTGTAATTGTGAATTTATTTTGTTTTTTAATTTTCTAGAAGTTTTTTAATAGTTGTGTTTATGGTTTATGTTAATTTACCCAGGGAACAGTCTGTGGTACTTCATCTCACCTGGGCAAAGGTTTGTGGGATAAAGGCAATGACCCCATGGAGCTGTGTGAGCTCCAGCCACCCTTGGGCTGCTGCATTGTTGGCCAAGGCTCTGTGACTTTGACTAGCCAAGGATTGCAAGGAGGGATCAACATTGGTCCTCTAGTTTTTGAAGGATTTGCTTTATTTTGATTATTTTTTCTAGTGCTTTGCAGTGGGTGCTGCTCACTGAGCTTTGTAGGACCCTAAGGGTCCTTTGTAGGTCCTCCTAAGGGTCCTTTGTAGAACCTCCTAAGGGTCCTACAAAAAGTCATTTGTAGGTCCTTTGTAGGTCCTCCTAAGGGTCCTACAAAAGGTCCTTTGTATGTCCTTTGTAGAACCTCCTAAGGGTCCTACAAAAAGTCCTTTGTAGGTCCTTTGTAGAACCCCCAAGGGTCCTACAAAAGGTCCCTTGTAGGTCCTTTGTAGGTCCTCCTATGTCATAGTTGAGATGGAGACAATCCAAAGGAACACATTCCATTTTCAGAAGGCTTCAAAGTGTTTTGGTTTGTTTTTTTGTTTTTTTTTTTTAATATAGCATGGATGCTTTTTATACATTCTTAGCAAACTCATAATTTTACACTTTACTCATTGGTCAGGAAAGACAAAATGCTCATTGGAACAGGCAGTTGCACATTTCTCTTATTTATACTTCTTTCTTTCTTGGTTTCTATGTCAACAACCTTGGTAGAAAATTCTTTCAGGGGTGAGCATGGATCATCTTATCAATCCTCTCTCTGGCTCACTGTAAAACCTCTTCCTGAGGGTCCTTTGTAGGAGCCTGGTTGTAAAGCAGAAGTTTGGAGGGCTGTAGGGAAGGGCAGGGCTGTCCCTGCCTCCTGCACATCCATCTGCTGGGCCATGGGCGTGTGTGCTCCAGGCAGGAGCTTTGGGTGCCAGGGTTTTGGCTGGCTCCCAGCTCCCAGCTCAGTCTGAAGCTGCTGCTCTGGAATCCCTGCCTGACTTTCAGTGGGAATAGAGGCTCAGGAGCAGGCAGGCAACTCTTGGGTGGTTGGGATTTACCTCAACAGCAACTCTGGGTGCTGTAACAACAATAGTTATTTATAGAGGGGATATTAGGAAAAAAAATTCTTCCCTGTGAGGATGGTGAGGCCCTGGCACAGGTGCCCAGAGCAGCTGTGGCTGTCCCATCCATAGAAATGTCCAAGGCCAGGTTGGACAGGGCTTGGAGCAGCCTGGGACAGAGGAAGGTGTCCCTGCCCATGGCAGGAGTGAAACTGGATGGGCTTTAAGGCCCCTTCTAATCTCAACCTTTCTGTGATTCTGTGATATTCCTAAATAGACAGAGATGAAGGTGATTTGATTAATTATTGTGCCAATTTTGGTTTGCTCCATCCAGCAGCCCTACCCTGCCTGAGCTCAGTTTCGGTGCTCCTGGTCTCAGTGGTGCTCTGCTGCTCTAACCCTGCAGTCTCTTCTATCAACCCAGCATCCGGCAGGGAGGGGAAATTTGGGAAATTTTAAAACTGAATTATCTTTTTTTTTTTTTTTTTTTTTTTTTTTTTTTTTTTTTTTTTAATATAGAAAACACTTGTTCAGGAGGGACTGTTTTTTTCTCTTGCAGAGGGCAGTTTATGTGACTCTGTGCTGTAGTGAAATAAAGCCTCAAATTCAATATTTCCCATGGAACATTGTTAATGTTTCCATCTGCTAAAATGGGTTTAATTTGATTGACAAAAATTTCTTCACTGTTGTTAGACAGTGAGTTGACAATGGCAAATAATCCATACAAAATCCCTCTGGATTAGTTCTGCATTTAGGATGCTAGCACTGTTGGCATTACTATTTTTATTTTTTATTTTTTATGATGATTTTTCTTGCTGCAGAGAACTCAAGAGGCTGATGTTGTGAATGAGGCACCGAGTTGAGACTCGGGAGGTCTGTGTTCAGCTTCCAGCTCCCTTAATCCTTCTGTAAGATTTATTGAAAAGGATTCAGCTCCTTTAAATTACTTTTGCAAAAACTCCAGGTCGAGCTGGAGCCTTGTGAGCGGATCTGCAGAGAAAGGAGGGTTTAACACCTAATTGGGGAAAGTAGGGAGCTCTTGGTTTTAAAAGTCTCAGGCTGGAAATACCTGGCTGGGAGGCAGGAAAGCATTCCATGAGGAATGCATCTCCCTGGGAAAAGGGTCACTCTGGGCTGGTGATTCACTCCTAGTCCTGACACGGCTGTTCCCATATCTGCAGCCCCCCAAAAGCTCTGGTTCACCCACATGGTGATGGTTTCTATTTTAGGGGTGTTGTTTGAAGAGGCTCCTGCTTTGTCTGGCAGCTGAGCTGAGGCAGTCACTGGGGAACTGGGTGAGTGCTTAAATAGGAGTTTAAATCGTGACATTCAGTAGGGAAGCTGCAGCAATAAATAAAATCTCGTGGGAAATGGAGTGATGACCTTCTCAGCAAGAAGAAATCCAATCTGCTCAGGAAATAAACTTCACAGGCTTGCATTTCCCTTTCCCAGAAAGGTGAGGATTACTTCAATTCCTCCTCCCTGGCTAAGTCCTTGGCTGTTCACTGGGGCTGTGCAGGAGCCTTTTGGGTACTTGGAGTTTTCCCCAGCTGAGGGGAATCCCCAGAACAGCAATGCTCATCCCAAGGGGGAAGGAGGAGCAGCTCTGATGCCCTCCCTGCAGCTCTCACTGTGAACAAGGGACAAGAACCAAGAGACAAAAGCTGAGGCTGAAGTGAGCCACGTGGGCTCTCAGTCTTCCCAAGAGCTGCCAAAGGGGAAGGGAAAGAAGGTCCAGATTGTGTGATGATGCTGACTGAGGCTCTTCCTGTATCTGCTGGTTCCTGGAGGAAGGAACTGGGTCTCTGCCAGGGTTTGATTCATCTCTTTATCTGCAGCTCCCTCTGGGCTGCGCTCTGCATGTGGGTGAATTCCCAGTGAGATGGAGACACCTGGAATCCTGTCCCCACAGGAGTCATTAAATTCTTATCACCCATAACTGCCCTGTGGTCCTGAGGGGGAAGGAAAAGAGCAGAAGGAAGAGAAGGCACTGCCTGCAATGTGGAGGTAGTAATGGGGGTATCTGGAAATGGGGTGGTTTTCCTTAGACACTATTAAGGCTACAAATAAATCTGTCCTTTCCTTGCCCTCTGCAGAGGAACCAGACCTTCCCCTGCAGGGCCCAGGTTTGTTGGGACCCTGGATGATGAGAATTTTAGATTTTCTGTGCTGACAGGCTGTGACCCCCAAGAGAACACTGCATTGACCTGAGGCCATGGAGAAGCTTCCAAAATGGAATGATAGAACTGGGATTGGGGGGGTGGAGTTTGAATAGAAGTGTGTGATATCACAGGGTGGAAAACTCAGAGTTTAAGTGTTTAGAATATAGTAATATATATGAAGAAAGATGGAGGTTTTAGGGCAGAGGCTGCTCCTTCTTCTTCACCTTCTTCCCATGAATCTGGGTGGTTTTGTGTAATTGGATAAAAAAGTCCACATTGCAGGGCATGGGTGGCTGGTTATTGGGTTGAAAGTGAAAATAATTGAGGTGACATTTCTTAATTGGACAGTTTAGCTTTAAAGGCCTTGTAGAGAGAGAGATGGAGCTCCATTTTTAGTTTGTTAGACTGAAGTGCTGTAGAACTCAGGGCTTGTGAGACTGTGACATAGATAAGAATTAATAAACATCTGAGTCCAAACAAGAAATTCCATCTCGAGCATTTAATCCTGACCCTGGCAAAAAAAGAAAAGCAAAGATTCTGCACAGGTCCTGTCTCCCTTTGGTTTCTGTGGCACTGCAGGAGCACAGGGAGGGCTGGAGGGATGTCCCTAAAGGGCCACATCTGTCCCTGCTCCTTGTATGGCAGCTCTGGATTTTCTGTTTGCTCCTGCTGCTGGATTATGATGAGCTGGGCACTGAGGACAGGTCTTGCATCACTGGTGACTCAACATCCCACTGAGTCATGGGATTAATAGTCCAGAGTGAATTAGCAGGTGGGTAGGAGTGTGTGCACGGGCCAGGAGAAAGTTATTCAGCAGTGATGTTGTAAAGGAAGTGATCTCATTAGCAGAGTGGTGTAAACATAATTTTCACATTTGGGGAACTACTGAACTCTTTGTGTAGACCTGAAGGAAATATCTGCTGGAGAATAAAAATATAAAATTAATTGCAAGGCATTTGAGTCTTCTACTGTGACGTACAGCAATCCTGATCTGTGATTGCAATGATTATGAGTGCAAGTTACTAAAATAGCTTTAATGTAAAAATAAATTGCATTTATCATGGAGGGAACACTACATTTGGCTGGAGAAGATAAAAGTGTCCATGTTTGATATACATCAACTGCAATTCTTGAAACATTTTTGAGGACCACTCAAAATTTAGAGTGCTTGAAATGCTGCTCCTCCATTACAAGTATTTCTAGGAAGGCTTGTGCAGCTTGGGGTTCGTATGTGTGTAAAATCCTTTGGTGGTTTGTGCCCCTGTGACTCACATTTGAGTCATCAACCTGAGAATCTGCTTAAGCTTTGAGGAGAGATCAGATTGTTATCTTTTACAGAAGCCCTGGTGGCCTGATGAAGTGAGGTCATCAGTGAGAACGTGCTCAATCCTGAGAGGATGTGTTATCCTTGTTATCCTTTTGGGTTCATTACTCAATCCTCAGAGCATGTCACTCTATTTTTCCCAGCTGAATGTCCTTCTTATTAAATTTAATCTCCTTAGAATGTTTGTTTTGTATTCCTGCCCCTCATAGGGGTGTTGCATTGTGCCATTTGTACTTTTGCTAATTTGCTGTCCCATCTTTAATCTCTCTTCTCCCTCAGCCTCTGAATTTGGGAAACAAGTCTTTCAAATATTATGTGGTTAAGAAAATGAGTTGATCTCCACAGATTCATCTCTTCTTGCAAAGCCACAGCTTTGCTCCCGAGGACACATTCTGCTGATAACTGCCTGTGGCACCCCATGCTAAGCTGAGCAGGTCTCAGCTGCTGTCACCTCTTCACTGGCTGTGATTTTGATCTGTGGGACTCTGTGACAGCTGTCACCTGTATTTAGGTCCCTCACTTGATTTGTGTCCCTGCTGGTGTATTGATGGAGCTGGTCCATGGCTCTTTCTGTGCAGGCAGCCATGGGAGCTTAGGGACAGGTTTGAGCTTGGGAGTGGCACTAAAAGGATCCATGACCAGGGAGAGGTGATCTTGTTGGGAAGGGCCAGACAGGGGAAGTCTGCAGGAAGAGTCTTGGACGTGGCTGAACAAAAACCTAGCAGAAAATGGGAGCAGGTTCTGGGAAGTGAAGTGATTGTTCTGCCTACATTGTGATTGTTGTTTTCATGACCTTTACTCCTGTTTACTTGCTAAGGACTGATGTTGTGATTCTTCTATTACTATGTTTTTGAAAGTGATCTGATAAAGATTATTTTTTTCTTTGGTGTAATAATTACTTCATACCTTGTAGAACACTTGCAGATAAATGCTTACAAAGTCATAATGTGAGGAAGTGATTTTGATCTCTAGTGACTAATGTGATGAATAATTATATTTTTCCTTGTACACGAGTCAGCACAGACACGATGATGCTCTGTTATAAAGAATTGCAAACACAGGTGGTTCTTCTGCATTTCAGGGTATGATTAATATTAGATAGGCTTGGATTGGAAGGGACATTAAAGCCCATCCAGCACCCCCTGCCATGGGCAGGAACACCTTCCACTATCTCAGGGTGCTCCAGGCCCCATCCAGCTTGGCCTTGGACACTGCCAGGGATGGAGCAGCCACAGCTTTTGGGGCTCACTTCCCCAGAGAAGCATTGCCCTGGCCATCCCAATGGTCCTTGGCAGTCCCTCCTGATGGCATTTTCCCTGTCCTGCCTTGGCACAGGACAGAGCAAACTCTCCTTTCACTGCCCTTCTTTGTGTGCTGTGCCCAGCAGAGCAGCTGTCTGCAGCCATGAGATCTGCCTCCTTGGCCAGCTCTTCAGGAATTCTCTGTGACTTGGAAGTGCTGTGTTCAGGGAATCAGTGGCGTGGATTTCTCCTCTCCTTCCTGGCTCAGAGCACTTAAAGGATGAGAGCTCTAAATCTGATTCTGCCATGACTTTCTTTACTGACCTAGGGCAGAAACATTATTTGCACTCATCTGATGGCAGCCTCTGTGCAGCCAGCAGGACTTTGGGCTTGAGCTGCCCATGGGAGGACACTTCCTGAGGGAGAAGTCTCTTGAGGCTGGTGGTGTTTGTGCAGAGCTGACAAATGCTGATGAGATGTCTTTAGTACATTGGTTGTATCTCAGGGTCTGTGGTGCTGGAATGACCCCAAGAGTGTAAAAGTCCTCATTTCCCAGCCCGTGCAGCCTAAGGAGTCTGAATGCCTAGGATCAGCTTCTCAAGGTTGTTTATTCCTCCTTATCTAGAACATCCTCTCTCTGACCTGCTGAGCTCTGTCCAGCAAGGAGGCCATGGCAATCTGCCTGTCACCTTGGGTGGCGCTTACATTTTATTTCAAAAATTACATGTGTTATGTTTACAATATTGTGCCAAGATCTTTAATTTATGTTGGACAGTGTGTCTCTACCTTAAACCAACAGAAAAGTGTCACCATCACAGCAAGACTTGAAGGACAAGAAGAAGGGGAAGAAAGCCAAGACACGACCAAATCCCTCCATCTTGTACCCCCCGAACCCCATTCTAAAAACCCCAAATTTCTACTTTTTCACCCTGTGTTAATCCAACTATCACACTACTCAAACCCTTGTGGATTGTAATTCCTCATACAGAGTTGGCAGCTTTTTCCACGGACTAAAATCAAAACCACAGGTGTTTTTGACTTCATGCCAAGGTGTCTGAGCCCCCTGCCAGGGTCTGGAGTCAGCCAGGGCAGCCAGAGGGATGTGCTGGACTCCAAGAGTTATCCTGCTTCTCCGGGAGCCAAGCAGTGCTCTGCAGTGTGGTCTGCAGGAATCTCACCAAAGGGTTTAACACGCTCCTCTCATAACGAGGTCAGGAGCTGCAACAGACACATTATCCTGGATTGTGCTCATGAGAGGGAGCACGGGCTGCAATAAATGCTGGGGGAGGCTGCTAAGGCCAAGAAACCTCTCTGAATCTCCCAGCCAGGACCCTCCCAACTCCTGCAAACTGGAGATGCTCCCCATGAACTCTGGAAGGGCTCTGCTGTCCCAGCTGCCAGCACTGCTGCCAAAGAAATGAGTGGCATCTTCCCAGACAGCTGCTCCATGGACACAAGCATTCCTTTTATGTACATCCCTGCTAGGAGTGTGGGTTCTCTGCCTGTGACTGCCAAAATGCTGAGGGGAACAGGGGAAGTGAGGGAGATGTCTCAAGCTTTCCAAGCCCAAAGCAGTACGTAATGAATCCCATTCAGCTCAGCTGGGAAGTGTTTACCAGGAAAACCATTAGAAAGCACAAGAAGGCAACAAAACAATTGCACAAACACAGAATCTTCTCTCCCCAGCAATTATCTAATCATCAAAAAGGGAACTTTCAGTTTTGTGTTTCCTCAGTCTTGGGAAGAGCAGATAAAGTCAAAGCTGGTTAGAGCAGCACGACTCATGTTTCCTCCAACAGCCACTTCTGATTTCACCTCCTGTTTTCCCTGGAAAGCAAGGAGACTCTTGTTTCTTTTGGACATATTAGGTCATGGGGATGCCAAAACATTTTCATTTTTCAGTCTTCTATCATGTTTAAATGTGGAAGCAGTGCTGTTGCTTGGTGGGAGATGCTTCACCATCACAGTTGGTGACTGAAGCATGTAGGGCTGGATGTGCTTTGGCAAAATTTTCGGCTGAGTTGTTGGAGCAGGAGAGAGCTGTGGGGCTGGAGGGGTGTTTGGTTTCAGTCCACATCTGTGCACAAACTGTCATGGGCTGTGCTTTCACAGGTGTTGATGTGCTCCTCCTGAACCAAAAGCCTGCTGGTTTAGAGACAATCCCTCAAAACTCTCCCTGTGTTACAGCACCGTGGTGTCTGGAAGTGGTTCTGGGTTTAAGCTGCAGCCTCTTACCCACCTGGCCTGTTCCAGTGGCATCTCTGCAGGTCACTGGATGGGGACAAGGGGAATAAGAGGCACAAGGCAAACTCTGGAGGAGCCAGAGGGCTTTGGCCTGTCCTTTGCAGCACGGCTGAGGTGTGCCCATGAGCCAGATGTCCCCACTGCCCTTGCTGGAGAGCAGAGCCCGTGGAGACACAAAGGTGATGGTTCTGGTGGTCAGCAGAGGTGGCAGTTCCTTCCTGGAGCCTACTGATTTGGGAGTATGCTCCTGTTTTAAAATTGCCTTTTTTTCCTGTGGAAATATCCCCTCTGCCTCTCACACTGCCAACAGAGTGATTGTATTACATGAACCTCTGCTGTGGAGTGAGGAAATGTTTGAGTTCCCCCCCGACCTTCTCACACTCACTGCACAAAGAGCAGCTTTAGCTGGTTGAGTGCTCTGTGTTAGCCCCTCACAGCAATGCTAGATACACCTGCTGCAGAAGATGTTTAAACAAACATCAGTGGCTCTGCAAGAAACCAGGTGCAGCCCTGTAGCTGTATCAACACCAGGATAAAAAGGAAAGTGATGCAAACAACAAAAATAGGATATATCTGAAATTCCTTCATAGATGGGCTGCAGCCCAGTCAGCTGGAGCTTTGTGGAAAATGAGCTGTGCAGCAGAAAGCCATGGCAGGAAGTGCTGTGGTTTTAGAATCATGTTTCAGGAAGTCTTTAAGCAGATGAAGCTGCTTTGATGGTGCCTTTCCAGGGAAGAGCTGTTCTCCAGCTTCCATCAGAGCTTAAAATCTCCATCTCTTCTTCATGCTGCGTTACTGGCCTTTTTTTCAGTCCCTCTTTTTCCCCCCACTGTCCTGTACACACAGGGGTGAAAGCATGGCTGGGCTTTATTCAGCTGCTCTCAGCTGGTCCTGAGAAACACGAAAAAGATTCATTACACCACGAGGATCCTGCAGACCATAAACTATTTGATGAGTAGTTAAAAGACTCAAACTGTGAAGCAAAACTTCCATTTTCCTTCCCCCCTTCTTTTTAGTGAGACAGCCTATGCCTGTAAGGAGAACTTCTGTCCCTTACAAAATTCAAAATTTTCAAAATTTTCAAAATTCAATGGCTTTTCAAAATCTGTATTTTCATGAACAGTGGTTTTTTTTCTGAATGTGTATGAATATTTCACCTTGACTTCTCAGCAGTTACTGGTGGCCACTTGCCCTGCATTCCTCTGTTTCACCCACCTGCAAATGTCTCCTCTCTGGTATTTCACACTCCAGGCAAGGGGAGCAGATATCCTTAGCACAGGAGCTCTCAGGAGCTTACATCTCCAATGTACTATAGCACTCAACATGCTGCCTAGGCTTTTAATTACATCTTGGTGATTAGCAGTCCAGAAAATCACTTGAAACCAATTAAATAATGTGCACCTAGCTGAAGACTGCTGCAGGCTCTGGGGGCTGCTTCAGAGCAGTCACAGTTTATTGGGGTTTAAACAGTCCCTCTCTCCCTCCCTGTAAATTATTTACCTACTTCATTATTTTCCAACTCCACCAGTAATTGGTTTTTATGGGTTTAGTAAAGCTGCTATTATTAGTGGCAGCAGTAAAATTTTCTCCTCTTTGTATATGCCCCATCCCATGTCTGGGTCGAGACCCTAAAGTGAGCTGTGGCTTTTCTGACCCCTGAATCACTGCCTGATTTTAATGCTCTCATGCAGAAGTACCACAGGTTCTGCTGCCCAACCTCCCCCTGAGTAAATCAGCCCTACAGCCCAATCTGGCCTTGGAATGGAGCAGCAGTGGATGATGCACATGAGCTCATCACTATGAAATATCCAAACCTCTCCAGGACCAGGCAGTGGGATTGAGAAGAGCTGAGAGCAAAAAGGTTCTTTTCTCCTCCAATTTTTTTAATATATGTAAATACTTTTGCATGAAAATCTGTCCCTGCAGGGGCAGATGTCCCTGTCCCTGACCAAGGGGGCTGAGAGCAGCTGGAATGCCCAAGGGGAGCCTTTCCTCCCACCCTGCTCATGAACAGCTGCTCCTGCAGCCTTGGGGACCCCCAGCTCAGAGCAGCCAGAAAACCCTCCTGGGGAAAACCACCTGGAACTGTGCCTCGTCCCAGGGCCTGGATTTATTCTGCCACACACACAAGCTGGTAGAGAAAATCAAGATGAGGTAGAGGAAATAAAGATGAGGGACACCCCATGCTCTGAAGGCAAATCTGATCATCCCTTATGGGTTTCCTGCACAAGACCTCGGGGGCTGCTCCCAGCATTGGTGTCCAGCTGGCTCTTCTCTGTCCTTGCAGCTTGGTGGAGAATGTGCTGCAGGGCAAAAAACCAAAAGCCTCCTCTCTGCATGTTTCCCAAGAATCCTCTTGCTTCCCTCAGATACACTTCCCTCTACATCAAGGTGAGTGCTGGCTGAGCTCCAGGATCTCCAGTCTGAGGACCCTTAGAGCTTCATCCTGGTGGTTGCCATCCTCCCCATCACTCCTGCAGGGGTTGGGCTCTGAAAGGAAAGGCATGTTCAGAGTGTCTGAACACAGGGCTCTGGGATGCACTGCAGGGCACCAGGGATGTCCCATGGGGACATGAGGGTAAAGTGGGATCTGGAGGCACCCTGAGGTGCCCAGGGCTATGCCAGGCCTGTGCCCGGGGGGACACCCAGCCCTTCCCTGCCTGGGTGGGTCACTGGGACCTGCTGCTGGAGGCAGGTCCCGTGTCAACAAGCAGTGGGACTAGAAGCAGGTGCTGTGTCACAGTGGGGCTCTCTGTGACACCCCAGTGCAGCAGGCGTGGTCAGCATGGCTGCTGCCCGCAGTGCATGGTGACAGGCAGGAGCCTGGAAGTGACACGGAGCCCCCGAGTGCAGCCCATGTCTTGCCCCACCACCCCTGGCAGCCCTGTGGGGCTGAAGTGTTTTGCCAAAGCTTCCCACGACACCAGCCCAGGATCCCCCATACTGCCTATCCCACAGGATGGAGAAGACACCCCTTGCCACCCCCAGGGAGGCCTGGGAGGAGGACAGCTCTTCCCAGGAGAACAACTGGTCACAGATGGTCTCCTTCTACGACAGAACCACGATGCAGCCGCTGCAGCTCGGTGAGCGAGGGGTCCCGTGGGGCTGGGCAGGGCTGGGGCCCAGCAGCACACCCTGCACGATGCCAGGGTCATGTTTTCCTGGCACGGTGACAGCAGCAGTCCTGGGGGACAGGCAGGATGTCACCCGAATGCCAGGGTGGCTTGGGGCTGGGTGCCAGCCCTAGCAGAGCCTCTCCCAGGTAAAAACCAGAGCAGAGGGGCTCCAGGGTGTGGGCAGTGAGAAGCAGTGGGACTCTGGACCTTTCCTGCCCATATCCCAGTTGTTCCTCAGCCCAGGGCACTGGGGCTTTCCCAGCTCCAGCAGAACAGCTCCTCTGCCCGTCACCTCCATCCACCAGCTGCTCAGGCTGTGCCAGGGCTGTGGGCACAGGGCTGGCTGCAGGGTGGGTGCCCTTGGCTCTCTCCTGTGCCCAGAGCCTCTGCAGCCCCCCTGCCCTTCCCTTCTGACAGATGCCAGCTGGTTGCCTATATACAAAGAATCAGAGGACGCCGTGAATTTCATCCTGGCCTTTGTCAGCAGCCTTGACAAGGTAACTGTGGCCAGCTGGACAGTGGCTGTGCTGGCATTTGCTGGGCTGGCTGGGCACAGCTGCCTTTCTCACAGGGCACTGCACTCCCAGTGCTCCAGTCCCACTGGCGGTGTCCTTCCTCCCACCAACACTCCCTGTTTGTGTCTCTGCCAGGACACCCACAAGTTCACATTTCTGAAGAGCACCTATGTCATGTGCAAAACTGCCTTAAAACGTGGCTTGACCCAGGGCCTGGATTTATTCTGCCAAACATGTGAAGTGGTAGAGAATATCAAGGTGAGGGGATGGGCACATCCCATCTGGTGTTCTGGGGATGGGCACAAGCACCCCCGGCTTTGGCACCCCGTGTGGACAGAGCTTGGGTGGGTCAGGGACTGGGTGCTGCCAGGTCCCATCCTGGTTGTGCTCTTCAGGACCTCCTGGAAAAGGAGCCAAAGGACTGGCTGTCCTCACAGTTCCGGTATCTCGCCATGATTGCCATCGAAGAATTGAGGTGAGCCCCTGCCCCAGAGCTCTGAGGCCACCTGCACGAGGCCTCCCAGCACCAGTGTCCAACTGGCTCTCCTCTGTCCTTGCAGCTTGGTGGAGAATGTGCTGCAGGGCAAAACCAAAAGCCTCCTCTCTGCATGTTTCTCAAGTGTCCTCTTGCTTCCCTCAGAAAGGGAAATGCCAAACCAGAACATGTCCCTCTACATCAAGGTGAGTGCTGGCTGAGCTCCAGAAGCCTCCAGGCCCTCTGGGCTGCTCCCTGCTCACCCTGTGCTGCCCCATGACCTGAGATCCCAGGCAGGCTGAGGTCTTGCTGCTGCTTTCCCACCCTGGTGGCTCTGTCCCCTTCCCACGAGCCTGGCTGCTCTGTCCCCAGCACTTTGTGTATCCCTGTGTCTCTCCTGGGAAGCTCAGTGTCCTCGTCAGGCACTGAGAGCACAGATCAGTCTCCTGGGCATAGGGAAAGAACAGAAGGATGACATGCTGTCACTGCAGGCCCCCAGCCTGTAATAATTAACATTGACAGGTAATAATTAGCATTGACTCCATGATTGCAGAAGGCTGATCAATCACTTTACTGTCCTATCTTATTAAGAAACCCATCGCCCTTACCAACAGTCATGATACAGGCGGACCCACTGGTCCTTCAATCCAAACATCATCACCAGAGGTCAATTAATAAATCACCTTTTGATAAACAAATCTCCATGGCACATTCCACATGTGCATAACAACAGGTGCAGCAAGTGAAGATAAGAATTGTTTCTCATTCTTTTCTTTGATCTTCTCACAACCTTCCCCAGGACAATGCCTGGGACTGTCTGTGCCTCTCTCTGTGGCCAGGGAGCTGCTGCCACAACAGGCACTGCTCTCTGTTGTGTTTGCAGACCCTGAAAGCCATGGACACAATGCTGAGGACAGTGGTGCTCAGCTTTCCTGCCTCCAGCGTCAGCAAGGAGCTGCAGGACATCTTTGAGGTGTGGCACAAGCAGAGTGGGAGTTCTGGGGGGTTCTGGGGCTGGTCCTCACCCTGGAGGGGATGAGTTGCCCAGTCCAGTGCAGAGCATGGTGTGGGGAGGGGAAGCAGGGGCTGGCACCAGGCTCCTCTGAAGCACAGTGGCTGCAGAAGGTGGCACCTGCCTGGCCAAAAAGTTGTCCTGGGACTTTTGTCCAGGATTGTAAGGGACCCCAGGGACAGGCAGCCCACTGCAGGTTTGTGTGAGGCCAGAGGAAGCCATGAGGGATGGGACAAGTCTGGCGCAGGAGCAGAGCTGTGTTTGCTCTGAGTGCTCACCAGCAGTTTCTCTCACCCCAGTTGTTGCTGGACTACACCAGATCCAAGAGAGAAGCTGTGAGGGAGAGGGCTATGGGGAGGATTTGTGTCCTGACCAGTTTGCTGTCCAGGTATTCCACTCTGAAGGTAAGGACCACGCACCCTCCAACCAGCCCATGCCCCCCTCCCTGCCACTCTCCATGCCAGGGCTGCTGCCCAGCTGGTTGCTCCAAGAGATGGGTCCATGGAACCCTGCAAAGCCCAGATTCACCAGGAATCCAGCCCTGGGCACACTCTTGGGTACAGGTTCAGCACCAACACCCTTCTCTTAGTCCTTCTTCTCATGCCTCCCTCATCCAGCCCTCTGTCAACTTTGGAAGAGACAGTTCTGGGCCTGTGTGCCCTGCAGACATCTCAGTCCCAGCCACGGGAAGGCTGGTGGGACGTCTCATTATTTTCCGCTATTCCGAGGAACAAACAAGATATACAGCTTTCCAGGCTCTCTCTTCCCTCGCTGAATTCCTCTGTAAGTAAAAAAGCAAGAGCAGCTGTGGCCTTCAACCCTCTGCACACAGACCTCTCTTGACAGATCTGCTTCCTGACCCTCCCAGCTGCCTCCCGTAGCATCCCAGCTGTCACTTTGCTGCACAAGCTCAAGTCCAGGACCTGTGTTTTACCCTGCTGGTTTGTGGCCCCCACAGCCAAAGCCCATTTGACTCTCAGGTCCCAAAGGCCATTCTTCCCCATTAGAGAAGAGCAAATCCACCACCCTGGCTGGTGCCTCTTGCCTACAGCAAGAAGCTATTCCTGATATTGCTGATATTTCTGGGAGAAATCCCAGAAATCCTGACTGATTCTGTCCTGCTGTCTTGCAAGCAGATCTCAGGGTGGCTTGATGACCTTGCTGGCAAAGCAGCTCTGTCCTACTGACTATTCTGTGTTTGCCCTGCTGTTTAGACAAGTCAAGGCCAAGGGATGGGTCAGACGAATTCTATTGGGAAGCTGTGAGCACCTCCTCACTGTGTTACCTGAGCATTGCAGAGTGTACCCAGGTAATGACCCCCCTCCTTGCTGGGACTTTGTCCATGGCATCAGCAGGGCACTTATGTGAGCAAAGAGACCCAGAATCGGTGGGGCTGGTGGGGCCTCACTGCCCTGGCAAGAAGGTTCCTGGCATCCCTGAGCAGGGACAACACATGGGCTGCACTCTGGTGTCCTGGCAGCAGCTCCAGCCTCAGCAGGAGATCCTGGCCCCCAGCAAGCCCCTAGTTCTCTGTAGGGCCAGCCATGAGCCCTCCTCCCTGACGTGGAGGACCCTCTCTCCTCACCCTCTGCCCCGCAGGGACTGCAGGCACTACTGCCAGCTGTCCTGTGGGGTCTGCTGCCAGCACTGCCAGGAACCTCTGCCCAGCCAAGCAGCACCTCAGGGCACTCAGTGGCACGTGTCTTCCTTCCTGCTGTAGACCTTTGGAAAATACCTCCACTCTAGCGAGAGGACAGATGTCGTCCTCGAGGCCATCGAGGCGGTGAGAGACACCAGCATCCTTGACAAGGAGGTGCCCAGCAGCATGCTGGATGTGGTCATGAAAGACCCGGACTTCTGGCTGACAGATGTAAGTGCCCTGGGGCTGGATTGCCCTGATCTTCAGCCCTGTCAGGCCTTGTTCCTCCCTCCATCCCTTCCTCACAAACCCAGGTGACTTGGGCACCTGAAGCCACCCAAAGGTGGCAGAGAGGAATGAGAAGGGCAGCTGAGGACATGGCTGCACTCCAGTGGCAGCGCCATCCTCACCTGTATCCTTTCCAGGTGCCCAAGGTAGTGAACTGCATTTTTGAGAACCTGCTATGCATCTCCACGGAGTCAGGCCGTGCCAAAGTGCAGTCACTGCTTCTCCTGATGACCAGCGAATACTCCTCGGCAGTGGTCATCAGCCTGTGCAAGATGGCTCTTCAAGGAGACAGGTACTGGCCCTGACCATCTGAGGGGCTTGCTCCATGTGGAGAGAGGGACCCCGAGACTCTGTGGCTGCCAGATCCAAGGAGTGCTGCAGGACATCCCACGGAGCCAGGCTCTCCATCCCACAAACCTCTCCAGCTCTCTTGGTGGGCTTGCAGCAGCCAAAGCTGACCAAACCACTCCAGAGGCAGCTTGGTGCCCCCAGCCCCACAGAGAACTGCTCCTCAGCCCTGACCTGCCTCCTGTAGGACCCCGGGGACCCCCAGCATGGGCTCTGCTCTGTGGGGCTGGTCCTGGCCATGGCGCTGTGGCTGAGGCAGCCCCCTGGCTTCCAGCACTTTCCAGGAGCTGTGTGACACTCTGTCCTCCGCGCCCGGCGTTTTGGACAAGGTCCTAACCGAGTTTGCTACCTTGCTGCTGAGCCAGTGGAGCAACCCTCCCGGAGAAGGCGGCCACACCTCTCACGGAGCTGTGAGTTACCAGGAGAGGCCCCAGCCCCTCTCTGTGAGCCCTCTGGCAGCTCCTCACAGCTGTATTTGCTCCTCCAGCCATCCTTGGGGCAGGTTGACTTGGAGGAGTTGGGTGACGAGCCCGACGCCTGGGACGATCCGGGGCATCCCCATGGGATGTTGGCCTTCCTGCTGCTGGAAGCCCTCGTTGGGCTGTCAGAGAGAATTGACGTGGTGAGCAGGGTGTGGCAAGCACATTTCTCTCCCTCTCGGGGTTTTCCATAGAGGTGCACAGGGAGAAATGTGCTTGCCACAAGCAGGGTGGTATGGGGGCAGCCAGGGCTTGGGGTTGAGTGGCAGTGGCTTGGCCTGGGCTGGGAGTCAGCATGTGGGCTGACTGCTCCAAAAACCATCCCAGCCATGGTGGGGCCCGGGGTGGCTGCCCTGGGAAGCCTCCAGACATCATATTTTTTAAAAAATGGAAACTCTCTTCTTCATAAAGTCAATAAAATTTGAAGCCTTCCTGCCAAGCATGATGAAGATACTGGAAGCTGGCAGTGAAGATGAGAAGATGAAGATCATTGAGGTCTTCCGAAACGTCCTGGAGCACCTGAAAAAGTCAAAGGCCAGCTCCATCGCTGTGGCACTGGTGGAGAAGATCCTGCCCCTCTTTGACTCGGTGAGGATGCTGTGGGAGCCCGAGCCCTGCAGAAAGCAGCACTTGGAGCAGGCTCAGCCCTCCAGGGATGGATTTTGGGTGCTGCTTGTGCCCGCTCTGGAATGTGCCCCCGGAGCGTGGCCCTCACCGCAGGCACGGGCAGGGAGCTGCTGCTTCAGGGCTGCCCTTTCCCCCTCCTGGCAGGAGCACGGCCGGCTGCGAGAGCTCTCCCTCTGGCTCCTCAGGGACCTGCTGAGGTCCGTGGTGAGGAGGGATGAGAAGAAGATGAGGAGGCAGATGCGGGGCGCTCTGATCCCGCTCCTCTTCCGTGTCAGCGACCAGCTCCCCAGCGTGGCCAGGGTATGGATTTGGAGGTTGAGCACTGGTGTGGGGGGATTGACTCCCCCCAGGGATTCTGGGCACTGGGGTAAGGGCTGCTGACATTGGGCAGGGCTCCCCCAGTGCAGCCCCTGGGAAGGGGAAGCAGCACAAGCAGGGCTGGACAAGGTGGCTCAGCCATTTTCAACACCTGTCCTGCCTGCTCCAGCAGGGCTTGGCAGCAGCCTGTGGCCACTGAGGCAGCATCCAAGGCTGGAAAACATGGCTCCAGAAGCCCAGAGGCTTCTCAGCTTCCCCACAAGTGTCAGGGCTTCAAGCCTCAGTCAGTCACCCAGGGCTGGCCCCAAGAGACTCCAAGACATTCGGGCTAGGACAAGTCACAGCTTCCAAAGGGTGGGATCACCACAGGAATAAAGCCAAGAGGTCCTTTTCCCCAGGCTCTGGTGCCACCTCTGAGCTAACGCTGTTCTGCAGGCTTCCAGGGAAGCCCTTTTTGCTACTGCAGAGCTTCTCCAATGGACGCAGCTCAAGCACCTGCTGCAGAAAGAGCGGATGTGGGAGCTTGGAGAATGCTTGGTAAGGACAAGCCACAGGGCCCAGGCTGGGTGAGGGCTGTCTCTGCCCCGTGTCTGTCCCCATGAGAGCCCAGGGGAGCAGAGGCTGCTGGAGGGCTGGGCAGGACCTGGAGGAGCTTGTTCCTGGCCTCGAGAACAGAGCCCCAGAGGCTCCTCTCCAGGCCCCTCTCGCCTTGCTGTGTCCAGCGGGAGGGAGGGCTCAGCGGTGAGGGATGCTGGCAGGAGTGACCCCAGCCAGCTGGGGAGCTCTGTGACAAACCTGGAGACATCCCTGGTGCTCCCTGCAGCTCATGAGGAGGAGGATCAGTGCTGAAGAGTTCATGCATCAGAGCCTGCCCTACCTGAGGGACTCTCAGTCCTCGGTGCGCCTGGCGGCCGTCAGGTTCATCAGTGAGTCACTTTTGGGCCAGCCTGGCCACCTCCCTGCACTGCAGTGGCAACAACCCTGTGGCTACCCCAGCCTTTGAGCCTCAGCCTCCCTCTGTCCCCTGCCTCGAGCTTGGTGGCCACCTTGCCCAGTCCCTGCTGGTGGCCCCTGGGTCAGTGGGAGTGGGAGGGTGGCAGGGCTGGGGCTCACCCTGCTGGGATCACGCTGGGAGCAGGGAATGACAGAGCTCTGTGCCCAGGGTGCGCCACGAGGCACATCAGGGAGCAGGATTTGGAGACTCAGGCTCACATCCTCAGTGGTGAGTGGGCTGTGGGGAATCTGGGGTGGGGGGGCTGTGCAGGCACAGAGCTTCATCTTGGCTCTGTTTCTTTGGGTCACAGCCCTTCAGCCCTTAGAGGGAGACAGGGATATCTCAATCAGCTCCGTGGCAACGCAGACGGGCATGATCCTGAGAGCTCCAAGGGTGCAGAGAAGAAGATGGTGCATCATTCTACAAGCTCTGTGCTGCTGGTGCTGGTGAGCTCAGCGGAGCTGCAGCTTTCTGTGCATTAATAAAATGGAGAAACACATCCAAGCCCTCGGTATCCTTCAGATGTGTAGTGCCCTGAGTGTGCTGAGCAGACTGTGTCCATCTTGGCCTGCCCCACCGGCAGTGGGATGCTTCCTCCTCGTGCCCCTGCCATCTCAAAATGTCCCCAAAATTGCAGGCACAGGGCCACAGATTTTGTGCAGAGGGTCTCAAATTGCATCGCTGGTACCCCAGAATGTTCTCGTGGACCTTGAATTGTATCTGCAGAGCCCCACAGTGTCCTTGGCAGACTTCAAATTCTATTCCATGTATTTCAAAATGCCCCACCGAGTCCTGGAGTGCAGCTGTGGGGCCCCAAATGGTCTCTGGCAGCCCCACTAGGTCTGGAATCAGGAGGGAATGCTCAGCCCTGAGTGGACCTCAGCAGCCCAGAGCTCCTGGGGAGTGCCAGGGGCTTGAAGCTGGAAAGGAGTGAAGCATTCTGTTTTAAATGTGGCATCTCTTTGTTTTCCACCAAATCGAGCCTCATCCACACGTTCTGGGGAAAGCCTCCAGCTCTCCACCACACAGTGAGCAGGTGATGCCATCCCCAGGCACTGGGAAAAACAGCAGAGGAGAAGAAGAGCGAGAAGGGGTTGGGCAGCCAGGGGAGGAACCAGCGTGCCCCTGCCCTAGCTTTGTTCAGAGGGGCAGAACGTGTGCAGGCTGCGGGGTTTGGGGTCTTTGCACCAAAAACCTCCCAAATCATCGGGATAAAATCTCCCTCTAATACTGTCTTTGAGCATTAGAGAGGAAAGTGTCGCTTTATTTTTGGCCAACAGAGGTGGCCGACAAGTTCTGGCCTCCTCACTGATGCCAATACAGAACTTTTCCACTTATTTATACATTTTTAGCAAAAAAAAAAAAAAAAAAAAAAAGAAGTTAATCAGTTCTAAGTCACATAATTCGCTTTATTAATTTGTATTCTATCCTCTACTGGTTATTGATTTCTCACTCTTTATGTCACTTTGCAACACATTTTGATCCTTTTATCCTCTTTTTCTTGGATGGGGAGTCTCCACCTTTCCAGGCCTCCACCTCTTCTGTATCTTCTTGTTGGCTGTTTTCCCTTGCTGTGCCTCAGCTCTCCTGTGAGTAGTAGAGTTGTCATGCTTTGTCACTTAATAGTAAATCATCTGACTTTAGCTCAGAGCCTTGCCAGTGATTTTTAAGGTGATGTCAAACCTGTTGTTCACAGCAGCCAGGTGCGGGGGTGTCAGGGGACCCCTCTGCTCCCGGCTGCTCAGCTCAGGGGTCCCTGGCAGGTCCCCAGCCCTGCCCTGGCCCCGGTGTCCCTCTCCTGCAGAGCAGGATGGCCATCAAGTGGCTGCTGCTGGGACTGGCACAGGAGCTTTTCATCTCCTCCAGGAGAGCATCCAAATCCCAGTCCTGCTCTGCAGGGAGTGGCAGGCCAGCAAAAGGCTGCTTCTACCCCAATCAGATCAGTAGCTGAGGGTGCCTCTGGATTTTCCTCTCCTGTGCTTGGCCATTGTGAATAAGTCTGCGCTGTCAAATGAAATCTTAATGACCTGAATCTATCCGCTATTGGCAAAATGTGGTTTATAATTGCACGGGAATTCAAGTAGCATGGCTAAAATAATGCTAAAAGGGCAAAACCTAAAGAGTTTGCTTACCCCCAGAATAATTAAGATTTCATAACTGGGCTTGTCCTTTTGATTAATAACAAACCTGGTGAGTTTTCGCTTCCTAGAGTTCATCACTTTAGATATTTTGTAAATCAATCCACTACAAATATTCTATGGAATTTTGGTCTATACATTGAAGCTACAATGGCTTGGGAGATGCTGCCTGACTTTGGGAAGGAGCTGGAGCAGCCCTGATGGCTTGGGGTAGAGAAAAATAGTAGGGGGAGGGTTTGAAAGTGAGTTTCCAGTGAGGGTTGAAGTCCAAAGCCACAGCTTTGCTCCTGCTCTGCCTGAATTAGGTGTTGAACCTGGAACATGAGCATGTGATGATTCTCGGGCTCTGGGCTGTCTCTACAAAAATGGTCCTGTCTGGGGACTTGGTCACGATGTCCCACGGATGGGAGGTTTTATTTCAGTCCTTTGGTTAACTCGTTTCTCAGTTTTCGAAGTGTTGCTGCTTCTGTTTCCATTAAAGATCTGCTCTTGTGACAAAAAACACTGTGAAGGTCACTTGATCCCTGGGAAAGAAAACACAAGCTTTGTTTTTCCTCTCTCTAAAACAATCAATTTACAGACTCTCTCTGGGAATGTCAGGCATTGTACAGACACCCTAGGCTCTTGATGAAAGTTGATGTTGTTTTTTATGAGTTATATTCTCTTACTCTGCAGGAAACAGACATTTGTCTGCTTAATTTTGTTCTAGAAAAAAAGAAATAAGTGAGAAAAGACAAACAGCAGAATGTGGGTCCTGTTTTTCTCTGCTGGATGGACTTACCTGCTTTGCTTTTCCTTTACCTGTTGTCACCTCATGTTGTCAATCACCAGGGCAAATCTGACAGGTGAGTAAAGTGAGTAAAAAAAAATAATTTCCTCACTTGGTGAGTAAATTATTCCTGTGGGCTGGCTGGGGGTGAGGGTACCCAAAAGCCACGGGCATTCTGCTGGTCCTGCAGGAGAGTCTGCTCCACACAGGTGCCAGTGACACCTTCTGGTGCTAAGCTGGGCTCAGAAGAAGCATTGTTTCCTGCCAGGGTGAGAAACTCAGACCCACAGGCTGCGATGCTCGGGCTCTGAAGGCACTGTAAGGCTGCAGATGGTTCTAATTTGCTAAGATCTTTGAAATATGTGGATTTATTCTCTTGTCAGCCCCTGGGAATATGCATGTCCTGACTCTCTGCCAAGGCTCTGTGACCAATAAATGATCTCTGTGAGGTGGCAGAGGACCAGGCATGCATTTGGCAGGCAGGGGTGCCCAGCAGCTCTGCATGGCTCCTCTGCCACCCCAGGGAACCTCATTCCCTGTCTGTGCCAGCTGTGACACAGACCCAGCCACGCCAGTGGACACAGGTGTGCACTGAGTTGGCTCCAGTTTATTGTTTCCTATGAGAAAAGAGACCATATTTTAGCCATTAAAAGAACTCCAGACCAGATCCCAAAGCTTGATGCTTTGCCCTCCAGGCTTCTCCAGGCTTGCAGGAAAGCAGCTGTCAGAGAGCAGCACTAAAAAATCACAGAGTTCTCCAAAGATCTCCTGTCCACCTGCTGCTAGGGGTGTTTCACCCTAAAGTGACTCTAAATTGGACAAAGATGGATTTGATGGGTGCTCCAGGCGCAAAAAACTCTTGATATGTTTAAAGAACTCTAAATATAGGAAATAACCCCATTATTTCAACTATTGTCTGTGGTGGTGACTGTGGCTGTGTGTCACTGACCATGACCTGAGTCCATTTGCATCAGCTCTGCCAAAAATTGATAAAGATAAGTGGTATCATTCCAACTTTATAATGTAACAAGCAAATGAAGTAATTGCTCTTGTAATGGCTCTTAAAGTAGGTGTGGTCATTGATCCATTTTCCCAGAGGGAAGCTGCTGACAGATGTGGCACAATCCTGAGATCCTCTGTAGGATCTGAGCCAATTAAAGATCCCAAATGTTTTCCAAAGCACTTATCATGACTCTTGTCTGCCTGATAAGCTGGGATCTGTTGGTGGAGCTCTTTCCTGGGCTTTTTGGAGCAGCCCCATCTCCACTACCCTCCCTCTGTGGTTGGTTGCAAGTGGCAGCCCCAAGCTCAGCCTTTCTCTGTGTGACAGGGACACCAGGCCTGGACCCCTCTGGGGATCTGGCACATGCAAGGTTTTTAAATCTCCTTGCTCTGCTGTAATTACAACTGGAATTCTGGGGCAGAGATGCCCACATTGGGGATTGCTTTTAGAAGATGACGTTTCAGATTGAAAAAGCTTCAGTGCATGTGCTGGTAGGCTTGTTAATGAGTTTTTCTCTTAGAGCAGGAGTTCATTTTAACGTAGTTAAAACAAGCTAAAACATAACAAAAGTAGTTTTAAAATAATAAACAAAACACTTGAAGCAGAAGTTTTTTGGAGGATATATCATTATTCTGCAGCAGGTAACTGCAGATTATTTTGTACTCCCTGAAAATAAACATCCTTGTAGAGCTATTGTCTGCCTGTGAGTCAGCACAATAGAAGGAAACTGAATTTTAAGAAGTGTGAGTTAAATGCTGGAGATTGAGGAGACAAGGTGAATACCCTAAACATATATGAGAGAAACCTGGAGCTCAGCTCTGGATGGACAGCAGGTGACTTCTCCCTCGGCTGTATTTGATGTTTCATCCTGCACTATAGCCTCTTCCCTTTATTCCTTTTATCTATTGGCTCAGGCTCTGGGAAACCACTGGGAGCAGATCCAGCCCTGGAACTTTTACCCTAGTTTCTCTTCTGGAGCTCCATTAGTGGAAGGTTGAAAGGTCCAGGCTTTTATGAGAAATCAGCCTAATTCCTAACATAATAGAGCAAAAGGAAAGTGTCCCTTAAAGATTCAGGGAGCTGCACTCCCACTTGCAATTTTATGATCATATCACATCATGTCAAAAAATGTTTTCTCACTATTTTATGTCAACATGTTTGATTTCTCTCTGCTTTTATTATTTTAACACCAATGGCATCAACAAGCTGTGTTGATGCTGAGATTATGTAATCTATCTATCTATCTATCTATCTATCTATCACGTCATCTATTCCAAGGGTTTCCTATTTCACTGTTAAAACAACAATCATCTTCCTCAGCAGGGACCAGAGCTCTCCCAGGTGAAGCTACGTTCCTGAAAACAGGCACTGAACATTTTGGACTTGATAGGGTTTTTTTGGCTGCTCGATTTTTTTTTTTCTCCCCCAGTCTGGGGAAATCTTAAATTTGAAATTAAATTTTTATAAATTTTAAAATTTATAATTTAAAAATTATAATTACTTTTTAATAAAAATGGAAATCTTTCAGCAAAAGAAAATATTGATATTACTTCATGGCAAGGGCCAGTTTGAGCTGTTGCAGAGCAGTTCTGTGGCCATCTACAGTCAGTGTAACTTGCTCGAGAGCCAGGCTGATGGCTGAGGCTGAGTGCTTTTCATCCTGGGAGCTTTAATTCTTTTCAGTTGTGCTCCAGTTTGTGGTGCTCACCTCTGGATTGGTTCTCAGCTATTGCAAAGGGATGATTTCCTGATCACCTGAAGCTCTGCTTGGTGTCACTGTCCATCCCTCCAGGTCTTCACAAGCTTGGTTACCTTTGCAAGGGACAGTAGGTCACAGACTGGTGAGAAATAGTGGTATTATTCCTGGTGGAGTAGGGCAGTATTTTAGCATAGAGAAGGAGGAGAATGTCTTGTTATGAAATTTTTTCCTAGATCTTTCATTCCTTGGAGCATCTGTGTAAAAGCAAATCTTGTTTGGGAATGTGTGCAGCAAGTCAGAGTTGTGCAAATGGAAGGGATGGTGTAAAGAAGCCCTGAGGAGAACTGAGCATGGTCTGATAAAAAAATTCATAAACTTTCTGGAAATTAACCTAAAGGAATTGTGGGTGTGAGGTCCTGATGCAGCTCCTGACTGAATGTCTCTTGCCAGTGTTTTGCTGCAGTTTTGTGTTACAAGTTCCAGTGGTCTGGATTTGCACCAGTGTTGTGTTGAAATAAATCTACTCTGCATGTGATTTGGATGTTTCACAAATATTTTTAATTTAGCAATTATGTTTACATATGTTTATGGACGGAAAAATCCAAATACAGTGCCTTTTGGCTAACCCCATTGTGTTCCATCCATAATCCTTTAGAAACTCAGAGCTGTTTGGATTCAGCACCTGCTTCATCCACTTTCCCTCATGCTCTTCTGAGCAGAAAAAGGAACCAAGTTAAAACTCCAGGCCCACTTATACTTCTGTATATTTCAGAGGCAGAGAACATCCTGACACTTGTGGAGGGCAAACCAGCTCTGCTGGCCTGGGCTGGATCCCAACATCCCATCCCTAAGGATCACAGCAAGTAGCTGGTGTTCCCTTGGGATGGTCCTGCTGAGCAGGAAGGTGCTGGAGACTCCCTGAGCTGGAGTTCACATCAGTGCTGAAGAGCCCTGGATGCTGCACCTTCCTGCCATGGATCTGTCTAATCCCAGAGGTCCACTGAGAGTTTCTGGGCTGGCACCTTGTCCTGCAGAAAAAACCCTTCTCTCAATGGTTCTAAGCACAGACCACAGCGATGGCTTTTGTGGACCCCACTTTCTTGTCCTGCAAGGGACAGGGGAGGTGATATTCCATATTTTTCAGGGTCATTTACATCTTCATGGCCATCTCTTTCACATATTTTTTGTTCCTCTGGCCCTGCAGATCATATTTCCCACATTTCCCTGCTCCCACATTTGTGTATTTTTCAGATCTAGTTTATATTACTGGAGTATGAGCTAATGGCATGTGGATATGCTGTGGCTTTAGTTCTTCTGATCTGTGTTTCCTTCCTAACTCTTTCTGAAGTTTTCACTCAGACAGAACATGAGGAAATGGCCTCAAGCTGTACCAAGGAATGTTTAATTTGGACGTCTGGAAGAATTTCATCATTGAAAGGATTGTCAGGCTTTGGGAGGTGGTGGAGTCCCATCCCTGGAGTTGTCCAAGGAATTGCTCTGGGCTCGGTGACAAGGTGGGCACTGGGCACAGGTTGGACTCAATGATCCAGGTCTTTTCCAACTGAAATGATTTTGAGATTCCATGATAACTGCAGGTATCACTGAGCAATTTTTTGGCACATGATTTCACAATCACAAGAGTTGATTGTGGTTTCACTGCTGTGGTGGTCAGGCACTGAGTTAATTGACCACACTTCCTCAATTCATTTCCCATAAGACAAAACTCCCTTCCTGTTTGTGCCTTCACATCTGGATAACGAATTTACTGCCTTGTTAATAGAAGGAAAAAACTCAGTAAAGACTGCTGTATTTCTATGCCTATTTCTAAAGGGGAATTAAAACGTGAAAGGCTTCATTTGTCCCCCAATTTAGTTTGTACAGTCCTTGCTGGATAAGCAGTCTTGGGGATTAACAAAGCTGTGAGTTGCCAGGGTTGTAGTGCCTGAAGTCATGTTTCTCTCTGAAACAATCTTTTCTGTGTTGCACAACTGACAAGGCTTCAACTGCAAAATGTTAGCAGTAATGAGAAATATCTGTGTGGATCAATAAATGAGTATTTTGTGGGACTGGCCTGTAGCCTGTCAGCATCTGGCTGTGCCTCATGGAAGAAAAACACCTCTAGAGAAGACTGCAAGTCAGTGCTGGAGGAAATGGTATGAGTCCTCAGAGAGCACCAGTTACACCAAATGGAGTTGGAAAATTTAATAAAACTGTGCCATAGGGAAGAGTGAGACTTTGGTACAAAAGAACAACCAGAATTTGTTTGGATAAAGAGCTTCAAGTCATCTTTGTGCTGGGTGGGAAAGAGAAGCTATGCTCACATAAGGAAGTCCTTGGTTGCAAACCAAAAAACCCACTGATGTTTCAGAAATGATGTTGTCATCTGCAAGATCCTTTTACACCTTGAGCTGAAATTGCTCCATAGCTGGAATGGAGACCTCAACATCAGCATGGTCCAGGAGGGAGGGCTGGGGGTGAGCACAGCAGAGAGGGAAACACAGAGCTGCAAAGGAAATTTCCTCTTGGTTTTATTGTTTTGCTCAAGCAGGAACCGATGAGCCTTGCTGCAGAGTGTCTGTAGGGGAACTGCTCTGCAGAGAATGCCCACAAATGCCCTGCATTGTTGGGTGCTCCTTGGGCTGCAGTGAGGTTACCACTTTCTATCTCCTCAGTGTGCAGGAACTATAATAAAGGCACCAGCCTTCTCCTTTTGGAGAAGGAAAAAGGGTTCAAAATCTCCAGATGCCTGTACAAGAACAAGACAGGCCCAGTGGTGGCAAGGTGACAGATGTCAATAGCATTAAACCCCATATACATTTATCCTTTGGAACACCTGTAAGAAAAGTGAAACACTGGTTCTTCCTTTCCAGCAGGAAGCACTAATCTTACCTCACTATGAAAGCCCCCTGTGTCACAAAATTCATGTGAGATAGGAAATAGGTGTAAACTCCCTGGTTTCTTCTGCCAGAGCTGAAATAATTTCCTTTGAGAACAATATCCATATTGTCAATCAACCTTGTTATGAATGCCAAATTAAGGACAGTAGAGTTACATGCAAAGCCTGAATCATACAAGGAAGAATACTGAAGGACATAACTTTACACTGTTAATTTCTTTTCCCTCTTCCCTATCTGTGTATATTCTTCTTGGTTTTGCACAGGGCAGTAGACTGTACCATGTGAACAGTCTGGTTCATCCTCATGAGGTCTTGCAAACTTCTCCTCTGCTGTCTGTGATGCTGTGATTGCATTCTACTGCTCCTGCTTATTTTTGCAGACTTTAATTCCCCCTGGCAGGTTTGCTTGGTGCTGCTGAGCAGCACGCTTGGCTTTTTGCTAGCCTGCAGTAGAACACCTGCAAGGGAGCAGGGGTGTAAAAACTCCTGAGTTTTGTGTCGGGAGAAATGGTTTAACAACTGATTTCACACATCCTGGGGAGGTGGCTTTGGTTTCTGAGCTGTTGCTGGGAGGTCTGTAGTGCTGGGACTAAGACTGAATATCAGGGACAACAGGATTAAAACTCTGTATGGGGTCTTGAGCTGGTTTTCCTGGTTTGCTATTTCAGCAGTGCTCCCTCCCGTCAGTAAGCAATCTGCTCCCCTGCTCCCTAGGTTTTACCAGATGTGGTGGGAAAGATGTCTCCTTTTGCCTTTTGGATTTTGTTATTCTCTTGGCAACCCCTGAATTTAAATTCCTCAGAGGGCATATGAGCTGCCCTGAGATACCAGGGAACACGTCAGGTGGGTCATTCATTGTCTTTTGAGTTTCCAGTTGTGCTCTTTGCTTTGGAGCAGAAACACAACTGTGTGTGTCTTCATCAGTGGACATGCTTTGCAATTCCTTTGGTTCTATTTTGAGACAAGAATGCCCAAATCCATAGAATCTGCATCCTATGGATGGAGACATGAATGTGAGCAAGTTGCTTGTCTTCTAGAAAGAAGGTGGCTGAGGAGGCAGTGAAATACCTGTCAGGCACACTGACCTAGGAGCAGGTTGGAGCACTTAGTAACTATCCTGGTGGCAGCTTTCTTCTCAGAATCCCAAAGCTGGTTTTGCTTTAGCAGAGGATAAAGTGAAACACAGGAAGGGCAGGATTTTCCAGATCCCACTGAGTGACCTACTGTGAGCTGGGATGTGCTGCTGGGTGATCTTCAGGCTTGCAGGCCTCTTGGGTGTTGCAGACTCAAAAAAAGGACATACAACCATAAGTAAATATACAAATTTCTCAGTCTACCAATGCTTCACTGTCCAATAAATGGTCCCAATGGAACTTGTAGCTGGTTATTTCCAGGGTCTGGACTGGAGGAAGGGAATAAAAATAAAATATGTAGTCTGGGAGCCAGCAGAGCTGTTGCTGCTGTTCCTCTCCTGAGTCATGTTCTCTGTTTGATTAAAGACAAATGGGGACAGCATGACAGCTTAAAGCTCATTTTTCTTTACTTGAGTATTTCCCCTTGCACAAAAAAGACCCCATCCTGCTGCTGCAGGCAGCACTGTGTTTGCTTGGCCTCTGGCAGGGCAGGGATGTGCAGAAGAGCAGTGATTTTCAGCTGGCAGAAGGTGAATGAATCCCTTTGTGCTGGGGTTGGAAGGACTGCAGCACTGTTTTCTCAGACCTGTGAATCTTTTGGTGAGATCCAGTCTCCCACAGAAGCCAGATGATGGGGTTCTGAAAGCAGCTAAATCTAAAATTGGAGTATCAGTCATTCAGACCTGCCCCATCCTGTCTCACATTGTAGAGGCCTGTGCTTTGGAGAACTGGAAGGATTTGCTCATTGCTGTTTCTCCCAGACAGCTGCTTGTAACTCACTTCAAGCTGATGAAATCATTGAAGTGTTTTCAATTATGGTCCCAAATGGGCAACCCCAACTTTCCCAGAGATTGAAAAAATTACTTCTAGGCCATTTGTG
Source organism: Lonchura striata (assembly GCF_050655825.1). NCBI lineage: Eukaryota > Metazoa > Chordata > Aves > Passeriformes > Estrildidae > Lonchura > Lonchura striata. The sequence continues at coordinate 13,751,213 of NC_140720.1, forward strand.
TGTGAGACATCACTACAACAGCAGTTTTTATGAGCTGGGCAGGTCATGGCAGCAACCACTTGTATTTTGATCTTTCCTGTATTAGCTGGCTGGGGTTCAGCTTTGTAGTGTTTGCATGTATCACATCCACTTAGGGGGCAGTAATAAAGCAAAGAAAACGTGTGCTTTGCACTGGACTTTGTCTATGCAGTTCAGAATACAACAAATAGATGAAGGAGGATGAGGCTAATTGCAAATAATCCTCAGTAGTGACTTCCAAGGAGTGTTCAAATTAGGCTATGACTGTCACAGGCTCTAGGAAAAAGTAAAGAAATTAAATTTTCCTCTTGTCAGAGTGAGCAGACTCACAGAAGTAGGAACAAGGCTTGGAAATAAAATCATAGAACTGACTGGGCAGGTTGTATTGGAAAGGGATGAGTCAGGGTGGGCAAGACACAGCTCGTGGTGATGACTCAGGCTGTAAATCTCCCCTGCAGCCAAAATCTCAAAGATAAACTTGTGTTTATGTTGCAAAAGAAAACAAACACTGAGATGAAAACCTGGAGTGCTTGAAGAGGAAGAGAAAATTGTTTTTTTTTTCTGGAGCTCCTTGGCCCCAGGGGAGTCAGAGGGCTGGGCTGGGATGCCCCAGTGGTGCCATTTAGCAGCAGCTTGGTGCCATCTCTGCCTGGTGTCAGTTCTGGCCTTGGGCCTTGTGATTTCCAATGAAATCACAAGTGGGTAGGCTGCCTCTCTGTCTGTGTGTCTGTCCATGAGTCTGTCTGACTGCACTGCAGGATGGCTGCTTTGGGCTCCAGTGCATAAACCCTTGTGGATTTGCTGCCTGTAGGACAAATCTGCAAGTAGGAGCAGCTTACCCAGAGGGCATTAGGCCCCTCTACACATCCCTGTGTCTTAGGACAAGATGGCCAGGGAAATATCAAATTTCTTTAAGATGATTTTGAAAGAAGCTGTGTGTCTCCTTTTATGGGCTGCTCAGAGGACTCTTTTTAAAGTCTTAAGATCACACAAACAGAATCACTGGGTTGGAAGAGACCTTCAAGGTCATCGAGTCCAACCCAGTCCCAGCACCTCAACCAAACCCTGGCACCCAGTGCCACATCCAGGCTGGTTTAAACACACCCAGGGATGGGGACTCCACCACCTCCCCAGGCACTTTATCACCCTTTCTGTAAAAAAATTTTTGTAATATTCAGCTTATATTTCCCTTGGCAGAATTTAAGACTGTAGATGATTAGTTAATGCATGACAAGGCATGTCATTGTGTTGTTCTAAAGAAGTCAGGGTGCTGGCAGCTGAAAAATTTAACACAACACCAGTTTTTCAGCTGAGGAGGTGTTTTACAGCCCACTGTATATCTCAATATGTTACAGGGGTTTATAGGACGTTAAACCACAGCTTTTCTAGAGGTTAGGGGAAAGGGCAGGGAAATGATCCATTAAAACTTACAAATTTATGTCACCACTGAAGAACATTTATAAGGACATCTGGCTGTTACCTTAAAAGAAACTTAGAGAAGGGTTAGACATTTCTCTGTCAGTCAGAAACCCTGGGTACCACATCTGCCACACAGTGGGAATCCCTGACTGGAGGGGGCTGGGGGAGGATGCAGTGTGCTCTGCCTATCCATGGATGCTGCAGAGAATTTCAGACTTTCTGTGCTGACAGGCACTGACCCACAAGAGAACACTGCATTTGACCTGAGGCTGTGGAGAACCTTCCAAAATGGAATGATAGAACTGGGATTGCGGGTGTGGAGTTTGATTAAAAATGTGTAATATCACAGGGTGGAAAACTTAAGAGTTTAAGGGTTTAGACTATAGTAATAGATATAAAGCAATATGGAGGGTTTAGGGCAGAGGCTGCTCCTTCTTCTTCACCTTCTTCTCCATGGGTTGGGGTGATTTTTTGTAACTGGATTAAAAAGTCCCCATTGCGGCCATGGGTGGTTGGTTATTGGGTTAAAAGTAAAAATAAATGAGGTGTCATTCCCTAATTGGACAGTTTATCCTTCAAAGGCCATGTAGAGAGAGAGATGGAGCTCCATTTTTAGTTTGTTAGAGTGAAGTGCTGTAGAACTCATGGTTTGTGAGACTGTGACACAGATCAGAACTAATAAACATTTGACTCCCAAACAAGAAATTCCATCTCACGCATTTAATCCCAACCCTGGCAAAAAGAAATAAAAACAGCTATCTTAGAAGGTTTATAATTATCCAGCATCCATTTGCAGAAGGCAGCTTCCTCCACCTGCTTTTGGGTCATGCTCATCTGATTTTTGACCTGAAAGGAAAGGGCATGGGGTAGAAAGTAGAAAACCTGAGCCAAAACCTCTAGGAATGTTAGAAAGATGCAGCACCTGGAGTAAAGCTCAGGGTAGGTGGGGGAAGTAGATGTGAGAATGTACTGGGGAGTGATGTTAATTCAATTCTGAGTGTGATTATTACCCGGGGTCTCAACCATTCTGTTTTTGATGTCCTGAGCCTGGCACCTGAGTAATGGCAGCCAAATGTCCTGGTGCTGGCTGGAGCATCTCTCTACAAGCCCTGAACTCTGCAGCCAAATTTCTGCTCTGGTGATGCAGAAACCTCAGGGAACTGCACCTGGTGCATCTGGGAAAACCATGCCTGACAACAGCTTCCTTGTGTGAGCAGCTGTCTGATTGTACACAGGTGTTTGACTAGTGAATTATTTGATCACTTGAATTACAAAGATAACTTCTGTGATACTGCCTTCTTTGCCATAAAAATATATGGCCCTCATTATATGTCAGCCATAAATTACTCCATGCACCGTTTTCATGACTACCAGACTAGCAAGGGAGTCCCTTCCAAACATGAAAGTGGAGGTTATACAGGTGAGATTTGGAAACCAAACTCTACATGACTTATTTGCTTTGTCTCATGGGCTCAGACACCTGGTATTTCAGGAGAATAGAAATTTCCTTATGTCCTCTTTAGCTCTAGGGAAACAAAGATTTGTTAAGGTCAACATGGGTTTTTTTTTCATAGATAATCAAAGAAAATATGGGTCTCATTCTGGATTTAATTTCCAGCTTTCTCTTTTCTGATCCTTTTCTTTTATTAAAGAAAATGTAACAGCTGGCTTTGATATGACACAATAAGTAAACAACTTATTCTGATAAATTGTTTTCTTTTTCCTATCACAGAAGGCTTTGAAACTTGTTTTGAACCATGATGGAACTGCTTTGTCCAAAATACTGTTGGTTCACATAATCACAGAATAGTCTGAGTTGGAAAGGACTCTTAGGTGAATATATTTGGGATCAAACCCAAAACCCTGGCATTATTAGCACCTGCTCAGACAACTCAGCAGGTCTCAGGTTGTATCTCTGCAAAACTGGAGGGGTTTTGGATCTCGGTTTCTGTGTATTCTGCTCTCTGGGATGCTGTTGGGTACTGACTGTGCCATAGCAGTCAAGAACAGCTCCCTTGGACATGCACAGAGGGTGCCCCAATGCTTGGAAAAGGTGGCCGTTTCTCCTAAAAAGACATCAAAGCTTTTTGAAGTCAGAGGATCACAACAGCAGATACAGTTCTGGTTTGGCACTCTTGGAAGAGCGTGTTCTAGGAAATGCCTGCCTTTTAGAGGAAGCTCATTTCCAGATTTTGCTGAAAAAAACGCTTTGGAGCACTGCCACAGACACTTAAGCTGCTGATGTGTATTTCTTGCAACACAATGGTTAGTTGCATTCCATACAGTAATTTTCCAAACTCTGCTATTGGAGTTTGGAAAAACAAAACCAAAAATCAGCTGTGGAAGGAAGAGAGGTGCTTTATTCACACTTGCTGTCTCCCCAGACCAGATTACTGTTTCAGGGTGATTCAGCCAATATCTGCAGCTCTAAACGGGCGACAGTGAAACAGAGCACAAGCACAAACAGTTCATGATCTTGTCTTGTAGGGAGAGCAGCTTCTTGGCAGGCTTCAAAATAACTCTCCCAACCACTTAAATTTAAAAAAGAAATAATAAGAGAAGATGCTTAATACTTGGGAAGGTGACTGGATCATCCTATGAATGAATGAATGAGGGAGTTTTGGGTGGCTACACAGGTGCTGGGCCTGGTACAAGCTCCTGGCAGCAGGGGCTGCTCTGTGTGCCACAGCACAGGCTTGGTGGGCAGCTGCTGGGTTGGGCCTTGTTGCCTTGTGATGTTCAAGATCACCTTAATTTGCTCCATCCATGGATCCATCCATGGATCAATCCATGGATGGATCATCCATCCATCCATCCATCCATCCATCCATCCCTCCCTCCATCCATCCATCCATCCATCCATCCAATTGTGCTGTTGCTGGAGGAAGTGTTATGGTATCAAGATGATCCTGGTTCAGAAATCCAGCACCCCGTGGATTTCTGGAGCAGGGGACAGCACATGGAGGACATCAGACCATTTCCATGTTCATCAGAAGAAAAGCTGGTGGAAAGTTTGTGTCCTGGCAATGGGGTCCTGCTCTGCAGCCCTGGGAACTAACGAGGCTGAGGATTCCAGACCTACGGGGAGCCTACAAGGGAGACAGAGAGGGATTTTACAAGCACATGCAGTGACAGGGCAAGGGGAAATGGCTTCAGATTCATGGAGCAGCTTTAGATGAGAGATTAGGAGGAAGTTGTTTTGCTCTGAGGTTGGTGAGGCCCTGGCACAGGTATCCCAGAGAAGCTGTGGCTGCCCCATCCCTGGAAGTGTCCAAGGCCAGGCTGGATGGGATTCTGGACAATCTGGTCTAGTGGAAGGTGTCCCTAGTGGGTGGGATTAGATCTTTAACTACACCTCTAAGTTCCCTTCCAACCAAAGCATTCTGTGATTCTGTGATTTACCTTGTGCCCAGAGCATGAGGGCATTCCTGAGCTGTGCTCCCCCATGGCACACTGAAGAGGAGCTCCTGTAGCACAGGAGGCTCACCCTGTGGCTGCATCTCTCTTACTGACCGTGACCTTGTTTGGAACCTTAATGATTTAAGGTTCCAAAACCTTCTCCAACTTTAAATATTCTATGATTCTAAACAAAAGATCAAAATTGTCTACGGTCCATCTGTGCTTGGGGTTAAGAAGTTAATCTCCTCATTCCTGCCCTTGGTCACTCTTCTGCCTCCAGGGCAGCTCCTGGAAGAGGAGATATCCTCATGAGGTGTCCATGGGGGCTTAGCACAAGCTCTTTCTGCCTACAGCATCTTGGGTAGCTGTTGTCTTGGTTTGGAAAGACAGGTGTCTGTTAAGGAAGACAGGAGCCTCCTCTGAAATGGAAAAAAAAAATTTAGGAACCCCCCCCCCCCCCCCCCACTCCCTCCAAATTGTTATAAATTTGAAATTAAGGGAGGCTCTCATATGGGAGCAGGAATAACAATTCTTTATTAGGGAAGAAAATATAAAGATAAAATAAACAATGCAGTGAACCCAAACAACACTGACAGAGTCAGAATACAACCTGACACCCTGTTGGTCAGGGTGTTGGCAGCAGTCCAGTTGGGAATTGTGGCTGCAGTCCTCTGGAGTGTCAGGTGTGGCTCTGTTGGAGCAGTGATCCTGCAGAAAAGGGTGCAGTTTTCCTCTGAAGAATCTGGAGAAGAGGCAGCTGTTCCTCTGGGAAATCCAGTGCAGGAAACAGAAACTCAAGATTATATCCAGGTAGGAACGCCTGGCTCCTCCCTCTGGGTGGAGCATCTCACAATGGGATGTTCTAGTTCTTGTCAGCCACGGAGTGACATTCAATATCCCATTATCAGCAGATGTCTCCCCTGAGAGAGGATTGGTTTGTGGAAAAGATAAAGAAAACTGCCCAATTAAGAGAAGATAACTGCCACACCTCTAACAGATGGCAAGTGAATGCATCTTGCCTTGCAATCTAGGACACCGTTGATTTCTTCTGCAGTAATTCACAGGTGCCAAAATAATGGTTTTTCACAGTAGGCTCTCCTCTAATACTTCTGAGCAAAGCTGAATGTGCATGCTCAGCTTTGGAGGGTAACATTTTAACCAAAACCAGAAAAGAACTTTATTTTTTCTTGTGGCAGCTGATTGGTGAGTGGTTTGGCAATAAAAGCATTTATGACCCTACAATGGCTGTCATAAAACACTGGGCTTATCCTTTTTATGTTCCAGCCATGCATTACCTTATGTGTCTTGTTCATGTACCTCATTAGCAGGGGAATTTCTCAACTCCATGAAAGTGAAGATAAGTGAGATTTGGAAGCCAAAATCAAGGACAAAGCACACTGAGACCAACAGTCTACTGCGACAAAGACTGTTAATGCTGAGACCTGGGAAAGATCCCTATGCTGCCTTATTACTTTTATTTTCCCAGAACATGAAATAAGAGAAACAAGATGTTATAGTTCCTTGAAACAAAAAGTAATAGAAGCCCAAAACACTTCTTGTAATCATGCATATAGATAAGAAAAACTGAGGTTCTTTTGTGTTCATAGTATTTAACTTTCATATTTTCTGGTTCATTTATCATGTTGAGTTTCTGGGTAAAATTCTGGTTAAAGTTAACATTGGTATTCTGGGCCAATAATTCTGAATTCAGCTAGAAGGGATTTTGTGCTGTCAGGATGGAACAAATAAAAGATTCCTTGGCCTTACGAGAAGGTTCATGTTGGAGATTCTCTCTCTTGGAAGTTGAAATGAAGCCTTGTTCAGGAGTGAAAGTTTGTGGGATTATTACAATATAAATACAATTTAATTAATAAGGAGAAGTTTCTTACTGAAGACATAAATTACTAATACTTTTTTCTATATATCACACGGTTTAGAGTCAAAGGATGCAGTGCAAACTCTGTAAAAACCAAAACTTCTCCAAGCAGTTTTTGGGTACTGATGATCTTTGCCCGTTCCTGATAATTCTAAATTAGGCAGCTTATGTTACCCCTGAATTTCTGCCCTATGCTTGCAGAAAGTTGATGTTTGAGGAACTTGGTATCCCTCAGAGGGAACAGTGAAAATGAAAAATCACATTATGCCTGGGCCAGGGGAACTCAATGTTGTGTCTCTAAGGAAGAGGTGAATCAGAAACAACTCTTGTGTGGTTTATTACCAAATCCTGTTCTTGAACACTAACCCTTTCTGTGAAAATTAATCAAGAGAAAAGAAAAATTAAAATTTTGAGTCATATTCCCAGAATATTGCTATCTTCAGTGGTGCCAGCTTGCACTAGAACAGCTGCTATTTAGTTTGGCTGGATTTGAGTGAAGGGTTCAGTCCTGTTAGCACTCCTCAAACCAAGCAATCTTCTGGGAACCCCCAAACCCCCCAAATTGTATTTTTTTCTGCTACATTTCATAACTGCAGCTTGTTTCCTTGTTGTGATTCACATCCCATTTTACAACATATTAAGGCAGTCCTGGCTGAGCAGTTCAGCCCAACTTCTCTAGAGATGTAGAAAACTTATATATATGGTGAAGGTGATCCTTCTGGGCCAGGGCAGGATAACAAGGGCACAGGATAAGGGAAACAAGGGGTTTTGTTGTTGGTTTGTTTGGTTTTAGCTGTGTTTATTGTAGAGGTGGTTTGGGTTTCTCTTTGAGAAAATGTTTCCAATTTAATGTCCTGAGCCTGAAACATGAAAGTGAAATGGCAGACAAATGTCCCAATTTTGGAGCATTTTTTTAACACACAGCTGCTGCCCTGAGCTGGGACTGTGAGAGCAAAGCCCAAATTCACTGGAGGGGCAGTGTGGGTGTGCAGCACACTGATCAAATTGAAGGCTGATCAGTTCTATATGATAAATAAAAATAAATAAATAAATAAATAAATAAACCCCTGAAACTGAGTTTCCCTGAGGGTCAGCCTCCGTTTCTTCCACTACACAAGGGCACAGGTGCTGCAATGCTCAGCATAAACCAAGCACGTGAATCCTTCCAGCAACACTCCTTTTATCCCAGAGCAAAATCTGCAAGCAGAAACTCTTTGAACTTTCTGAGTTGAGGGTCACATCATAAAAACAAGGACAAAGTGCAATAAAAGAGTGGTGCGGTGAAAGAGTGAACTGTGGACTGGGAGAAAACATTGCTATTATGATATCTAGATAAGTTCCTGCAAATTTCCAGCATTTCCTGCAAATTCAACATTTCCTGCAAATTCAACATTTCCTGCAAACTGCAGCAGCTCTGGCACTTACAGCAGCACAGACTTACCTGGTTGGCTTTGCTCTGTGCCACTGCTGGCCTGTACTTCTGAACTGAAAGCGAAAATGCAGTTTCTCATGACACCAGGTTGCATTAAGTGTGGGAGGAGCCAGTGAAATGGGTTTTTCTCTGAGGTCCATTGACTTCTTGTTTCCTTTGGAAGAGGAGCTGAATGATTTGGGATCTGGAAAAGTTGCACAGGCACTTGGAGAAGGGAAGAGGCATGAAGGCATCCTTGGACACAAACAGCTTCTGAGGTACTGTCTTCTTCTTTAGAGGGTCCTGTCTTCCACCCCGTTCTCTTACAAATTCTTGCTTTCTTGTTTCACAGCAGGCATTCAGAAACAGGCACTGAAATGTCTGTGGCAGGAGGGAAATTCTCAGTGTGCTGCACGTTTTCTGCACAGGGAAGAAACGTGCTGCTGGTGCTGGTGATGTTTGTAGCTAAATAATCCCACATCTGTAGCCCAGACTGGCAACTTCCAGAGAGCTCTGTGTGAGCTCACACTGATTGTGGGAATGCAGAAACCCAACAACTTCCTCTTAGTGTATTTATATAAAAGTGTGAGTGACCTCTGAAATAATAGAATAAATGAATTAACAGCATTTTCCTGTTCATGTAACTCCTGAATAATTTTTCCGTATCCATTAATCCTTTTTTCCTCATTGCTCCTTAGCATGTCCTGCTAATATCTTCTTTTCCAAAAGTTCTTTTCCAAAAGTTCCATCCTGTCATGTTTGCAAATAAGGAAGAATTTGTCAGAAGGGTTGAAGGAGAAATCCCTACAGCTCTTCTTTTCAAGGAGCTGATTGTGCATTTCCCCACATCCAACCTGACTAATGAACAATCCAGCCTGGCAGCTCTGGGGTCAGAATGAAACTAAACGGAACCAAAACAAGAAGCATTAGTGGTTTTAAAATAGAAGAAGTTAAACCATTGAAACACTTAATTCTACTTAATGTACTGCAGGCAGGAAAAAAAAAATGTTACCAAGGTTTTATAATGCTGCAGAAATTTAGTTTCAGAGCAGGTGAAGGAAAGCCAAAATGTGCTTTACACTTAGGATTTTTTGCAGAGATTTCTCAGCTCAACCACGATGTCCTGCTGATTGCTCTGTCTGCAATGCTTGTTGGAGCTGTAGAAACCAACTGCAGTCAAATGCTCACTCAGGAAAAAGCTGCTTTATCCCCTCACATTATTTTGTATTGGTTTTTTTATTTGTCTTTATTGCAAGGGCTTGTTGTTAGTGGTGTACAGCAAACCATGAAAAGGAAACGTGAAGGAAATGTGATAAGGAAAGTGATACCAAAATTCTCTTATGTAAACAATTCTCCTTTTCTGAGAAAGAGAGTAGAAAATAAAATCTGTATGGTCTTCCAAAGTTCCTTGAGTTTTATTCTGTTGCTGCCTTACTTCCTTCAATAGTACTATTTTCTCCAGGCTGACTGCACCTTGAGCCTTTCCCACGGGACCTTTAGGGTTCCAGATACATCTTTTAGAAATTCTGGTGTCTTGTTCCACCAAGCTGGTTCTGACCATAAACCCACAGACCAAATTGCTCCTAAAGCAATCGAGCCCCGGGTATGTGGCTGGAAGAGAGGTGAGAAAAGGCAGTGTTTACAGCTGGGTTTTGTGTGTCTGTGACTGTGTTTGATGGTTGTTTGGAGAGGGGAGGATGTGAACCCTGGGGCAGCAGCTCTGCTCTGCTGGCTCCTGGGGGTGTTGGGGGGACTCTGCTCTGGTCACTTTGGGGGTCCCCACTGAACTGTGCCAGAGGCAGAAAGCCTGAGGACACACACGGGAAAGGCAGTGACCTGGTTTAACTTGTGCTGGAGTAGGAGGAAACATGGGTCATCAGATTTTAACTTGGAGAGTGAACCTTTGCTCTGCTGAAAATGATGTTCATGCATTGGAGGTTGAATTTTCTCCTTCTCTTGGCAAACACTGGAGGTTTTTTTATTGTTTTGTGTTTGTTATGACGCTGTGGGGATAAGGAAAAGCCTGAGAGTTTCAGGTAGTGATGTTTCCCCAAACAGATCCTTTCAAAACCAAAGCCAAAGGACCTTGTTAGGGCACTGCAGATTTCCTGTTAAGTCCTGCTGGTGATCTCAGGTGGGCTGGTTCAGAAAACTTCAGAAGCTCTGATAAGTGAAAGTTTCTATTACTTTGAAAAAGAAAGGGGAACGGGCAAAAAAACAAAAAAACAACAAAAAAAAAACCAACAACAAAAAAACCCCAAACAACTGGATGGAAAATATTTTCTGTCCAAAGAATGTGTTTCAGTTTAGATTTAAGTGTTTTATTTAAGTGAATTTAAAACTGATGTCAGGAGCTGTCCAAGACAGCTGGAGAGTCTCCAGATTTTAAGACAGGTCAGTGGGGGCAGAGATTTGCTGGATGGTGTTCTGGCTGAAGCTGAAAAGAAGAGGGGGAGAAGGAGGGAATGTCACCAGAGAGAAGAAGAAGGGACATGTCCTTTGACCAGAATAAGGAGAGGGGCGAGAAGACTACACAAGAGAGGACCAAATAAATGAGGATACAAGATACAAACCTCACACTGAAAACTACTGGGCAAAACCCAAATCTTAACCCCTGGGCAAATAACTCTGCCAGATGTGCTGCAGCTGTTCTGTGCAGCAAACATTCCCTGGGGTACAAATCCTCTGGAGGCATTTAAGAAACAAGAAGAGGTGTCACTGATCTAAGTGGTGGATTTGGCAGTGCCGTGGTAACAGCTGGACTCGAGGGTCTTTTCCAAACTTCTGATTCTGTGATTCCAAGATTGATGTCAATCCCTTGGAACTCTGCTTATCTGCAGGGTAGGAGGGCCAGGCAATGTTAACTGTGCTTTGGGAATCAGGAAATGAGATAAAGTCATGTGTGAAATATGAACGATCAGGGAAAAAAATAATTTAAAAGAGAGGATGAATTTTTTATGCATGGGAAGAGGCAGTTGAATTTTTGAGGAATGAATTTTTTATGTAAGAGAAGAGATTGTTGTTGACACCTGGTGGGACCAGAGGAAATCCCTGCAGGACTGTCCAGGTGATCAGGATGAAGTGCACAGAGGTGGTGGAAGAGGGTGTGTCCTTGGGTTGTGTTTCTCCTGGCTCACCTGTTTCTGGGAAATGGGGTAGAACTCTCAGCAGGTCGAGATCTGCACAGATCATAACAGATAAGAGATAAGCATTTATTAACGTCTCTTGAATGTATAATTAGGAATTAGCATATAACTAATCTGGAAAGTTCCTCAAAGTACTCCTCAGGTAGTGGCAGCAAAAGAAAAGTTGTTTTAATGAAAGCTTTTGATGAAAAGCTTCTTTTCATCAAAAGGAGAAAAAGGAAGAAAGCAGTTTGTATTTTCCAGAGCTACTGTGCTGAGGAAAGTTAGGTGAATTTTCTATAATTTTTTCTTATTTGGCAAGTATTTTACATCATCATACATACATAAAGCATACATCACAAAGTCGTGACAATTTTATTTAAATGAAAACTAACTTCTGACTAAATCCAAGGATGTTTTGAAAAGAAATACCAAGTTGTTGTTTGTTTGTTCATTTGACGTGAACAGATATTTCCCATCAGATCTCCTAAACTAAAAATATAATTCGATTTGACAGTAAATATGTCATCTTGGGCCAAGTGAAACATTCATTCAGCATAATTGATTTTATGGATGGATTTCCATTCAGCATATCCATCTTAATTATCTGGTGTGTTTTGGAAAACTGGAGAAAACTTTGGAACTCAGAAACTCAACTTGGGAAAATCTGACAGCAAATCAAGCTGTTATTTGCTGCTCCTGCTGAGGGCTGTGTGCAGGGTCACTGCCTGGGGGAACACGTGGACACGGAGCCTCCTGCCCAGCAGGTCAGGAAGGATTTCCCTCTCCCTGCAGAAGGACCTCGTGTCTCCTGCTGCTGTGGATGAGCCAGAGGTGCAAAGGGCTGGGAGTTGGCCCTTGCAGAGTGCAGTAGCAGCTGTGTGAGCAGAGTGAGGGTTCCTCTGCCTTGCTGCCATCCCACGACCTGGGCTGGAAGCAGCTGCCTGGCATTTGGTCCGTGAGCTGTTATCTTTTTGTCTGGACAAAGAGCACAGAGGCCCTGGGTGCCAAGCACTGCCTTTAATTCCCCACAGGGAGAAGACTGAGGAGAGAGAAGCCTTCCCTGGCACTGTGGAGGATCTGGGAGGATCTGGGCAGCCCCATGGACTCTCCCCATCTCCTGCACTTGGGTTTCCTGCTCCTGGCTCTTGCTGCTCCCCGTCCAAGTGAGTCTCTGTGCTTGACCTCGGTGCTTTCCCCTGCACTTCCATAGCCCAAAACCTCTGAAGTGTTAGGAGAAACTCAGCTATGCCCAGTTAAAAGCAAGACCATAAAGCTTCCAAAGTGAGAAGAGAAATGAAGGAGGTGAAGGTTGATGTGTCAGACCTGTCACAATCTCCTCTTTTGGGAGGGGTGACAGTTTGGGTCTGTCTGATGTCCCAAAGGACTGACTCTTTCCTGGGAGGGTCTGAGGGAGGAAACCTGGGACACGGCACCCAGACTGGGCAGTGTGGCAGCTGAGCTCGGAGCTTCAGTGGTCCTGGGAGCTGGCAGAGTGTTGGAGGGACACCTGCTGGGATTGTGCCAAGGAGTTTGGGAAGGAAAGAGGACAAGAACAGGTGAGCTCAGCAAGAGAAACATCTTTCAACTCACCTCCCAGGTTGCCAGATAAAAACAGAGTGTAAGTAGTGGGTAATTCTATCATGTTTCTACCCCAAAAGTTATCCTGGGAACTGGCCCCAGTACTGTATAAAATTTTCCCATTGGCAGACAGTGTCTCCAAAGCCATGACTAAGCTTGTCCACCAAGACCCATCTTGTTCTCAAACACTAAACATCCAGGGAGAAAACTGGTGGAAATTTTTTTGTTTGTTTGTTTTTTTTGTTTGTTTGGTTTTTTTAATTATTTTTTTTTTCTGATTTAGATATTGCCATGTCCAGTGTTGGCCCTGCTGACAGGTCACAAGGCAGAATTACGACAATCTACTACTGCAAGGACTATAAATACTGCACATGCAAGAAAGACCAAAACGATTTAAAAAATTTTACAAGAATTGCTGAAATACAAAACAAGAGAAATACTATGTCAGATGTACCAGTTGAGTTGGTGAACAACAAATCACACATCACTGTTTGCTTTGAGAATGCAGATTCCTCTCCTGAAGGAATGTATGGCCTCTACTCAGATGAAACAGGTCAACCAAAAATCTGGTGTGGCAACCTGAATTCTGGAGGTATGCTGTGCTGGGAACCTGGTTATTAACTGATGGAAAACTTACTTCTGGGTAGGAAACTGAACTGTTCTTTATTTGGGCAGACAGCGAGACTTGTGAGTGAATAAACTGGAATGATTTGGTTTCTTCTGTGAAAAACAAAAAAGTCATAAAGTAATTCACAAAAGTAAATGCGGTTCTTTCATGTCAAACATTGCTTAAAACTACACTGGGAGAGATTCAGATAAACACAGATTATTCTGATTTATAAAGATATGTTTTTATTTTAGGGCTTTTTTTTAGCAACAGCAATTCCCATGATGAAATTCTGTGCCATGTTGCAATGTCTGAATCCCACCTGCTTCAGCCAGAGCACACCCAGACCTAGGTCCAGCCTCAAGAGCTGCTCTGTGCTGCTCTTCTGTCCAATTCAATAAACACCCAGGAGCATCTTTCCAGCTTCCTCACAAAACTGCCAAAACCAGGAATTCAAACACTTGTCAGTACATGGAGCAAGTGGCTCCATGAGGGCAAAACTTCATGGTGGTTTGGATTGCAGGGGTGTGACTAAGCTGAGCTCCATCCAGGTCAATGACATTTCTATCTGTAGTTGGTTTTCTGAGAGCAGCTTTCAGCACCTCTCCTATTGGAGTTTCAGCATCCTTTCTAATTTTCTTGCTGACGGAAGAGAAGAAAAAGTGTTCTCCCCTGAGTATGATTTTATTTAGCCTAACTATTCCTCCTGTATTTAATTTCTGGTCACCATAAACCATTTCTCTCCTGTATTTATGCTCCACAAAATATCTGCATGCTGTCACTATGGTGTAAAACACTGGTGACACTGAAACATTCACAGTGAAATCTGGAAATTGCTGTAGGAAGGGATGCCTGTGTCCCCTGAGAGGGGAAGGGGTGGATGTATAGGTGAAGGTAGGAGGGAGTTTCCAGTTTCTCTCAGAAGAAGAATAAGCTCAATAATGGCACAGTGAGATGTAGGGTTGGTAGGAGATGCACTCCAGGGGGCTGAGTAGAGATTTACTCAGCTACTACTAGATATTTACAACAAGCTGCTTCCTTGTTCCTCTTCTTTGGTTCCTATGGGTAAAAGGCAGCTGCAAAATATTTGAAGATTTTTTTTCTTGCATAAAGGTAATGATAAGCTCTTTACAGATGTTTTGTTATTCTTAACTGCATGTGAAAACTTTCTTACCTTCTTCAAACATTTCCACTCTTGATCCCCAGAACACCTCATTAGCTTTGGTGGGAGGGAAATCTAATGACAATAATTGATTGGGACTGTTCAGGAATGAAACATCTTCAACTCGTAGCAATCATAGCAATCTCCAACATTTTGTGCAACATTATCCACTTTTTAAATCTATTAACCTCTTCAACATCTTTAGCCCTTCACTGAAGATCTTCTACATGATTCATATTTATAATCAAAAATTTTTACCTTTCATTTTTCTCAGGAAATGGAGGAGGTAACATCAATACTGAGGAGAAGAATGTTTGCTGTGAAGCAGAGGCAGTTGCCTGGAATCACAACTCTCACCTGAACTGCTACATTCAAAAATCACACCCAAAACCCACATCACTGCCAATTGCCATTCCTGAGGAAATTCTAGGTTAATCTCTTCTTGTCTTTTTTTGCCTTGTGCTTTGAGAGGGATTTTTCCAGACAGATTGGTGTGAACAGAGTTTTACATGGGCAGGAGATGTCCTGTACATTCATAATTTGAATCCACACATGCTGCAGCCAACCAGTCTCAGAGACCTTGCCTTGGCAAATGGACATGGCCAGTTCTGGACAGAGATGTCCACAGGCTCAGGTTCCTGTAATTACAAGTGACAGACACAGAGATGCTGAGGGAAGGGGGTACATGTGTGCAACAAGTTCCAAATAATTGACTTTATCTGTAAATAAGTGAGACTTTGCCTCCAGACAAAGAGGACATTTGTCAACTAAAGGTGACATTAGTATATTCAAATTTCTTTCATGGTAGAAACCCTGTCATCTTCCTTAGGCCATGGACAAAAGGGTTTTTAAAAACCACTCAGAATGGTTTTCCTTATTTGAACTCTTCCTCAAGGATGGGTCTCACCACTTGTTGGTCATTTCAGATCAGATTGATGTCCAAGGGTATCTGTTGTGCTGAGGTGACAAGAATTTGCTTTGAATGTTGATAAAGTGAGCATTATGCCATCTCTGCAAGACAAGATGAGCCAGAGGCTCTTTGTTCTCTCATTCATCAGTTCCTTCTCTCCCTATCAGACGGGGCCGGTTCCTTTGCGTGGTGCTTACGAGGCAGCTCATGCCTTAGCCCTCCTGCTTGCTTCACTTGGATGCTGTGTTTTCTTCTACTCTGCAGGTAATGCTGAATTTCTCACCAGCAAGAGCAGCCTTGGCATCTTGTTGGCATTCCTGTTTGCTGGGGTTTGCGCAGGATGGGGCACCATGTTTTACTTCTTGCGGTTGCGGCGTCGCCAAGGTACAGTCTGACAAATTGTGTGCTGCCTGTGGGCCCCACACTTGGAAATGGGAAAAAACATAAAAGGGTTTTCCTCCATTTCTCATCTCCATTGTGTTGTTCCTGCAGTTTTTAATGATGTTCACGGGGCTGACAGCTGGGATGAACTCTCCTCCCTGTGGCTGCCGTGACAGTGCCCATCCGGTGGCTTTGTTGTGAAAAATAAGCACAGAAGGGATTTCCTCACTGCTTCTTCCTGAAACAAGGGGGAAGCACTGGCAGGGCCATGGAGTCACAGGGTTCAGCCTTCCCTCCGTGGGATCCTGCTCCTTGGAGCAGTCCCAGACTGCAGCACTGCTGTGCAGTTTCCCTGGCAGGGATGTGTCCCAGCCAGGACATCCAGGCATGGGCTGACAGGGCCTTCAGAAGAATGGTTTCTTCTCCCAGCCCTGCCCACTCCAGAGCCAGCTTTAATTTAAGAACAAGGATTTCCTAAATGCATCCAGGAGGGAAGTTTGTTTTGCAAACCAATATGAAAGGAGAGAGGTGGGATGGGCTCTGTGGACACTTCTTGAACCTGCCATAATGGCTTTTCTCCTCCACCTCTGTCCACTTGGCTCCAGTGTTTTGAGCACCTTGTCTATGCCTGAGGCTGAGCCTCCTCTCCTGTTCCTAGTCCATCTCCTGATGCTGCTTTTTCCTTTCTGAGAGCCAGAGGATTAAATTTCCAAGTCTGAATTTGCTTCAGGAGGAGTTGCACAAGTGCGTGCACAGCCCAGCAAAGGCAGCACAAAACCAGTCTCACTGTTGTTCCATCAATAGATTAATGGATATATCAGTGTGAGGGGTAAAAAATTTACCATTAATGACTGCCCTGAGGTCCTGCCCTGGGGTGCAATGTCCAGTGATGTCTCAGGTCTGTCCTGGAGCCCCTCTAAGGCAGAAGTTGATGGGTCACAGCACCAAGGCAGGGTCACAGCAGAGCCTTGAAGCTCCCCCCTTTGTGGAGCAAGGGGTGGCCCAGTAGCAGATGGGAGAGGGGAGGTGCCTGGAGGACTTCACAAATACAGGCATTTTGTTCATAATTCTAACTGGAATCTACCAGTTTCTTTGGTAGCCTCACTGATTTTTTTTTTTTTTTTTTCAATTCTGCAGCTTTTAAGCAAGACAGACAGTCTTCTGACAGAGAAAAGCTCACACATTCATGATAACCATATCAAGGGAGAAAACCTCTGCCAGCAGCATCCTCCTCCTCTCTCACGATGCACAGCGACCAGCAGAACACAGACTGATTTTCCATGAGACCTCCTGCTGTAGTATCCCAAATTGTCCTGTTTTCACAAATGTAGCTTCACCACATCCACACCTTCCCTGAGCACAATGACTCTTGTCCAGCTCCAGGCCTTTGTGAGCAGCACAGGCAGCACCAGGACCCCCATCCTCTGCTGGTGCTTGGCTGCAGAGAGTAGACACCCCAGGGTGTGGGGCTGACAGCAGCACAGGCTGACAGCAGCTGAATTCTCTCTGTGACAAAGTGGGGACAGCTCTGGAGCATTTCCCATGCCCTCTGCACACCTTTCACTTTGGAATGCCACAGCAGCACCCAGGTGCCTGTATTGTTTTAATTCTCAGGTCATCTCTGCATTCACCAAAGCTTTTCCACCACCAGCTGACTGGTAGGTTGAACTGGAAAAGCTGGGATGAGATATTTGGTTTTGCCCCCACCTGCAGACTGAGTCTGAATGTTTGTTCCTGTGCAGGGCTGGGAGGGAGGTTGTGTCCAGCTGCCTCAGGAATGGCATTGGGTCACAGAGGCCTTGGTCTCCCCTCAGGCTGCACAGAACTCTGGCATCAATCTTCCTCACAAATTAGCCAGTTTAGACAGAGTGAGATGAGTACAGCCCCTCAGGAATCCCACTGGGTACTTGGTATCCTTAAATCATTCCCCATTCCCACTTGATTTGAGTAAATCCTCAGCTTTTGCATTGGATCTAATTTAGTATCAAGACTGTTGATCAAAAATCAGTGGCAGCACAAGGGAAGAAGCAAATCCCTAAAGCAATGTGAATGTTTGCTGAATCAGTGTAATTTTGTCCTTAAACACAAGCACACACAGGGACAGCTCTTGGCTCATTTCTGCTTTGATTGACTGGATTTTGTAGCTTGTTTTTCCCTCAATGTGCCTTAACCATCCAGTCAGTAGCAGAGTGAACCTTGGGACAAACTCTGTTGTGCTGGTGCTTAATATCAAATCTGGATTTTACTGATCCCCTTGCTGGTGATGTTTTCAGAGATCTCCAACACTTGGAACAGGTGTTTCCCATTTGATCCTTCTGCTCCTTGCTATTCATTGCACAAGTGCTTCTTGCTCAGTTTCTTGGGATATTGGGGTCACTGAAGAGCTCTAAGGGTCTCATTATACATTTGTATACTTTTATTTCTCAGGATAGCCTGGGCTTCTGCAATCCTTTTTCAGAGAATCTGTATTATCCAATTTCTGATGTTATTAAATGCTTTTATGTATATAAAAAAGTGTGTTTTCTTCTATTCTCTGCCACTTTTCCTTACCTTTGCCTTCCTCATTTAGATCTGACACCAGTTCCAGTTACCAGGCTGAGTTGACTGCAGCTTTTATTTTGATAAATAATAGGATTTTCCTGGGAATCTAGAGAGAGAACTACATTTTCTGTGTCAGTGACAGCAGCCACTTTTTTGTCAAGGCCTTTGAAGCTTGGGAAGGTGCTGAGCTGCTCAGGTCACTGGGCATGAAGGGCACTGCAGGTGCCAGAGCAGCCAAGAAATGACATGTCCAGCATGGGCAGACTGAGGTCCAGTCTTACAGAGCAGTTCTGTTGGTGGAGGAGTTGGTTTTGAAACCTTCTTTGATATGCTCAGACCAAGAGGAGCTCTGATATTACAATTTCAATTTCCTTTCTTATTTTTTACATGAAGCAAGTGAACAGTCAAGAGAACATCTATCAGTACTTGGGAGGGACACTCCATCAGTGTAACTTGCTCAATGCTTCAGAAAATGAACATTTAATTGCTGGGCAACTCTTTTTCTCAGTGGTCCATTTGGCAAAGATGTGGAGTTATTAAATAACCATCACTGTTTCCATGAAATATTTGGATTCTTGTCTACTAACTTCAGGGGTTCCTGCTGAGTACCTCACGGCTGCCAAGGGACTGCTCCTGTTCAGAGCAGCCACAGATGCAGAAAGGTCTGCCAGCACCTGCACAGGCACTTCGAGTTTCCATAAGGACATCCCTGAGATGGGAGTGCAATAGGGCTCCCTCCTTGTTCTGCAAAATTAGGGGTTCAGCTCACAAACAGGGGGTGCTGTGCATTTCCTTTCCCCAGTTTCTGGCTGTCCTTTGAGACCACTTACAGTGAAGAACCAGGCCCAGCAGATGATCCCCAAGAAAAAGGCTTGGTGTGGATGCACGGGGCAAAGGGCTGCTGTCTCCTACGAAGGGTGCTGTGTGCTGGGTTGACATTTTCCCCCTTCCTCAGCCCCCTGAACATCAGGCAAGCCCAGAGGCTGTGAGGGGAGGAATATCAGGAGATGGTGAAGATTTCCAAAAGAGGCTCTTACCCCAGATATGTTGGTTCAGCTCTCTTTATTCTGTGGTGTCCATGTGGAGAGCGGGGCAAAAGAGAACGAACAGGAAATGTCAGGGGTCTACATAGGCTTTGGACAGGGTGGGCTTCCCTGGCTCTCCCCATCCCTGTTGGGGCAGGAAGGAGGGTCCAGGGTTATCCCAGAATCACAGGGTCTCAGGGAAGGGGGAATAGAGTGTCCATGAGCTCACTGTGACACTGGGTACCTTGGACTGGGGCTGTGTGACTCCTGTCACTGTCACAGCCCTCTGTGCCTGCTGTGACAGGGAGTGACACTGATATCTTATCCCTTATCTGCATGTCAGAGGACATCTGGTGCCATGCACTGGGAGATGGCACCACACACTGAGGCTTGTCTTGGTTTCTTTATGACCTGAAGACTGCCCTGTAGAGATCTTTTCCTTATCTAATAGCAAGATGATTTTCCAGGAGGAATCCCAGGCTGTTTCAGATGGCAGGGAAGGTGCAAGGGTGGTGGGTCAGCTCAGGTGAGCTCAGCAGCAGTGAGATGTCTGCTGCCACGGGGCTGTCAGTGAATCTGCAGCAGTCCTGACTGGGGCTGGCACAGGTTTGTTTGGAACAGAGGCTCCCTGAGAAGTCTCTGTTGAAAAGGCTGTGCTGAGAGCCAAGATGGAAGAGCAGCATGGAGAAAGGGTGAGCTGTGGGCTGGGAGGAAGCATGGCTGCTCTAACCATGTGTTGCATTTACTGAGAGATAAAATCTAATTCGAGAGTTTTATTCGCCTCAGACCATCCCAAAAAATCCCACCCAAAAAAGAGAGAAGAAAGCAGCAGATCTTACCATCATCTGTACCCTGTGCTTACAGGCCCTGAACTTACAACAGACCTGGGAGCCCTTGCATGGCCAGGGAGTGCCAGACTGGGGAGCAGATCTCAAATCCATTCCCCTCCATCCCCTCCATCCCCTCCATCCCCTCCATCCCCTCCATCCCCTCCATCCCAGTACCAGAGGGACCAGGGGACTGCCCAGGTACTTCTAAGCAGGTTCCTGGGAAATTTTTGGGAGTGTGATTGGCTTTTTCCATGTTTGCCCTACTGCACTGTACCACACATCAGCACGGGCTTCCTGGTGTCAATGTTCAGTGACAATGCTGACCTGCACTCTAAAAGTGAAAGTAAAAATACAATTACAGGTAATTAGGCACTAATTACATTTAGTTACATTTTAAAGAAGGGAGGATCCCGTTTCCTGCTTTTCCTCTGGCATCCAAGGGACTTTCTCCTCTCTGGTCAGGGCTCTGAAAGGGGAGATGAACTAGATGGAAAAACTGCACAAGCACTGGGAGAAGGGAAGGGAAGGGAAGGGAAGGGAAGGGAAGGGAAGAGGCACAAAGGCTTCCTTGGTCACAAACAACGTGTGTGGTGCTCACACTTTCTTCTTTAAGTGCTCCTGTCTTCGAGCCAATCTCTTAGAAATTGTTGCTCTTTCTACTTGTTAAGAATAGAATTCGCTTTCTGGGTTGAAGGTTTAATTCTCACTTTGAGAGAGCACTTTGCTATGGTGAAAAAGGCTTTATTGTCCTGTAAAGATTGGAACTGTTTATTGTCTTGGCTTTGCAAAGAAGTTAAGGGAGATGAAAAAGCCTGAAAGTTTCAGATAATGATGTTTCCTCAAAACATCAACAAGATCAAAAGACATTGTTAGGCTTCTACAGATTTCCTGTCAAATCCACTTTCTGCTGCTGGTGATGTGAGGTGGGCTGGTTTGTGGGTCAGGTCTGCCCCAGGTGTGAGTGCTGGTGTTTGCTGAAGGAACTCCAGCTCCCTCTGCTTGGCAATTATTCACAATTATTGCCAAAATACAGATCAGATCTGCTGGTGTGTCTGCAGGGCTTGTACAATAATTGAGGGTTTTCCTGAAGTAATGGAGCATCCCTCATCTCCTTTCTCCTTACAAAGCCAAGACTTTTGCAGCTGCAGCCATCAGTCTAAGCCTGTGGGAGTCCTGACAAACTGAACTGATGGTACCAAGCCTCTGCATTTCCAGGGAAGCCACAACTGGGAGAAAACTGCCTGATTTTGGCACTGTGAAGAGCAAATTTGAACCTCCCTTTTCTCAGTTGTCTTCAGAGGAGAGGTAGGTGCTCCCCATTGACAACTTTCTACTGCTACCCTGGTGGCTGGGGGATGCTCAGCAGTGAGAAAACAAAGGTGGTTTAAGTGTGAAGAAACACAAGGTGCCCCTCCCAGAGAAAAGGTTTTGCCTCCTCCATCACAATCATTTTCACACAAAAGCAAAACTCTGCTGACTTCTTTCAGTAGGCAGCTCAAGTAACTGGTAGGCAGCAGTGTTCAGACTTTAACTCATTGGTCAGACTGAGGGAGCAACTAAAAAGACCTTTGAAAATGCTGTGGATGTTTTGTCTCCCAAATGCATCCCTTCTTCTCCTGCTTCTCCCATGCTTCCCTGCCCAGGACGGTATGTACAGCATCGATGCTCTTACATTTCTATCTTTTATTTTATTTTTTCCAAACTTTTCTAAGCTTTTTGTCTTAGCCATGCAGTGCTCTCTATTTAATTTTTCTTGCCTTGCCTCTGATGTAGCTTCTTTCAGGTAGTTCCCATTTGATCTCTCTGTTCCTCACTATTCATTGCACAAATACTCCCCCTTCGTTTTTTTTTGGTTACTGGGATCATTGAGAACTCCAAGGGTTTCATTCTACATTTGTATGTCTTTGTTTCTTAAATAGATTGGACTTGAACCCTCTGCAGCCCTCTTCCTCTATTGAATCTGAGAATCTGTATTATCCAGTTCCCTGCTGTTATTAAATGCCCCTTTAAAAAGACAAGTGTATTTTCTTCCCTTTTCTGCCTCTTTTCCTCACTTCTAAATTCCTGACTTATATCTGGAACCCATTAACAGGATACTCTTAGTGAAGTTTGTATTTTGAGAACTAATAGGATTTTCCTGGGAATCTAAAGAGAGAACTACATTTTCTGTGTCAGTGACAGCAGCCACTTTTTTGTCAAGGCCTTTGAAGCTTGGGAAGGTGCTGAGCTGCTCAGGTCACTGGGCATGAAGGGCACTGCAGGTGCCAGAGCAGCCAAGAAATGACATGTCCAGCATGGGCAGACTGAGGTCCAGTCTTACAGAGCAGTTCTGTTGTTGGAGGAGTTGGTTTTGAAACCTTCTTTGATATGTTCAGACCAAGAGGAGCCCTGATATTATATTTTCAATTGCATTTCTTATTTTTAGGTGGAGGAAATGAACAGTCCACAGATGTTATCAGTGCTCGGGAAGGAGACTCCATCAACATAATTTGCCCAATGAGTGGTTCACAATATCAAGTGGGGATGTACTTGAGACTTATCAGACAGAATATTGATGTGGCATATTTTCCCAAGGAGGAATCTCCATCTGTCAATCCTGTCTTTGCTAATCGTCTTGAGTCTTCAAAGGAAGGGCAGACTCTCAGGATAACCCTGCACAGGTTCCAGGAATCTGATTCTGAAATCTACGTATGCTCCGATATTTTAAATATCAGTGGCCATCACAAAGAGATACATAGGAAGACAACCATAGTAGTGGCCAAAGGTATTGCAATTCCACCTTTTATCTCATTGGTTAGTAAATACAGGTCTGTATTTCAAATCAAAGATTGGAAGAAGGCACAATGGGAGGGTGAGTCTGACAGGACCTTTTCTGTGTCTGCTCAGGTACAGATTTGAAGGAATGTGTGGGTTGGCTCCCTGAAAGAATGAATAAAATACATGAGGTAGTATGGCACCAAAAAAAACCCCAAACCATCCTACAAGATTCATTTGTGACTCACTCATTCCAGCTACAGATTTTCACATGAGTCACAGGTTTTGCTGCAGCTGTTTAGAAACAGAGAGGTCCCACAGCTCTTTCCAAAACAACTTGTCCAACCTTTTTAAACATCTAGCAGAGCAAAGAGGGTTTTTTTGGTAGCAGTTGTTTTTGCAAATCTCTTTTTCTGTTACTAATTTGTCTTAAATGACAAATTGGTAGTAATTGGGAAGCTGGTGTTAGGCACAGTCTGCAAGTTGGGCATGAATGAGTAAAGGGTTTTTTCTCTTGTTAGTGAGGAGTTGCTGAATGGGCAGAAGTGCTTCTTTTGGCAGGTGGTTATGGTTGGGGAAATAATTTTTCTGTCTTGATTTTTTTTTAAATTTTCATTAGAAAAGAGTTGAGTCCACACTACTCTTTGGCAGTTTATTCCTCCATGTACTTGTCCTTCCAATGAGACCTTCTAACCTGAGACATCTTTCCCAAAGCTTACAGGATTTTCTTCCTTTCCCGTCCCTGAGGCATGTGAAATTGAATTGACTGCTGATCAGCAACAGTAATTTATATTTATGGAGGATTACCATCTCCTCCCTTGGGCTTCTCCTTTCAAACTTCTTTGCTGTGTTTTCTCACATCTTGTTTATTGTGTATTGTCTCTCCACATTATTATATTAAGTTGCTTTATAGCGCTGTTTGATTCTGATCCTCTTCTCAAATGCTTATAATTTTCCCTTTACAAACCTGATAAATCCTGTCTTCACTCCCTTATCCACATCCATGATAATGTTAAAAGGAGCAAGTCCTATCCTTAGAGGAACTCAGTGGATTGTATTCCCAGATGGAGAGTGAGTCATTAATGACCACTCCATTCTCACAGACCATTTGAACATTGATGGGACACACACTGTGTGATTTGATCCAGGCTTCAACTCGCTTGAGAAAGCAGGCAATGATGCATGACTCCAGGACATGTTGATTCCCTTAGAGGAGGTCAGTATTTATAATTTTTAGGTCGATGCAGACCCTTTGCAAGCAGCTAAACCTGTTGGTCAGTCCTACTTTCAGACCCTGAGGCAGGAAGATGTGACAGGGTGTACTAAAACATATCCTTCTTCTCAAAACCTGTGTAAAGCATGTTTAAAAATTCATTTTATCAGCATTTCTATGTTCTGTCTGCTCTGGTCCCTTGCTCCCTAGTTAAAACGCACTGTGTTAAGCATGTGATAACCACTAATCTCTCTGCTTTTAGCTAGATCCAGAAGAATTGTGGAGCAATCACCACTCCATGCCAACCCCGTGCAAGGCCAGTCTGTCAACATCACCTGCGTGTTGAAAAGCTCACCTGAAGATGAGAAGTTCTACTTGCTCAGGACTCACGTGCAGCCTGGCACAGTTCTGTCTGTGTCAAAGCTCAACGTGTCAGAGGTTTCTCCTGCCTTTGGGAGTCGCTTGGGGTATTCAAGGGAAGGAAACAGAGCTGTGGTAACTCTGCACAAGCTCCAGGAGCAGGACACTGATATCTACAACTGTGCCCAGGATGTGAAGGGTTCCCCTCTGCTCTCAGCCAGTGGCACCATGGTGCTGGTTAAAGGTACCACCCTTTTGCTTGTTTAATCATAAATCTCTGTCGTTGTGTTGTGGACAGAAAGCTTTAGGAACTTTAGTCAGGACAGGCAAACCCAGGAGAGTTTGGAGAGTGAGCTCAGGCTCCTTTGTGCCCTGTTGAGCTCAGACACAGAAACAGATTTTGTGTTTCCACCTGACTTGTATAACCAGAGGGGAATTCAGACCTTGCCATGATCCTGCAGCTTAGAAAAAGGAAAAAAAAAAAAGTCAAAACAAGGTAACAAACACTTCACTGTCACTTTTAGGATATGGATAAGTACTTTCAGCACCAATTCTTTAACCTTAGCATGACATAAACGGGTTTTAGAAACCATTCCCTCTGGCAAGTCTTGTGCTAAGTAGATCACAGTGGGGAGCACAAAAATCCTCAGGGATTTGCTTCAAGCACCACAGACCACAGCAGAGATGCTCTCACATACCCTTGTTACACAATGAGCACCCTGTGAGCGTGTGCTGCAAAGAGGGGGTTTGATTTTACTGTGTTCCAAAGAGGGAGTTGCATTTTTCTGTGCTCCAAAGATGAGTTTTTACTTTTCTGTGCTCCAAAGAGGGAGTTTCATTTTTCTGTGTTCCAAAGAGGGAGTTGCATTTTTCTGTTCTCCAAATAGAGGGTTTGATTTTACTGTGTTCCAAATAGGGGGTTTCATTTTTCTGTGCTCCAAAGATGAATTTTTACTTTTCTGTGCTCCACAGATGAGTTTTTCACTTTCCTGCAGGATTGTGCTGTACCCATTTGCTAAGCTGAAATCAGAGCCAGCAAAAGAGTGCTTGATTTTGGTCTTACTGGTGGATTTAACCCTGTGCACTGGGCTCTGTAAAATAAATTTTACAAAGGCCTGAGAGTTGCAAAGGATTTTCCTGCAGTCTGAAAAAAGCACCTGTGGTCCTGTTCTGTGCCACCACCCACAGCTGGGACAGCAACTCAGTAAAGTGAGGTGGGGGAAATGGCAGTAGCCCAACAAAGCAAGGGTGTGATTATTAATTAATTGTGTTAGATTATTAATTAGTGTGTTATTCCTATATGGATTAATTGAGGTTTCAGAGAGTTGAAAGCCTTTCCACCAGCATTATTCTTCTCAGTGCATTTCACACCACAGCATCCTCCTGCTTCTGTCTGGATCTCTCACCAGCCTGGCTCTTGGATAATTCAGAGCCCTCAGGGTTGCAGCAACACTGCAGGAAATATTTTCTGCTCCCAAAAGGAGTGTGTGGAAGCTGCCTTTGTGCAATGCTCCTTGCTGAGCCACCTGCAGCCACCCCCATCCTCTGGAAGAGCACAGGGAATGCCAGTGAGAATACCAATGGAATGACAAATATGTCTCTGTAGCTGCCCATATCCGAAGTTTTTCTTAAACTGTAAAATTACTTTTTTCAGAATAAAAATAAAATTCTGTAGGAAATAGATTTGTAGAAAATTCTCAAAACCTGACAGAAGATTCACATAGTCTGCATATGTATGCAAACCTTGAGATAAGAAATGCTGACTTAGAAATGCCATGGAACAGGACAGACATATTTGAGAGAGAAATAGAAATAGAAACAAGTTTCCAAGGATGGCCTTGCAAGCAAGACTGGATACCTTGGAAAAATAGAACCATGAATGATGCATTGTAGTAGGACCCATGAGGGGTAATTTTAGATTATTTGCTTTAAGGTATTTATAGGATGGTGTGGTAAAAGATGATAGGTTAAGAAATATTTATAGTGTATTGTAATTAGGAAATAGTTTGCTTCTGATTGTGATGGTGTGAATTATAACATTTGTATTGTCTCACCCTTCACGAGACTGAAAATTGAATGAAAGTTTTAAAACACCTCTCAGTTACCCCATCTCTGCGTCAGAAAAGAGCTTAATCTGACAAAATTCTGCCTTTTTGTATTTATAATAATGCTGCTGTTATTTTAAATGCAGAAGTGGAGCAGGCATGTGAGAAGAGCTCCTGGGATTCGTATGTCCTTGGCACAGTGGTGGCTCTGCTGTTCTGTGCCCTGGTGTGCTGCACCTTGTACCGTGTGGATGTAAGTACAGTCACCGCAGAAAAATTGGGGCAAACTGATATTATTTTAAAATAGTGCCTGAGTCAAGCAAACATCTGATAAACCTAAGGAATTGTGGCTTCCTCTTGCTCTCCTATTTGCCCTTGTTTAATATCTTCCAGCTGTAAACTCCTGGCAGCTAACACAGCGTCTTACACTTCTGTAAACCTGTGTAAATGAGATATTTATTGTGTTTTGATAACAAACCTCGAGTGAGCTGTGTGGTTGACACAGCCATGTGTTGTGTGTGTATCCCTGAACAAAGCCCCTCACTGTTCTGCTTTGCTTGCTTTTGAAAAAATTTTTGTGAATTGGGACTGGAGCTGTACATAGCAAGCTTGTAAGAGATGTAACTTGGAGGGGGACATAAGGGCAAGAAAAACTCATAAAATAGCCTGATGTCTGAAAGTAGTGCTGGGAGAAAAAAATGGGCCTCTTTCCAGAGGAAAAAAAAATCAAATTGTTTTCCTTCACTGGGATTATTTCTATACATACACTGCAGAAAGTGCCCAGAAATTGTCTCTGACAAATCCTACTGCTGCATAAATATTACTGAAAATGAAGTGTATGATTCACAGGCTTCTGTTGTCCGTCCAAATGTGGATCCAGCACTGGTAAAACCAGTAGTGTGACATAATTCTGTCAAAGCCCACTGGGACCTCGTGTCCTGTGTTACCAGTAACAGTCTAAGAATGAGAATGAGCTTTATTTATTATTATTGTCATTTACTTTTATGTCAAAGCTACAGTTACATCCAACTCTTGAAGGAACTTTTTGTGAAATTGCATCAGACTCATAAAAGAAAGTTAAATAAATAAGCTGATGATTTCCACTTGTCCTCTAAGACATCACTGGATCATGAGAGGAATTTTAAAAGTGTGTTTCTTCTTCCAACAGAGGATGTAGATGGACTCCTAAGATGGAGAATGACTCCTTGCTTGGGGTCTTTCCAGGGTCTGGTTTGAACGGCTGTTTTCTTGGTTTGGCAGGTGAAGAAATATTTCCAGAAGAAAAAGCCCAATGTGGTGTATGAAGACATGTCCTACAACTCCAGACGGAGCACGCTGGTCAGAAGCAACACCTGTTCCAGAGGTGAATGAACTTCTGCCAGCTGGACCATTCCCTCACAGCCAGCTCTCAGAGCTGCTTTAACCACCTGAACTGAAGTTGCTATCACCTACCTTCTTCAGCGGGTAGAAAATCTTCATTTCCAATGCTGTTTCTACTTTTTTTAATTTTTTTTTTTTGTAATATACAGAAAATGTAGCAAAATGCAGGTACCCTGGACAGTGTACGCAGTTCAGTGTGAAAAAGCAGCAATTTGGGGTTAAATGCAACATATGGACTAGTTTCTTTGCTAAATAACCCTTTCTGGGATGGGGAGGTCTGGCTCTGAGCATTGCTAAATCTCAGGAAGACCACACGGGTCTGATCAAGAATTTGTCGTGGATCCACACAGGTGTGGATTCCAGTTCTCTCGTGGACCCTTGCTCAAGAGCTCAGGCAGCTAAAACTACTCAGGAGTTACAGCAGGGAAATCTATTTTGCAGAAACTTTGGAAACGTGGCAGGGTGAAATGCTGGCTCCATGTGGGCTCACCTGCTCCAAGGCCATGATGGTCCCACAAAAACAAAATCAAGTCTAGATTTTAGTTTATTGCCTCTGTCAGAGCTACTCACGTGACTGATGGGGGTCTTGATGTGGCTAAGGGACTAAATTTGGGTCCTGGTGACTTCCTGGGTGTCTTGGTTTGAACAGACAGGTGTCAGCTAAGGAAGGCAGGAGCCTCCCTTGAAATGGAAAATGCAAACCCCCTCCCTCTGAATTATTATAAATTTAAAAGAGGCTCTCAGGGAAAGGTATGGGAGTAGAAATAACAGATCTTTATGAGGAAAATTTTAAAAAATGCAATTATACAGAAAAGAAAACAAACCACTGATAGGGTCAGAAATGCCCTGTCCCCCCGTGGGTCAGAGAGGTGGCTCAGCCCCATCCCAGGGGGGCTCAGCCCTCCTGCAGTGCCAGCTGTGCTTCTGCTGGAGCAGGATCCTGCACAAGGGGGGAGTTTTCCTTGGAGCTCCAGGGCTGGGGGAGATGCAGGGGGAAGGAAGCTGCTCCTCTGGGAATGCAGGGGGAAGGAAGCTGCTCCTCTGGGAATGCAGGGGGAAGAAAGCTGCTCCTCTGGGAATGCAGGGGGGAGAAAGCTGCTCCTCTGGGAATGCAGGGGGAAGGAAGCTGCTCCTCTGGGAATGCAGGGGGAAGAAAGCTGCTCCTCTGGGAATGCAGGGGGAAGGAAGCTGCTCCTCTGGGAATGCAGGGGGAAGGAAGCTGCTCCTCTGGGAATGCAGGGGAAGGAAGCTGCTCCTCTGGGAATGCAGGGGGCAAAGGCTGCTGTGCTGTTCCCAGGTCAGATTGGATCCAGGTAGGAATGTTTGGCTCCTCCCCTGGGCAGAGCATCTCCCCATGGATGATGGAATTTTCTCAGCCATGCAGGGACACTCAGTGGCCATGAACAGCAGAGATCTCCTGGAGGGAGGGTTGGGTGTGGAGGAGATAAAGCAAACTGCCCAGTGAACAGAGGATAATTGCCCCAGCACTGACAGAGGAATAGGATACCCCCATTTCCAACCTAAGACTCTGGGACAGCAGAAATGTTTGTGATGTGCTGGATGAGTTTCTCCAACCCAGTGACTCCACACTGTACAACACAAGGTGAAATAACCCGGGGTGAAGTAAAGCCAATGCCTGCATTCCAACCTGGGCATGATCTAAAACCCCTTCTTATCAAAGAGATTTATCACAACTCGCCTCAGGCAAGAAGAGGCTAAATTTGGTTTGGTGACAGCTTCTGGAAGAGCTGGCTGTGGGGAGCTGGGCCAAGGAAGGGCTCAGCCTCCTCCAGGGGTGTTTTGGTCCTGCAGGGTTGGGGCCACTGTGGAAAGTCACCAATCTTCCACAGAGGAATGCTGAATTGCCTAGGTACAGGGCAGGGCTGATGGGGGTAAGCTCTGGCTGCTGAGGACAGGCTGGGACTGGAGTTTCTCTCTATGGGTGTAATAGTTTATTTTTTTTAAGGGATCAGGGTCAGTTTGTCTTTGATGAGTGCATAGCTGGAGCAGAGCCAGGCACAAAGGGTAATTCCTCTCCAGAGCTGAGCTCTGACAAGATCCCAGCATGCCAAGACAATCCTGCCCCTCAGGAGAGCTTCTTTCCCTCCAGATATTGCTCATGAAATGCTGTGCACCGGAGCTGAGGGAGAAATCCCCTCACTGTGAGGGGTGGATGGTGCAGGTTCACCTTGTGAGCAAATAGGTGTTGTCTTCACATGGCCAGACCTGGATTAATTGTCTGTGTTGGGGTTTTGTGCAGTTCCTCGATATTTTCATACATATATTAAAACCTTTTTCATATATCTTGCAAATAAATGAGTGTTTCTTTTAGTGGTTTGTTGTGTTTTGTTGGTTTTTTGTAATAGTAATTCAAGGCTTTTTGAAAGTTCTGTATAAGCTACCTCTAGCAGCATCCCACTAGGCAGCATAATAACAGTTTTCCACTTTAATCACAAAATCTGCAAGTGAGGTTTTTCTTTTTAAAACCAAACACTGAAGAAAAGAACCCTTCAGACCCTGTGAATTCCACTCTCATTGCCCAAACTTTTCTTGAATTCTGCTAGACTTGGTGCTGGGACCAATTCTGGCTTTGTCCCTGGAAAAGCCCAGCTCATGGGTGGGTGAAGAGCTGAGGAAGAACCAACAAATCAGGTACCAATCTAGGAACTGAGGTGTTCATTTTGAATTCCCTTTCATCACATTTTCAGTTTTGGAACAAGGTGCAGGTTTAGTCAAAAAGGGGCAAAAGCCCTGAGAGGCAGCATAGGGAGGTTGACAATTGAATAAAGTGATATTTGAGATCAGCTTTCTGTGGAAACACTGCTGTACAGACATGACCACAATGGTGAAAAAAAAGAAACAAGCTGTGAAAGGGAGCAGTGGTAGAGGTGGGTTTGGTTGGGTTTTTTTTCTGTTGGTTGGTTTTTTTTTTTTTTTTTTTTTTTTGGTGGTTTGGTGCAAACAATTTTTTTAAAATATAAGTAACACCTTTCTGAGGAAAAATTACACACACCGAGCCATTTCATGAGCACCACAATTAACCCAAGCAGTGGTGAATGAACTGCGGGGGACTTTAGCTCCAGAGTGTTAGGGAATAACTGGGGATTTAATAAAATAAATTTTATTTTAAATAAAGAGGGCTGGAGCATTCTGAAGATGCAGAGTTGTCTCAGATCTTAACTGAAAACCAGAAAAACTGAAATTTTCACCCCCAGACTTGCAGACAGAATTGCTCTGGGCTAATTCTGTTGCTCTTGCTTCTTTTTCTGTCTCGTCTCAGCCTCTGGAGAGGGAGATGGTTTTCAAGGAGAGGTGGGAAGTGCAGTTCTGAGGCTGGGATGGGACCTGCAGCACTGAGAGCAGTATCAGGGTATTGGTGATGCCCCAGCCCCATCCATGGGATAAAAGCCAGGAATTGCAGCTGGGAGCAAAGCAGGCTCAGGTGGGAAGCAGGGCTGCAGCTCCAGTGTCAGGGGAGCAGGGATGGGGCAAGCCAAGGCAGCTGAGCAAGGACAGCGGGGCAGAAGCAGAAATCCAACAGGCAGGGTACCAAGAGTGGCTGAAATGGCTCAGGGGTCTGCAGGGGGTGGCCTGGGCTGAGTGCCTGGGAAGGGGAAGGCTCATCAAGAATTCTCCTGGTTATTTGCAGAGCTGAAGAAATCAGCCAGCACGTGTGGGTTAGTGCTGATGGAGCCGGTAGACTCAGGGAAAATGAGCTGGAAAAAGCATTTTAACCCCTTGACTCAGGTGTGTGTGACAGAGACGTGCCTGAACTCAGGTGCCAGCGAGGCTGAAAAGCCACGCTGAGCCACAAAATGTTTTGCAGGAGACAGGAGAGAAGCAGGTCCTGCTCTTGTGACATTTTGCAGGACACTGGGATGTCTCCAGTGACTCCTGCAATGCAGTGTTCCTGTGCTCCTCGCAGCTGTGAGCTGCATGATCCATGGCTGCATCCCACGCTGGGTTTGTGCTCTGGGGCCAGGTTCTCCCACCTCTCTCTTGCTGCTGTCTCCTTTTCCATCCAATAACTCCTGCAGGAGGCATTCTGTAATGGAATTCAGAGGATCTGGCCAAAATATGTCCTGTGCACTGCTGCCTCTGCTGAGGACAAACCACTGACTGCTGATTTCTCAAGGTCCCTGTGTTAATAAAAAACCTATTTACACTCACGGTATGCAAGCTTTTGTAAGCACTTGTTTTCCAAAGCATTTAGTTTCTTTTTGAATGCTTTGTAACCCTCAACTTGCATTATATTAGCAGTCAGCTACAGTCAATTTGAAAACATGCAGGGGTTTTTTTCTGGTTCACAGATTTGGTTTCCGCACAGCTTTGAGGTGCTGAAAATGCTTCTTTGGTGCTACTTCTTTAATGTGACATATTTGGTTAATTTGCTCCTGCACTAGTTAATGAGTTCTTTTACTGCTTTTTGTATAAATTTAACAGTATTTATGTTGTTTTGCCTGGTTTTTAAAACTATTTCAATTCCTTCAGGAATTACTGGTTACTGGCTTTGTGCAACATGCAAACATGCAAGAAATTTTTCCAATTTAATTTGGAGTACCAACAGGTTTTATCTTACTTTTTAGAAAATCAATACATTATTCATCATGCATTACTCTCCCAGATAGTCAGAGCACTCTGCCTTGTCTACAAAAATCTCACATAATTTTTTCATTTAAGAAATGGAAATAAAGCAACCAACCTAAATACTGACTAAAGGCAATAAACCATTTTGTCCTAACACTAAAATTTTTCAGTGTTGTCACAATCTGTGTGGTACAAATAGATTATCTGTCCAATTGATGGGAGGTGACTCCAATCTGTGTAATTAACTGCTGGTAGGGCTGGAAGAACTCACTGGATAGTGCTAATTTCTGTGTAAATACTTCACAAGAACCATTATTTTGCTTTTGGCTGACTGGCATGTGTCTGAAACTCTCCGTGGAGGACAAGTTCATGGCCCCAGAGATTTTCAGCTGAGATTTTAGAAATGCTCTGCTACACTCCTGTGTTTTCTGCCTGTAATGGGAATAATGTCTGAACACTGCACATGCCAAGTGGAAGATGATCTCTCATTCCTTCTTACTGAATTAGTATCAATAATTAGTAATTAATAACTCTCCAGGAAAGCCTTTAAGTTCATCCCTCTCTGCAGTTCATGACACCCTGAGACATTTGGTCCATCTGCTCTTAGCAGAATCACACAAGTTGTAAAAGCTTATTCTGGGGGTCGTTGTACAAGTGATGCTTTACCAATGGTAATAATCATTTCATCCTCAGATGGTGGAATTTATCACTCTGCTCTGGTAGGGCAGAAAAAAAGAGACATTTGGTTTGTGGGCTCTCTCTCCACACACATTATTGCCTTACAGCTTGGGGCAAGTCTTCTAAGAAGTCACTAAGGCCACTTTACTGTGGGTGGTTTCCACTTGTGTTGTATTCTCTCTGCTCAAAGAAATTTGCTGCAGGCTTGTGGGTGAGTGACATTTAAAGTCCCAATGCAGAGATGCCATTTTGCACAAATGCTCGTGATTTCTGAGAAATAAGATTATTTTAAAAACTCTGTAATATCATTGTGGATTTCTCTGTTACACTCACTCTCATATTTTCTAATGCTCACTCTGAAAGCTTCTCTGGGAGGTCTCCTCAAAGTGATGGCAGTTGGTGCCTAAACTCTAACATCTTTAGAACACAAAACTCTTCATTTAATTGAAATACCCCAACTCTGAACAGTTCAAGATTTCAGAAGAGAAATCAAGCATTTGTGTGTACACAAATCAGGTAAAGAAATTATGGTTCCTAATGACTTTCAAGGCTAAAATGAAAAACAGTCTTTTCACACAGAGCACACACAGAAAGCCATGTGGTCCTTCTTGCAAGGGTGTTTTGGAAATAAAGTTGTAGCATGGATTAATAGCTCATTAGATTTCTGTCCTAGGCAAAAGAAGAAATAGAGGAGAATTCCTAGCAGGTTTAGAACTCACAGAAAATCTCAAATGAACAGCCCAAACTGAGGCTTTGCAACTTTTAGACTTGCCCAGGATTAGGTGAAGCAGGAGGGATCCATCACTGAAAGGATGGCTGTTGTCCTCCTGCTGCTTTTGTGAGTAAATCTCACCGTGGTGGTCATGGTGAGCTTGCAAATTGTCTGAGTGGGCTTGGCTGGAGGCAGAGAAGGGCACTTCTTCCAGTGCCTCTTATTCCTGATGCTCAGACCTGGGGGCACCATTGGGTGGAACAAAAGAGAGGCAGAAATACCCATAATAAAAAGAATTACATTCCTTAATAACGTGTTTTCTGCAGCTGGGCTGCTCTCACATCTCAAGACTAAAGTTGTGGTTTTTGTGGTGGAGACAGCGAAGCCTGCCTGCTGCAGAGGGGCCTGGGGTGTTATTTATGTCCAGAAGTGCTAAAGGGGGGTGCTGCTCTATGGTCTGGCCTGTCCCCAGGCTCAGTGGAGAGTTGATGTGTGATATTTATGGCCACTGATATCCCCTGTGAGCCTCTCAGCTGCAGCACTGCATCACTTTATTTGGACATCTCCCCATCAGCCTGTGCACCTCTCCTCTGTACATTTGCTGTCAGCAGCAGCAGCAGCCTGGCTCCTGCAGATCCAACTTCTTCTGGGCTCAGAGACTCTGCCCACAATTTGATAATTCCTGATAGCTCGTGTTCCAGCTTGCCTGGCTATCTCAGCCATCCCAGGCTGGAGGCCATGCAGAAATGCAGCAAACAATGCTCAACTCCCGATGTAGCAGCACTGCCTGCCACAGAACTTGGCATCTGCACAGCTCCTGAATAAATCCAGTGGCACCTGGGATGTTCTGAGCTCCAGCTCAGAGCTGTGCCCAGTGCCTGAGCCTCAGCTGCTGTGTGGGTGTGTTTAGCACCTTTTGGAATCAAGATTTTCTGTCTGGCAGGGACAAAACAGGGAGAAGGCACCACCAGTCTGTGGCATTAACAAAGAACCTGCCTAAGAGACAGAGTAAACAAAAAAATTATGTGCTGGAGGGTTGTTGGTTGCTGATTTTGGGTTTTTCTGTTGTTTGGGGTGGGGGGGGGGGTGGTTTGTTTTGTTTAGGTTTTTGGTTTTTTGGGTTTTCTTAAGTTATTATTTGAGATTTATTTGCTCTTTTAGCTACTGGAAACTGCTTGCTGGCTGGGAAAATCCACACTCACACATACAGAGCTCTCTGCCTGCTAGGTTCAGAGATGCTTAGCAGTTACACTTGAAGGGTTATAGGGAAAGTAGGGACATTTCTTGCAGGTCTAGGCATTTCAGGCATAAACCCAAGACTCAAAAGATCAGTAACTGGACATAGAAAATGTTACCTGTTAATCTTACTTTTCTGCAGCATTGATCTGTTGCCCCCAGTTCCCCTGAAATGTGATGTGACACGAGCAGCTACTGAACCCTGTCAGTTTTGGGTGGCCCAGCTGGTCCATACCAAGGTTCCTCCTAAAATGCTGATATATTCTTGAAATGCTCTTCACTTTGAGTCACATATGAACCAACCCACAGAGTATTTGTATCTGCTTGGACAACATGTTATCAGTTCTGAAATGTCCTTTGCTGCTTGTGGATTCCTTGCTGCTGGGAGTAAGTTTTCCCTAGTAAATAAATATAAAGGCTGCTCAGCTGCACATATAATCATTTTAAATGACTCTGATGTTCTCACAGTACACAGCTGGGTATAGAGGCCATTTCACACCAGCAGGAAATTAATTCCCCACTTCAGGTTCTCTGCGGTTTAGATGGCCAGATAGTGAGGTGCAGCTGGGGTTTCCTAAGGCACTCATGATGTAAAACAGAGGAGAAAGAAGAGAGGAGGTTGGTTTAGCTGAGCCACTTGCCAGGATTTTTAGGTAAGTGCTGTTTTAGTCTTGTTGGAGGTGTTAGAAAAGCTGTGCAAAGTCATTGTTGAGTTCTGTACTATTTATTAGGGCTTAACAGGCAGGCTACAGATAAGCATCAATTACAGAGAACAATATCTGAAATAAATGTTTTTCACCCCATAATCAAATATAGCTTAATTAGGCAATTCTGAGAGAAGAGTCATAATAAATAGAGTGGGTAAGGCTTGCCTTTATAATTGAGATTTAATCAGCCGACTCTTGTATGTTCATTGAATAATTGATTATTGGTTGGGTGTTGTGTGTTCTGGGAACTGCAGGTTCTACAGCTCTAGGTTAGTAATATTGATATACAGAAATACAGATAAAACACTGTCTAGATTAGAGAAAGCAGCTGGGGTTTTGAGGGAGCTGATCCTGGGCCAGTCCCTGCTGATGTGGGGGCATGGAGCAGCAGTGCTTCCTCCAGCAGCAGCCTGGTCTCAGGAAAAGAACCCAGCCCGGTGTGGTTAACGTGTGAAACACCAGCTCTGTGGCAGGTGCACTGTGACTCTGTCAAGTTGAATTTCTTGTAACTGTCAGACATCCTGGAAAGGGTGGGAGATGTTCACAGCCTGCAGAAGGCAGCACGTGCAGGTGTTCCCCTGCTCTGAGGGAGGGGCAGTTTTGGGGAAGGAGGTGCTGGGTGTTCCAATGTCCCCAGGACGCTCAGTAGCCTGAGCTGGTCTTGTACTCATTCTGGATGATGCCTCAGGTTTGGCTTTTCTATTTTTCACATTCTCTGCTGCTTTAATGTGTAGGTCTGGGCTTCATATCAGGGGATGATGAGCACTCTGCACAGAGCAGGGAGACAAAACAATTCCTGCTCCAGCTGGGCACCAAGGACAAATGATCCAAACCTCAGCCCAGGAGCACAAACAGCGTGGGCTGGAGAGAGAAAAACAAGCAGGGTGGGACTGCCTGGGCTGGAGCTGGAATGGGACAATGAACTCCAAGGTGCCAATGGAGCAGAACTTCAAAAAATGAGAGATGTCATGAGCAGTTGTGCATTTTGGGACCATTTTCGTTCATTTGGGTGCAGCCCTGGCTGGGCTCTGGTGCTGCCAAGGTGGATCCATTGAGAAGATCTTTTGAATAAATCCCTGATTTATTCTTTAGCTCTGTCCAGCCTCTTCTAGGCCAGCCTTCACAGGGCACCATGGTAGTGCTCTCAGCCAGGCCAGCAAGTGGAGGAGGGGATGTCACAACCTTTTACAACCTTTTGCAGCTGTGCTGTGGTTTAGTTGCACCTTGTGCATCACCTGGCATCCAGCCCCAGGCAGCATTTCTGTCTCTGTGGCTGCTGTTTGTCTAACAGGGCCCTAAATCAAGCCCCCAGGATAACTGCGGCCTTTTCATCTACGTTGGAAGACTTTAAACAAAAAGGCAGCCCCATGCAATCCCTCAAAAACTCAACTCTTCATTGTGAAGTTTTTGTTAATATTTGTGCTGGCAGTGTATTTCCTCAGGAGAAAGTTTAGTTTGTAAGAATTGGAAACTGTGGGTTTTTTTTGGGCTCCTCCTCCCTGCTTTTGTGGGTGTTTTGGTTTTTTTTTTGTTGTTGGTTTTTTTTTTTCCTTTACATTAAAAACAGGATGCGTCTTCAAAAACTACAAATACAAAAGTGTTAGGTCTAAGGTACTTCAATTTAATACATCAGATTTTGGTTAAATCTGCTTTTACTCTGTCAAGCAGCCTGGCCAGTTGAGTGGAAAGGAGGAGAAGGGTTGTGAGTCTAACACTCTTTTTAGCTAAAGGAAAAGGAAATGCCAGTCTAAAAGAAGGAAATACTTAATGCTCTGTGGCCTCAAATATCTTTTTTTTTTTTTTTTTTTTTTTTACATCAGTGAAAGCACATTTAAAAGATTTGTAATAGTGAATACTGCAGCAGGAGTTGGCATCAATGCTTAACAGGAAAACATGTGATCATAGAGTGGTGTTTAATGGGGTAATAGTGTAAAAGGCTTTTATTAATAACTGTTCCTATGCTTAGTTAGACAGCACGTGCCACACCTCTGGGCATACCCATTAATGAGGGAGGGAACTCCCTGTTGTTAAAACCAGGCCATTTTAAGAGACACAGACTGTTCCTAAAGGCTGGGAAGAGGCACCAGGAAGGATGCTAAAGCAGAGTCGTGGGATGTTTTAACCCTGGTCACTGAGAATTTCAGACTTTCTGTGCTGACAGGCACTGACCCCCAGGAGAACACCGCATTTCACCTGAGACTGTGGAGAAGCTTCCAAAATGGAATGATAGAACTGGGATTGTGGGGGTGTAATTTGAATAGAAGTGTGTGATATCACAGGGTGGAAAACTCAGAGTTTAAGGGTTTAGAATATAGTAATATGTATAAAGCAATATGGAGGTTTTAGGGTGGAGGCTGGTCCCTCTTCTTCACCTTCTCCATGGGTTGGGGTGGTTTTGTGGAATTGGATAAAAAAGTCCACGTTGCAGGGCATGAGTGGTTGGTTATTGTGTTAAAGGTAAAAATAATTGAGGTGTCATTTCTTAATTGGGCAGTTTATCTTTACAAGGCGTTGTACAGAGAGAGATGTGGCTTCATTTTTTAGTTGGTTAGAGTGAAGTGCTGTAGAACTCAGGGTTTGTGAGACTGTAACATGGATAAGAATTAATAAACATCTGAGTCCAAACAAGAAATACTGTCTTGTGCAATTAATCCCCATCCTGGCAGAAAGGAAGCAAAAGATTTGACATTGGGTTAGGGCCAGCAAGGTCTAGAAAGGACTTGCACAACTCCAGCTCATAAAATAATTCTGTGTCTAGGTCCAGCCCATCCCAGGAGTGGTGTGTGTGCCTGAAGCCTCCTGCTGGTGGCATCCTTCACAGTCTGTGCTCGAGTTTAATTCCCTTGTAACTCGTCTGAGCTGTGCTCACACCTCAGCCTGTCCCCAGGAGTGCCAGGAACACAAATCTGCTCCCTGGCCTTGGCTCATCTCAGCACTGGGGTTTGGCCCAGGGCAGGGACCTCGAGGAGAGGGACTGGCAGTAAATCTGGGGGGGAGCTGATGGAGCCACCCAAAAGAGCTGTTGTGAGAGGGATATTCTTGGTGTCAGTTTGTGCTGAATAAGCTGCTTTGGGAATGATGCTTTGTGGCAGAACCTGGAAATGCTGCATGTGGAGGGGCTGGAAAGGGGAGCAGGGTGAAGGGAGAGGCTGATGGACAGCACAGTGAGGAGGAGTTTGTGCTCCCTGGCTGGCAAAAGAGCACAGAAGATGATGGTTGTGCTTTTGCATGGCAAAATCTCATCATTTTAGACTCTTGGGTTGTGCATGTACACACAGATGTGTGTGGGAGTGGAGGTGATCAATACATTCCATGCTGAGGCTATTCCTAT
Organism: Lonchura striata; assembly: GCF_050655825.1. Classification (NCBI taxonomy): domain Eukaryota; kingdom Metazoa; phylum Chordata; class Aves; order Passeriformes; family Estrildidae; genus Lonchura; species Lonchura striata. The sequence goes on from NC_140720.1 coordinate 13,790,501, forward strand.
CAAATATTCATCAGAGGAAGATTCTCATCTGTACATTTTGTATTATTCAGGCTTAGAAATATTTCAGTGACTTTCACGTTGCCTACAGGATGTAGATACCAGGGATAAAAACAGGAGGCTCTTTAATTTTCTACATTTAGTATTTCTGCTTCATTAAAATTCATTTGAAGATAAGTCCTAATGATAAATCTTCAGCTTTGACTCTTGCTCCCAGGAAAAAGCAGCTCAGAGCTGCAAACAGATGATCCCACTCCAGAGGAATCCCTGCCATCTCCCCTTCAGCTGTGGGTGGAGGATGCAGGAAGCTCTATTTCTATTCAATATATGCCTTAACCCAAAGGGGCTGCATTTAGCCCCAGGGTGAAATAGCTTCCACACCCTCCTCCAAGATAAAAATGGGAGTATTCTCCTTAAAGTGATTCTTTCTGACACACTGTAAAAAACCAAATTAGTGAGCCAGTTTGGGCTGAGTGTTAAACATCAATATTCAGTGCTGGTTTTTACACACACAGTTCTGGTTTGTTTTGTTACATCTGCCTGGTTTTTCAGAGACTTTGAAGCACCTGACTGGCTGCTTAAAGAGGCTGTGGGTGTTTGCCATCCTCTGCAAGGCCAGGGTCCTGTTTGCTGCCACCAAACCTGGGTTAGAGGCACATAACAGATGGTTCCAAATTTATTGAGAATATGATAATACTCGGGCTGCTGCGGGTGGAGCTTCTGGGTCCAGTTTACCAGCCTGACTGGTTGAGGAGAGAGAACAGAGTTGTTATTTTGAGGTTCATTATAGCTGGAGGAAAAGGGAATTCCAGCGGCTGTTAGATGGGAGCTGGTACTTAATATTCTGTGGGATTAAAAATGGTTTGGGGTCAAAAATAATTGTAATTACTTTATCAGCATAATTTACTTATAATTACTGTATAAAGGAGAAGGCAGAACTCCTGAGGAGGATCCCTCACTAACAGATAAACCAGGATGTTTGACTTGAAGAGGAAGTCACAGCATCCCTGTGTCCAAGGGGCTCAGATTGTTGTTGCCTCCTGTGCTCCCTTGGTGGCCCAAAGGAGACCAAGAGGCACCAGAGTGGCTGGGACAGTGTCTGTGGGTATTTGGGCTGTCAGTGTTTATTTCCTAAAGACCAAATGCAATTAAATTTCCTCTGGTCCCAAACAGGCTTTGGCTGGGGCTGACCCTGCTGCTTTGTGTTTCAGATTTTTAATTTCTTTTGGCAAATTTTTTGCCATTTCTGGCTTGCAGAGGAAGAAAACCCTGAAGCAGATAATTCCCTGATAATGAACAGATGGATAATTCAGTTATGGTATTTTACAAGTTCCCTTGCTAGGAGGAATCCTGCCTGGGAAAGGCAGAATTTGGTGCTCTCTGAGGAGCTTTGGGGTTGTTTCTGTAGTTCTCAGCAAAAATCTTTCTCACTTCTTCTACTTGTGTTGGTGTCTGCTGCAATTATGTTTTTGCATAGCAAATCTTGCTTTGGATTAGCAAACACATTTTAAAAACTATGAGCTGGGCAAATGCTTGTAATGCTGGGTAGTTAGAGCAGGTTGAATGATTTGATCTGAAGAAAAGGAAAACTCAGAGTAATGCTCATTTTAAATCACAGGAAAAGACAGTGGCTTTCATTGCTGGCAGGGCTGCAGAATGCTTTACACTGAGCTTGGAAGAGGGTTGTTAATTAAATAATTAGCTATTTAAAATGTATTTATTAGGGCTTAACAGCCAGGCCAGAGATAAGCATCAATTACAGAGCCACAATATCTGCAATAAATGTTTTTCACCCCATAATCAAATATGGCTTAATTAGGCAATGCTGAGAGAACAGTCATAATAAATAGAGTGGGTAAGGCTTGCCTTTATAATTGAGATTTAATCAGCCAACTCTTGTATGTTCATTGAATAATTGATTATTCAACACATTTCTCAAGGATTAAAAACTCAGTGGCAGATATGCAAATCCTCTCATATTAAATACATCTGAACTTCTCAAATAACATTGCATGCCTATTAACATTTTGATTAAATCTAAATGACAAACACATTGTAGATCTCATGCCTGCAGTTGGCTATTTTATTGCTATTTATCACTTTTTTTTTTTCCCCCAAGCTAAATTGCTTGTGTGCTTGTGGCTTTTTAAAAGGATGTAGGAGATGGACAGAAATATGCAGGGATAGTGAAATGGGAGTTGGCACCTTGTGCACTCTGGGATGAGCAAGCTGAGCCTGGATAACACAGTGGGAAATATTTTTACCCTGTCTGCAAGTGAGCAAACCAAGCCAAATTAGGATAACCAAAACCTTTGGAAGATATGGTAATCCTCTGTGAAGGGTTGCTGCCATAATTAGTGCTGAGTGAGAGATGCTAAAATAGCCATAGATGAAAGCAGAAAAAATAAAACCCAAACCCCAAAATAAATTTAAAAAAAATCCCAAACAAACAAGCAAAAAAGCCAACAACAACAAAAAGACAGTAAAACACCTCCCCACCTCCCAAAAACACCCACCAAAAACCCAAACAAACAAACAAAAAAAAACCCCAAATCAAACCTATATGCAGAAGTGATGGAGGGAGCAGTACCAGGGTTACTGAGGGACCAGCTCAGAGTGTGTCCAGATCTTGCTGGAGAGATTCCACCTCTGCAAAGCCCAGGAGAAACTGCCCTGGGCCTGCTCAGGAGAAAGGAAAACAGAAAAATTTTTCACTACAGAAAACAGGTTTGCCTCACTCAAGTCATGTCTGCAGAGTCTTTTAAATTTTCTATTTTATTTTTTTTTTTTTTTGGCCAAGGATGAAGTAATCATGAGAAAGAACATGAAATTGTGGTTGGTAGTGACACTCATGGCTGAAGTGGGGTCTGAGTGGCAGATGGACATCTCAGGTAACAGTGAAAGCCCAGTTTAGCTCACAGGACTGCACCTGGGCAAATCCCCCTTCTCACCTGTACCAGGTGCACCTCCCACCCCATCCCAAAGCTCTGGGCCACAGAGGTTCTTGGAAAAGTCCCAGGCAGGTGGCACACCAAGCTGGTTTTGGTGACAATTGAACAGTTTATAGCAGAGCACTGGCCACAGCAGCTGTGTGAATATTTAACTGCTCTGCACTGATCCCTCCCTGATTTGTGTCTCCAGGCTGAACCCAGGAGCCATGAAGATCTCTCAGGGCTAAGCTAATATGCAAGGGTAATTAATATCCGTGTTATTTTACTTGTGTGGGTATGGAATCACTGCTTTTCACCTTTCACAACTTGTAGAATGCTAAGTGAAGTGGGATTGAGGGATTATTGAATTTAAACCAGTAGCAGCAGAGCACAACCCATTCTGCAGGAGCTCTGGCACCAACATGTTGGATTAAGCCTTTTTCTGACCCACAGATGGGGCAGCTCAGAGGTGTTTTAAAAACTTTTATTCCATTTTCAGTCTCATGTGAATGGTGAGACAATAGAGATGTCATAATTCATGCCATCACAATCAGAAGCAAACTATTTCTTAATTACAATACATTGTAAGCATTTTTCTTAATTACAATACATTATAAACATTTTTTGGCCTATCAGCTTTTGCTGATAATGCCTTAAAGCCAATCATCTAAAATTACCCCTCGTGAATCCTATTACATTTTTTATAGTTCTATTTCTCCAAAGTGTCTAGTCTTTTTTACAAAGCCATCCTTTGAGACTTGTTTCTAGTTCCATTGCTCTCTCAACCATGTCTGTCCTATTCCATGGCATTTCTAAATCAATATTTCTTGTTTCAGAATCTACATACAGATGCACACTATGTAAACCTATCAAGATTTGAGAGTTCTCTATAAATCCATTTCCCACTGGGCAGCTCCCCCATCTTGCCCTCAGTGTGGAGACCGCACAGTGGCCACTGTGCAGCTGTGGTGATGTGGATTTTATTTCCCATTTTTATTTTATTTTCCAGCCTTTATTTTCCACTTCTGCAGCATTTCTTGCTCGCTTCACTTTGGACACAAGAGGGTGATATTTCCTCGGGAATTTCTGTGTGTTGAAGAGTGAACAGGCTCGTAGGGGAAGGTGCTCTAGAGAGAAAATCACTTTTAGTTTTCCCTTCTATGGCAAGGTTACTCTTGCTCCTGCTTGGCATCACAGCCTGGTACTGGTACACGAGAAAGAACATGAAATTGTGGTTAGTACAGATAAAAGTTTTAAGGCAGAAGCTGGTCCTTCTTCACCTTATTCTTAATGGGTTTGGGTGGTATTGTATAATTCGATAAACAAGTCCACATTACAAACGACAAGTAGTTACTTATTGAGTTAAAAAATTATAATTTGTGTCATTTCCTAGTTAAACAGTTTATCCTTAAAAAATCCATATAAAAAAAGAAATACAACTCCATTTTTTAGTTTGTTATAGTAAAATACCATAAAACTCACAGTTTGTAAAACTGTGATATAGATAAAAACTAATAAACATCTGAGTCCAAAAAAAAAAAAAAAAATACCATCTCACACATTTAATCCCAACCTGACAAAAAGAAGTTTTAACTCAACAAGCTCTGCTTCTCATGTCCACACTATTTGTACCTCCAGCTTGGAATGAGGACATGGGTCAGTCTAAACAGCCCCTAAATCACCACTTTTTAGGAAGTGACTTCAGCTCAGCTTGGGAGGTGTTGGTTAAATCTGATGCCCAGGAGGTGAATGGCACCACTGCTGCTCCACCCTGCTGTGCCAGCCTCTCTTACAGGGTTTTGGAAGGAATTTTGAATGAGTTAAAGACAGGAGCTCTGAGTTTTGTAGATTATGAAATTTATTGTTCTTATCTTCTACATAGGTAGGAAGGGTGAGTTTGGCTCACTTCTTCACTGCATGGTTCAGAAGGTGACAAGACTCTCAGTTGCAAGACCTTTAAAGGAGTTATTGACCAATAAAACACTGCCAATAAGGATATTTGTGGTTTTGACCCAATCCTTCAATATTTCATCTTATGGACTCATGCTACAGTGTGAGCTTTCTTAGCCAATCATGTTATGACACACAAACCTACAGTGCTGCATTCCAAACTCCTTGTTTACCTTTGTAACTACTTTTTTTTTTTCTAGATCTTAAACTCTAAAACTCCAAACTTTCTTCTTCTCAACTTAACGTGTCTCTGCTTTAAGCTATAAATCCACATTCTCACTTCTAGCGCCTGAGTTTGGGAGCCTTTTCCAAGGTCTCACATCAAATCCTGTGTTTAATTCTAAGCTTTGGCCTACATGCCCAAAGTTCTGAGAATTCCCTGCATTTTGGATTCCAGCATTCTCCCATCTCCCTGGGCTGGCCTGGAGCCTCAGTTCAGCCTTGTGCTCTGCTGGGTCACTGAGGTGCTTCCTCAAGGCCTTTGCTCTGCTTTGGTGTGACAGGTTTAGCTCCAGGCTTAGCCTGGTGACACTGCTCAGCCCAGATGTTCAGTTACAGATGAGCTTTGTCTCCATTAAAGGTAGAAACTTTAAAGGTTCTACCTTTAAAGAAGGTAGGAGAAGATGTCACAGCCATTGGCCTCCAAGTGTCTTTTTATCCAACCACGTTCCCCTACCCAATCTTTCCTTACAAACAAAGTGAAAGAGCCTGAGTTGGAAATGGTTTTTTTGCCAGTTGGAGGTTTTTGTTTGTTGGTTTTTGGGGGGTTTTTTTGCCATATTAGGGATACTGTGGTGGCTCTTGTGCCTCAACCTCTCTGCCATGAAGTGCCCATGACTGTGCCCTGGCAGGTAGGACTCTCACCCTGCTCCACACACAGACAGGGATTTGGGATTGTCTCCCTGAGCTGCCATTCAGCTCCTCCGAGTCGCTGTGCTGCTCTGGACCACGAGATCTCTCAACCTCTGGCAGCAGCATGAGGAGTTGAGTCTCCAAAACTCCAGGGTTTCCCAGAGTGCTGGATGCCTCACTGGATACGTAATTCCTGTGCTTGGACACTGCACAAGACAATGCAAAGCAAATTACTGCAGACTAAATATATGGTCAGGATGTGCTGGAAGTTGGCAGCGTGGCTGGAAGGGATGGCCAGGGAGGGAGGAGAGACATGGTCAGCTTTCTTCTTTTGTGTTCAACTGGATAATGCTTGGGATCCCTTAAAAGACTTTAACATGGGTTTGGAAGGGAAGAGCTGGAGGAGATTCAGCTGTAAAAAAGCTGGATGAAGAATGAAGGGTGCAGTGTGCCTGGGAATTGAGAAGGGATCAGCAGCCAGCTCTCAGAGAGGATGAATTTGGGAGTAGGTAATCTTTCAGAGCAGTCCAGAACACGGCTTTGGCAAATTCTTGGACTTCTGCTCTGATTCCATCCGTGATCCACAGCTCTGTTCTGATCCTTTGAGTTCTGCTGTGTGTTGGCAGCATTTTCTCCAAGGCACCATTTTTATCCTCCTTAAACACCAAACTCAGGATCAATGTCTTTCCTGTTTTACTGTAATTCCTAACCTTGTTACAGGGAAAGAAACTGAAAGTCAGAAAACTGAATTAGAGCTCTGTGCTTTAATGGACTTATTTTTTTTTGTATTTTACCTGGTTTGCTCAGTGATATTAGAGTAGACTCTCCTTTTTCTGTTCAGTCACTCTTTGGCCCTTTGCCCAGACCAGAAGAGCCCCAAGCTCTTCAGTACTGAATACTGATTAGAAGTGAGGCCAAACTCTTCTCTAAAGTGCTCTGCTTTGAATAAGGAGACAGCTGTAATGATCACCGTGACCTTTATTTTTCCTCTCCTACAAACTGGAAAATCCAATTTGATGGTACTTGAAACCCTTAACATTTTTTGTCACCGGGCAGTGCTTGTTAATGTAAGTAGTGCTAGAAAAGGGGAATGAAGAATTTTATCAGCATTCTGAGGGCAAAAGCCCACATGGACACGTTGGTTCTGCAACATTTAAGAGCAGCAGGAAATGTTGGATGGGGTCTAATGGTTGAAATGGCCTCATCAGCTGAGCATCCTGCCTTGGGCAGCACATCACCCACAGAGCTCTGCCACGAGTCATTGTCCCCTTGTTCCTGTTACAGAGAGAGCTTTGGCTCACAGCTTAACCCTGAAAAAAACCTGTGTTTGATCACCTGTGTCCTCTCCCTGCAGCTAGAGTGATCTGCTTATAGATTTTCTTTTAGGCTTTCAAAGGTAACCTGCAGCTTCTGGAGTGCTGCTGGGGCTGCCTATTAAATTCCCTGCAAAGATCCCTTTGCTTGCTTGGAGTTCATCCAGCCTGGGAAAAGGCACGGGGGACTCCCCAAATGCTCTGATCCATCCACAGGCACAGCAGCTCCTCTGAGAAACTCTTCATCCAGGTGAATTCCCCCCTCTCCCCCTGCAGGGAAAGGCTCTGTGTTCACAGAAAAACCTTTGTGATGACAAAAAAAACCAAGATAAAGCTCCTCTTCTATTGCCACTGGAGCTGGGCAGGTTTCCAGCCCCTCAGGCTGGACTTGTGTGGGTATTGGAAAGGTTCCCCAAGGTGACCCCGTGCTGTTTCCCAAGGCACCGACTCAAAAGCAGTGAGCACAAACTTCCTGCAGCTGCAGCCCGAGGGCTCTCTCCACCCCTGCCAGCAGCTACTTCTCTGACATTGAATAATTTACTAACCAATATCAAATAATAATAATTTATTAACCAATAATAATTATAATTTATTAACCAATAATATCTAATAATAATTTTAACCAATAATATTAATAATAATTTATTAACAATATAAAATAATATATTAACCAATAATAATAATTTGGTAACCTATATAAAATAATAATAATTTATTAACCAATAATAATAATTTTAACCAATAATAATATATTAACCAATATAAAAATATAAACCATATAACTCTACAAAACAACAATAATTTTTCTTTTGCTAATACATAAACATCAATATAAAGATTGTAATAAAGTATATTACATAAACCTATCTAATAAGTCAAAATCCATTCATAAAAACATACAATTAAAAACAACTAAAATCAAAATTAATAATAAAACATAATTAAATAATCTGCTCAATAAAGTAAACTTTATAGCATAATAAAAAGTTAAAAATAAATGTATATATATTCATTATCATCATATTTATAACAATACCTTACCTACTCCAATACGTACAAAAAATAAGTAACAGAACCATCAAAAATATTCTTTATGTAAAAGAATAATTTGTATTTTGTGCATATTAATATGTTAGTAGTATTGAATATTAATATTATAGGGATATTAATATAATATTAATGTTAGTGTTATTGAATATTGATATTTTGGGTGGAGATGCAGGTGGGAGCTGGGGCATGGAAGGGTTTGGAAGAGCTGCAGAGGAGATGGGGTTTGTGCCGTGCTGGGGCTCAGGGCTCAGCTCTGGCTGCTGGAGGAGAGGTGAAAGCAGCACAGAGCTCGTGCAGCTCCTGTGCTCCAGCTTTCACCAGGCTGGGTTGATCTGCGGCTCTGTGTACCTGCCTGCTGGAACATATTGAGCAATAATTGTAAATGACAGAACCATAATCCCTGCTGCTGTTGAAATCTCCTGCTAGCACTCTTATTGTGCACGTGTCGGTGCACGTTTGTGTGCGCGTGGTTTGCTTTCCCTCTTGCACATTGAGCTAAACTGCTGAAGGAGGGACCCTTCCTGTGTGTAAATACACACTGTGCTTAAAATGAATGTGTTTTTACAAGATGATTTCCTTTTCATGAGAGAACAGGACCATACTTGCAGCCATAAATAACATTAGATCTCACTTTATTGTTTGCAATCTGCCCACGTAGGAATGGAAGAGTAAATAGATATCAGGTGTTCTCTCCCTCCGTGGCTAAGAGAGCAACAAGAAAGCTTCAAAACCATTAAAAAAGATTATGTTCTGCTCTCCTGACTTTCAAATTGTAGTTCTGCTAAGGAGGAAGGGCATGGCTGTGGGACTGACTACCCAGAGGACAACTCAAAGCTGGAAAAATCCTAGGAGATATCAGAGGATAAGGGACACAATTGCTTCCAGCAATTCTCACCTGGCCACATAAAGCTGCTGAACAACAAGAGCTCCCCTTGTCCTTAGTGCTGTACCAAGACATGGCACAAAGCAATTCCAGCTTCAGCCAACAGCTTGGCATAGCTAATGGATAATTTATTAATTTCTTTGCTGGTTCAACTGGCAGTGAGAGATCAAATCAGGAAACCAAGGAGGGCAGGAGGAAGGGGATTAAGAGCTTAGACTCACCAGCCCCCATTGGGTTTTGTCCCCATGGGCAAGTGCTGCTGAGCATTCCCCATTTTGTTTCTTCACTGATTAAACTAAGAAACCAAACCAAAGGACGCAGGAGAGAAGGGTTAAAGGATTAGGAGATGGTCTTTGAACTGCCATGTGGCAAGGTAATGAGGCATGAATTATTAAAATTATTTCAATTATAACTGGCAGCCACATGCTCTGCTTTTGTATTGGCTTTCTTCCTCGCTGTAAAAAGACAGCTTCGTAAGTGCTCATGGTTTCTTGGAAGAGATATGCTCACCCAGGACTGTTAATTGTATAAACAGTGTGATTTGTCATTGGCCAAGCTGCTCTTATGCTTAGATAAGTTGAAATGCCAATGAAATGGGCATGGCTCAGCAGCAAGACAGATTTGCTCCTCAAAACCCTGGGGGTTGGAGCCACGCTGCTGAGGGGCTGTGGGTACCAACAGCCTCTAATTCTTGAATCAGAATGGTGGACTGCGAGGCACTGGTCATTGTGCTGCTAGTAATAATTATTATAAAAGTGGGTTTGGCTTTAATGGAGGGAGAAATGTGTTTGTAGTTGTGTGTTCTTCTCTTTGTGCGTGGCTTGGAATGGGAGCGGCGGCTGGAGAATGGCTCTGTTCAGACACTGATCAGACTGATTTATGCTCGACCTCTCCAAAGACAGGCACCACACTGCTGGCTGCCTTCCCCATAGTTCTTCGTGGTAAAATAAAAGCCTGCAGAAAAGGAAATACAGTCGCGAACAGCTCCACCTGGTGACTGCTAAAATTTCTGCTCAAAAGCCTGTATTTTGGGTCAAAATGAACAACCTTAGGTCTGACTCCTCGGGAAAACTCCTACGGCCACGAAAACCAAGCTGTACAAGAAAGATTTGAAAGGCTTGGTCCTGCAGATGGCTGTGGAGATGTCCTGGGGAGATCAGAATCAGCTGAATGCTTCAGGAAGAATTATTTACCTAATTGTAATAATTTTTTCCTGTTCATGAGCTGCCTGAAGGGGGAAGTAGGAGAAATGAATCCACTCAGATCAGTGAGCAAATACTGAAATGTGAGGTATTTTTGCCATAACACTATCCTGCAGCTTGGAGCAGTTTAGTTGAACTGTTACTTTCCACTGCTTTTCTCCTCTCCAAGACAGTGTTTACAGGCAGTGTTTATCCTCAGAACTCTGATGTTCAGAGAACAGAATTCTCTGTTCAGAGATGGGGGCTAAAAGCCATGGCCAGGTGGATGCACCTCTAGTTACTTTCTATAGTTTCAATTTTAGAGGGAAAGAAAAGGAAAGGTAACACGGTGAGGCTTGTAGTTGATTTCAGCACACACAAGGACCTCACTGGAAAAAGAGCTGCAGAGTGAAATGGGTTAAAGCCCTTGGGCGATCACTAGGACACCGAGCAGGGGCTGTGGCAGTGGGACAGCACCCGAGGCAGGGCAGGGCAAGGCAGAACAGCCCCTGAGTGCCAAAGAATCCATCAGACAGGGCCAGGGGGTGAGGGCAGCATCTGTGCCAGGCTGGGCTGGCACTGGATGGAGCCCTCGGTGGGGTCTGACCTCTCCATCCCTGCTCCTCGTGGGAACACAGGTTGTTAAACACAGCAACAGCAGGAAGGCTTTTGCACCAGGGCTTGGAGTGCCCCTTTTACATTCCTGTTTTCGCCCCTCCTCGGAGCAGAGCTGTTTCCCTTTGGCCATGGGTCAGGTGAGGGTTTTTTGGAGCCTCGACCCTCCCAGCAGGTGAGTTCCTGCAGCTTCTCCACGGAGCTTCCCTCCCCAGCCCGTGTGGAGATGGAGGCCCGATCCCCCTGGGATTTCGGGATCACAAACCACTTTTTCCGAGTGGTTCTGCTTTGCCTGGTCCCGGGAGCAGAGGGGGATGAGCAGGGAGGAAGCATTCCTTGCTGCTACATTCACAAAGCTCCTGGCACCAGCCAGCTCCTCCTGAAACCACTCCAGACTCTGAATCATTTCTGTTGGGAAACCATTCATGCCCCAGCCTGAGCCCCAGCTGACTCCTCAAAGCCCCCCAAAACCCTGGCAGCAGCCCCTGATGCTGCTTGGCTTGTCTGGGCAGGGCTGAGGGGCTGGGCTGATACCACGACCCTCTGTTGTTCTTGGGCAGTACTTTCCCTGCATCATTTTGCAGTCCTTGCCACTTTGTGCAGAACTGGACTCAAACCCCAGCTCTGTTTGCTCACTTTAATGCTGTGCCCTCAGTGAGGAGAGAGGCAGCTTTGCTTTTTTTGTGTCCTGTATTTTCTCTCTTTCTCTCTGGTGCTGCCTTACAGGGCCTGTCTGCACCATGTCAGCACAAAAAAACCCCAAAAAAACCAACCCCCCCACCAAAAAAAAAAAAAAAAACCCACCAAAAAACATCACAGTTTGTAAAGCTGAGGATATTTAAATAAAACACAGAAGGTGAAAATACATATTCAGGCTCTAAGGTGCTTTTCCAGCAGCAAGGCTGGGATTGTGCCCTGTGGGGCCTCAGAGGGTCTGGGCAGGAGCATGGATTGGAGATGTTTGTACAGAACTGGACTCAAACCCCAGCTCTGTTTGCTCACTTTAATGCTGTGTCCTCAGTGAGGAGACTAGCAGCTTTGCTTTTTTTGTATTCTATATTTTCTCTCTTCTTCTCTGGTGCTGCCTTACAGGGCCTGTCTGCCATGGCCTCAGAGGCCATGTGTGTTCAGCACAACAAAACCCCACAGTATGTAAAACTGAGGATATTTAAATAAAACACAGAAAATGAAAATACATATTCAGGCTCTAAGGTGTTTCTCTAGTAGCAAGGCTGGGTGTGCTGTGGGGCTCAGAGGGTCTGGGCAGGAACATGGATTGGAGATGTGCTCCTGCACCTCCCTCCTGCCTCCCCAGGCTGTTGGAATCCCTCTGAGGTGGGGATGTCAGCCCAGTCATGCAGGTACCTGCTGAGCAGCAGCAGGCATGTTTCAGAGTTTAAATCACCTCCCTGCTCCTCTCTCAGGATGATTCATGGTGATTGATCACCCGGAGCTGGCTGTGAAGGCAGCCCTGGCTGTTTCCTTACTGGCACAGCAGAGCTGCAAAGGAAGATGATTTTTACCCTTAAAGCCACTGCAAAGCCTGTTGCAACTCTGTCTTTTAGATTTGCTCTTTTCACTGTCAGTGGGAGATTCCCCAAGTGCTTTCTGGAGCTTCCCAAAGGAATTTGTACCCAACTGATTTGGAAGTCTTGGGCTTGTCAGCTTGGGGCTTGTTGTGCATGTGTGAGTTGATTGGAAATGAGTTTGGGTTTGGGTTTTGTTTCTCTGCTGTCCTAAATCTTGGGCAGCTATTTTAGCTGCTGCTGGGTAATGGCAAAATGATCCTTTGAAATCCTGGAGTAAATGACATAGATGGAAGCTAAAGAGCAATGAGAAACAAAGCTGTGCCAGTGCAAGAAAAGAAAAAATAACAGTGGAATTATGTCCTTAGCAAGCAAGGCAGAGACACAAGTGAAGGCTGATGCTGGCTGACAGTGTATCACAGATCAACCTGCCCCAGTTTCCAGGAATATTCAGAGTTTTATGTACAATAAAAGTCTAGGAGGAAAACTCTAAAGCTGGGCTAAACCAGCTGCTTTCTGCAACCTTTTTTTGTCTCAGTTTCCCCACCTGTAAAGTTGGACAATAGTAATTTCCTCCCAAAAGAGCTGCCAGTGCTGGCTGGAAGCTGCTCTGTGTTACAGCATTGAGGAAACAGTGGCTATTATTAATCATGCCTCATATTTTTTCAACCTTCTGCATAACTAAATTTTATTTGTTTTGATTTTTAAGACTTGGAATCCATGGCTGGACCAAATTATAGCTGGAAGCTGAGAGCTATATGAAAAGACATCCAAATGCTGCTCAGTTTGCTCTGTAAAGGACAGAACTGCTGAGGCTGCATCACTTGTGGCTTCTGAGCCTGGTGCCAGCACACAGAATTCCCTCCTTACAGCTTTTCCATAGCACGTGCCAAGTATCCAGCTCTTCAGTCTGTTACAAATCATCCCTAATTCTGTAATTGCTTTGCTAGTGATTATAGGCAGACTCTGGTTGATCCTTCAGTGGTTTTCCTTTATCCACATTTTCAGTGGGCTCTTTAATTGCTGATTTTATTTTCCAGTTCCTTGCTCCCCTTTCCCAGTTCTAGCAGGCCCCATGGCTCCAGTCCAGTGTTTTCCCTGCGAGAGACAAGGCAGAGCCCCCTCTGCATTTGGGGCTGTCAGGGGAAGGGGCACCTCGTGCCTCTGGCTTGCAGACAGGAGAAAAACATGTAAGGTCATGCAGGTAGGAATATGCTCTGAATCACTCTCACAGGGCTGGGAGCTGCGTTCAGGGCTGGATTTGGAAATGGTGGCACATTTGAGCAGAGCTTGCAGCATGAGTGTGCCATTCCCTGCCTAGCAGGGATGTCTGTGCACAGGCACAGGAGCAGCCCAGCAGTGGTGCCTGGCTTGTTGGCACAAGCTCAGCCTGCAGCCAGACTAGCTGGTGCTGCTGAGGAGCTCGGGAGAGCTGCTGTGTTCTGGGAATCAGAAAAACAGAAACGTTCAGACATTGAAGGATGTGATCTACAGCCTTGGAAGAAGCTTAGATTGATGTAAAAATATAATACACAGATGTTAAGCAGAAAAATAATAAACTTATATTCCTGTAGTTGTAAGTAAGGATATGGCTTAAATAAGTGAAACACTATACTGATAAGATGGTGAAGGGTTTGTAATGTAAGGGTGTTGTTGTATAGAGTAGCTAAGAGTTTAGAAGTTAGAAGCAGATGTGTACATGTGAGACAGAAGCCCATTGGGCAAAAATATTCACAGTGCAACAAAATTAAGTGAAGATGATAGGTCAGAAAAGCAAAATACACCTTGTGGCAACTATTCATTAGACTAGAAAGTTCTATATTGTCTTGCAACAAAGAACTTGTGATTACTCTAGAGCTTGCTCCTCTAAAATCTCGAGGCCTCTGAGACTGATATTTATCTGAACAAGAAATAATTCTTAGCTCAAAAATAGTCCCATCCCTTCATTTTTAGCAATGATACTGTGTGGTGCCTCTGCTCCACACCTTCTGTGACTCCTGCCACTGCAGAGCAGCAAGTCTGGCTTTTCTGGGCTCCAGCACTGTGCTCTGCTCGCCTTTTCCCCCTTCCCTAGGGATGCACATTCACCTCTCTAAATTGCACTTGTGAAAATGCTCCTGGGGGTTCAGGCACTGGGGGAAGGCCCTGCCCTGGGTTAGGTGTGATGCTGGATGAAAATTAGGGGTCTTCTCACTAGGTGGCAAGTAAGATCCAGATCCCTTCTGTACCACTTTGGAAGGATGTCTGACACAAAGCTGAGGTTGTTGCTTAGTTCCTGTAGTTTCAACTCAAACTCAGACCATAAAAGCCATAAAGCAGGGTTCTTTATTTGTGAAAAATGGATTAAGCTGTGAGGGGTTTGAGAGTTTGACTTTGACCTGCTTTTGTTTTTCAAACTTGCAGTTAGATTCTGAAGTGCTTAGTTGGCAGTTCTGAAAGCAGCTCAGGGATTTTACAATGATTCTTGGAGGGGGGTGGGGGATGTATTCATGTCGGTCAGCTCATGAGCCACCTTGAAGAGTTTTGTTTTCAGAAACTGGAGCTATTGAAAATGAAAAACACTTAATGACCTTTCATTCAGACTTCCCTTACATTCAGGGATTTTCCTTCCATTGAATGGGTATTGACTACTGCCTTTAAATTTTATTTTGTTGTCTGTTAATGCCCTCTTCAACTTTAATTTCAGGTTGAAGTATTCTCTTCCCTAACCATTCTATGAAAATGGCCATCTGATGTACCTTGTGGCTGAGCAGATGTTATCTTGTTTTGTAATGAAATTCTGCCCTGAGTAATTGGACATTCTTCCTGGTTCCTCATAATTAAGGCAGAAGAAAAGAACAAAATCTGCTGATTTGATATGAGTAATTGCTTCATTAAGCTATTTGCTTCCTTACCATAACCATCATCCAACGAGAGCAGTCTGACCATCAGATTGTACACGATGATCCTTTGGTGCTGTGGGTTTTTGGTGCTTTGTTGTCAGATGGAATCACAGAGAAATGAGATAGGAAACAAACAGCTAAATCATTTACCTCTTAACCATAGGCAGTTAAGGCCACAGAGGGCCTGGCTGTGTCCTAAGCAAATGAATCAACCTCTGGAAAAAAACAGAGAGAGAGTGATGAGGCTTTAGGTCACCACAGCTGCCAAGCCTCCTGCATCTGAGCGTTGTGGATTGATGCTGACAGGCTGAACATCTGTGTTCTCCTACTGTGGAGCAAGAAGGGGAGGGAGCTGCATGAAATCCTGGCCAGGGGCAAGGAAATGTGACTCAGGGCTGGCCTATGGCAAGTTTTAGCAGTGGTGGTGGCTTGTGCCATTGCTGCTGTTTGTGTTTAGCCAGCCTGGGTTTGGGGACACAGGGACTCACAGGTGGCCACTCTGTCCCCAGTGACACTGAGGACAGGGAAACAGGTCTGTTCACGTGTTAAATTACACAGATTTAGCTGAGATCTCAGCTGTGATTTCCAGTAGGAGATTATTCCCCATCCATGTGGAGCTGAGGTGCTCCCACACACACCCCAGCACCCCATCTGCATGGTTCAGTGGGTTTGGTGCTCGTGAAGAACAGGTCACCCTAAACACACTCCATAAACCTACCCCTGATTTCCTAATGGCAAGCTGGAGAGTCAGGCTGCTGCATCACAGCAGCCACATGATTCATATGTGCCTGGAGATGAAGTCAGGGCTTGGAGGCTTTTTGGACGTGAATTCCACTGAATTATCCCCCAGTGCTGCAGAAAGCAGTTCCAGGTCACTGCCAATCAGTCCTGCAGAGCTCTGCATGAACAGCCTGTATGATCCAGGAATGCTATCAGGGACTTTGATCATGGAGCTGATTCCTATCTCCCTGTCCAAGATCTGGGCAGGTATGTTTTTATAAGGCTCCACTGAGCTCGGAGCAGCCAACATTCCTGCAGCTGAAAAGTTTAGGCAGTCACAAGTTAGACAGCCCAGAGTTTTAATCCCAGTTTGGATAACCCTTTCTCAGAGCTGTTAAAAATGGAAATATGTGTTTGCTTTTTTTTTCTTTAATAACTAAATGAGGGTAATGAAAGTAAGTAAGCAGTGCACTGTATGGATTAAGTGCCTGGCACAAAAGGTGCATTGTGTGAGTGAATGCTCTGTTAGGGCTGCAGGGGAAAGGGAAAGTCATCAGAGGTGCCATAAGAGTTTAATTTCCTCAAGAAGGTGGCAGAGAGAAGGGCAGATTCTGCCAGTGTGCACTGCTGGTTGCCAGGCTTTTGTCCTTTCTCACAAGCATCTCTCTGTCCTGGGCACCAACAATGGGAATTGTGCCCTGAAAAGGGCACAGAGCAGGGCTGAGCTGGGCCACCAGCAGCCAGGCTGCTGGCATGGAGCTCCTCCAGTGTAAGGCAGCAGATCCAGTGGGATGACTGAACTCCTGACCCTTTCTTCTGGCTTAGTGAATCCCAGCTTTTGGATTCTGGGGTGAGTCAGGTCCCACTGCACAAGCAGCAGTGCCCAAAACCCTCCTTGGTACCTGCCAAGGTCTTAGCCAAACCCCACAAGGTCTCAGCTGCTGTGTGGTGTTCTCCTGCTTCCTTTCCCTTCAATCCAGGGGCTCTCCAGGCTGGTTTTTGCAGGGATCCCCAGGCCAGAGTGCAGTGTCACCATTCCCCTCCTGCTCAGTTTGGCTCAGGTGCCTGCCAGCCCTGGGCTGCTGGGGCAGAGCAGGGTGGAAAAGTCCTCTGCATCTCCTCTGCATCCTCTTTGTCAGCCACAAAAGAGTGGTGGGTCGGAAGGGAGCTTGGAGGATCATGTGTAAAACAAACAGAGCTGGGGGGGATTTATAGTCCTGACACCTGAGGTTCTATCCCTGTATCAGAGATGTTGTTCCCCAGGCTCAGGTCTGCCCTTCTGCACATGGACAGGTTTTTGCAGTGTAAATTCCTGCTTCTCCTTCTTCTTGGACACCCAGGGAGTTCTGTTCTCTCCATGACAGCCACTTCTGCCCACCAGGCAATGCCTTGGAACTCCAGGAACCCTGAGCCTCACCACACCTCTCCTGGGAAAACTCCATCCCCCTCCTCCTTTGTGGGAGAAGCTTGGTCAGAGAGGTGAAATGAGTCAGTCAGAGAGGCAGTGACACAGCCCAGCATTCCCAAATGTCTCAGGATGTGTGTAAATCCTTGCAATTAGCTTTTTTTTTTTTCCATGGGACTCATCCTTTCCTTACTTGTACCCTTTCCTCCTCACTCCAACGTGCATTCCTGGGTGCTGCTGCCTGTGCTGTTCTCTCTCCCTCTGACCCTTTCCTGGGCCTCTGGCTGCCGGCCTCAGCCCACGGTGTGGAGCTGGCTGTGCTTGCCTCTCCCTGCTCTGATCCCTGCTGTGTTTAGTTTGGGAGATTGTGTTTCTGCAAGCAGGACCCCCACATGCTGGGGAACGTGGCTCCCTGGAGGAGGATGCTGGGGGAGACACAGCACAGACCCCTTGCAGCTGATGCCTTAAGATTTTAGCTTTTATACTTTTCAGATCCTGCACTGCATTACTGCATAACTCTAAACTCCATATGAAGTGTCAGCTGCTGCCTTCACATTTTGGTCAGGCAAAGCAATTCCTCTGGGCCTGAAACTCAAGGACACCCTACAGCCTCAGACCCTGCAAAGTATAAGAAAAAGTGAATTTTGAGGGGTGCAAACTGGGAGAATAGGACTTCATTACCTGAAGCTGTAATTGGACAATTAACCTCTAATATGTAAGTGGACCAAACTTAAAATCGTCTGAAAAACTGGTGACCATTGTCCATCTTGGGTGTAGCCTCCGGGAGGCTTTTGAGTGCCTGAGGTGTATCTATTAAAGGCCTTTAATAAATCCCCACTTAATTCTTTTACCTGTGTCTAATCTCTGTTCTAGGCAGCCACTGAAGGCTTTTCATGCCTGCAGCAACTCTAACACAGGTGTTGCAGGAAGAACCTGCAATACAGCTGGGCCAGGCTCAGCAGCTGCTGCAGGAGGTGCAACACCTGCAGCCCCAGTGGTGCCACGGGTGTCAGAGCAGCCTGCCCAGGCTCATCCCTCCAAAGGCACCCCGAGGAGGGGACAAGCAAGGCTAACACAGCCTCCCTGAAGGCTGGCCAGCTCTGTGGCACTGCCAGGGCTCTGCTGGCACCCCAGTGCCAGGGTGGGATGTGTTTGGCAGGGGGGTGTTCAGGGCTGGTGCAGGATGGGTGTGAAGCTCACTCAGTGCCTGCCAGGCTGAGCCAGCACTCCAAATCTCTGCTTTCAGGAACAGTAAATTCCCTCAGTGACTTATGAAAGAGCAAGGGGAAAAAAAAAAACAACCTCTAAATGACTTACCTATTTGAAGCCTGTGGGCTCTGCATTGTGTTAAACATTAACCTGCCCTTCTGAGCCAAGCCACTGATTCTCTGGGCAAGTCTGAGGCCAGGCAGGCAAAGAAAAGGATTCTTTGTCAGGGAGTATTTCAGAAAATTATCCCTTCAGCCATTTTCTGTCTCATGGTGTTTGTTTGGCCCTGCAGTAGGACGCCTGCCCCACAATTTGCAGTTTATGTTTGTGCAGTGGAGCTGATCAAACAGCCAGGGCTCTGAACAAGCTGCTCCCACCACAGCAGCCCTGGGACTGTGGCACAGACACCTTGTGCAAGTGTAATCACACTAATACAGGGCTGGACACCGAATTGCACACATGTTAAGTGCACACTAAAGCAGGCACACTTGCACATATCCCCATATTCAAGAAGGGAAAGCTGCCTTTTGAACTCCTGGAAGGTGTGTCCCTGTGAGTGCTGAGTGGCAAACAGCCATGCCCATCAGAGAGGTGCAGGCAGGAGCAGAACAGTGGGATCAGTGACCAGGAGTGGGTTCTGCTCCTGGCTTTGCCCTTACTTTGGTGCACAAGGTGGGGCAAGTTGCACTATTGTTCCTCCCCCATGCCTTGTGACTAATGATTTCAAAAGCACCTGTGGAAAGGGTAATATATCATTACTATTGCCTTAAAGGTGCGCTTGGTTAAGCAACAAAGCTTTGGTGGTTTTCAAGAGGTTTTATTTTGATGGAAGTTTTGTTTGGATGGAAGTTTTTGCAAACATCTCCCCCCTGCAGACCCCAGCACTGGAGTTGTGTCCTGCAGCTCTGGTAGCTGTTGTTGCTACAATCTTGGGAATGTGGAGCGCTCCTGAGCTGTTCCAGTGCAAAGTCTGGCTGCTTAGCACTGAATCCCCCAGTGACTTCAGCCAGCTCTTCCAGTTTTGCACTAAAGCTGGAGAGAGACTCAGACAATCCTTTTTCTCATATCTGTTACAGAAGAGATAATCTATGGCTGAGAAATGGTAAGAAATTCTGATAGGATCATATCTTCTTAATCCAGCTCATCTACTGCCTTTCTCTGTCCCCATGCAATGCCAGCTTTGGGGACAGAAATATTTTCCCTACTCTGGAAGAGTCTGAAACCAAGCAGAAACCCTTCCTGTGGGATCCATGCCTTCCTTAGAGCTGGTGGAATTCTCTCGGGTGAACAGGACTTGTGCACCTCTGTGTGTGGGTGACCCACCAGAGGGGCTGGGGAAACCTTTCCAGGGAGCAGCCTGGCTCTTCCTTCAGCAGTTCACTCTCCCTGTGCTCACTTCCCTGTGCCCTTAGAGCAAATTAAGAGCAGCTATGACTTTCTTCCTGTCTGCGTTTGCAATGCCCCCGGCTGATTGCATTTGTGTAATTAATTGCCCAACCTGCCTCTCGCAGGGGAGAGATGCCGAGCACCTTCTCCCTCCCTCCTGGCACACGAGGAGCAGTAAAATCCTTTCCCCCACACCTGGAGCAAAGTTTGGGGGCTGTTTCTGGGGTCCGTGCCTCTCTGCCCGCCCCGCAGCAGCGAGTAAGTGAGGTGTGAGCCTGCACAAACACTTTGCTCGCTCCGCAACCTTGAATGAGCCCGGGACGAGGTGGTTTGGAGAGGAAAGAGGCGTTTTCACGGGTCACTAATGCACTTTGAACCGGAGCCGGGAGAGCAGCGCTGACCTGAGCTGCTCCAGCAGCCAAAGGCTGAATCAAACCCATGGGGTGCGCCGGGTCGGGGGCGTGAAATTCCATCCCTTGCCTTTGCCGCGGCGGCTGAACGCGCCCGGGTTTGCAGGGCGGGGAGGCGGCAGGGCCGAGCCCCGGGGATGCTTTGCGTGCCGCGGGGGTAAGGTGCAGCCTCGGGGGAGGCTGAGCCCCGCTTTTCCCCTGCCGGGAGACTTGGAACAGCCCTCAGCGGTGGCCGAGGTGTGTGCTCGGCTCAGCGGGAGCTGCCCCTCGGCCGCAGCCACGCACGGATGCGGTGGCACCGAGCGCGTCCCCTCCCCGCCGCTGCCTACAAAAGGACCGCGGCACCCCCGGCCCCGCGCACCCCGCCCGGCCTCGCCCCTGCTCCCATGTGCCCGCCCGGAGCGACGGCATGAAGAAATCCTCGTATTCAGGTGAGCCTCGCTCTCCTCTCGCCTCGCCCTTTGTGTCTGTGCTGGGAAAGGGAAAAGGTTCAAACCCCCCCGCCCAGGTGGGACGTGCGCGATCCGTCCTGGCTGCGAGCGCTCCGGAGCAGCTCCTGGCTGCTTCGCTGTGTGTGAACAAGTGGAAAAGGCTTAAAAAGCTTAAAAAACAAAGCAAAGGCACGGGGCGGCTTGTTCCAGGCAGAGCCCGGCACTGGGGGCACGGACTCGGGTATGGGAAGGCACCTGTGCCAGCACGGGGTGACATCCAGCGCCTAGTGGCAGTGTGACATGGGAACAGAACCGTGGTGTGTGTGTGACACTGGCTGTACGGGGAACAGGGCTGTGGTGTGTGTGTGTGTGACACTGGCTGTCCTGGGAACAGGGCTGTGGTGTGTGTGACACTGGCTGTGCTGAGAACAGGGCTGTGGTGTGTGTGACACTGGCTGTGCTGAGAACAGGGCTGTGGTGTGTGTGTGACACTGGCTGTCCTGAGAACAGGGCCGTGGTGTGTGTGTGACACTGGCTGTCCTGAGAACAGAGCTGTGGTGTGTGTGTGTGACACTGGCTGTGCTGGGAACAGAGCTGTGGTGTGTGTGTGACACTGGCTGTACGGGGAACAGGGCTGTGGTGTGTGTGTGTGACACTGGCTGTGCTGGGAACAGGGCTGTGGTGTGTGTGTGTGTGACACTGGCTGTCCTGGGAACAGGGCTGTGGTGTGTGTGACACTGGCTGTGCTGAGAACAGGGCTGTGGTGTGTGTGTGACACTGGCTGTCCTGAGAACAGGGCCGTGGTGTGTGTGTGACACTGGCTGTCCTGAGAACAGAGCTGTGGTGTGTGTGTGTGACACTGGCTGTCCTGGGAACAGGGCTGTGGTGTGTGTGTGACACTGGCTGTGCTGGGAACAGGGCTGTGGTGTGTGTGTGACACTGGCTGTGCTGGGAACAAGGCTGTGGTGTGTGTGTGACACTGGCTGTGCTGGGAACAGGACCATGGTGTGTGTGTGTGACACTGGCTGTGCTGGGAACAGGGCTGTGGTGTGTGTGTGTGACACTGGCTATGCTGGGAACAGGACCGTGGTTTGTGTGTGTGACACTGGCTGTGCTGGGAACAGGGCTGTGGTGTGTGTGTGACACTGGCTGTGCTGGGAACAGGGCCGTGGTGTGTGTGACACTGGCTGTGCTGGGAACAGGGCTGTGGTGTGTGTGTGACACTGGCTGTGCTGGGAACAGGGCTGTGGTGTGTGTGTGACACTGGCTGTCCTGGGAACAGGGCTGTGGTGTGTGTGTGTGACACTGGCTGTGCTGGGAACAGGGCTGTGGTGTGTGTGTGACACTGGCTGTCCTGGGCGTTTCCAAATGAGCTATAAGAGATGGGATCTCCTCATGCTGGACTCTTTTCTCCCTTCTCCCCCTCCTGGCTTTGCCAGGCTTGCCCTGTGAGGTGAGGGCATTGTGCCCTCTGCTCCTTCCTCCCCGGTTAACTCATGCCTGGTGTCGTTGCTCTGAATTCCCTGTGAAATCCTGCCCCAGGAGGTGCCTGGTGCACACAAGTCTCCTCTAAGAGGTGCCCTGCTCACCTTGTGAAGCTCAGGTGCCTCTGGCAGCTCCTCCAGCTGCTGGACTTTGCTCTGCAGCTGATTTCTGCTCTGCTCCAGGCACCAGCCTGTGGCTGTGCTCTGCCAGCCAAGTTCTGCCCTGGCTTTGCCTGGCCACTGTGGGGACGTGGTATCATCACGTCAGCATCCTCCTAATACCCCAAGCCACGGGTCTGGCCACCCCTCAAGCATTGCTGGTGGCAGCTGCCAGTCACTTGAGCCACATCACTGCCACAGGGCTCTGCCCGAGCTCATGAGATACAGGAGCTGGAGGTTTGGCTTCACCCAGAAAATTCACTCTCTGATGCTGCTGCCTGTCTATGGTTAAAATTAATTAGCAACCTTTCTCTCTTGCACACTTTTCTTCTCTCATTAGCGTTGCTAAATGGGCTGCCAGGAGGTTTATTAGGGCTTGTGTGCTGGGAATCTGAGACAGCCTGAGTGTGATGATTAGCACCTTGTAATGGATTAAATTGGGTATTAATGGTTGTGTGCTGGGTGTAGGGAAACCTGTTATTTGTTGTGGCCTCCTGAGGTGGTTGGAGCAGTGCAAGGAGAGGTCTGGATACAACTGGCTGTGAGACAGAAATGTCACAGTTGAGATGGCCACACTACACAGAGTGTCACCACACAATTCCAGAAGGCTTCAACCCATGCAGAGCAACACCACACTACTTCAGAAGGCTGCAAGCATCACCCTTCTTGTTCTTTCCCCAAATTTCACACCCTGATGTCCACGCACTGCCCTGGGTGCCCTCTGCTCCCTTGGGTGGCTGCTCAGCACCCCTGGGCACTCCCTGGCTCATTGCTGCCAGTGCTGCTCACCTGCTTTGCACAGCTGGAACATCTGGGGATGGGGCTGGGCCACAGCCACTGCCAGGGACACAAACTGTGCCACACACAGCCCAGGGACACAAACTGTGTGCCACACACAGCCCAGGGACACAAATTGTGTGTCTGCAGAGAAAAGCTGCCAGCTCTGTGACCTGCTTGAGGCCAAGGGTCCTTAGCTGCTTGGCTTGTTTGGGGTGCAGCTGGGGCACTGCAAAGCCCCTGATGTGTCTCTGGTCGGTGCCCAAACCCTCGGTGGCACAGCTGAGCTGACATCTGGGCAGTACCTTTGCTTCAGAGGGGCTGGGGTTGTGTTTTGGAACCACTGCTGTGAGATTTCCCTGGTGCAGCTGTTCAAACAAAAAGGGCAGCCGTGCCCACAACACACTCCTAGGGAGCAAGAGGAGATTTACCCTCCTCACAAACACCTCACACCTTGCAAAGAGCACAGGCAGTGCTGCTGAGCTGCTCTGCCTTGCAAAGGCTTCATTTGGGCGCTGCCCCCAGGAAATCACCCTGATTTATTGGGCAGAAGGTGGATGAAGGTGGAGGAATCACCCATGGCACTGGGGAGGCCACCTCTGTGAGTCTGAGCCAGCTCTCCATGGCTGGTGTGTTCATAAATCAGGGCACAGCCATGGGCACTTGCTTTGGGGAATTTCCCTGGGAATCCAGATTGCTTTTCCAAGACATGGATGTGCAGGGTGCTGCAGGGCTCTGCTGTCTCTCAGGGGGGCTGGGGATGTGACAAAGTGACTTCCCAGCTGCAAGAGCTGATGCTGACAGCCTCTGGCAGGCTGGAAATGCAGTGCCTGCTTGAGATGCTCCTGAAAATGATGGCAAAGGGAAAAACAAATGAACATCTAAACACCTTTTGAGGCTAGATGCTCATTGTGTCTGCCAGGATTTGTCCCTCTCTGACATACTTTGGATCTCCTTTGTGGTCTGGGTCCCCCTGAACCTTGTCTGACTTCCCAGGGCTGAGCCTCCAGCTCCATCCTCCTCCATGGGCACAGCAGTGCTCTCCTGTTGTGGGGCTGTCCCTTGCCCCAGGCAAGATTTACCTTCCCTAAAGCACTTCAAGGGCAATCCCAACCCATCTGCCATGACTTCTGAGCACACACCACGTAGGTGGGTCGGGATGAAGAGTTTACCTTGGCGTGTCTCACCTCTTAGGAGCAGAGAGGCTCAGTGAGACCTTTGTGCCATAACCACGGGCACGTGTGGCTCATCCTGGCACTGCTTTTGTTCCTGGAACTCCTGGCAGCAGCAGCAGGAGGAGGGGAGAGCATGCAACAGGGATTTTACACAGCAATGACTTCTACTGAAGCCAGCTCTTACATGTGTGCCTTGGGGATGTCTGTTATTTCAGTTGCTGAAGGCAAACTTGCCCTGGAATACTACTTTTTAATGATTTTTTGATTCTCACTTTCCATTATTCAAGCCCAACTGCATAGCCAAAGAAGCAATAGACAGGATTTGTGATAAATGACACTACAAGTTTTAGGTATTTTCAAGGATGGTGTGAGTGGTTTTGGCCAAGGTTGGTTTCAGTTTCAGGTTTATGTGAGATGCTGGCACTCACTAAAATAAGGATCACCAGAATTACAGTACCACCAGAATTATTTGTAGTGGTTATGTGTCACCCACCCTTACCTGAACTACAGACTCCTAATTTATTGCTTAGGCACTTAGGGAGAAATAACTCTTCATATATGAGCTAAAGCTATAGGAAAAAATACAGGAAGAGCAGCAGGACCTGTGATTCCATCAGTGAAGGAGGATTTTCCCATATTGTGCCTGGTGAAATGATTCCCTATAAAACATGGGAAAGAGACTATAAATCAGATTGGATTTGCTGGTGCTGTCCAGAGAATTTGTGGCTGTCTCATGCCTGGAAGTGCTGAAGCCAGGTTGGATGGGGCTCTTGGGGAAGGTGTCCTGTGGCAGGGATTGCAATGAAATCATCTTTAAGGTCCATTTCAACCTGAACCATTCTGTGATCCCAGCTCAGCTGGAAGCTCTGGGAAACAGCTCTGGCCTCTGATTGTTGCTTTGTGCTGTGCCAGGGTCCCCTCCTGGCTGTCCCTGGAGCTGATGCTGTGCATCCTTGCTTTAAGCCCCATAAGAAAAAAAATGCTGTTCCTGCATGGCAAAGCCTTGCTCTTTTTTGGACAAACACATCTCCAGCCTGTCCATACTCATCTCTCACATTTCTGAACCAGTGAGGAGCAGCTCAGTGCTGACATTCTCAACATTGACACATTTCTCTGATGGGTTTTTATCTCCAACTCCCTTAATTTCTTTACTGTTTTTAACCACTTGATCCATCACAGTGCTGTTCCCTGCTCTGCCACTTCCCCATTGCTGCTCACATGTAGGACAGTGATTTTCATGATCCCTGCTGCCCAGGGATTGTTTTTTGAGCTGTAACAACACTCAGAGATGCTCAGAGGGAGCAGCTACCTTTGTCCAGAGTGCTGGGGGATCCAGGGAAAAGCAGGCATGTCCTTCCCACCCCACATCCCTGAATTTTTCTGTGGCTGGTGTGTGCTGGGTGGCAGAGGAAGAGGCCTATATCTTCTATTCCTATAAGAATAGGGCAGTGCTGCTCCCAAGCCACCACTGACAAGAGGCAGCACTGCCCAGGTCTGCACTGTGTAGTTAGCACCTAAAACAATGAACCATTCTTCTGACTGCTTTTAAAAAGAAAAGGTCAATATTCTTCAGAGAATTTGATTTCTAACACACCTCTCCTCTCTTGTGTAGTGAAGCCTGTAATTTTCTTGAGTGTTACAGATGGTTGTATCCTCTGTTGGATGAAAGCACCTTGATCCCTGGACAGTGTTCTTCAGGGCCTCACAGAGGGTTTCTGTGGCTTAGCAGCTATCAAGAACTGTTGATGGCACTTGGCATCAATCCTGGCAAACTTTCCTCAGCCCTTCCTTGCTGCAAAACCCGAGGTGGGAGCATGAGAAGTCCAATCAAAAGGCACAATTGTCTTATTTTACTCCCTTGCTGACAGAATGGATTGCTACAGATGTAAATGCAATGTGCCATCACATGTTTCTGATGGCTCCTGGTGACTGATGGACCCTTGCTATGAAAAACCCTCCCGTGGCAGCACTGTGCTGTGCTGGGGTGGCCACAGCAGGGGTGCGATGGGTTTGGTTGGGTGTTCTGCTCTTTCCAGCCTTGGTGGCATGTGTGGGCAGGGGTAGAGCTTTGCTCCAGGTAAGAAAAACATCCCCACATCTGTTAGAAAACAGTTTGGAGAAGCGAGGAAATCCAGCCTATGGAGAAAGATAAATAACAAACCACAACACGCAGACGTTTGCAGAACACAATGAGAGGTCCCGTGGGGCCCAGTGAGGTGATTTCTGCTTCCCCAAAACACCCATCCTCTTCCTGGGACCCCCTGGGCTGAGCAGGGAGAGGTGGTGGCCCAGGCAGGGGGGAGATGCTGCAGGCACATCCCAAAAAGCAGCTCTGACAGCACGTGGGGAGCTTTGCCTGTGCCTCTTAGACCAGGGGTTGGCTGCACCAGGCGTGATCCAAATCCAAGGAAACCTCTGTGGAAGGGGAGAGGGATTGGTATTGCAGTGATCTGTGAGCATTTAACCCTCAGATGGGAGCTGACAAAAAGCAGGCAGAGGTGACCTGCAGGGGACAGCCTGTCCCTTGGGGTGCCACAGCCACAGCAGGGAGCTCCCCTGGCATCCTCAGGAGAAGCAGCTGTGCTTGTGCAGCCCTGGCTGCCTGTGCAATCACACAGGCAGGGCTGTGCTGGGAGAGCACAGCCCCTGGGGACCCAGCCCCTTCCCACAGTGACTGGACAGCCCCAGGCACCCTCTCAAGGTTTGGGTTCCAGAGGGGGGCTCACATCTGCTTCCTGAGCCTCTCATGGGGTTGGCATCCATGGGGGATGGCACCAGAGGCTGGGAAAGGAAAGGTTTTGTCCAGTGCTGTGACACTCCTGAGAGCAGCTGACTGTGCTGGGCAGGAAGGGGCTCCTTGGGAAGCTCTTGCCTGAGTTTCAACATTGATCACTGCCCTGCACACTCTGAAGCACAATATCAGTCATTTCCATGACCTGAACTTCTCATTTCAGGTTGAAATCTGATGGCCGGAGCGTGCCACTGTCCCCTCCATCTCCCTCAAACACTCTGCTGCCTTCATTGCTCCCTGGTCAAACAGATGGAAGTTAAACTGGAGAGATGATTGCAAGTTGGAACTAGCAGCAAAAGGGGTTTTTTTCTTCCCTTTGTCCATGCCAGATGAGTATTATTTACAGGAAACACTTTGTACAGCTTCAAGATTTGTTTAGAGAAGGAGTGTAGGGGAGGAGACAGCTAAAGGCAGAATGGAAATTAAAAAGGTCACAGTAATTCTCAAGAAAATCCATAATTTCCTGGAGTGGGAGTATTGCTATTCTGGGGACTGAGGGAAGAGTGGAGCTTGGGCTGCAGCTCCTGGGGGAGAATGTGCTGAGGGACAAACTGACTCCCTTTGGGACGAGCCTGGCCTCATGGGGCTGAGCCCAGAGCAGCTGCTGGGGACAGAGGGTCCCTGACACTGCCTTGTTCCCTCAGCTCCTCCAGAGTCACGTCCGTGGTGGCCATGCCAGGGACTCTCAGAACATCCCGGGAACAGCCCCTGGGGACACGTTTGCTCCAGCCTGCAGCGTTGTGGAATGGAGAGAATAAATAAGGAAGCAGGACGAGATGCCCTCAGCCCTGTGGGGTGACTCAGTGCTGAGCTGGGAGTGCCTGGGCACGTACAGAGAGGAGCTGCTGAGGAGAACAAATCTTGGAGCAGGACAAGTCAGGACAAGGGACCTGCAGGGGACAGCCCAGGGAGGTGGCAGGGGCTGTTCAGGGAGCTAAGGAGGCTGCAGGCTCTGTTCTACCTGCAGCAAAGGCTGAGGAAGAGCGAGTGTCACCCCCCCTGACTGCTGAGAGCCCTCAGCCTGGCCAGGTTGAGATGGGGGACACAGCCACCAGCACCCTGGAAAGGTTTTTGAGCAAATTTCACCCTTTGCTCTCTGCATTCTCAGCTTCCATCATTCTCCCAGGACGACCTTCAATTAACTTTCAAACTTAAAATCAAAATCTAGGTACATTTTAATCAGTAGGAATGAGGATGAAACAAAATCCTTTGCCAGCATGGAATTGAATTTGAAGCATTGCAGTTGATGATGCCACCAGTCCAAGCCTAATTCTCCTCGTCCTCTTTGCTTTGGGGAAGGTTTTCAAGCTCACTGATTTTCAGTGCTCTAGTGATAAAAGTCACATGTGCTGCAGTGTCCTTATCTGAGGTCAGTTGCTAGAAAAACTATGAAATCCTTAAATGCAGACCTTTGTCATGTGTTCTTGCAGACCACTCTGCCTCATGCAGGGCTTTTTCCCCTCTGGTGTCCTGCCCTCACGTGTTTTAGAGTGTGTTTTATAAAATTGGTGATAATGCTGAGAAATGTGACTTTGAGTTGTGCCCAAACTGTCTCAGAACCACAACACCACAGGGTTTCAAATGCTTGTTTTTTAATTTATTGATTTTTTCGGGGTTTTTTTTTTTAGCAGGTAAGCTATGACTCTCCAAGCTGTTATCTCCTGAACAGCTCAGACCCAACCTGAAGGACTGCCATTACTGCAGCTAATTACCCTTTGACATTAATTTCCATCTGCATCTGTGAACACTTTCCCAAAATTGCTGTTCTGACAAGTGAGATGCCCCAGTTGTGGAGCCCCACATCTGAGAGCTGGGGAAGGCTCTCGGGGCTGTGGCTTGTTGGGGATGTCGTGGCTTGGGTGGTCTCCTCATCCTGCTTGGCAGCTGGAGCAAGAGGCTGTGAGTTATTTCCCCTGCTGGGTTTTTGTCAGATAAACCTCTCAGCAGTGATGGGCAATGGTCTGACAGCTGATCCCTGCAGTCAGTGCTGGGAGCAATGAGTTCATCTGGGGAAGGGTGAGCTCAGCTTGATCCATCTGGGGAGGTTTCAGAGCTTCCTCTGCTGTGCATGGTCCTTCATGGACCAGCCACTCTCCAGGAAATCATCATCATGCAGCAGGGGTTTAAATATATCTCTTTTTATAGTGCATGTGGAGGGGAGAGGGGAGGAGGGTGTCTGTGGCTGTGTTTTGTGTTTTTGGCTTTGTTTTTAGAGCTCATCGTGGGAAAAAGCAAGAGCCCAGTGCTTGAGCTGTGATGGGAGAGGGAATAGTAAAAAGATGTTTCATAACATGTGTGGATTCATGCTCAGATCTTCCTGAGCCTTTCATCTCCTTTGGGCCCTGAATACAAATGTGGGAATGGAGATGAGGCAGAAAAGGCTCCCATGGCAATGTGCTGGGTGCTGAATATTGCAGGGTTTTGCACTGAACCCTTCTATAGGCTGCACCTCTTCCTTGGTGGCTGTTTTTGGGCTCCTGTTGGCAGAGGTTGTAACACAGGAGAAGGATCTGGAAGACTGGTACAGGGCATAGTCACACAGCTCCTGCTGAGACAGGAGCAAACCCTCACCTCAGTCCTGGCTAAAAATAAGCAGTGTCCTTGTTCCTAGCCCTGTGGCAGGATTTCTGTGTCCTGAACCCCTCCAAGTGATGGGCAGGCTGCTCCTGGCAGGCACACAGGGCTGAGAAGTGCTTGCCACAGGTCAGGTGTACACAGCAGCGTGGGTCAGTGGGTGGGAAAGGACAAAGGCTTGCACAGGACACCCAGGGAGGTGGCAGGGGCTGTTCAGGGAGCTAAGGAGGCTGCAGGCTCTGTTCTACCTGCAGCAAAGGCTGAGGAAGAGCAAGTGTCACCCCCCCTGGCTGGTGGGAGCCCTCAGCCTGGCCAGGTCTGTGCTGGCAGAGATGTCCCCAGGTATCCAGGAGCTGTGGCTTTTCTCCTCCCTCCTCACCCCCTCCTCTGTGCTGCCTGGGGCTGCCCAAACAGGCTCTGCTCTCCCCAGGGCTGCTCACGCTCTCCTGCTTCCCATCTGGAGCTGCTCTTGTTTGAATTTCGGGGGGAGTACGGGCTGCCAGGGTGGGTTTGTTTGTGCTTCTCTCCGAGCAAACACACACAGGTGGCAGGTGGCACCTTGCAAGGGGCTCAGAGAGCCACAGCAGATCTGCCTTGTGCACACAGCCTGCAGGAGCTCCAGCCCTGCTCGGGGCAGGATGTGGACATTAATCCTCATGAGGGGCATCGCAGGGCCACGTGCTGATCTCTTCACTCTGGTGACTAGTGACAGCACTCAAGGAAATGGCTGGAGTTGGGTCAGGGCAGGTTTAGGTTGGATATGAGGAAAAGTTTTTCACCCAGAGGGTGGCTGAGCACTGGGACAGGCTCCTCAGGGAGGTGGTCACAGCACTGAGCCTGTCTGAGCTCAAGGAGCATTTGGACAATGCTCTTGGGCACATGGTGGGACTCTTGGGGTGTCCTGTGCAGGTACAGGAGCTGGACTGATTTTAGCTTTTGTATTTTTCACATTCTGTGCTGCTTTAGTGTGTGGGTCTGGGCTTCACATCAGGGGATGGTGAGCTCTCTGCACAGAGCAGAGACAAAACAATTCCTGCTCCAGCTGGGCACCAAGGACAAATGATCCAAACCTCAGCCCAGGAGCACAAACAGCGTGGGCTGGAGAGAGAAAAACAAGCAGGGTGGGACTGATGGGCTGGAGCTGGAATGGGACAATGAACTCCAAGGTGCCAATGGAGCAGAACTGATCCCAGGGAGAGCCCCGGGAGCGCTCGTGCATTTTGGGACCATTTTGGGTCATTTGGGTACAGCCCTGGCTGGGCTCTGGTGCTGCCCAAGGTGGATCCATGGAGGAGATCCTTTGAATAAATCCGTGCTTTATTCTTTAGCTCTGTCTGGCTCTGCTCTGGGTCAGCCTGCACAAGGCATCTCACCCCGCTGGAATCCCCGCTTGGCACAGCACGGGGGCTGGGCAGTGCCAGGGTCAGTGCACCGGGGTTTGGGTCACCCAGGAGTAGCTGCAAGTGCCTTTTTTTGTGGCAAGGATTTGCACAGTGGAGGCTGAACATCTGGGTTGTTGGGTGAGTGACTCGGGGGGGCTCTGGATGGGACCCAGGACTCCATGGACAGCTCCGTTACACCGAGCGCGCCACGTTCCATGGACAATGCTGCCTTTCACCAGAGCCACAGAATAGGCTTTGTGCCTCCTGTGTGAGCCTCTTTCTCTCTGGAAAGGCTTTCTCACAGGCTGCAGGCACTGCTGCATGACTTGGAATGGTTTTCACCTTTGCCAGGAGTGATTTCACTCTGCCTTTTGGCAGGGCTGGGCTGTTTGGTGGTGCTGGGTGCTTTGCTGTTCCCTTTCTGGCAGCTGGAGAAGCTCATTAGAAGAAGGAGCTCCATTGGGACCTCTTGGTACCTGGAGAGGGGTGTGTGTAATCATGGAGTAGCCTTAGGAGGTGGTTTTTATATCTGGGCTTTATTTAAATGAACCCATTCCTAATTTTCCTGCTGCTCTGCTCTAGAGCTGGCTACTGGAGAGCATGGCTTGGCAGGAAGGGAGGCGCTGGGTCTAGAATTATTTTCTTCATAGAATCAAAAAATATTCTGAGATGGGACACACAAGGTTCATCAAGTCCAACTCCTGGCCCTGCACAGGACAGCCCCAAAGTCCCACCATGTGCCTGAGAGCATTGTCCAAACTCTTCTTTGAACTCTGGCTGGGTTGAGGCCAAGACCACTGCCCTGGGGAGCCTGTTTGTGCCCCACCACCCTCTGGATGAAAAATCTTTTCCTAATATCCATCTTAA
The DNA here is from genome assembly GCF_050655825.1 of Lonchura striata. Lineage (NCBI taxonomy): Eukaryota > Metazoa > Chordata > Aves > Passeriformes > Estrildidae > Lonchura > Lonchura striata. The sequence goes on from NC_140720.1 coordinate 13,822,450, forward strand.
GCCTCCCTTGGCATAGCTTTCTGCTGTTTCCTTGAGTCCTCCCACTGGTCACCAGAGATAAAAGATCAGTGCCTGCCCCTTGTCCCTTACAAAGATTTTAAAGGGCAACTCAACAGGATATTGGTACTTACATATTGATTGTACATCTTGTTTTTAAATGAGTTTACTCCTTCTGTGCTGGGTATCTCTGATGGATTCTGGGACACAGCATGGACCATGGGAACCTGTGAGAATCTGGCCCTTCATTAAATGCCTTGAAATGGTTTCTAGAGAGACTCTGGGGGCAGAAGGGGAGCACACAAGAAATTTAATCTTGGAGCTGACTGGCCCCTCACAGACAGAGCTCTCTCTTCCATCTCCAAGTCAGAAAGACCAACCATGGTCCCAAAAACAGCTACACGAGTGGCTTGAGGGTCATCTTGTAAGATCCAGATGGAATTATACTGAAGTTTGTAAAGGCACTTCTGCAAGCTCCAGTGAAAGCTGATCTGCAGCTTTAGGCACTCAAATATGTCCTAAGTTTGGCTGAAGTTCTGTTCCAACTTCCCTGCTGCGGCCACTATTAAATATAATTGTAAGATACAAGGAAAAACACCAAAGAATGTTATTAGTTTATGAAACTGGGTTGCCTTGGCTACTTCTGAGGTAGAATTATTAGGAGAAAACCCTCAATTGTACGAGGCCAAGGCTTCATTGTAGTTTCAAATTGTAATTTCCCTTCTCTCCCGTTTAAGGACAGCGGACATTATCTCAGGAATCTATAGATAGTGTCTGAGTCATTCTTCAAAGTACAGCTAAAATGTAAAAACATTAAATAATATATCCCTGCAGCTCCTCTGACCAGGGGAAGTGTTTGACACCTCATTTTGCAGGCAGGGAAGAGTATGTGGAGGAGGAAAATTACGTGCAGAGACTCATGTTGGAGTCCTGATGGTGGCTGAGCAGTTGTGACTCCTCTGCTTGCAGCTGGCTTTGCCCCATGGCTGAGCTGGTCCTCCCACCTCAGCATCTGCCCAGGGCAGCATCAGCTCATAGGAGCAGAGAATCAAGACGTGACTGGGCTTGGGGTCAAAGATAAATGTACATTTATGATGTCCCAAAGGAGAAGCTGCCATTCTGAGCTCAGTGGTTTTGTGCAGGGAGCTGCTGAACCACAGCTCAGAGCTTGGGCTTTCTGACTTTCAGGCAATTCTGTGCAGCATCAGAGCACCCCAGGGGCATCACTGTGTGAGCTGTGTGGTGCTGAGTGTGTGTTCAGGCTGCTGCTGCACTGGGGCTGCTCAGGTGGAAGGGCTCTGGCAGTGTTTGCAGCCTGAAGCATATTTAGAATGTATTTATCTGGAGGGATTTATGTGGAGGGAAGAGTGGCCATTGCCTGCTTGATCTTGGTATTCTTCCAAGGTAGCTTGTTCTTGACTGAGTGGCCAGACAGTGGATCCTGACCCTGAATATTCATCTGAGCTTCTGGCTAGGAAGGGATTTAGTGACCATGGGCCCTTGGCTGCTCCTTTGCCTGGTTCCTTCACCCAGGTGCTGCCTGGCTGCAGTTGAGCACCTCTTGCGGGGCAGGAAGGAAGAGGACACTTTGTCCAAGTCTGGAGTGAGACTGGGACTTGCACCTAAGGAAAATCCCAGGCTGAGCTTTTCCCTTTGCAGCATCTGCAGAGTCAGACATTGCCCTGAAACCCAAAGGCTGCTCTGTTTGTCCTGCAGCTCTCATGGGGAGGTGCTCACTGGGGCTGGGTGTTCCAAAGTCTGCTCTGGGTGCCCTGCCAAGGACCCTGTGGGTCACCCCAGCTCAGGAGAGCCCTTAACCCCTGCCCTTTGTCATCTGCTGCCCTTCAGCCACTGAGCTGCTGCCTCTTTGTTCTGGGCTCTTCTCCTTTGTATGTCCCCACCCCTCTCTGGGAAAAATCAACATTTGCCTTGCAGAGCCTGGCCAACAGAAGGGGTCTGTATTCCATCCCGATGGCAGCCCCAGGCTTGCAGGGCTCCCAGGATAAATCCAGCAGTGTTTGTTGCCAGGGGGACCCTCTGAAACACAATTTTGGGAGTTCTGTGTGTGTGTGTGTGAAGCAAGCAGGGAAGCTGTGAGGGGTCACTGGGGCTGAGGAAGAAAAAAAAAAGTGATTGCGTTGAGGTTAGAAAAAGATGGAGAGAAATTGATTTAAGCTCTAAGTAAGGATGACTTTTTAATTCTATTTTGTTTTTAATCTGAAGTACCATGTTGCTGCTTCGTGTGCTAGAACTGCACAGAGTGCTGGAGCAGAGCAGAGGGGCAGATGCTGGGCTGGGAGGTTTGACCAGGACTTCTCCTGTGTGGTCACAGGCAGAGCATTGCAGGCCTGGGGGAGTGGGGAGCCGAGCTGTGGGGTGGCTCAGGAGTATTTGATCCATATGGAAATACCACGCTGGGCTTCTAAAATCCCTTTCCCCTCCTTCAAATCTGCCTGTGGTTTTCTCCATGGCCATTGCCAGATGAACCTGAGGGAGTGAGGTGCACTTATGAGGCCGAAGCTGTGAATATTGGGGGATTTTGGAGGGTGAAGGACAAGAACTGATTATTTATTTTTCCTTTGTTTCCATAGTGCTCTAAGTGCTGAGCCTTATCCCTTGTCCACTCAGGCTCCTGGGGACACTTGTGTTATTAATGTTAATTAACTAACACGTTTCTAGCTTGCTGGAGCTCTTGTGGCAGCTGGTTAATGTAAGAGTTTGATTATTAAAGTGAGAGTTATTTCCTTCTTTGAGCAAGGCTGCAGCTTGGATGGGTTCAGATGCCTTCCCTCCGTCCCACCTCTGCTGCAGGTTCTGCACATGGGACCAGGTCCAAGCCATTCTTGCCATGAATTTACCAGCTCAAAACTCCCTCATTCAGTGAAAATGCCATGAGGCATCTGTTCATTGAGTTCCAGTTCTTGGGTCCTTCTCTCTCTTGGATTTTGGCAGATAAGCACTGTGAGGAGTGAGGAGCATGGTGAAGACAGAAAATTTAGAGGGACAAGATGTTTCTGGAAATCTGGTTAGGCTCTACAGTGAACTTGGAGGGATTTTAGACTTGACAGTGCTTACCAGATCCAAACCCAACCAGCAGAGCTTCATGAGAGCAGTTTTTACTCCCAATAAACCCTTTCCCCTTGCCTCCTGCTGCTAAAAAGAATCCCCTAAGCCAGCAGAGCTGACAACACGTACAAAAGGCCTGGTTTTGCAGTTCCTTTCCAGTTTGTGTGGACATTGGTGGTGTGAATATTCATCTGCACAAGTCATCTGCTGTGGTGACGTGGCACCTTCACCGCTGCCCGGATTACTGGAACACTCCAACCAGAAGAATCACAGATGATGACTAACACACTTTTTTTTTTTAATATGAAAAACTGCTTGTGCTAATTTTTTTTTAGTGCTTTCATGATTGTCCAGCGTATCTCTGAATGAGTATCAGCTGTGAGGAATTTGTGGTCAGTAAAGAACAGATGATCACGAGGGGTGGTGAAATGATCTTGTTATTGCTATGAAGTGAATATCTGAGGACTGAGCTTACTCACCTCAGGATAAGCTCATGGGGAGAAGAAGGAGTCTCTGTATTGTTTGAAGGCCATTTTAGCTCTTGAACAACTTGCCAAAGCACTTGAAGTCACTCCAATGTTTTAGTCTTCTCTGAAATCGAACGTCTCCAAAAAGCCAAGATTTATTTCAAGCACGAGCTTGAATCCACTCTGACCAGACAGAAGTGTGTGCTGTGGGGTTTGTGGGTCAGCCAAGGCAATTTTCTGGCCTCTAAGCTTTATGGATGCAGCTATTGATTTCCTGAGAATTACTGCAGTTTAATTTGAGTTAACAATTTGAATCAGAGCCCACACTTGAGCCAAGGTTCAAGTGCTGAGCCCCCGTCACCCTCCACCACCACGTGCAGGACTGCTCCTTCTACCTAAGAGCCCTTTGCTGTGGCCAGACCACTGCTGGCCTTGGGGAAGCCTTTCTAACACTGCAAAAATTGAGGCTTGATCTTGCTGCCTCTTATCATCAGCACAAACTTTTGGAACTTTTTTTCGTGTTAGAATGCTTTTGGCACCTGCTAAAGTAGAGTGTTGTGGTAGGAATAGCTGCATCTTGCTAATGCAAATTTTCCTGTGGTTTCCTTGAGGATGATTTGAGCTCCAGCCTCGGGCTGGGCTCTTTTTAAGTGTGAACTCATGGCTCCATGTACTGATGAGCAGGGTTGTGTGGCTCCAGCTCCCATGGGAGGGAAATTGGTGGTGTTTTAGGCTGTCTGTGCTCAGCCTTTGACCTGGACACAGCTTGTTGGTGCATCTAGGCTGTGTTGGAGAAGGTAGTGGGGCACTCCTGAGTCTGCAATCAGTGCCCTTTGGCCACAGCATCCCTCCAGCATCCCTCCTCCATCCCAGCAGCATCCCTCCTCAATCCTCCAGCTTCCCTCCCTCCATCCCAGCAGCATCCCTCCACCCCACCAGCATCTCTCCATCCTGGTGAAAGCTCAGTTTTCTGCCAGAGATATTTGATCCAGAATGAAACCATGCACTAGGGTTGAAGTTTTTTTTATTTTTCTAGCTGTGCTCAGCTCCTTTGTAGAGAGTTTCTGTTACATAGAATCTGGAAAAGTGTCTTTTATTCTTCAGTGCATGTTTCTGATTAGTATTGGAAATGAACATGAAATTTTTCCTCTTTTTTTTTTTTTTTAACTGTATTCCTTTTGAGGTTAATGTTGCAAGTGGATTTCAAGCTAATGGAAGAGAAGCTGTAATTGTGTGGTTCACTGGACTCGGAGCAATAGAGATTTTTCTTCTGTTGGCACACAGATATGCCTCCCTTGCAGTCCCCTGAGCCCCTGTGTCCCCAGCTGTCTCCAGTGACGCCTCCACGTGCAGGCTCTGCCTCCAAAGGTGATGTCCTGTGTCAGCATGAGAGTTCTGCAGCTCAGCCTGCATGGCTGGGTGGGTTTTCCCCTGTTAACAGCTCCAGGTCTTCTCCAGTCGCTCTTTTTTATGCCTGGAGCTTTGAGGGCCTGTCTGGATGAAGCAGAGTGGAATGCAGCTGTGGGTGAAGGGAATTCACTGCCCACTCTCTGCATGGCACCTGTGACATGGGTACAACGAGAGGTCGCACACCCTGAGCAGGCCTGGGAGTGCTGAGATGGACCTGCACAATGGGCAAGGAGTGGAGAACCCTGTCCCAGCAGTCTGCACTGGTACCTGGGCAGGGCAGGGACATCCTTGCTGTCCTTTATGTGCTGCTAGGTGACAGCAGAAGGGCCTGAGGACAGTAAAAATGCAGAAGACCCCGGCTCAGGGAAGAAATGATGATGTCTGGCTCCAGATCAGAAGGCTGAAGGATAGCTTTATTAAAACTATACTATATTACATTAATATACTATTTAAAGAGATAGTATCCCATTCTACATACTTACTTCTTACTTACCCAACTCAGACTCGTGACTCTGCTGAGAGCCCGAGCCACAGCTGGATCCATTCACTGACCCCAAACAACCTCACCAGATCCAACCCAGCCATCACTGCAGGTGAACAATCTCCACACCACATTCCACATGGGAGAACAAAGGAGCAGAGATAAAGATTGTTTTCTCTTCTTCTCTCTGTGCAGTCCTGAGAGACAGAATTCTGTCTGTCCAGAGAATGGGAATGTCACACCTGAGGAGATGGCAGAGGGCAAGATGGGGTGGAGGAGGTGGGGCTGGGGGTGTGCAGTGCCCAGGGGCTGCAGGTGCTGCCCTGGGGGGAGTCAACCCTGCCAGCCTGTGCTTTAAAAGCTGCTGCTGCTGTGCAGGTGCTGTGACCCCTCTGAGGGGTTGTTCTGCTGAGGAGCCCCCAGCACCCCAGAGTGGAACCATCCCGAAGCAGCTCCGTGATTTTCCTTGGAGCTGTGCAGCCCAGGAAGCCAGGAGGAGTGTGGATACCTCCAGAGCAGTTCTGCTCTTGGATGGAGACATCTCCAGAGCTGTGTGGACACCCTGCAGTGCTGTGCTGGTGGAGGAGGAGGCTGGATTACCTGCTCTCAGACCCTGCAGTCAGTATGTGTCACAGGAGCGAGGGTCATGCTGCCTGCTCAGCTGAGCTGGTGCTGCTTTGCTGACTCCAGCACAGTGTGGGATGGCTCCTGCTGGTTTGGCCCATCCCTTTCCATCACCAATTTTGTTTGGCTTGGGTTCTTTGTTTGTTTGGCTTTGGTTTTTACTGGACTGCACAGAGAGAGCGAGTTCTGAGTCGCATCCTCCGCTGTTTGTCCTCTCCGTGTGGTTTCTGTTGATAATGGGAACTGCTCACTTCTCCTTCTTTTGAGTTTTACATCATGTGAGTGTAGCAGCATGGATGGCTTACTGTGAGGAGAAAATCAACCTCACGTGGGCTCTCTTCACTGGTACATGTACCCAGAAGGTTTGGTGTGTATCATCCAAAAACTCTGGTGTGTTCTGGACAATGTATGCATTGGCTTTGTTGGAGATGAGCATCTCTGGCAGATCCCTGGTTAGCTCTAGGTTCAGATTCAGCCAACTCAGCTAGGAAAGTCCCACTGGAGATTTCTCCAGACAATCTGGATTCCATCCCCTGCAGTAGGGTGAGCACCCAGAAGGTGCTTCCATTTCAGTACTGGGATGCTTTACACCCACTGTGTTACATCAGCAGCTGCAAGAAGCATCAAGCAGTAGAAAACCTGGTCCAATATTGTCTGGAGGGAGCAATTTAAATGTGAGCCTGGCACTAACACAATAACAGGGGCCATTCTGAGCTTTGTCAGTTGTGAAGGAGACTCCAGAGAAGCCCGGGGGTTTTGGGTGCTGCTGCCTTTCTGCTGGAGCCCCTGGATCTGGAGGGAATTAATCATTGATTATAAAATGTGAAAAAAAATTGCTCAGCGAGTTAGCCAAGGCGGGGCTGAGCTGGGTTTTGTCCTGCTGAGGCACATCCACGGGGTTGAGCGAGCCACTCTTGGCCTGACTGATTTTAAACTGTTGGGCTCTTCCGTTCTGAATTCCCCTGATGGGAACGAGGGGCAGAATTCCCAATTTCAGCTAAATAAAGCACATTGCACTGTGGTTCTTAGTCCTGTGTGCTGCCGTGCATTTCCAGCGTGGCTCAAGGGCGTTTGCACGGCGCTGGGGGAAGGCTCACAGACGCTGTGGAAATGTTTAATTTTCAATTCACAGCTCAAACGTGGGGCTCAAACTGCTGCTCCCTGGCTATAAACAGAGGTAACCCCAGAACAGGCCCAGCAGCTGATGCTCTCTGCTCCTGCCCCCTCCTCCAGCTCCTTGGCACTGTGTTCACAGCAGCAGATTTTTAGCTGGTGCTTTCTCGTTATTTATTTTATTTTTTTTTGCCAGGCTGCCAGCTTTCCCTGCTGTTTATCTGCTTTCCAGGACTGTATCTGGATCCACCCTCAGTGGAGGGGCAGTGGGGCATCCCAGATAGCAAGCTTGGCTCAGACTCTGCAGCTCTCCCTCCTCTCTCCAGCTTTTCTGTTAAAGTATCGGGCTGCCTGGATGAATTTCGTGTTTGCTCCTTATTTTCCCTTTGTCTGAGAAGGGATGAACAGCATTATTATGTATTATTAATGTTGTTAACAGGCAGTGAAGCAACAGCTGTCAGAAAAACCTTCTCCTGATGAGCAAATCAACTCAGCTTGTTGAGAAAAGGGTGAGAAGGGTAATTCCAGCTCCCCAGAGAAAACCTGGGCACACCAAGAAACCCTCAGAAAGGATAAAAGCCCCAGGCTCAGCCAGGCATGGATGCTCCCATGGCTGTGCTGGATGCTCCAAGTCCTCTGTGTGTGTTTTTCCACTGCTGAAGGGAATAAAGCTTATTTCCTAGATGTGATCCCGTCCAAGCTTGTGAGCTCCTCGTTCAGCTTCCGTCCTGCCCCAGACGGAATGAAGGCTTTGAACATGAAAGGCTGCTTTAAGCAGCTCAGCATGGCTGCAGATCTGCATTCCTCGGCCTGCCACCCATCAGGGATGCTTTTCTCAGGTTTTTCAGCAATTCTAAAAGCTGGGTTCCAGCGCTGCACCTTGCCTGCACACGGGGAACTCCAAGGTGGTGTGTCTCTGCACGGACTGCTCTTGCAGCTGGCTCAAGAAAAGCTCTTTAAAAATCTGCTCAGCAGAGGAAATGGGGCTTTTCATTCTTTGCTAGCATCCAAAAAAGCAGGAGGCATTTGGAGAGGAGAAAAGAATTAAGGAAAAGATGGGTTTAATAGCAAAAATATGTTCAAAATTTAAAATGCACAAGTTCCCAGAAGCTTCGGCCCTTGTCCTGCTGTCAGTGATGGGAAGTGAGGCTGGCTGATGGGTGTAGCACCAATCTGCCCTGTGGCAGGGCAGGTAAAGCTCTTGAGCAGACAGGCTGGGGGTTCATGTGTGGGGATGGACAGTCCTGCCTCTGTTTTTGGCTCTCTGGGGGCAGGGAAAGGCTCTTCCTGAGGAGAGGGATGGCTCTGGGTGGTGCTGCCCATGGCTTCTCCCTGTGTCTCTCTTCCCCAGGACCAGCCCTGTGGTTCAACCACATCACGTTGTAGGCACAGAGGCTTTTTATGTTAGAAAAGGAAAGGGACAGAGCAAACACACACGTGCATATATATATATAAAATATATAAATATATATATACAAGCACAGGGTTCTGAGCATGAAATGCTTTTTCCATGTCCAGCTGCCAGGCAGCTCTTTTCCCTTCCCTCCCCCTATCCCAAGCCTTACTGGTATGAAATTTTTCCTGCCTTTTTTCTATATGTATTTATTTATTTTTAATGTATTTTTTTCCTTGTATGATGCACTCTTCTAACTGACAAAATTTGTAAGGTTGTGATTCCCTTACACATCACAGTTTAGAGCTGTCCTGCATTTTAAATTGATGCTGTTTTAATCCCTTTGCTTCAGATCTGGTAGATGGTGAGAAGATAATTTAAATAATATAATTGAATGACATCACCAGCCTCAAATCCTGGGAGTTTCTTACCTGTTTGCAGGTAGAAACCCTGACCCAAGGTTTTTATGAGCTGAGGCAGGGTTTGGAATGAGCTGAGGAGCTCCTGTGGCTTGGCAGCTCCAGCTTCTGGTGCCCAAGGTGATGGATGCTGTCCTGGAGCTGGTGTCCATCCTGGACACCATCCTGCTCCTCCAGCAGGGCCTCCAGAGCCTGGGGAGCCCCCAGACCTTCTGGGAATGTCCATCCCAGGACATCAGAGCACTTGGGAGGATTCCAGGATACAGCATCCCACCTGAGGTGCTTCACTGCATTTATTGTGGCCACTTTTATCGAGGTATAAAACCAGGAACTGAGGCACAAATCCATGTACAGTTTCATTTGGCTGTGTTTTAAATGGGAATTCTGGGGATTTTAGGGAGAATTCAGGTTCTTGCTGAGTGGGAAGGGATTGCTGTGGCAATCATTGTTTTGCAAATAGGCAGCTGGGATGGCAGAGAAATGAAGCAAGCTGATGATGGAGTAATTAATTAAACAAGCTGCTGATGGATTAATTAATTAAACAAGCTGATGATGATCTGGAGCTACCAGACCTCCTGGGAATGTCCATCCCAGGACTTCAGAACACTTGAGGGGATTCCAGGATGCAACATCCCACTTGAGGTTCTTCACTGCATTTATTGCATTTACCACTTTTATTGAGGTAAAAATCCAGAAACTGAGGCACAAATCCATGGCTGTGTTTTAAATGGGAATTCTGGGGATTTTAAGGAGAATTCAGGTTCTTGCTGAGTGGGAAGGGATTGCTGTGGCAATCACTGATTTACAAACAGGCAGCTGGGATGGCAGAGCAATAAACCAGCTGCTGATGGATTAGAAATGTTGCTGTTGTCAGCAGGTGCCATGGCTTGCCTGGAGTCTGGGAGGCAGGCAGGCACCTGGGAATTCCTGAGGACTCTGGAATGGGTGTGGGAAGGGAGGTGCATCCCCTGTTCCACTGCTCTGACCCCACAGCAGGGCTCACACATGATGTGCCCCCAGCATGTGGGTGCAGTCCATCCACAGAGGAGTCTGTGAGTGCAGATCTCGTGCAAATCCTTAAATTCCTGTGCTCTCCTCTGCCAGCAAGGAAATCTGCCTCAGGAAGTGCTGCACTTCCATCTAGGATAAAATATCCTGGAGCATGAGGTGAACGTGAATGTCCCACGTGATGATTTCTAGAGTCCCCTCTGGTGTTTTTGGAAACCCTAAATACATTTGTGGGTTTGCTGTGTTTGAATCACTGTTTTTGACATCTTCTGGGAAAGGTGGAGGTGTCTCCTGAGCTGTTTTTTGGTTAAAATGATGTGTAACTCTCCCTGGATCTGAGAGATGATTGTACAAAGCAGATTCCTGACAGAGCTGGGCCCTGCCAGGCACAGGGGGGTAGCAGGGAGGTGACTCCACACCCCATAGTCACTCCTCATGGACTCCTCATCCCAACCTTCTTCTTGCTTTAGGAATCACCCGGACCTCCAGCGGGAGACTTCGGAGGCTCAGCGACCAGACGAGCCCAAGTAAGTTGTGAATTCCTCTCTTTGGAACCTCCTCATCCAATTCAAAACAAAACAAAACAAACAAACAAACAAACAAAAAAAAAAAGAAAAGAAAAAAAAAAAGAAAAGCAGAGGGAATGTAGGAGGTGACACAAATCACATGTTCTGCCATGGTTTGAAAGGCAAAGCTTGCTGCTGATCCATGCAGAGCTCTCTATGCTGGAGAAAGAAAGCAGCACATGGAAAAAGCAGAGTGAGATGTGTGTATATATGTTTTAAATATATCTTTTTAAAAGCCCCAACAAACTATGAAAAGAGAGAGAATATAAAATATTCCTTACTGTATAATGGGTCCAGAGACAATAATTACTAAGCTCCAACCCAATTCAACACAGGGCAACAGAAAGCAGGAATGGCCTGTGGTTGAAATCCATTTTAGTCATTAGTAGCTCTTTTGGACTCTCCTTAGCTATTATTTTTTATTGGATGTGCAGATTTATGGATTATAAGTGCTTGTGGCTAAATTTGCAGCCTTAATTGCAGCTTAATGTTTTGGAAGCTGCTTCTGCTTCAGCAGGAAGCAGGTGGGAGGGTTTGTTTTTCTTGCAGAAGGTGTTTCCCAGCCTCAGGAAAGTGGAATTCCCAGTGCTTGGGAGTACCTGAGGCTGTGTGCTGTTTGTTTTTGTGTGTGCCACGTGCTGGGGCTGCCCAGGGACTGTCCCTGCTGGTTGTCTGCAAGTGAAAAATGCCACTGTTCTCACCTGAAATACTCCAAGGGAAGCTGAGGCAGCCCAGATTTGGGCTTTTCCTTCTGGTAGCCCTTTTTGCTGGCTGTATCAGCCCCTCTGATGAGCCTGTGCTGCTCCCTGGTTCTGACCCCTGTGGGAAGCAGTGTGTCTCCATATCCAGCTGCTTTCTCCATCCCAGACATTATTCTTCATTAGCAGGTGCTTTGTTGCCACTGAAATGTTCCTTCGTGTTTCCTTCTCTGGTGCCACACAGTCCTGTGGTAATTACAATCCCACCTGTAAATTTCAATAAGATGGGCACAGATAATTCTTGTCACGTTTGGGTTTTTCCCTTTAATAGTTATCGGTGTTCCTATTTCTTAGCTGGGGAAAATGGAGCAGCAGAGAACCTGAAAGCTTCTGTGAGAATCCTACAATGCTTTGGGTTGGAAGGGAGAATCCTACAATGCCTGTGAGAATCCTACAATGCTTTGGGTTGGAAGGGACCTTAAAGACCATCTAATTCCAGCCTGGATGACCTCCCCTTGCCATTGCTGCCTCATTTTCTCTGCTCCCTGTCCCCCCCAACCCCACTCACCTCCTCAGCTCCCTGCTCTGACCACACTTAGTTCAGCTTTCATCCTCTCCTGTCCTTGTGCCACTCAGTTGCTCCCTCCAGGCTCGATTTGCTGCTTCAATGCATCCTCTCAGCCCTCACATCCTGCCTCAAATCCCAGATGGACTTATCAAAACAGCTTTTCCCAGCTTTTCCCTCGGCGTGGGTGGCAGCAGAAAGCCACCCTGGGGGTGCCTTCCTGGAGCAGTGGCTTCAGTGCTTGGCTGGAAGCAGCCCCCAGCACATGTGGGATGGGGATTAGTCAGGGATGGCTGCTTGAACGTGCACTTGGACACCCTGGGAGCTGGGACACTGCCTGCCTGGCCCTGCTGAGCACAGGACAGCTCTTTATGGCACAGGAGAGGGTGGCACGCTGTGACATGGCCGTGACGCTGCCCTGTCTCCAGCATCTGGAGCTCCACGGCCTTGCACCATCACCATCGTCAGGGGGAGGATGGAATTATTGTCAGAGCACCCCAAACTGATGTCAAGTGGCAGCAAAAATGCATCGAGTGATGATTATTGGGGAGCCTTGGTGTTGTGGTGGGGGGGTTAAACCTCGTGACAGCAAGAGGCCAGGAGGACTGAGCTGCATTTTAGAGCTGAGGCTTCAAAAGCCGGCCACCAGCACAGAGCTGGCAGCTGGGAGCTGCAGTGAGTGTTTATCTTGTGCATGTGCACAAACAAAGCTGCTGCCTCAGCCCTGGCACCGCCTGCTCTCGTGTGCAGACAGGACAGAAGGGGGAATTGGTGCAGCTCCAAAGGGAGCTGGGCTGTAGGGAATCCACATTGACAGACACAGCACATTTGTCCAAGCTTGTTTTCCTTAGACTCTAATTATATACTTTTCCACTTTTCTGGTGAGAGACCTTGTAAATTTTAATTTTTCTTTTTTTTCCAAGTTAAAAAAAAATCAAATGAACAGTTCAGTCCTTCAGTTTACTTTGCAGTAAATATTTATGACTCCATATAACTGCAGCTCAATTTCCCCTTGTTTCAGGTCCAAATTTTCCCCTCTGCACATCTGGCCTTGCACCCAGAAGCTTTTATTCCTGTAAAAGTTAAATTGGTGTTGGGATGACTGAGCAGTGGTTGCAAGTGAAGCATTGCAGAAGGGGTTTGGTTGCTTTGGGCTCTTTGCCACCCTAAACAAAGGAAGGGGTGAAGTGCATTTCCATAGCCACCAACTCCTGGGATGCAGAGAGCTCCAGAGGCATCCACGTGCTGCCTTGGGGTGTGCAGTGAGAGTAGGACCCTGCAGAGATGATGATGACCTCTTTTGGAATGTTTATCTGCCACTCAGATTCCCTTGCCCCTCTGGAAGAGGTGCTGTGGTGCTGGCATCCAACAGTGCTCAGCCCCAGGGCTTTGGGGCTGTGGGGCTGCTTTGGTTCAAACCTGCAGTGTAGTGCCAGGTAAGCCCCTGGGGTAGGACTCAAGTCCCTCTCCAGCTCTCCTGGAGCCCCTTCAAGCACTGGAAGGGGCTCTGAGATCTCCCTGGAGCCTTCTCCAGGTCACCCCCCTGTTGCTATTGGGTATGAAATGAGTACACAGTACAAGCTTGGTGAGTTCAAGAGAGAAAAAGAGCAAATTTTATTTCTGACCTCGTAATATATAGCATTCCAAAAGTGGATTGGAGGATGAAATTGCCACCTCTCCAACCACACTGGTCAAACCAACAGTCCATCAATTCTCTCTTCTCACAAAGAAGAATGTAAAACAATCATTATTTACATGAACAGTGCGTGAGGACTCCAGTAGAAATATGTAACCACTATCAGAAGGCTGAAGAAGTTCTATGAGAACTTTAAAACTTTCAAAAGAACTATAAAAGAAAACTTAAACACTTTTAAAAATCAGGGCAAGAACCCCCAGCTCTCTCCAGAGTAGAGGAGCTCCAGCCCTTGGAGTATCTCCGTGGTCTCCTCTGGCCTCTCTCCTGCACTTCACACCCTTCTTGTGTTGATGGCCCCAGAGCTGGGGCAGCTGTGCAGGAAAGGATCTCAGGAGGGTGGAGCAGAAGGGCAGAATCTCCTCCTTGACCTGCTGCTCACAATCCTTGCACTGCAGCCCAGGAAATGTTTGGCTTTCTGGGCCAGCAGTGCACCTTGCTGGGTTTTATGGACTCATCAACCAACACCCCGACCCCCCAAGGAATAGTCTGATCCTTGCTCTGCCCAGCCTGTGCTTGGGATTGCCCTAGCCCAGGTTCAGGACACTGCCCTTGGCCCTGCTGAGCATCCTGAGGGTCCCATGGGCCCACCCAGCCTGCCCAGGTCCCTGTGGCTGCTGTCCCACCCCCCCAGTGCTGAGTGCACCAGTTAGGAATGGCATCTCAGGGAAGTTACTCCCACCTCATTCTCCTACAACTCTACCTGATGAATTGGCAGCAGAGAAATATTTGCTGACATTTGCCATGTGGAGCAGTGGTGTGTTCACAGCTCAGCCAAAAAAGAGCCCAGAGCAGTTGGAGTGGAAGGAACAGAGATCGTGTTCCTCTCGGGCAGCCAGCTGTGCTCTACTTTGATTTGTTTCCAGCCTACAACTCAGTTTTTACTAAAGAGGAAGGAACTTCCCTGGCAAGGGTAACACAAGGAGAGGGTCCATGAAAAGGCAGAGTTAGTGATTTAGCTAAACCAGCATATTTTCCCCATGTAGGTGAAGGCAGGGGGGGACGATGCCTTCCAGCACTGCTCTGGCCCAGTGCTATTTGTGCCTCAGGTGCTTTGTTCACGAGAGGTCCCAAAGGGCTGGGAGGGGAGCAGGTGCCTCAGCTTTCCTGTTTCACAGCCTCTGTGTGGCTGTGACACTGCCTGGAGCAGGGGCAGCCTGCCAGGACCAGGGCAGGCAGGGCTTTTCCACCCAAAAAGAGAGAGCACAGCCCCGCTTCTGCCTCGTCAGCAACAGTTCTTGCTGTTTCCATCCCTTGACTTGGTACCTTTGCCCTGAGGACCATCTCCTCTCTCTGTGCCTGCAGTCTGTGAGAGGACAAGTGTAGAAACTGCTTTCGGTGGGGCTGTGGGTTAAGCAGAGCAGAGATAAACCAAAGGAATGCCAGGAGCCGGGGGCTCCCCGCTGGAGCGTGCATGATGGCTTTACATAAGCAAACCCAGAGGATGTCCAAAGCATTAGGTGTGAGGGGTTTGTCCTCAGGGGACTGCTGTCACAGCTGTCACAGCTCTGCAGCTCAGACCTGGGCACTGCCACTCACAGCACGGCCCCCTGAATATCAGCTAGCCCAGAGGCTGTGAGGGGAGGAATATCAGGAGATGGTGAAGATTCCCAAAAGAGGCTCTTACTCCAGATATGTTGGTTCAGCTCTCTTTATTCTGTGGTGTCCAAGGGGAGAGTGGGGAAAAAGAGGATGAACAGGAAATGTCAGGGGTCTGTACAGACTTTGGACAGGGTGGGCTTCCCTGGCTCTTTGCCAACCCTGTCAGGGCAGGAAGGAGGGTCCAGGGTAATCTGATCAGAGTCACAGGGTCCTGGGGAAGGGGGAATAGAGTGCCCATGAGCTCACTGTAACAGCCCTCCACGTGTCAACGTGGCAAACTGAGCTTGGCAACCTCCTGGAAGCCTTGGTCCAGCCCTTCAGCTCATCCTACATCTCTCTGGAGCCTCCTGGGAGGCAGCTGGGAGTGCAGCACTCCAGGATGCACAGTGTGCTCTGTGCTGCCAGCATCTCCTTGGTGTGTGGTGAAACCTCCTCAAGCTGCACCTGGGGTTGTTTAGATTAGATATCAGGAAAAGCTTCCTCGCTGGGAGGGTGGTCTGGCATGGGAAGAGGCTGCCCAAGGAAGTGTGGAATTACCATCCCTGGAAATGTTCAGAAATCGTGTGGGGGTGGCACTCATGGTTTGGGGATGAACACAGCTAATGGTTTGACTCAATGAACCCCTGGGTTTTTTATTCTGCTGTGATTCCGTGTTTGATTTTTTTCATTCTTATTCTGCTGTGATTCCGTGTTTGTAGTACGGAGGTGCCTTTTGCTGTGGTGGAGCAGCTGAGGGGTTAACTGGAGCCTGTGGCTGCAGCCTGGTGGCTCTGGATGTGTCCTTAGATGAGGTCACACGGATTTCTTGGGGCAGCTCTGTTCCCCTTTGTGTGAGGCAGCAGAGGGTCACCCAGCTGTGCAGCCCTCCTGCCAGTGTCCCCACCATCCCCTCGTCTCCCTGGGGACAAACCCTGCCTGACACGTGTCCCCTTGTCACACATGGCCCTTCTCCTCACCAGGGCAAAGCTGCAGAGGGTGCAGTTTTGTGGAGTTTTTGTTTCTTCTTTTGTTAAATGTGTGAGATAGTGTTTTTTGTTCAGACTCAAATGTTTATTAGGTTTTGTCTGTATTGCATTCCTATAAACTGTTAGTTCTACAGTATTTTAATGTGCTAAAAATGGAGCCTTATCTCTCTTTCTACAAGGTTTTTTAATGATCAACTGTCTAATTAACAAATTACACTTAAATTATTTTTTACTTTGAACTTAATAACAACTTGTGGCTCACAATGGGGACTTTTGTATCCAATTACATGCTACCCAAAATTATGAAGAAGAAGGTGAAGAAGAGGGACCAGCCTCTGCCCTAAAACTTCTATTTTGTAATATATATATATATTATATATATATATCATTTACCTTTTAGTGCTGTGTGAGCACTGCTTCAGAAGCACATGCCTGCACCTTTAAAGTTAATCCATTACAATTTGCGTGAGTGCTTCAGGTCTGAATGAGAGCAGCTACCTGGAGGTTTTGTGCATTTCAAGTTCAAGTGCATTAAGCACAGTTTGGGTTCACTTCCCTGAGTGCCTCCTGGTGATCTGCCCTGCAAGGAACGGTGCTTTTTGTCCTTCCCAGCCACCTGGGTCTTGATGGGTTAAAGTCTGGAGGCTCAAATGAGCACTGCCCCCATCCCTTCCTCCTTTCCATTCATCTTTTTCCTTTCTCCATCCTTCCCCGGGGTTTTGCCCTTCCTCTCCAGCCTCAGGAGCTTGGCCATGGGGGTGCTTGGTGGAGCAGTGCAGTGGGGTTTGTGCTCCACGTGTCCTTGCTTTGTGTCCAGCACCTTTGAGATCTGAGGCAGGAAACGTGGTTTGAGCCTGTCAATGGGAAAACATTGCTCATTGTCCTCTGCAGTGCTGGCAAATCGTGAATGAGCATGTTAGAAATGAAAATTTGTCCAGCCGAATTAATATGAAAAAATGAAATATTTATTTTGCAATCCAATTCTATCTAGCCAGCCACAAAGAAAGAACAGAGCTGAGCCCGGGGTCGGCCCTGGGTGTGCAACAAGAATTCAGCCTCAGCAGAGGTTTTCCTCTGTGCCCACACACCTCCATCCTGGCACAAGTGGTTTTTATAGGGAAAATTCTGCCTGAGGCCAAGATTTCAGCAATCAGTCTTTTTTTTCTATTCAGAGTCTATATGTTAATAAGATTTTCTTTTTATGGTGATAAGGGAGAACAATTCAGTGTCCAGAGTTGTTGAATCCCTTGATGAAGTTTATGGGAACGCTGCATTCCCATGGATCTGCCTGAGGGTTTCCATGAGATCCATCCCTGGTCATTCACTCGATGATCAGCACCTGGGCTCCCCATATCTCCCCAGCCATGGCCCATCCCCATCTCCTGGCCAGCTACATCCTTTTACTTGTAAATTGGGTTCTAATATACACCAGGTCTCACTTGCGAGGGTGGGGGGACCCCTAATACAAACTTCTATACTCCAACAAATATTCAATATGACATATATCATACTAGAAATGGTGTGAATTATATCTACTACACATAACAAGTGGGATTTGGGAAGGAATCTGAACTCCTCTGCACAGGGAGTAACAGGCTGGGGGAGAGACACATTGGAGAGAACCTTCCCGAAGGACTGGGCTGTGCTGGGGCTGCCTCCCACCGTCTCCCTGGGGATGCTGCCTGGGGGCTGGGCTGTCCCCACCCCTGGGTGCTGGCTGTGTTCCTCCCTCTGCTTTGGGGATGCTGATGCTGCATGTGCTGCTGAACGGGACAAGTCCTCAATGCTGGAAAGTGATAGAATGTCAGGCCAGGCTGTGCAAAGGTTTCAGCTGTGCCTGGAGTCTTCCCGTGGAGGTTTATTCATCCAGCTGGGCAATAACCTGTCCTTCTGCCCATGGCATGAGAGCAGTGCCAGGCTGTGTCACAGCTGTCACACTTGGGTTTTTCCATGTGAACTTGTGAGCTTTCTGGGGCAAAAACTGTCCCTTGGACCATGCAGATCACACAAGGATCCTGTCAGCACATCTGGCCTGTGGAACAGCTGTGCCTTCCCTCCCAGCATTGCCTTGGCATGGGGGTTGAGTGATTTCTTTGCCAGCTCTGGGGATGGAGGTTGTGCCCTTGCATCTGGCTGGGTGATCAAAGGAAATATAGGTTGGATATTAGGAAAAAAGTTTTTCACAGAAAGGTGATAAAGTTCTGCAATGGCTGCTGGGGAGGTGGTGGAGTCCCCATCCCTGGGTGTGTTTAAACCAGCCTGGATGTGGCACTGGGTGCCAGGGTTGAGTTGAGGTGTTTGGGCTGGGTTGGTCTCTTCCAAGCCGTGAATTCTGTGCTGTTCACCAGGAATCAGCATGGGATGGCTCGGGAGGGCGGTGCAGGCTGCTGGGCCGGTGGGCAGCCCCCTCTGGAGCTGCTAACGCCGTGTCCCCGCTGCCTGCCCGGCGGCCAAGTGGAAGTTTCCGTGAGGACCAGCCCATCTGTGAGCCGCACATCCCTCCATCCCTCCGGGCACCGAGCTCTGCCCGGGCCCCTCCGGCAGCAAAATCCGCTCTCAAATCCCACCTCAACTCCACCGCCACACCGGGGAGAGGAGCGAGAAGCAGGAGAGACTTTCACTCCCGCTTCTGGCAGGCTGGGAAAGAAATCCTGCTGGGAAATCCTTGCCGTGGGGAGGAGGGGGAAGCGCTGCCAGGGCCGGCGGGGAAGACCCGAGGGATGCGCAGGGTCCCGCCTGGTAGCAGCAGCAGCAGCAGCAGCCCCGTGATGCTGAGCTGGGAATGAAGTCAGCCTTCATCAGCCGAATAGTTTATGCATGAATCGAAACTTCAGAGCTGGCAAAAAAAAAAAAAAAAAAAGCGGGGGGAGCGTGCGGGATCTGCGCTCTTTTAAAATGCTGCAGCCAAGGAAGGAGGAGGGGATAGAGGAAATAGCAGGAAAATAAGACTGGGGAAGTGGGGAGAGATTTGAGAAGCTGGATGAGTTGCTCGCTCTGTTATTGTGGGGAGCCAAGCTCCTTAAGCATCTCCTGGTGGATATTAAGAGGGAGCTGTGGAGGCTGGAGCGTTCCCCTGGACACTCGCATGCTGTAGCTTTAAGACTGTTTTACAGAGGACTCGGGATTTCCAGTTTTCCTGCGCCTGGTGGAGTATTTCAGAGAGTTACAGGATTTTTCGGGTCATGTACCCTCTTTTCCTTTCTTCTTCCTCCTTTCTCTTTCTCTCTTACTCTTCTTTTTCGTTTCAAAGAGACAAAGCTACTTCAGTTTGGAGCACAAACATATGATCAGCACATGGAAATGTGGTAATTTGGATGCATTCATGATTGCAACAGATTGAAGAAATTAGACCAGACAAAGAGCTTTTTTTGGAAGAGGAGGAGGAGGAGGCAAGGCAAGGAGGGAGGGAGAGTGGGGGAAAGAAGGGGACGCCACCGAAAAAAGGGACGGCCGTGACACGCGGATGCTAAATATATCCCGTAGTAATGGAGAGGGACCGGATTTCAGGTAGGCTATTGATATTTTAATATGTTATATTCTGCCCCTGCCCTCCTACCTTTCCTGCAGCTTCTGTACTTTGAGGAGAGGAACAGCCCTGCTCCGGGTGGAATTCAGCCGATTCCTTTATTTATTTCCTTTTTTTTTTTTTTTTTTTTTCTCCTGCAACGCTTCCCTTCTGCATTTTTTCTTTTTTTTTTTTTTCCTTCCCATCCTCCTGAGCCCTGAGACAGACGGTGATTCCAGCAGAAGCCGGGAGGGGGGCGAAGCGGGGGAAAAGAAGCAGGGCGGGGGGAAAAAAAGAAGAAACTGCTTTCTAGGTCTGGATTTCATTTGAGTGCCTCTCTCTCCCCCCTCTCCGCTCCCATGTGCCGCACGGCGCTGGGGGGATGAATGCTGAGCCTGTTAGCTCAGAGCTGCGAGCCGGGCAGAGGGAGGAAAATCGCCGAGCTCTTGGCATGGAGACACGCTTCTGCTCGGAAGGTTGGCTCCTGGCTGGGTGTGCGTGTGCTGTGCGTGTTGCGGAGGAGCTTTTCCTGCTTGCCAAAGCATCTTCCCTGCGGGTTTTGCCCTCCCGGTCCTGCTTGGATGGGCAGGAGCTGCCTGCTTGTTCCTGTTTTCTGCTGGGGGGAGAGGCTGGAGGGGGGGCAGGCAGAGCAATGAATAATTCCATTGAATTCCCCGCTTTGCCCGCAATTCCCGCCCATGTGGAATGTCCGAGCGCTTCCAGGAGCTGCTCCCGGCTCCGCGGAGCTGCCGGGGGATGCTGCCGCTGCCCGGGGCTGCCTGTGGCTGCTCCATTCCGGTGGCAGGGACAGGGGACAAGGCTGCACGGTGTCCCCCCGAGCAGGGAAGCTGAGGGAAGGGTGTCTGTGCCCAGGCTGCGTGTCCCTCCTCCGTGCCAGCGCAGGGCACAGCCCGGCTCGCCCTGCTGGGCACCGAGCCTCTCGTCCTGGGCGTTCCCTGCCGGGCATCGGCGCTGGGAGGGAAACCACAGCGGCCAGAGGAAGCGCTGAAGCCAGGGTGGAGCGAAGCTGTGGCCGGGGAAGGCTGTTCCCACGGCTGGCCCCTTCCAGAGGCACCGTGCAGGGATGTGCTGCGAGCCAGGCTGGCCCTGGGTCAGGATTTACCTGCGGGAGCATCCCGCGCTGCTCTTCAGAGCGCGGGTGGCACCTTCTCGTCCCTCTGGCCATCTCTTCTGCTTTCTCCTCTGCTCTGAGCCACTTCAAAGCATTCCTGAGAGCTGCCTGCAGCTCGGAGCCGGGTGGGTGCTTCAGCAGCTCGGGCTGGAGAGCCTGTGCCACTGGGCAGGGACGGGAGTGGGTGGCAGTAGGGTTGAGCCATCCGTGGTGCAGTGCTGGGGACAATTTCTTCTCACAGAGGTGCCGGGCAGCTCTGCAAAATGTGGCTGGGGAGAAAGGGGACTGCCTGGTGGCGTGATCCAGGGATTTTGGTTCTGAAGGAGCACCAAAGGTGGGGATCTCTGAGCCCTCAGGCTGTTCCTTGTGCAAGGAGCACCGAGCCCTGGTGCCTGGGCTGGCTGTCACTGCTCCCAGGGCAGGCAGGAAGACCCCAGAGCATCTTTGTGCAAAGGTGCAGGAGCTCTTGCTAATGCCCTGAAGCAATATTTGCAAAAAGCAATGTCCAAGTGCATCTGGAACTGGTTTTCCTCTGGTTTTCCCTGCTGTGAGCAGGGATGCAGGGAGGGCACGTGGCTGTGCCTGGTGAGCTGGGCCAGGTGTACATAAATGTGGTGTGTGCCTTCACCTGAGGAGGCTGCCAGGATGATGAACACAACCTCTCTGCCCTCACTCAAACGCTGTGTGGGACCTTGGAAAGGTGCAGACCATCCTGGTGGTGTTTGTGAGACATGACTTTGGCATGAAACACGGGATGGGGAAATGGATGGCCTGAAGGTCTGGTCTCTGATCTGCTCCACAGGTCCCTGCTTGAAGGGGTCAGCACAGGCAGGCAAAGCTGCTCAGCTTGGGCAGTGGAAGGAATGACAAACCATGTGTGACAAAACTCTTGGATTCTGGGCACAGAAGTGACAAATAATGGTTGGAATCGATGATTTTAGGTGTCTTTTCCAGCTTAAGTGGTTCTGATGTCACCAGGCTGTGCTGCTGACTCTCAGACCCACGGCGCAGAGGGTGCAGAGGGAAGCTCAGCCCACCCTGGCCCTGCTGATGTGCTCTGAGGGTGCCAGGGGCCGTGGGCACTGCTGGAGGAGGGAGCAGGGCTCAGTCACAGCCAGCAGCACGTGGGCCCTGCCTTGGTGACTAACTGGGAGATGATTTGGATGAAAGGAGATCCGTGCCACGCTGGGGGCCACGTCCCAGTCACTGCTCTGGCCCGAAATATGCTTTTAATTAGTCCTGTGGGTGGGAAGAGCTGACTCCTGAGCCGAGTGTGGGGCTGCTGGATGGGATGAGGGCACTCCAGGGCAGGGGGGATCTGGGTCTGACCTCTTCTTTAAGGTCTGTTTTCCCACAGCTGCTGGCTGGGATTGTCCCCTGGGGTGTCCTCTGTCCAGGGAGAGCTCGGGCTGTCCTCCCAGAGCCGTGTCCCTGACCCAGGATCCCATCTCAAACACCCTGAGCTGCAGGGAGGTGCGAGGTGAGGCTGCAGGGCTGTGCCAGGCTCCGTGCCAGCTGTGGGGCAGCGAGGGGCTGCCTGTTTTATAGCAAGGTGCCAGCCTCAAGGGACGCCTGGGGGTGCTGGCAGAAGAAACACAACCTCACAGGACCCGTTTGCCTCTTCTAATCCAGTGAACTCATTTCTCACACGTTTCTGAAAGCTGCGAAAGCATGAAAAGCACTCGCTCTGAATGGGTTTGTGTCAGGTTTTGGGGTGGGAGCTGTCTCTGGGCTCTGTCCCTCCGTGCCAGGTTGTGCTGGTGGCAGTGGCCTGGAGATGGCTCTCCTGTCCTTCCCTCTGCCTAGCTCGGATCTCTCTGCAGAGCTTTAATTGTCCATGCCGTGGGGCCTCTTGCCTCTTCTTAAAAGAAAAGGAAGGGTCTGCAGCTCCCTGAGCAGAGGGGTTTGGTTTCTGCCCTGCTGGGGTGAGAGGATGGGTGCAGCTCCGATGTGTGATCTCCCGGTGAAATTCCTCACGTCACCTTTGAAATTGCACTGGGCAAGCTCATTTGGAGAGTTAACAGGTGATGATGAATATGTGATCATAACACCCGGCTGCAGTGAGTGGCATGGAGAGCCAGGCATGGGGGCTGGAGGTGCCTAGAAAGACCATAAAGGGTTAATTAACCCATTGGTGATCACTCTGAGCCTTTCAGTTACATCCACTACAGGTATGTTTATGTGCAATATTCTTAGTTTGGCGTGGTTTTATCCATTATCCTGAGCAGCAGGGGCTGGGTGGTCACAACAAAACATCTTTGATATTCTCAGAGCTGCCTGGGAAGCACTGCATGCTGAACTGAGAAAGAGCCAAGGAAAGCAGGGTGCTGTTTGTGATTGCTGGAGGTGTGAGGGGATGTACTTGTTCCTGCATTTCTTTTAATAAAAGTTAATCTTGTAAAGGTGTGTGTCAGGGCAGAGGGGTTGAGGTTGTTTCTGATGACTTCAGCTATCTTTGCTGCCTCAGGTTTCTCGGTGTCCGTAGGAAATGGCAGATAAAAGCCTGCCATTATTTGCATTATTTTCCTTTTTCTTTTGGCTTGCAGGACACTACACATGGGACACCAGGCTGGGCATTTACACATGGTTCCACCTCCTGTCAGATCCCCCTGCACCCACCCAGCCCTGGCACTCAGGGACACCTTCCCATATGTCCTTAACCCTTTGTCTGCTGTCAGTGTCCCACTGCTCGTGTCCCATCTCTTGCTGCGGTGCCCTGCAACAACCACCTGTACCTTCACCCTGCGTGTTCTGTAGCGACCTGTGGCGGCCGCAGGTCCTGTCTCAGGGAGCAGAAGGTCTCTCAGGGAAGGGTCTGTGATTTTTGGGGCTCTGGAGCTGCCTCTGCAGGCGCTGTGTCCACGGAGAGCTCCGTGCTGCTCCCAGCCCCTTTGGCTGCCTGGCCAGCGGACGCATCCCCGCAGTTGTCTGGGGCACGTCAAGGTATGAAGCATGATCCATTTCCTGATGTCTGCTCTTAAATCTGCTGGAAATTCTGCTCACCCCCATTAAATATGGTCCCACTGTGGGGCACAACTCATCTCTGGCCTGACAGCTCAGGTAACGCTCCTCGACACCGCTCTGCTGCACTTGGCCAGCCCCAGGGCTGGAGCTCCTCTGCAGATTTTTTACTTTGCTGGATGACTTGGAGCCTCCAAGAAAGGCGATTCCCATGCTGCTGGGGTGAGGGAGGACATTTCTCATGCAAGTCAGGGCTCTTCCAAGGTCCAGCATACCATAATGCTGAGTAGAAGCGAGTACGTAGTTAGGGAAGTATGTCTGGGTCAACACATGTCTTGTGTTGCCTTAATGATCTCAGAAGCACAATCTCTGTGTCCTGTTGGCTTTTCCATGCAGCACTTGCAGCTGTAACTCGTGGACAGAGGGATTTGTTAGAGAGGAGTGCTGTGTTGGGCTCAGGGCTCTATGGCATCCCCATGTTAGGAGCAGTAAATGTAGGGAAAATTCCTTGTTCTGCCCCTGATGTTCCATAAGTCCTCAGGAAAAGGGGTTTGTGCTGTCATTCCCCTTTATTTTGGGTAAGGATCTGGTGTCTGGGTCTCTGCTGATGCTCCCTGGCAGTGAAGGGGTGTCAGAATTGCAGCTGGGGGCTGTGAGCTGTTCTGACTCTGCAGCGAGGAGAATCCCCAGCACAGGGTTGTGGGTGGGATCTGGGGCTGCTCCACGTGGGCTGTGAGTGCTTGGTGGCTGCTCTGGACAGATGATGGAGAGAGCATCCTTTATGTGTGTGCTCAACCAATATCCATGGATCTTGACCCATTTTAAAGACGTTTCTTGAGCTCTATCCATTGCTTTTTCTCAGCAGCGTCTCCCTTCCTAAGCACCAACACTGAAAACTTAATTTCCCCTGAAAATGAGCAGGACATGGCCCTGCCTGTTCTCCAGCACTTCAGGCTGCTGTTTAATTGATTTATCCTGATGAACCCAGCTGCTGCTTCTGTGCCACAGGACAACTGTGAGCCCGTGCTGCAGGATGGAGTTTGAGTGCAGGTGAAGTGAAATAGCCCTGCAGTGTAAGGTTTAACTGAGTTTTGGGTTGCTGATGCCAAGAGTGTTGTTAGAGACTTATAAACATCTCTGGATTGTGGCTTGTGGGGGGAGAATGGGCAGGGGTTTACAGGTGAATAAAGTGCATTAGTTTTACAAGCAAATAATCACACAATAAATCTGAGAGTGTATTTTCCCCGTGGAATGACAGCCCAGGTTGGAAAGGATGCCAAAAGATCACCTGGCCCAGCCTTTTGTGGGAAAGGGAGCCTAAATGAGATTATCTAGCACAGTGCTCTACTACTGAAAAACCTGGCAGTGGGGACTCTGCCATGTCCTTGGGAGCTTGTTCCAGTGACTGATTGTTCTCCCTGTAAAAAAAATGTCTTTCTTGTATCAAAACAAAAATTTGTTTTTTTCCCCATGTGAAGTCAGCGCTGCATAAACATATCAGCATTAATTTTGTGATCAGATCATGACCAGGTACCTGATAAACTAAAGGAGTTGTCCTTGGAGCAAGTTCTGGTTTCCAGGGAAGCCAGTTTGCAGGGGATCAGTGTGGGTGCTTGGATGCAGGCTTTGAGGGGCTCTGCAGCATCTCCAGGTTGCAGCTTTGGCCATGGTGTCACTCAAGGCTGTGGAAATAATGCTGGGTTTGCATTTCACTGCTGCCTGCTCAGCCTGGAAAATTAAACCCTATTATCAAGACAACCCAAGTTTGGTCTCTGGCACATCGGAGCAGACAAATACTCATAATTTGGTGCTTCTCTTGTCTGATTTTTGACCCATGCTCTCTGGTGTGGCTGCTAATGAAGGAATTGCTCCATGTATTCTGAAATTACTCTCCCTGACTCCCCCAAAGCTGGGTTCTCTCTCCACAGCTGGGCCAGCATCTGTGGATGCCAGCAGCCCAGCCCCTGCCAGCTGGCACTGCCTGCCTGGAGCACTTTCTCCTCTCCCTCCCAAGGCTGCAGGATGTGGGTTTTTTATTTGTTTCAGATGATTTTTTCTTTCCAGGGTTTTGTGCTTCCTTGTCTTGCTCATGGTGATGGAGGAGCCTTGGTGTCACAGGCCTTGTTGATAAGAGGAGAAGCTGACATGAGGGGTCTGGGAGCAGGGCTGTGTGCTGGGGTTTTTCTGGGCATTTTCTGGGTTTTCTTCTGGGTGTTTTCTGGGTGTTTTCTGGGTGGTTGATCCCTGGCAGTGCCAAACCTGCCCAGAACACACAGCATGGAGTGGCTGAAGCAGCTCTGATGAAGCCAGAGCCTCTGTCGGGGCAATTGTGTGCTTGAATCCATCTGGGTGGTGTAGGGGGGCAGATGGAGAGTTAAAATCCTGACTTGGCAGGAAGGCTTGTTTTAAAGGACACCCATGAAGCTGAAAAGCAGCTCCTGGGGAGCTGAGTGGTGTGAAGCTGCAGGATCAGGGCTTGAAGCCAGGATTTGAGCGCAGGGACAGTTTCTTCTTTAGCTGGGAGAAAAGGAAGGGAAGGAAAAAGCCCTGCAGGTAACCAGCTGTGTTGGGCAGACACATCTTGGTGTGGGCAAGGCTGGTTTTGGTGTCTAGGTCTGGGATTTTGTCCCCGTGCTGCTGATCTTGGGTGAGCTACACAGCAAGTCATGAACTCCCCGTGGTTGGGTGCTTGTGAAATTCTGGCTTGGGCTGTAGGTTTGAGCAGCCCCTGTTTGAGGTCGGGGAGCAGCAGGGTCCTGTGTGGGGCTCTGTGTCTCTGCACCTTCCTCAGGAGCTGCTGGTGCTGCCTGCCTGCCCCATCAGCTGCTGCAGCTGCTGATCCCTGGCTCTCCTCAGGAACTTTCCAGACCTCCTCATCTGAGTGATGTAGAAATGCCAGGCACTGTACTGCCCTGACCTGGGGAATCAAGGCTTGGCAGGCTCATCCAGCCCACAGAGGTGCTGTGCTGCCCACGGGGGCTTTGGGTGGGTGTCTGTCCCTGCTGCTGCTGTGACACTGCTGCAGGGAGCCCAGCTCTGCTCAGAGGGTTTGGGTGATGGTCGCTGTCAGTGCAGCTCGAGGCAAAGTCCTGAGGACTTGTACAGAAACATTGTGATGTCTCTTCACAAGGTGACTTGCAAAGAGTCGATTGCCTGGGGCTGTGCATCTCCCATTTTCCAGTCCAGAGACCTGTTTCCTTGGCTACACCATGTGCAAAGGAGTGCAAAGAGGCTTTTCCCACTGCCTCAGCTGATCTTTCCAAACCTATACCCTGTAAATAACATCCTGAAACTTCTTGAAGCTGCTTTTTTAGCACACACACGTTGCGGGGGATCCCTGCATGAGAAACATCTTGGTTGGCTTCACTACCCACCAGGATGCCTCTAGGAAATTTGTCCCACCTCAGGTGACAGATCCCTGAGCTGATCCTCTGGGGTTGATGCCTTAAGTTTTTAGCTTTTATTTCAGATCCTGTACTGCATTAGTGTAGAACTCTGAGATCCATAGAGAGTGTCAGTAAACTCTCTTCAGTTTAGTCAGACAAAACAATCCCTCTAGGCCTGAGAACCAAGGACACCCTCACAGCCTCAGGCCCTGAAAAGTATAAGCAAAATAAACTGGGGGGGAGCAAAATGGGGGAATGTGACTTCATTACCTGAAGCAGTAATTGGGCAATTAACCTCTGATATGTAAATATACCAAACTTTTAATTGTCTGAAAAACTCATGACCATTGTCCACCTTGGGCGTAGATGGCAGCCTTTAATAAATAGCCATTTTATGCTCTCAGCTCTGTCTGGCCTCTGTTCTGCAGCCATTCCAGGGCACCAGGGTCACCCTGCCCTGCAGCAGCTGGATCCCACAGTCCTGGCTGGCCGGGTGGATGTGTCACATCCCCGGAGGCTTTGGCCATCATCTCTTTGACTCACGAGTCTGTCACTCCCACTGACTCATCCCCATCCCCAGGGATGTGCCAGGGGCCAGGTGGGGGTGGCAGCTCATGGGATGTTGCCTTGTGTGCACATAAAAACCAAAACAATTTTAAACTATTCATGAAGGTCTCGCTGAGCGATGGTAGATGTCAGTCCCATCGCCCAGTCCCAGTAAGCCGCTGTCCTTACTGGGAATTGCTGCCCTGTAAGCCTTTTACCCCATGTTTTTAAGGACACTCTCAAGCCTCTTGCCATGGTGCTCTTGAGTTTTCCTTTTAAGATGGGCTCCCACAAGGTGTAGCTGTCAGCGGGTGAATTACGGGGTCGTGCTGTCCTCACTGGCTGCCCACATCCTCCACCATTTGTTGTGTCGTGTTCCGACAGAGTTCATCATGCTCAGGGAGGGTGCAGCTGCCACTGCTGGGCATGGGAGCAAAGTGAGACAGGTCTTAGTTTCATAAAGCTCAAAAATCCATTTATTACCCCCAGGGAGGAGGGGACGGGATGAAGATGAAAAACCTGCAAAGGAAGGGTCATGGGGTTTTTATAGGGTATCACAAGGATGGAGTTTAGGGTGTGAGTCAAGGGAGGAGTTATTAGGAACACAAGAAGGGTAAGATCAAATTCTCACCTGTTTGGAACAGGAGCACTCCACAGGGGGACACGGTCCCAAGTGTGGGACGGGGATGTGCAGCCACAGGAAGAAGTGGTGCCATGCTCTGGGAGCTGTAGATCCCCTGGCTCACCCCTGGGCGTGGAGGGATGAGGTGGGCACTGCCACATTCCCTGCCCAGCCCCCGGGAGCTGTGAGGATAACCTGCAATCCCTGCTCCAGCCTCCTTCCAGCTTCCTCCTGCCCACATCTGCATCACTTCTCCCCTGTCCCAGGGATGTCCCTTCACCCTCTGGCTGTCCATTTGAATTTCACCTCTGAAAGGTCGTGTCTGGCTGTAAAAAGCAGGTAACTCTGAGGTTTAGAACTGAGGACAGTAAATTCTGATTTATGTCCTTATAGGGAGAGGTTTTATTCAGTAAAATGGACAATGTTTATCACAACACTGCTGAAAGCTTAGGGGTGCCCCTCTCTAAAAGCATCAGGGTTCCCCTCTCCTGAACAGATTTGGTTTTTGGCACAGCTTTTATTTACTAGTGAGTCAGGATCCAAGCAGCAGCAGGAGGGAATGATCTCGTGGCACTTTAAAGTGGGGCTGTTGGAGTCCTCTTCCTGCTCTTCCACTCCTTGCCCTTGTGTAAATCATTTAACACGTGTGCTCTCACTTCCTAGATGGAAAATGAGGTGGATGCTTTCCGCTTTTCCTTGGCACTTCGGGATCTGCTGCTTAGGCAGCTGCGAGGGATTTGTGTTGATAAAGCTGGGAATTTGACCCTGGGATGTGTCAGCACGCCCAGGCAGGGCTGGGCTGAGGCTCCCTGGGGCTGTGGGCAGTGCCTGCTGCTAATTTGAGACGTGGGGCTGGGCTGTAGGTGGACATCAGGCTGGAGAACACCAGTGTTCCCACTGGATCTGTCTCTGCTGGGGGCTGTGGGCCCAAGAGAGGGGTTTATTCCCTGCTGGCAGTGCCCATTCCTCAGGCTGGCACAGGCAGAACTTGCCCTGGAGAGATGCTGGTGCTGCCAGGGCTGTGTTCACAGCCACAGCACCACTGGCTGATGTGTCCCTGGCCTGCCCCTCTCGCCAGCCAGACCCATCTGATCTCCTCTGTTCCCTGGGGAGATGGAAGAGCCCGTAAACCTGGTCATCCCTTCCTTGCTGTTTTCTGCTGAAGTATTTCAACTTTCCCTGGAAATGAGGATGATCCACTAGGGCCCTACCATTTCCCCCAGTTCTCCCTCCCCAGCCTTGAAACTTTTAGTTTTGCTTAATTGTTTTCCTTCCCCCTGTGGCTTTTCTTGGCTCTGTCGAGTGACAAGGCTGGAGCTGCCATTCCAGGAACACTCACCAAGAGGGTTTGTGTTTAATTGTTCACAGATTTGACAAGATAGAAGCAAAGCAGGCAACCTGGAGAGCAGATAAGCTGTTGGACCATGAAGAGGGCTTCAGCACCTAAAATATTTCCCAGTTCTCCCCTTTCTTGCATTCTTTGATCCATTCAAGTGGAGAACCAGTCAAACCTGACTTTGGCTGCCTGAACAGCCCTGGTTGATCTCTCTATTGACAGCTGCTCCTCAGGGAGGGGAGCCTGGTTGGAAACCACTGAGGCTGGCGAGCTGCTGGTTGTTTTGGGGTCGGCTTTTTTTCCAGAATATATGAGAAGTTCCCGGTGGGTGGAGAGGGAAAGTGAACCATGAAATTGTGAGTCTCGTGCTCTGTTGAAACACACCCTGGGGAAGGCATATCCTCCATAAACAGCAGTGTTGGCCACGGACCAGGAAACCCTTCCCTCCCCGCTCCCCTCTGCAGCAGAGCCGAGTGCTGTGGGCGGTGTTTCCACCCAGAAAGGCCATGCCTGGATCCTGTTCCTGTGCCTCTGCAGCCCCTGAGACACCCACTGGAGGAGCCTGTCGGAGGGCAGGTTGTGTCTCCCAGTTTGCTGCAGTAACTGGTGTTCCTGGTGGCACTGGGCTGTGTGCTGGATGGTGCCGAGTCTCACACGTTGCCCTGATGGAGCTGTGTGGTTTGGATCCTGCCCCTGGCCTTGCTCCAAAACGATACAGCAAGAAGCTGTGGCATGGCACCGGTGTTGTCTTGCTGTGGGCACAGCAGTGCAGCAGGGCTGTGCAGCAGCTGGGGTGTTCAGACTGCTCTTCATCTCATGGTTGACCCCCAGATTGGGTAAAACCCACCTCTGGTGTCCTCTGCTCACCTCTGTCACAGCTCCACAGCTCCCTCTTCATCAAAGGGTGCTCAGAGAGGGGCCCTCTGCATCTGGAGAGGAAACTTGCCCTGCACAAGGGCAGAAGTGACAGCCAGGGGCACAAGGGGTGGAGGAGGGGGTATTTGGCAGTGGGTGATGCAGAGCTGGTTTGGTCCTGGGGGCTGAAGGGCTGCCAGAGAGCTGTGGGAATCACACAAGTGCTGCAGGGCTGCAGGAAGGAAAGGTATTTTGGAGAAAAGGGCCTCAGAAGCAGCAGGAGGGGTATCGGGGGGGGGGGGTTTGAGCAGCAAGGGTGGGGTCTCAGCCTGAGCTCTGCCTCTCTTGGCTCCTTGCCTTCCTCCCCCTCCTCTCTCTGTGTGCAGTTTCCTGGTGCAGGCCAGCAAAGACCCAAACATTGCTCTGTCTCTGGTAAAGCTCAGCTTTGCCTGCTCACCCAAGATTTGCTCCTCTGCCACACCCTGTGTGTGCTCCATCCCTAGAAGTGTCCAAGGCCAGGTTGGGCAGGGCTTGGGATAGTGGAAGCTGTCCCTTCCCATGGCACAGGGGCTGAAACAAGCTGATCTTAAAGATCCCTTCAACCCAAACCATTTTGTGATTCTATGATAATAAGAAAAGTTTTATTTTGCTGCTTGTTGCTCACATGGAGATGTGAATCCAAACAAGGGGCCGACAGAAGGGCACCCATCTTTCTGCATTGAAGGATTCACCCTACAGCAGTAATTATCCATCAAACCTGAATATCTACTCCTTTTCTCAGCCAGCTCCCTCTCATGTGAGGCTGCAGGTTGTTTTGGTGGCTGTCAGTGCCCTCTTCCTGCTGGGAGCCCTCTGTGCCCTGGCAGCAGCGAGCATTGCCCAACGTAAATTCTGGGAAATCCGTTCTGTGCTGGACACTCTGTTCAAAGGCACCTTGGCTGTGTCAGGACAATCTGCTGACAGATTTCCCCATGAATTAAAATGTTGTAGCTGTTGACACAGGAGTGCATCTGAAGTGTCAGCTTTTCCTGTCCTCCACTGTGCTGGCTTCAAATCCAGTGTGAGCTCAAGGCCAGCTTCAGGGGGCAGAGGTTGCTTGAGCTTTGGCAGAAGTTCATGTTGTGTTTTGAGTTGAAATTCAGGTTGCTGCTTCTTCCTGCATCCCTTCAGGTGGTGATGCACAATCTTCGTGCAGCTGGGAAGGACCAGCAGAAGCAGGACTGGTCCCTGATTGCCTCTGGCCACCTGGGAGAAGCTGAGTTAATTGAACTGTCTCTCCTCTAATTAAACATTAAATAGGAATTGCATTGAACTCTGGAGGTCAGCAGTGTCTGGGGATGTGTAGAGTGTGCTATCTGTGTGAGGATGGTGCAGATGAGCTGTGGAGGCATCACCTCCATCTCAAACCCTGCCATTCCCACCTCTGCGTGCCTGGGGTTCTCAGCTCCCCATACCTCTCACTTGTTTCACTCCAGGTTCTTTACACACTGGCTCCCAGGTGCCTGGCTTGTTCTTCATTGCCTTTTGGATACTTTTAGTACTTTTCTAATGGTTAGGAAAGTTAATTAACATCAGGAGCTGCCAATATTTGTAAAGCTGCTGTTCAAGGCAGACTGCTGCTCACTAGTAAGATTTTCTTTCTCCAAGCAGTTATGTCAGATCCATCATCAAAACAACCCATCAAAAACATTCCCTTCATAGCTCTCTCATGGACTTAAGCAATAAAGCCAGGCTGGTTTTCAGTCCTGTCACAGGCTTGGAAAAGAAACTGCCTTTAAAAAAAATAAAACTAATAACAATGAGCAAACCTGGTGCTTTCCAGCAGAGATGCAGAATTGGCTCTGTGGGGAGCTGCTCTCTCTCAGGAAGCACTGGAAGTGGCCGCTTGAATTTAATCCTCTGCTCATCAACTGCATCTGCCATGAACAAGAAGGACTTTGCCATTTTCCATGAAATAGGAAGCTGCCCTTTTATCATGGTGAGTTAAGGGCACAGATCTGGGCTGACGTGGCTGTCAGGGCTCCACCAGCTCCCGCAGCTGAACGCGTTCTCCCGGGCAATCCTGCTGCGCTTGGCGTTTTCCGAGGGTTACATAAACATCCTTCTTTCATACCCGAGCCTGGGACATGCAATCTGCAAACTGCTGACAGCCCCTTGCAAGAGGCAGAGCTGCCCCAGGAGCTTTGGCAGCTCCGGGAGGTCGGGAAGGGATGGGAGCCACGTCAGGAAGGGATGGGAGCCACGGGGCCACGGGGATCCTGCTGTGGGGTGTGAGGTGGCTTCGGGCCATCCCAGAGCCCGCTGCTGCTGGAGATGTTGAGAGCTCACCCACACACAGGGAGAGGTCAGCAGGGTCATCTTAAGGAGTTTGGATTTCACCTGCGTGGCTCCACCTGAGTGCCTGACCATCCTGTGCCCTCCCAGCAGCTTGGGATGCTGCGCTCCTGCTCCACCTCAGTCAGGTTTTTCTCCCGAGGAAGGCGTAGGAGTGGAGGTTTCTCTCCCAGCTGGCAGGCAGGGGAGGATGCCACACCTCTGGGAGCTGCTGGGGCTGGGTGGAGTGGGGAGGTGGAGCAGCAGGACGGCAGGACTGGGCTTTGAGGAGCTTCGGTCCACGGGCTTGCCCTGAGGCCAGGGCACACTGAGATTTCCAGCTCCCTGGGGAAGGAGAGGAGTGATAAATCTGGACCATTTGTGACAGGGCTTGGCTCTTTGGGTGATTTCTGACACTCTGTGCCTTTCTGACAGC
Organism: Lonchura striata; assembly: GCF_050655825.1. Lineage (NCBI taxonomy): Eukaryota > Metazoa > Chordata > Aves > Passeriformes > Estrildidae > Lonchura > Lonchura striata. Next base: position 13,855,609 of record NC_140720.1, read on the forward strand.
ACATGGCTGTGATCCACAGGTCTTTCTTTGGCTCTGGAGCTGAGGTAGTGCTCACTGGGAGTGGGCTTGGCTGTGAGGAGCTCCCAGCTCTGGGTGTGAGGGTCGGAAGCAAAGGCACAGTTAACACTTAGTGCAGCCCTTTCAGTGCCAGGCTGGAAGATTTTGTTCTCAAAACTGAGGTCTGGGTAGTTTGATGGCTGTGGGATCTTCCAGTGCTGCTCCAGGAGAGCTGCACACCAAAGGGAAATGCAGGCCAAGGAGATCCTGTAAATGCTGAAAATCTGCTGGGTCTGGAAATCCATCCCTGTGTGACTGGTATGGGCTGGGGGAGCCCTTGTGATAAAAACACAGACACCCAGTCTGTCTTTGGCTGTGGTTGAAAGACATAGTTATCATCATGTAGAAGATCAGGAGTGGGGATAAGATGCAAAGAGGTACTTGTCTTTGGAGCGAGAAACTTTTGTGGAAGCTCCAGACTGTGTGGAACACTCAGACTTGTGTCTATCTTGGGATTTTAATCCCTGGAAGATTCCCAGTTCGTCCCCAGTAACCATCCTTGTGTTACATAATGAGAACTCCACCAGCCCTTCCCAGGCAAAGCCCTGGCTGTGCTGCACTGTGGACAGCCTGTGGCTGATTCCTTATAAGATGAGGGGTTTATTTTACTTTATTCCTTTGTCAGAGGCTCTGGCTGTTTCCTTCTAAGGTGAGGGGTTTATTTTGCTTTATTCCTTTGACAGCCTTCTCTGAGTTTTGCCAGCTCTTCTCTCTATCGGCCTGCAAGACCTAGAAAGAAACCACTGTCTTCAAAATGGTCTTTTAATGCCTAATTCAGGAAAATAAAGAGAATAGTTTGAGAATTGAGAAGAGAAAATAAGAAAATAGGAAAATATAAAGAAAATAAGAAAAGAAATAAAATATAGATAAAGAAAATAAGAAAATAAAAAAAATAGAATAAGAAGATAAAGAGAATTGAGAGTGGCATTGCTGGGGGTGTGTGAGGGATACTGCTTGGTTCTCAGGATGGGGATGGGGTGTCTTCACATCCTCAAGTCTGCTAATGCTCTCCACATCTGGCACTGGGAGAGAACTGGGCTGGACTATTTGCCTTCTTTAGCAACTGGAAACAATCCAGCCTGCCAGTTCCTGCAAAGCTCATCCTGTGGTTTCGTGGATAATACCGATCCTTGTTCAACTCCCACACTCGAGTGCCTTGTGAGAGGGCAGGGAAGGCTTTGCAGAGCTTGTGCTGTGCTGGGACCCCAGCTCGCAGCTGTGGAAGGCAGCATGAATATTCATTGTGCCTCAAGTGCTTGCTCCATCGTTTTAATAAAACATTTATGGTGACACAGGGTTGACTGGGGGATGGTGGCAGGTGGCCAGCAGGTGTGAGGGATGCAGGGTGGCAGCAGGAGCTGAGGAGGAAGTTTCTTTGAGCTCCAGGGATGTCTCCATGAGTTCATTTCCAGGAGTTTGACACGTGCTGCCATTGTGCCAGGACATTTCGTGTCTGTGTGCCCTGCAGCTGGAGGTGGCTGCAGGCAGTGAGAGCACGGCTGGCTGAGCTCAGGAGGGGCAGGAGCTGCACAAACCTGTGTTTTCCCAAGCCGTCAGCAAAGCTGCTGAGCGACACAAATGGGAGTGACAGCCACATCCAGGCAGATCTGCAAGGGATGGGCAACCAGGCTTTATTCTGGGAATGCACCAACGTGACCAAAGGTGTCCCAAAGTGTCCCAAATCCTCAGCAGACCGAGGATGAGGGGTGAGGGGCTTGGAACACAAACCCTGTGGGGAACAACTGAGGAAGCTGGGGGTGCTCAGCCCGGAGAAAGGGAGTCTCAGGGTGACCTTATCACTCTACAGCTCCTGAAAGGTGGCTGTGCTCAGGTGGGGTTGGGCTCTTTCTTCAGGAACTGACAGAACCAGAGGACACAGCCTCAAGCTGCACCAAGGGAAATTTAGGTTGGATATTAGAAAAAAGTTTTTCACAGAAAGGTGATAAAGTTCTGGAATGGCTGCCCAGGGAGGTGGTGGAGTCACCATCCCTGGGTGTGTTTAAACCAGCCTGGATGTGGCACTGGGTGCCAGGGTTGAGTTTAGGTGTTGGGGCTGGGTTGGACTGGATGAGGTTGAAGGTCTCTTCCAACCCAGTGATTCTGTGAATTCTGTGATGCTCTGATCCTGTGGCTGGTGAGGTTTTCTCCTGCCCACAGAGCTGGGACAGTCCCTCTCTGACAAGTGCACAGGGGTCGTGGGGACAAGAAAGTTTCTGTGAGCAAGAGGTGACATTGAGTTTTGGTGCTAGATTGTCCCCCGGTGTTGAGTCTTAACTTCTTTTTGCCAGGGTTGGGATTAAATGTGTGAGATGGAATTTCCTGTTGGGACTCTGATGTTTACTAATTCTTAACCATGTCACAGTCTCACAAACCCTGAGTTCTGCAGCACTTCACTCTAACAAACTAAAAATTGAGCCCCCTCTCTCTCTCTCTACAAGGCCTATTAAGTATAAACTGTCTAATTAAGACAATTGTTTTTACTTTTAACCCAATAACCAACCACCCATGCCCTGCAACGTGGACTTTTTTATCCAATTACACAAAACCACCCAAACCCATGGAGAAGAAGGTGAAGAAGAAGGTGAAGAAGAGGTGAAGAAGAAGGTGAAGAAGAAGGACCATCCTCTTCCCTAAAACCTCCATCTTGCTTTATATATATATTACTATAAACCCTTAAACTCTGAGTTTTCCACCCTGTGATATCACACACTTCTATTCAAACTCCATACCCACAATCCCAGTTCTACCATTCCATTTTGGAAGCTTCTCCATGGCCTCAGGAGAAATGCAGTGTTCCCTTGGTGGTCAGTTCTCAGGGTTTTTCTGTCAGCACAGAAAGTACAAAAATCTCAGTGACCCGGGCTCCAACAGCCCAGCCTCTCTGCCTGCGAGGCAGCAGGGCACAGATGTGTCCCTGGATGGGCTGTGCAGGTCTCTGAGTTGAAGGCCTGTTTGTTGCAGAGAGTTGGACCAGATGTCCTTCAAAGTCCCTCCCAACCCCATCATGCCATGATTCCATGGCAGGGCACAGAAATTTGTCCCCTTGCTTCAGAGTCAGTTTGCGATGAGCCCCATCCATGCTGCTCACACAGGAGCTTTTCCCCACCTCTGGGCTGAGGCTGCTGAGGCTGCTGCACACCACTGGCCTCCAGCTGTGGGTTAAACTCTGGGGAAGGTGTTTGATGGTGGAGGTTTCAGCACAGAGCACAGAGCACAGAGCAGAGAGGGGTTTGAGGGTGAGCCCTGCGGTTCTGCCTCGCTCAGAGCCCTGGATGTGCAGAAGACAGATGAGGTGAGCGGGTTTTGTGGCTGCCAGCAGACACAGATCATGGGTGAAAGATGTGCTTGGCAAGAAAGGGGCTTTCTTGAGGCAGACAGAGGCCTGCTGTGGCTGTGCAGCCCCGCTGCTCCCATGCTAACAGCATTATCAACGTGTTTATACGAAGCTTGGCTGCAAACTGTCTCATTGGCCTCCAGTTTTTTCAGGCTAAATGCTCCTTTTATTGTGCTGCCAGAGGCTCTCCCAGAGGCCAGCAAAGGAGGTGGCCTGTTTGGCCACAGTGATCTCTGGACCCGAGATTGAATTCCTGCATGTCTTAAATCTGTCTCCAGGCTGGCAAGCGACCAAGTGGGCATCTCTTTCTCCAGCTAATTGGCTGTTTATGTGCAAATTGGCCTCTGGCTGCTTCCACGGGGCCTGGCTCACGAGAGCATCCTCTTCCAGAGCTCGCTGAGTGCCTGGGCTGTGCAGGGGATGGTGACAACGGGGACAGCCCAGCCCTGCTCCTGCCAGGGTCACCAGGCTCTGAGCGAGTGCCCAGGGCTGTAAGCACTCCTCTGCAGTGCAGGGATTGCTGTCTGGCCTCCAGCTGACTGCAGATGCTTTCCCAAGCTCCAAACCCTCGCTGTGGAGAAGGTTTGTTTGGAAAGCACCTCCCAAAGTGGAGCACAGGAGATGGCCTTGGTTGGGATGTGTTGGAGCCCTGGTCGCTGAGAGTTTTGGGCTTTCTGTGCTTGCAGGCACTGACCCCCAAGAGAACACTGCATTTCACCTCAGGCCATGGAGAAGCTTCCAAAATGGAATGATAGAACTGGGATTGTGGGTATAGAGTTTGGATAGAAGTGTGTGATATCACAGGGTGTAAAATTCAGAGTTTAAGGGTTTAGAATATAGTAATTTATATAAAGTGATATGGAGGTTTTAGGGCAGAGGTTGGTCCTTCTTCTTCACCTTCTTCTCCATGGGTTTGGGTGTTTTTGTGTAATTGGATTAAAAAGTCCTCATTGCGGGCACGGGTGGTTGGTTATTGGGTTAAAATTGAAAATAATTGAGGTGTCATTTGTTAAGTGGATAGTTTAGCTTTAAAGGCCTTGTAGAGAGAGAGATGGAGCTCCATTTTTAGTTTGTTAAGAGCGAAGTGCTGTAGAACTCATGGTTTGTGAGATTCTAACATAGGTAAGAACTGATAAACATCTGATTCCCAACAAGAAATTCCATCTCACACATTTAATCCCAACCTTGGTTAAAAAAGGAGCAAAAGAACCAGCAGGGATGTGCCCACCTGTGGCTGGAGCTGCTGGACACAGTGTCCCTGCAGTGCTTCAGGTCCTTCTTGCAGGAGGGTGTTGCTGACCAGGCAAGGCACGTGTTTTTATTTGTCTCTCAGGAATGTCATCTGGTCGTTGGACCAACCAGCCCAGGGGTTCTGTGGTGCGGGGGGTTTTTCTGGAGGTGTGGGGAGGAGGAAGTTATTCAAGGACAGAGCCCCAGGCTGGCAGTTTATTCCCTTGTGTCAAGGTAAACCTGGCTGTGTTGGTCTGTCTGTGATTACTTGTGTGGCAATAACAGCATCCCCTGAGTTTATAGACACTGCCAGTCCCTGCTGATGCTTAATGCATCCAGCCCTTTCCTCCTGTCCTTCCTTTATAAGGAAAAACATTTCAGATTTAGTTTCTACCTTATTTTAACTTCTCATAAAAGAGAGCTGTTTAATTCTTTTGGTGGAACATCAAGTCCAATACTCCCTGAGCTGGTGTGGTTATTATGGGCACATGGGTAGAATGAAGTAATAAAAAAAGTCAGCCCTGTAATGCTGAGTTCATCAAAGAGGGAGTGGGTGACAGGGTGACAATCTGGAGTGGGAGAAGAGACAACACACGACCTCCTTGTGCTTGGTGTGATGGCACCGAGCAGATCTCCTTGGAATGGAGATTTTGCCCTTTGGAGAATGGAGAATTGTTCCCCTTCCCCTGCTGGGCTTGGCCACGGGGGTTTATGGGCACAAAAAGTTGGGCTGAGAGAGAGCCCAGTCCTGGCTGTCGCTGCTCCTTCAGGACATCTGAACTCTGCTCTGCTCTTTTGGAAACACGAGTGGCAGAGCTGACTGCCCTGTCCAGGAAGGGCTGTGTCCCACAGCTGGGGGCAGCTCAGCTGATGAGCTTTTCCCTCTTCCAGCCCCCAGACTCAGCCCAGCCCCAGGTTTTACTGCTTCTTGGGGGGCTGCCAGTGGGAGTTTCTCTCCCCTTGTGTTGCTTGCTGGAAATCTCCCCCTCTCCCTCCTGGCTTGGTGCCCTCTCTCCGTGCCTGCTGCTCTGCCCCCAGAGCACTCACGGGCCTCTTTCCATTTAGGGAAACTCTGGATGGCCTCTGCTTTTGGCCTGCTTGCAGCACATCTCCCAGCTGATTTTTTTCCTATGTTTTTCAATCCTCTTTTGTCTCTGGAGGCTGAAATCCCCAGCAGCCAGCCGTGTGTGCCAGTGGTGGCTCTGGGAAAGCTGCACTGGAGGGGGGAGCCCAGGTGTTGTCCTGCTCAGGGTGAGGCTGGGTGTTTGACAGCCTGAGGGGCTGGTGACAGCTTCACTGTCTCTACAACAATGATTTAATCTCAGCAGGAACAAGTGCCCTGCAGCAGGGAAGCCTCAGGCAGGGTCTGGGCCAGGCAGCAGGGCTGAGCAGGGGAAAGGGAGAGGAAACCAAAGGAAATTCCCCTAAAAACATTGACTCGTTGCTTCTTATTTTTTTTTTTTACTCCAGATTTTTAAGTCAGCTGTGAAACTTCTGCATCTGTAGAAGATGCTGAGTAGGCAGTGCTGGGTGTCTGCAAGATGGATTGGGGAACAAAAGCTGCTGTGGGAGAGCTGCTTGGAGGGGGCTGTGTCATTCCCCTTGCCATGCTTTTCCTGCAGGAGAGGCAGCTGGGGTCGGAGCTCCTGGGCTGCCTCCTGCCTTTGGGGCGGGTCCCTGGCACACACAGCTCAGGGGTGTTTCTTTAGTGGTGCCCAGCACAGTTTGGCTCCATCCATCACTGGATACTGCTGGGGTTATCCTGAGATCTGGTCAGTGGAATTTACCTTGGGTGTGTCTGGGATTATCCTGGGATTTGGTTAATGAGAATTTACCTTGGATATGCCTGAGATTATCCTAGAATCTGGTTAGTGGGAGTTCCTTTGGATATGTCTGGGGTTATCCTGGGACCTGGCTAATGGGAGTTACCTTGGGTGTGTTTTGTGTCAGTCTAGAGGGCTGCAACAGACTTTTCAAGAGGGTGCTTTAATGAGATGGAACAGCCAAGGCAGAGCCTGCCCGTGCTGAGGGCAGCTGCTCCCCGGGGTGCTTCATCTCTTTCCCATTTCCCATGAGCTGAGCAGTTTAACAACACCAATCCTGCCTGACTTTATGTGTGCCAGGCTCTCCCAGGCAGCAGTGGTGGAGCTGAGGACATTTCCCCTGGTCAGACCATTCAGGGCATCCATTCCCATCTGCATGGGAACACCCCATGGACTTTGACAGCAATTCCTGTCCTCTTGTGCACCTTTCCCATCCCTGTGTGGTGGAGCTGGAGCAAAGGGAAGCCACCAGTGGTGCTCGGTGCGGATGCTGATGATCACACCTCAGCATCCCCACTGGTGCTTTCACTGCTGTCTGCCAAAACCTTTAAAAGGAAAGGAAAATTGTGCTCATTCTTCCTCTCCTTCCTCTCCCCCTGCCCTTGTGTCCTCCTCCTGCTGTGCAGTGAGCTCCCACACTGTGTCCATGCTGCCCAGAGGAAGCTGAGTGGGTGTGGGGCTGCGGCTCCATCTGGGAATTGTTCTTATCAAACTGCTTGATGCCAAAAAAGAATAATAATAATAAAACCTTTGATGGTAAGCAGGGGGATCAGGAGGTACAGCTGCTCCTGAGGCCTGACTTGCAGCTTGTGAGCCTTTACAGGGAGTTTTTGGGTCTTTATGCTGCAGCAGATTTTGCTGTGTGCCTGGAATATCTCGGAGGAACAGGGGGGAAACAACAGGGGGCTGGCGCAGGGAGCAGGAGCTGCTGGAAATGGCTCTCTGAGAAGCAGGAGAGAAGCATAAAAAAAGCAAGTTTCCTGCCATGAGGCTGGTATATTTATGACTGGAAAGTTTAGGGTTGAAAAGGTCGTGAGCAGGCGGCTGAGGGAGCAGCAGGGGCCGCGAGAGGCGAGTCCCCAGCTCGCCCTGCCCTGCAGTGGGGAGGGTCCCACGGGGGTCTGGGGGGCACGAGTGATGGGAGAGGGATGGGGAGCACTGGAGGGGTGAAGGACAGTGCCCAAGGCAGCTGGGATGTGTGGGATTTGTGCCCCTGGGGCTGCGGAGGGGCTGGGCTCCCCCCTTGGATGGAGTTTCCAGCCCTGCCTCGGACACCACGTGAAAATGAGCCATGCACATCTGGAAGTGGAGTGCACGCTTGTAGCGCTGCCAGTTTATTTATTCCTGCAAATTCTCCCTAATTAGGGGCTGCTGGGAAGCTGACAGAGCTGGAAATGGCCTCTTTCCAAGGGATTCAGTGTTCTGACTGACCCTCACTTTCTCTTCCCCTCCTGTAACTAGCAGTGAAAAGATGTTCCCTACCTCTAGGCCCAGGCACTGCAGTTCCTCCTGGAGTCAACCACGCAGGAAGGTTTTCCAAAGGAAACGTGCTGAGCCCTGTGTGTGTTAAAGTCATTAAGGATGAGCAATAATGTTTCTGAAGCCTCTTGTTTCTATTAAAACATCTGTGCTGTCATGAGACACTGAGTTCTCTGCCTGTTTGCCTTAATGTTAAAAAGCAGTAATTAATAATTTTTTTTAACAATTAAAGTAATTAAGTCAGTTTTCTGCTTGGGTCCTAAACTGCACCTCCCAGGTGCTTAGAAAAGTCTGACCTGAAACTGAGAAGAACAAGAGCTTGAGACGGAGTTTGTTTTAACTGCCTGAGGTTCCTGATCCTCTTTCCATTTCCTTCCTCTGCAAGCGTGCCCTGCTGTTTAATCCACACCAGGGAGCTGTGCTTCCCTCCCCTCCCCTTTCCCCTCCCAGGCTTCAGTCCCACTCCAGCAGTGGCATGGGGACACCCCAGGAGCCCAGGGTGGCTGGGATGATGTCCTGGCCTGGACTCAGGGCAGCACTTCCCTTTCCAGGCTCTCAGCATGCACAATAGCCAGAATCACTGCCTTGGCATGAAATGCTTCCAGCTGGGCCACGGCACTGCTGGGACTGCAGGGAGCTCAAGCTGTGCATGCACATCTCCAGGTGAGGGGCTGGTTGGTTGCTCCTTGGAGGGGATGAGGCTCAGGGTCAAGGCAGGGAGTTGGAGGGGCAGAGCTGTGCCCCCAGCCCAGCTGTGTGCCCCTGGAGCCAGCACAGAGGATGCTGACCCACAGCATCCCTCCTGCAGGCAAGCAGTGGGATCAGGAGCCTGGCTTGAATGCCACCTCAGCCCTGGGGTAGCTCTGGGTGACCCCATCAATCCCCAGGTGTTGGAATCTGAACTATTGATGATCCTGAGATTGTAGAAAGTCTCTGTCTGTCAGCCCCGCTGCCAAAGCAGAAGCCATAATTGGTCTGTGCTGGTTTCCAGGTTGTTTATTCTGTTTATCTCTCACATGTTCTGCTGCCCTGCCCAGCTCTGTCCTGCAGGGCAGCGTGTGGGGCTCTGCCCTCAGTGGGATGTGACAAACATTAAATACCAGAAACTCCCTGAGCTGGATTTACAAGAACGTGCCAATATCTGTCACCTACGTTGGACAGTGCGTGCCCAGCCTGAACCAACAGAAAAATGCCAACACCACAATGAGACATGGAGGGCATGGAGAAGGAGAAAAAGGACAAGGCACACCCAATTTCCTCCAGCTTGTCCCCTTTGAATCCCTCATCTAGAATCCTAAAATTTGACTTTTGCACCCGTGCCACACTTAATTATTACTTATATCAAACACTCAGAGCTGGTAATTCACCCTGTAAGATTGAAAACTCTTTTCCATGGCCAGAGATCACAGCCAGTGTCTCTGGGGGCTCTGTCCAGGGGGGTTCCTGATCCCTGCCAGGGTCCCAGGGCAGCCAGAGGGAAGCCCTGGATTCCCACACCCAGGGAGGGGTTTGGGACCACCAAGGATGAGCACAGTGGGACCAGGACAGACCCAGCTCTCTTTCCAGGTTAGGAGGGTGAGGGGAGGGCTGTTGGTGCTGCCCCTGCCCTGCTCAGTGGAACCACACTTGCTGCATCCCTTGTTCTGAGAAGAACAGGCTGGCACCTCCTCTGTGTGCTGATTTAATGGGGTTAAAGCTGACAGGAAGATAAGCCTTGATCTTCATCTTCTTGATCGTCTGTAGTGGGGCAGAGAAGAGGCTGTGGTTGTCTGAGCTTGTTCCTCACCCATCCAGCTCATGTGGGGCAACTCAGCTCCAGGCTGCCCCAGAACACCAAGTTTGCTGCATGCCCTGATTGTACACTGAATATCTGAGAAGCATCAGGTCCCTTCTCCTTCCTCATGTCTTCTTTAATTTCCTACAAGCAGAAACCTCTTCGGCCTTTTGCTCCCTGGATTTCACATCAATCCTGTTACACCTTATCCCTTTAAAATCTTATTAATTCTGCTGTTATTGATCTGTTTGTGCCATAACCATATTTGGGGTTGGATTGGGGTTTTTTTGTTCCCTTGGTAACGGTGATCTTTGCACACAGCAGCTCTTCCCTGCAGTTCACCTGTGGGTGATGCTTCTGGCAGCCCCATCGCCTCCCCACCTTCCTGTGGGGTGTGAGTGATGCTGGGTAGTCAGGGTGCCTCATGGTAGAGCTCCAATGGTTTCTGCTTTGCTGCTAAAAGTCTCTAATTTAATATATTCTCGGAGTTACTTTAATTTTGTGACATCGGTGGCTTGTGGTCATGCTGGGACCCATTGGGGCAGCGAGGTCCTTTGTGCTGAGGCTGTTTTCATGAGCAAAGTCTTTATTAAAATTCCTTTAAGTGCTGCCCTTCTGCCATTCTTCCAGATTTTGACTTTTTCCTGTTATCCAGTCTTCAAAGTTACTTGACCTTTTCTATGCTTGGTGGTACTAAGGAATGAGATCCAGCAGCATTTTATTAAAAAAAAAAAAATTAAAAATCAGTTAATTATCCAGAAAGCTCAAATTAGCCAACCTACTTTGAATTATTTTAGTTTTTCCCATGCTCTGGGTTTCCTTGCAGAGGAAGGGAAGTGTGACTAGACTGAAGTGCGTCCGTGCTCGCTGTGTTTCCTCCCCTTGGGAAGCAGGAAGGTCCTGGAGCCTCTTTTGGTGACAATTCCTGCGTAATCAGGGCAGGGCTGACGCCGTCATCCCCGAAACCAGGGGCGGAGGGGATGGGAACGTGTCTGGTTTTCCTTCCGGAGTGCCCTGGTCCCCAGGCAGTGCCAGCCAAGGGCTTGGGGCTGCCAGCCCTGCTCCCTGCCACAGCCAGCTCTGCTCTGATGGCCTGCCAGCTCCCTGGTGATGAGTGACAGCTCTTCCGTGCCTCAGTTTCCCCACCCGTCACATGGAGATGACCGCAGCTCTTCCAGGTGGGTTTGGATGCAGGGATGGGTTTGGGGCAGAGTTTGCAGGGACTCAGCAGCTGCAAGGAGCAGAGGGGCAGAGAGGGAAGGTGGTGGCAACAGCTTTTATTTTTAGCTTGGAGAGAAGAGCTGTGCCTCACCATTCCTCCCCCTTTGGGTGATAGAAATCTGTCTCTCCCTGTGACCCTGCCTTGGTGCTGCCCAGGGGATGCCCTGAGCACGCTGGGGTTGGTGTCTCAGGCTGGAAGTGCCTCCACCCACCCCCTGCACCTTCCCAGAAAGGCTGGGGAGGAGCTTTCACCTGTGACCAGCAGCAAGAAAAGGTGTTTGGGCTCTCCGAGAAACATTATTATTATCATAATAATGATATTTAGCCACTCCTACACAGTAATTTTGGTCTGTAAGCCTCAAAGCATTTGATGGAGGAGGCTATAATCAATGAAGAGTTTTGTTTTCTAATTAACATTCGAGGAGGAAGGGGAAGATCCTGTGGGTCTTCACAGTTGTCTTCACAATTGCCCACTTTTGTGTAGGAGTTACTTTGAGGCTCAGGCAGCCACAGTGACTCACGGCTCTAACCCAGCCTGATGCTCCTGACTGCAGCAGATTGTGAGGCTGATAAGAGCTGCCTGGTTCAGAAACTTGTGGGAGGAAGAAAATCTGCCTGAAAAACTGCATTCTTAGCAGCCTGCAAGGAAAGTGCACAGAGTGCTGTTTGAAATGGGTTTGGATAGGGAAATCCCTTTTCTGCTTAGCCTGTTAAAGAGTCTTCTAAAGCTGATACCTGCCATCTCCTTGTTTGTTTGGGGTTTTTTCTCTTATTTTTTTTTTCTCCTTGAAGTCTCCTTTCTAAGTCTGGCTGCTTTGTGGTCCCCCATGCCTGTGCCAGGACAGAAGCTGTGACCAGCACTGTTTGAGTTTGAGCTGAGGTCTGGAGAAGCCCTCGAGGCACATCCCTGCTGCAGGGCAGGAGAGCCCAGGGCTGAAGCACCCAGAGAAAAAAAAGGTTAAATTTTCTTGCATCTGCCAGCTCTTGTGGCATCAATCCATTTTTAGCTTGGTACCTGTAACTGAGTGATCAGCAGATTTTACAGACTGCCTTTCTGGGGGCAGGAAATCACTTCTAGGCCAGTAAAACAACTTTGCAGGAAGTTTCTTGCTCATCTGAAGAGCAGAGTGATGGTGAAGGAGAAAGGGCTGGGCAGTCAGTGGTGGCCTGGTGTAGTAAGGAAAGAAGAAATATTTCTACTGTAATGTAACACAGCAAGGAAAATATTTACCTAAAATTCTCCTGCAGCCAGTGCTTTGGAGAGCAGGAATTTTATCTTGGGCAACAGTTGCTGTGCAGAGGATCCCAAAGGTCTTATCAAAGCAGGAGCTTGAGGGGAGGCTCCTGGTACAGTAAAAACAGTGAGTGAGACCCCTAGTTGTGTGAGCAAGGGGAGCAGCGAGTGATAGAAGAGATGTGATCTGCTCTCTTCCTTTTGAAAAGGGAGTTCTTTCTCTTCTCAGATAAAAATTAAAATGTAATTACAAACACCTGTGATAAGTCTGGAGAAAGAACAGGAAGGCTGGATAAGTGGCTGAAGAAAATCCCTGCCACAAGGACAGAAGGAGCAGAACCTGATGGCTTTAGCAAAGGCAGTGTGGGTGATGTGATCACTGTGAGGGACCTTTCATCAGGAGAACTCTCAGGGTCCTCACTCTCCCTGATCTACCTGGAAAAGGCAAAGCAGGGGCTGTGTCAAAACTGCATTTGGCTGAGTAGTACAACACACGCTGGTGCTATGCTCTAAAAACCAATTCCAGGGGAGGAGGCAGGTTCTCCATCCCTCGGGGATGGGGGCTCAGCTCCCCAGGGTTGCCTGCCTTGCTAGGAGAAGGATTTGGCTAAACATAAGCTTCTGGGTTGTGGATGCAGGTAGGAGACCAGAAGAAGTGGAGCTTGGATATGTGCAGCTTGGTCAAGGGGATGGTTTTTCTGGGCTGATGCTGTTGTAAAGCTGTGCTTCTGACATGGCTCAATGAGATAAAAGAGAAAGAGAGTCCAAGAGAGAGAAGGGTGGGCTTATCTCCTTGGAGGAAAGCTTGGTCCTCTTCTGCTAGCAAGAGCTTGGGGTATGTGCTGTGAGGTGAGCTGTTTACATACCTTGCTGCCTTAAATATGTACTGTTAGAGCTCTGGATATTCTTGTTATTCTTCAGTTGCTGTAATTTTCCATCTTTCTCTCCCCCTCTCAGTGCCTTAGGTGCACATGGGTGCAATATGACCCAGCTGGTTTTAATGAAAAGGAACTCCTACTTCTAGCCCGGATATTTTATTTCACACTTCTCAGGGCTCGCCTCTCGGCCGCTTGATTTGCTAAACTTTTATTAGATCCAGGATGATAACATTGCCTTTGCTTGGGAAACACAGAGTGACCCGGGGAGCTGGGACTGACCCAAATTGCCTCAAGCTCTTCTGCTGAAGGGCTTTGAGCTTCTTCACCAGCTCCACCAGACGTCATTGTGATGCTCCCACCACAGTCCTTCAAGAAGGTTTTGCGGTTTTTTCTAGTGGTTTAATTCTTCTTGCCTCCTGTTGACCTCAAAAAAAGGATCCCCATCACAGCATCACAACAATCCCTATGTGACCACAGTTCAGAGAGTGCCACCAAACTCCAAGCAGGGGCTGTCACATTGAATCTTATGGGATTTGTAAGGGGGTAGACTCTGAACATCAAAAAATGTGCTTGGTCCTTCCTCAGATGGCTTGTATTGCTCTTTTAAAATCTTCTTTACAATAAGGATTTTTAGGTGGTCTTGCTTAGTTCATTTTTTCCCCCGTTTTAAACCCATTCTACAACTCTGTGATGAGGGTGTAGTCAGGATGTTTAACAGATTTTGTAAAAGGCTAATCCAGGTTCTGTTCTTCCCGTAAGCGAGTCACACATGGTTTTTAACAAAGTGGGACTTGTTTCTTGCTCAGTAACAAGGTTAATTATTGACAGCTACAATTTTACCTGCTGGAAGTGGATTGATGATGTGACCTGCGTAAGAGTGCTTTGGAAGAGAAAAATAAAGACACTTTCTTTCAGAAATCAATGCCAGTGATGAGGGTCAGCCCTCTGTGGTAATGTGCAATGTGGCAGCTGCCACCACTCCCTGCGGTGGGGACAGCAGGGACCTGGTGGTGTCACAGGAGCCACAGGCCCATGGCCATTCCTGTTCTCCTCCAAGCCATTGGGAACAGCAGATGGTGTTCAGCCAGGATGGCACCAAGGAGCTTTACAGGCACTGCATTGCATGGAAAGGCATTTTTATTTGCAGTTGTGATGCAGAGAGATGCAGAGTTGTCCCTCCCTTCTCCGCTCTGGTGGTTTCTGACACCACGAGGAGAGCAAAAAATGAAAGAGCTGAGCACTGCTGCCTGCCAGAGGAGAGGAAACCCACTGTACCTACTTTAAAATATCATACTTCTGTTAAAAAGGTGTTCTCAAGATTATTTAAACAGTTCTCATGTTTTCAGGTAATGCCTTTCTTTGGACAATATGGAAAACCTGGAGCTTGTTGAGTCTGGGAAACTGGTACTGTTGGTTTCATTTTCTGGTTCATGTACACTCTGGGGGAGTCTGTGGTGTTTGCAGACTTTAAATGTGTGAAATTAAAAGGGTGACGTCTGTGGTGAAGCTCACACTTTCTGCAGTAACTGTACTACTGTTTTACATCATTTTCCTTTATGGCTCACCCAAAGTGGACTTAAAGCCCAACCCATTCATTTTTCTTTTCCTGTTGATGTGCCTGGACACGTTTCAGGGGGGTATCATCACTTTAAAATGATGCTATTAAAACACAGGGCGGGGAGGATAAAACGAGGGTCAAGAGGGCAGGATTTGAATCAACAGCGGAAAGGGAGAAGCATCAGATAGCGAGATGCTCAGCCTGAGAGGTGGGGAAGGGGCAGCAGTGTCACGGAAGGGGCTGGTGTCCAAGAGTTTCCCTCGCTGGCTCGGGCTGCAGCGGAGGGAGCTGGGGCAGGTTTTGCATCCCCCGCCGCTCCTGCAGCGACGATTTCCCAGAGGGGGCTGCTCGGATCCGGCAGCGGTGAGGTTAGCACAGTGCTGGTTTGATTTGGAGCAATTACAACACGGAGCGTGGCCGAGTTGCCCCTTCCCAAACAAGGCTAAGCCGAGAAGTGAAAAGCTCCTCAGCGCCGCAGAACACCGGGGCAGCGACCCCCCCGTGTGGGGCCGGTTCCTCCCTCCGTGGGGCAGCGCTGCTCCCGTCCCCGGGGCTCCGTGCGAGGGGCTCGGCGGGGCGGGGGATGCGGGAGGCGCCCGGGAGATGCGGGACGCGCCCGGGGGATGCGGGAGGCGCCCGGGGGATGCGGGACGCGCCCGGGGGATGCGGGACGCGCCCGGGGGATGCGGGAGGCGCCCGGGGGATGCGGGACGCGCCCGGGGGATGCGGGAGGCGCCCGGGGGATGCGGGACGCGCCCGGGAGATGCGGGAGGCGCCCGGGGGATGCGGGACGCGCCCGGGGGATGCGGGAGGCGCCCGGGGGATGCGGGACGCGCCCGGGGGATGCGGGACGCGCCCGGGGGATGCGGGACGCGCCCGGGAGATGCGGGAGGCGCCCGGGGGATGCGGGACGCGCCCGGCAGCGCCCCTCGCACCGCCCGCACCCATCGGGGCGGGGCGGGGGTCCCGCAGAGGGGCCGGCGCGGCCGAGGGGGCGGGTGACGGGCGTGGGGAGCAGCCAGTGCGCGGCGAGGGGCCGTGCCGGGCCGGGCCGGGCTGGGCCGGGCCGGGGGCATGGCTCGCTGCCCGGCGGGGCGGGGGGCGGCCGCAGCCGCTCGCCCTCCGCCATTCGCGCGGCCGCAGCGCGCACCGCGGAGCCGGGGGCAGCGCCCCGCGCCCCGCCATGGCCGACCCGGCCGTCAGCGCCCACCTGGAGGGCATCATCTCCGACTTCGAAGGTGGGTGAGCCCGCGGGCGGAGCGCGGGGGATGGAAGGGGCACCCACGGAGGGAGAAGGCGCTTTTAGGGTGCAGCCCGGGGGAGCGGGCTGAGCTCGGCTGCCGCAGTCTCCCCTGTGGTACCTGCGGGTAGGGAGGGCTGTCGGTGCTTTTGGTCGCTGCTTTTTGTCGGTGCCCCAGGGCGGCATCCCAGGGGCTGTCCGTGCCTTTTGTCCGGAGCGGCTGCGCCCGGCCGTATCTGCCAAGTCAGGCTCTTACGGGATGTTTCTCCTTTCCTGCCTTTCCCGTGTTGATTTATGTAGTTTTTTCAGCTGAAAACACCCGCCTGAACAGACTGAAAGTCTGAAAAAAAAGGCCTCCTTTTGTTGATTCTCAGCTCTGGGGTGCAAACACAGCCCTGGACTAGCTGGGATGTGGATAACAACCCCAAATTTCCCGAATCCCCGTAGCGGGAGCTGCCTGCCCGGAGACCTCTGCAGTTGTCCCGTGGCAGAACTCCAGCGCTGACTGATGGAGGATCTGCATGCAGCGGATTGGGATGGCTCCTCCGCCTTCTTCTTGCCTGCTGTTCTGCCTTTTCCAGGCAAGAAGATAAGCTAGCGGGGAGCGTGCTGCTGCCAGATGGGTCTGGGAGTGAGAGACAGGCAGAGCAAGGCTGGAGGGGGGGTTGTGCCTGAAGCAGGCGTTGAGAGATCGGCTCGAGGGAGCTCATCTTCTTCCCCAGCAGAGTTTTGGAAGAGCGGCTCCATCCCTACGCACTCGCGCGTCCTGGCAGCGACCCAAGCGGAGCTTTGTGCAGCGGTTTCTAGAAAAAAAAAAAAAAAAAAAAAAAAAAAAAAAGGAAAAAAAAAAACCCCACAAGACATAGCGGAGATGTTGGGGCCGCGGTGAAAGCTTATCCAGGCGCTGCGTGTGCACCGCTATAGGCTGAGCCTCCACCGCCTCCTGGAGAAGCCAGCCTGACCTTCGGGGAAGCAGAGCTCTGCTGGTTTTGCTGCTGGGGAGCCGAGGCAGCTCAGAGCACAGGGGTTCCTCTTCCAGGTCAGGCAGGAAACGGGTGGCAGAGCTGGGGGCTCTGCAGTCCATGCCATTGGGCTTTAGACACGGCCACCTCCCCTGTTTGCAGCTTGCTCCAGTGCAGCTGGCAGTGGAGGGCACAGCAAGAGGCTCAGGGAAGTCACGTCCCTCGGGAAGATTGGGACTAGCAAGTGTTGGGACACAGAGTGACCCGAATTTGCCACCCCTTTGGGTTCAAGGGCGCCTTTGTGACTGTCCTTGGGGCACTCGTGAGCTTCCCCACCGCAGCTGATGTAATTACCGCTGCCCCAATTGCATTTAAATCTCTGAAGAATGAGTAATTCCCTACTCGCATAGAGAGAGGCTCTGCTGTGGGCCCCGGGGCTGCCTTTTTGGGCTGTGTGTGCTCCTCGGTACCAGCAGCTCCGTCCTGCCTTTATTGTCAGTCTCTGGAGCACTGGCTGTGCAGAGGGAGAGGCTGGGGAGAGCTCCCTGTAGCTGAAGCCAAAAGGTCTGGCCTTGCCCTTGAGCAGGGATCTGGGCTACTGTTTCACAATTTAATTAGCTCTCAGCGTTGCACAGCAGTTTCCCAAAAAGCATCAATTAATCTGCAGCCCGTAGGGCAGGAGATGCAGTGTTCCCGTCTGCTGGGTGGGTACCTCAACCCCACGCAGCCCCTGGCCAAGCAGGAAAGATCTGCCAAAAATACCATGGAGCAGAAAGACCAGATCATCCAGAGCTCTCTTTGTTCCCTCCAGTCACACACTGCCTGCCCTCCCCAGTCACCCTGGCTGTTCCTGCCTGTTTTCCTCCCAGCATCCGTGCCAGTTTTCCTCCCAGCATCCCTGCCTGGTTTCTTGTCCCTGCTGTGTTGCAGCAGGCAGGGAGCTGCAGCCTTGGCTGTGGAGCTGGCAGCCTTGCTGAGCCTGAGGAGGATGCAAGGGCCCCTGGGGAGAGGGAAGCAGCACCAGGTTCTTGATTCCAGTTTAGTTTCCAGGCCAAAGCAACTTTTGAGAAAGCAGAGCAGAGTGTGCTCTTCTCATGCTCCGTGCTGTGATGGGGATGCTCACAGTGCCCATCTTGCACTGCCCAGCAGGTCCTGCAGGAGGGCACTAGAAAAGTCCAGGGGCTTCTGCCCCAGGGAGCTGTGGATGTGCCAGCCCTGGAAGTGTTCAAGGTCAGGTGGGATAGGATTATGAGCAGCCTTGTCTAGTGGAAGGTGTTCTCAGCCCAGGCAGTGGGGTTGGAAATAGATGATTTGTAAGGTCTCTCCCAACCAAACCCATTCCATGATTCTAATCCCCCTTATTTGACTGACAAAAGTGTCCCTGTCATTAGGTCTGTGGTTTGCCAGGATTTACAGAGCATAATAGCTCTGCCCCTGGGTTTATAGATTCTGGCAGGTTTTCAGGAGTGCTGGTTGAGCTGTGGTTGCAGCAGTGCTTCCCAAGCTCACCTCTGCCTCACAGGGGGCTGTGGGTCCCTCAGCTCCCTGGGGACTCAGGCACAGACCCTGAGCTGCAGGGAGGGGAGGCTGCAGTGCTCAATCAACCTGGTGAGGTGCCTGTGCAGTGTGGTAACAACCCCTGCACCCCAGAGCTCCCTGGTCCCACCAGGCTGGGTGATGTGGCAGTGTTGGTGGTGTCCAGGGTGCCCTGCTGAGCAGGGGGTGATGCTCCTGCTCAAGTTTGGTTGGTTGTGATGCTGCACAGAGATAATCCCACAGCCTGGAACTGCTTTTCCTGCCAGAGGTGTGGAGCTTTGTGCACTCAGTTTCTGCTGCCTGGTCGTGAGACAGGAGAGATCTGCCCCAGTCCCTCATCCCAGGGGGATGTGGCTGCTGCTGAGCAGAGTCCCAGGGTAACTGAGGTGTGTCTTTGCTGGCAGTTTCTGGTGGAGAGCACTGATGCCAAGCACTCCTTGCCTTTGCCAGTGCTCTCAGTCAGCACCAGATTTGTAATTTTGAAACACAGATTGTCACAGTGGGTGTAAACTGTGCCTGCTGGAAATGCTGAGCAGGGCTGCGAGTGTGTGGAGAGGCAGGAGGGTTCCCAGGGGTTCTGTGTGGTGTCTGGGGGTACAGCTTGGCGTGGGCACAGGCTGGCAGCTTTGCTCTGGCAGAAACCATGAGACAGCATTTGTTGATGGCTCCTAATCCCTGATTTTCTCATTGCTCAGAGCCCAGCTCCCTTGGAGAGCGTGTGCTGGCTGTGGGTGAGCCTTGGCAGTGCTGTGGAGCTGGGTGGGGAGCCTCCAGCCCTGCCAGGACATGACACTGCTGATCAGAAGGTTTCTCTGGCTATTTTATTTATTTACTCTTCCTTACTATTGCACGCTTCTCAGACACTTCTCTCTCCACCCAGTGCAGGGTATTTTTAGTACCTCACCAGCAGACATTGCTCCAGTGAGGTACAAACTCGTGCTAAGTTATGTCCCAGTCCCAGTGCCACCAAAAAACCATCACCCAGCTCATTTCCATGAGGGTGCTGCATTATAAATAGACTTTTCTACGTGCTCAAAACTCACAGACTCGTCCTTAAAATTTCCTTGAGCAAATGCCCGGGATGTCTGTGGGACACGTGGCCGTGCTGCATCCCGGGGCTGTGCAGGGCCAGCGTTCCTGCTGCCCCAGGAGCAGCTGCAGCTGCGTGCTGGGACTCACCCTGGGCTAATATTAGCATGAACATGCCAGTGTGGGTGATGTGCCTTGAATTCTGCATGGTGGAAAGCCTTGGAGATGGGACTTGCCTTGTTTTTGTGTGAGTGTCTCTCTCAGGGTCAAGGTGTGTCCTCTAAGCCCAGCCCAAGGGTTTGCAGGATGAGCTCCAGCGTGGCTGGGGGCTGAGTGTGACTAACAGTCCCTCGTGTGCCAGGGCTCAATGCCTGGAAAAGGAAATGCAAAAAGATCTTTCCGATTCACATCTTGGAGCATCCCAGCCCTGGGAGTGAAGCAAAGCACTCCTCAATTGTTGTATTTCCTGGGCTGTCCACAAAAAGTCTCACTGCTGCTGGTCTCTTCTGGAGCTTGTTGTGGCACAGCCAGAGCTGCTCACTGATGCAGCTGGTGCTCCAAGACAGCAAAGTCACCTCTGATGCCCTCAAAGCTGGGCTTTACAGCCACTTCAGTGATCTGTCTCTTATTCCACATCTGTGTTTCTCTACCTGAGACAGAAGGATGGGCTGGATAGGAGTTTTCTGCCAAATCCTCCTATGGTGGGAGAGGAAGGAGCTAGAGGAAGGTGCCTGTGGGAAGGGAAGTTTTGTGTCATCCCCTGCAGAAGTTGTATCTTCCCCTGCAGAACTGGCCTTGGAGCCACAAAGTCAAAAACCTGCACCTGCCTGGTCACAGAGCAGTGGGTACCTGCTGTTGTGGCTGGGTTTTCCCTGTGTAAATCTAATCCTTTGGGAATAACTAGGTTGTGGGGCAGTGGGAAAGGGAAGAACAGGTGATATCTCTGTCCATGTGAACTGGGCTCTGGGGGTGCCTCTGGCCCTGGTTAGGCTGTAGGATCATGCAGAGGTTGCTGGTTACAGCCCTGTCATGCAGGGTGGGCTGGGCTGTGTGTCCTTGGGGCCGGGCACCGAGCAGTGTCCCCGGCTCTGTGACAGCAGGGACAGCTCCCAGGGCTGGCACAGGTGAGCTCCTGTGGGACCAGCCCTGGGCAAAGTGAGCACATGTTGGAATCTGAGGTATTGATGATTCTGAGATTGTAGAAAGTCTCTGTCTGTCAGCCCCCTGCCAAAGCAGAAGCCATAATTGGTCTGTGCTGGTTTCCAGGTTGTTTATTCTGTTTATCTCTACCATGTTCTGCTGCCCTGCCCAGCTCTGTCCTGCAGGGCAGCGTGTGGGGCTCTGCCCTCAGTGGGATGTGACAAACATTAAATACCAGAAACTCCCTGGGCTGGATTTACAAGAACGTGCCAATATCTGTCACCTACGTTGGACAGTGTGTCCCCAGCCTGAACCAGCAGAAAAATGCCAACACCACAGTGAGACATGGAGGGCATGAAGAAGGAGAAAAAGGACAAGGCACACCCAATTTCCTCCATCTTGTCCCCTTGGGACCCCTAATCTAGAATCCTAAAATTTTACTTTTGCACCCGTGCCACACTAATTATTACTTATATCAAACACTGAGAGCTGGTAATTCATCCTGCAAGATTGAAAACTCTTTTCCATGGCCAGAGATCACAGCCAGTGTCTCTGGGGGCTCTGTCCAGGGGGGTTCCTGACCCCTGCCAGGGTCCCAGGGCAGCCAGAGGGAAGCTCTGGATTGCCACGAGCACAGACTGTGCTAGCCATAAAGAGACCTTGCAGAGGAGCCTGGGTGGGAAGGGACAGGGAGTTGATGGCTCTTTGCACCAGAGCCAGGGCAGCTGCTTTGGTTTTGCAAGCACAGTGCTGGTACCTGGAGGTGAGTCAGGTCCTGGAGCACCGTGCTGGCTCTTCCCAGTCCCTGAGGTCTTGCTAGCACCTTTCCCTCAGTAAGGGACTCAGCTAAAAATGCTGCACTCTTTGCTCATTGCCCCTTGGTGGACTGGGGCAGTGGGGTGAGTAGGAAGCACCCATGGGACGTGTTGGGTCAGGTGTGACAGCTCTGAGTGAGCGTGGCTCTGGCTCTTGGACAATACGTGCCAGCAAACCTGGGGCTGAATCACTGCCAGGCATTAACCTGGCACCTCTGGGTGCCCCATGGCCTCACCGGGTGCTGGTTTCATTGCTGGTTTGCTGCCCTTCCTTGCAGGGAGCTGCTCAGCCTTTTTTCCAGGAGCCAGGACAGCAGCCACAAAAACCTGGATGGGGACGTGTCATAAATCCAGAGGCAATCATGGAGACCTCAGAGCCCATAATCACTACAGATATTCACCTTTCTGACTTTGATATTTAAGGCAGCATCTTTCTGCAAGGATATCATGTGGACTTTCCCTCTCCCAACCTCCCTGTCCCCTCCTGCTGCAGTGGACTCTGGCACCTCTTTGGTTTTTAGCAACAAGCCAAGTGACCCTAAATCCTGGTTAAGTTTGTTTGAAGCCTGTAAAATGAGTCGGTGGGTCTGAGTTCAGATCCTGGTGGGGCTGTGCCTGCTTGGTGGGGGTCAGGGTCCATCAGGGGAGCTCTTTTTGGGCTGTCATGCCCTTCATAGGGATGGGGTTTGTCCTGGCCACCTCTCATTTCACACCTGCAGGGTATTGTTTGGTCCTGGCACCCCTCTGGTGGCACCAGCAGTTTGTACCCAGCTGCTGTGCTGGTGCCATTGTGGGGAGAGCCCTCCTGGGTGCAGGAGACCCCTCCTGGGTGCAGGAGACCCCTCCTCACTCCCTTCCCTGCCACAAACAGTGCAGCCCTTGGGCAAGAAGGGGTTTGTTGCTCATCCTGAGCAGCTCTCCTCTCCTGCTGCCTGTGACTCAGGCTTTTACCCTGATTGCTTTTGTGAGGCTCTGGATGCAGCTCAGCCCTTGGCTCTCCTGGGGACACCTCCAGGGCGGTGGAGTGTCCATCCAAGGTGGCCCTTGGTTGGTTTGTGTGCCAAAAGGGGAGATGCCGTGGGTGGTGCGTGACTCCTGTGGACTGCAGGGCAGGGGACATTGTGACATCAGTCTGTGCCACTATCCTGGCAGCAGAGGTGGCAGTCTGGGACACAAGCATCACAAAACTGTGCAGCCCCTTGCTAGGGTGAGGTGGGTGCTCTGCAGCCTCTCAGCCCTGAGGATTAGTGCCACTGGTCACTGCACTGATTTGGGAGACGAGGGCCGGGGTTGGGACTCAGTCTTTCTTTCATCTTGGCCAATGGAAGTAAAAAAGCAGGGAAATGTGCAAAGGATGGATTTGATTTGATTTTTCAAAGCACGTTTCCCTCTGCTCTCTGCCAGCCCTCAGGATGTTTGGACAACAGCTCTGCAGTGCTGGGTGTCCCCTCCAAGAGAGTCATCAGAGCTGGCTGCAGGGACAGCAGGAGTGGGCAGCACTGCAGGGATGAATGGCTCCTGGGTCCTTCCTTTGCCCCTTTTACCAATTTCCCCCTTTTTCTGCAGCTTTTTAACCAGCATGTTGCAGCACCACCCATCAAAGCATCTTCCCAAGTGGAGACTTCACTGATTTAATCACCCAGTCCCTGCTCACCCACCTGAGTCACTCTCCACGTCCCTTGCACGGGCACTGGGATTCATGCCACCTGGGGATGGCATCTGTGGCACCAGCACGGGGCAGGCTGGGCTCTGCAAGACCATCTGCATCATACTTTTGTCTCTGGGTAATCGTTTTGAGGCATTTTAGAAATATTAGTGAACCAAACCAAATCTACAGCCCCATGGGAGGCACAGAAAGGATTTATTTCTCTCCTTCCTCCTCCCCCTGTGAAGGGAAACTGGAGCACTGAGCAGAGACAGGAGCTGGAGTGAGCCCGTGGCAGAGGCAGTAATGCAATCTGCTGGGCTGGATACCCTGTGTTTTATGTAATTTTCTGTACAAGTATGAAATGAATATAAGGGATGTAAAATATCCTGGTCTGATCTGGAAGCATTTTGCTGCGAGTTAATGGTTATATAAACCCAAGTGTAACAGAGAATCAAGCTAAAATCTTTAGAGAACTGCATTATGGGGACTGGAAAGATGGGATTTTGTATTAATCTGAGTGTGGATTTTTTTTTTTTTTCTTTCTATTCTTAGTCCTGACTTTGCTTTTGCATGTTCATTTCTGGGAAAGGAGCAGTTTGCTGCATCAACCACAGGCTGTTTTATACCTTGCTGTGAGTGAGAGAAATGCTGCTTTGATTGATGTCAGAGCTCTGAACTTGCATTTATCCCCAAATTTCCACCAGAACTCGCCTCTTGGTACCCTTTACACCATTGAGGAAGGCCCTGCATGGGGACAGCACATTGCCAGCCTTTTCTTGTACATGTGATTCATGTCAGACCAGGCAGTCTGCTGCAATTTCCTTTGAGAACTGTCTGTGAAATCAGAGAAAGGATTTATTTGGGCATAAACTGTTCATAACCTGACCTAGGATAGTGTGAGAATCAGGGTACAACAGCAGAGTGTCACTAGATATATATATATATATATATATATATATATATATATGTAATATGTATGTCACTAGATATATTTAGATAGATATAATAGATATATTTTAGATCTATATATATAATTATATTATTTATATATAATATAAATTATATTTATATATATATATAGATATATAGATATATAGATATATAGATACATTTTATATACATAGTGCAGCAAGTTTGGTTTATTGCTAAAGGAAAGGTGTGAGGCCTCCTGGCACAAGCACAGGGAGGGGCCCCAGCAGCCCTTACTTCTCTTCTTTTGTTATATTACCAGGAGCTTTGGGAAAGGTGCTTTTAAAATTTCCTGCCTTGTTTCTTTGGCTGTAAGAGGGGATCTGAGTTTCTCAGGCTCTTTTGAAGCTGTGTGTACTCACAAAATCCTGCCAGCTTGTGCAGCATCGCTTGCTGCCTGCACTACCAGGGATTTTCCATCTCAGACCCACGATTTTGACCCCACTGAGGGGCTCAGGGGAGCTGGGAGCACATTGTTGTTGAGGATGGGGTAGAGATATCCTGCTGCTCCCTTCCCTTTCTGCTGTGGGACCTTTAGGTTTCATGCACAGTGGAAATACCCTATAGGTACATGCAGAACCCCCTACTTCCCCCATAACTGAGCCTTCAGCTCACTCCAGTGCACCCATCTCTGCTGTGAGTGGTGGCAGCTCTTCAGTGGCATCACTCAGGGGAGGTTTGGATAAGCCAGACCCAGGTGGCCCCATAGGCAACCACTCTTTGCTCTCAGCCTGGGCCAGAAAAGCATCAGGAGTGTCAGAATCTGAGGTGTTGATGATCCTGAGATTGTAGAAAGTCTCTGTCTGTCAGCCCCGCTGCCAAAGCAGAAGCCATAATTGGTCTGTGCTGGTTTCCAGGTTGTTTATTCTGTTGATCTCTCACATGTTCTGCTGCCCTGCCCAGCTCTGTCCTGCAGGGCAGCGTGTGGGGCTCTGCCCTCAGTGGGATGTGACAAACATTAAATACCAGAAACTCCCTGGGCTGCATTTACAAGAACGTGCCAATATCTGTCACCTACGTTGGACAGTGTGTCCCCAGCCTGAACCAACAGAAAAATGCCAACACCACAGTGAAACATGGAGGGCATGAAGAAGGAGAAAAAGGACAAGGCACACCCAATTCCCTCCATCTTGTCCCCTTGGGACCCCTAAGCTAGAATCCTAAAATTTTACTTTTGCACCCGTGCCACACTTAATTATTACTGATATCAAACACTGAGAGCTGGTAATTCATGCTGTAAGATTGAAAACTCTTTTCCATGGCCAGAGATCACAGCCAGTGTCTCTGGGGGCTCTGTCCAGGGGGTTCCTGACCCCTGCCAGGGTCCCAGGGCAGCCAGAGGGAAGCTCTGGACTCCCACACAGGAGCACCCTGCTGCCTGCCACAGCGCTCTGGGAAGCTTTAGGGCCGTGAGCAGTGAATGCTGTGTTGGGTTTCCGAGGGTTTCTTGAAAGATGAGAGCTGCAGCCTCCCCCTCTCCTGCCTGGGAACAGGAGGTGACCATCTGGTAGCAGTTTAGAGCCAGCCCTGGCTCTCAAACGGTGCCATTGTGTGCTGGGAAATCACGGGGCGCCGCCTGCCCCGGCCCCATAAGGCTCCAATGTAGCCAAAAACCCAAGGAAAGCTCTCTGTGCTTAAGCAAGCAAGCAAATGTAACCCCTGGGTTGCAGAGACCACGCCAGGGGCACAGGATGTTTAATGGGAAGCAGTTGGGGGCCGGGGCTGTGGCAGAGCTGGAGGCTCTGCCTGGGAAGAGGGTCCCGGAGGAGCCAACATCCCTTGCTGTTTATTTTGGTCTCCTCCTGAGCTCTGTGCATAGATGTTTCCTTGTGTAAAGCCTCCCCTGGCCTGTTGGTGGGATATTCTGGTTAAAAAGGGAAGAGAGGAGGAGCAGATGTTGCAGATGTTCCCTGGCTGACCCCCCCAGGGCCAGGCTGCAGAGCTGTGGCAGCGTGCTGTGTGCTCCAGAGCTTCCAGCTGGGGGATGTGTGTGTTGGTGTGTACCTTGTTTTTTTGAGAGTTTTATAATTCTTCTACAAGTTTTCTATATATTTTGATGTTTATATCTTTATCTATTTCTACTGAATTTTTTCACACTGCTTATGTAAATAATGATTGTTTTGCATTCTTCTTTGTAAGTGGAGAGAATTGATGGACTGTTGGTTTGACCAGTGTGGTTGGAGAGGTGGCAATTTCACCCTCCAATCCACTGTCACTTTTGCTATTCTATATATAGTGGAGTCAGAAAGTAAAATCCTCTCTTTGGATTCTTTTATTTCCCCTTTTACATCTAGCACCCATGTGTGAGTTATTTCGTGGTGTAGTGTGACAGGTGTGTGTGCTTTTTCCTTTTCATGAACAAGACAGAATGCTGGGGTACCTTCCTTCAGCTTTACTGCAGCATCAGCCTCATTGTGTGGTTGAGACAATAGGAAGATGGCAAAGCCAGCAGCAGCCAAAGATTTCTTTGTTACAGAGCATCTTAAAGACTTTCTAGCCAGTAACATATTGCTAAAGCTCACAGACAGTTGTCCTAACCAATTACACATAAAAGTACACATCCACTTACTTCACACCATGTTTACTTGTATGCTTTCTGTTAACAATACTCAATACTTCATTATTAGGCTTAAAACCTTCTAGTATCTTGCTAAACATATCTTTCTCCAATCTTAAGGTCTATCTTAACCAAACCTAAGAGTTCAACTACTGTTTCATGTCCTTTTGTAACTTTTTCTACCTTCAGACTTTACAACTGCAGCTAATTTGGAGTTTCTCTGCTCTTTCTGTTTCTAAGACCTTTCCAACTTCCTAAAAATCTTCTTACCTCTATTATTTCCCACATTAGAGTTCCTGTGCAGAAGCCAGATTCCTTCATGGCATCTGGGCACCCTTGGCTTGCCTGGGACTCCTGAGGAGGGACTCTCCTTCTGCACGTGGGAGTCCCCAGTGCCACTCACTTGTGACATCTCTGCAGGACTCTGGGCTGTTGCATGAACTGCTGGGATTTGAACCAGACCTCTGCCCTCCCTCCCCAGCTTAGAAGATCCCTAAAGAGCAGCTTTGACTGCTGGCTGTGACCTCTGGTGCCTGGCTGGGGGGTGACCAGGAGGACACAGCGGCCTCCCTGTGCAGCCATCCCCAGCACTGCTGTGTAAAATAGAAAGTGAAATCAATGTTTTATCCTTTTAATCCCCTGTGCCTGCCTGGGGAGCATTTGAGCAGGGTGAAGGCACAGTGTTCTTGCCTCCACACTGTGTGGTGTGGAGCAGGTTTGGGTTTTCAGGAGGGCATGTCTTTGTGCACAGCCAGCAGAGCCACCCTGGAGAGCCCTGCCTCCCTCTTCCAACAGGAGGATGGATGAGCAGTGGTGGTTTTGAGCCAGCCATGCAGAGCTGGGTGGTGCTGAGCAAAGCTCCATGACCTTGAGGGGTTTTGCCAATGTCTGGTCCCAAAGAGAGACTTGGCAGTGAGCAGCTCCCAGCCCAGACATGATGGTGCTGGGCTGTTGCAGAGGTTGCATCTGATAGGAAGCGCTTGGAAATCTCATTTTAGGGGATTTTGGGCTTTCCCTGCCCAGAAGTCGCTGCCTTCAGCAGTGGTGGATTGAGCCAGAGATGTGTGAATGGGTTGGAGCTGGCTGAAAGAAGGACGTGCCAAAGGCAGTGCAGGTTCAGCCCCACGGGCACCTCCAGGGGAAGAAGGAAGGCTGGTGCTCAACACCTTCAGCACCTTCCGTGCCCAGCTGCCTCCAACACCAGCCAGACAATGGATGGATGCTGCTGGTGGGGCTGGGAGAGCCCTGCTCGTGCCCAAAACCCCCTGGAAAATACTCCAAGGGGACAACCCTGCAGCATGGCCAGCCCTGCTCAGGGCAGGGACACCTTGTCTGGGGCTCTCAGGGATGTGAGGGGACCTGGAGCCTTTGGGGACACTGAGGATTAGCCACTACTGCCCATGTGGGACCCTGGGATGGGGTGTGGGGCCCTAGAGCCCTGCTTTGCCTTCAGCTGCTGTTTTTGTGAGGAATACAGACACTTCCCTGCAGGAAGCTGGGAGGAGGAGCAGAGGCTGTTTACTTTCCTTTCCTGGCTCTGTGCAGGACACACTATTTATAAGTTTTTTTCTCTTTTTTTGTGAGAGCTGATGTGCTTCCTGAAGGGCCTTCTCTCTTCTCATGCAAGGAGGAGAGAGGCAGTGCTGAGCAGGGAACTCCAGCCTCTGAGGGCCAGCATTGCTGAAGGTGACATTCCTGAGGATCATCGTGTTCATAGCAGTGTGTTGCTTTGATTTTTAAAAGTGTTAAGTTTTCTTTTATAGTTCTTTTGAAAGTTTTAAAGCTTTCATAACATTTCTTTAGCCTTCTGATAATGTTTACATATTTGAGAGTCAGAGTTCCCACTCAATTTCATGTATAAATAGAATAGCTTATATATTTCTCTGTAGGTAGAGAGAAATGATTAATTGATCTTTGGACCAGTGTGGTTGGAGAGGTGGTGGTAATTCCATCCTCCAATCCACGGTCATATTTAGAATTCTGTAAATACCAGATGTTTGAATATAACTAGGTCTTTTTCTCTTTTGAACTTACAAACTCCTGTGCACTCATTTCGTGTCCAATAGCAACATCAGTGAGGCTCTGTCTCAGAGGTGGAAACACAAACCCTCGTGGTCACAGTCCTTCTCCTTTCTCCTGCCTGGGATCTCTGACCTTCTCCAGACCACGCTGAGCTCAGGACAGTGGCCAAATATGCCAGCAGGACAAGCTGGGTACTGAAACCCCTGTGAAGCCCTGAGATGGTCACCCCATCCTGCAGAGAGGGGAGAGAAAGCTCCTGGGCTGTCCCCAGGCAGCTCAGTGACCCTGCTGGGGAGGGAATGCTGCTGGCACCTGAGGCTCCTCATCATTTTGCTGTCAGGAACTCTGCTGAGCCGTTTCTGCCCCTCTCTGGGATGAAGTTTCCCTGCCCAGCCCCTCAGTGCCCCTTCCTGCCCGCTGGCACTGCAGCACCAGGGAGGATTTTGGTTGTCCTGAGACTGTAATCGTGGTTCTGCAGCTCTGCCTGGGGCTTTCTGAACCCCTTTGTGTCTGGGCTTTGACCTTTTTCTCTTTTCTGCAACAGGGCCCTGAAGGACCTGGAAAAAAGCCATTTTTGGTTGTGGTAATTCAGTCCTGCCCTTTGATAAGGGCAGGGGCTGGCTGTGCTCCAGAAAGACCACATGGGTGGCATTGGGCAGGTTTACACTGGGCTTGGGGCACTTTGTGGGGTTTAAAGTCCAAAGAAAGGGGCCATGTAGGTCAGCATTGCAATCGGGATACTCACCATTCCTTTGGGAAGGGGCAGCAGGGCTCCGAGGAGTGGAGATGATGGATGTGCCTCATGTGAGGAACCCTTGTAGGTCAGCAGGGCTGTTTGCATCCAAAGCTCATTAACAGGTCAGAAAGAAATCCCCAAGCCACTTGGTACTGAGGGATCTCCAGGACAACGCTCATTAAGGAAAGACTCGTCAGCATTTCCTTTGCTGCCGGGTTCCTTGAGAGCATTTACCCTGTTCCTCAAGACACATCTCTCAGGAGGTTAGAGAGCTGCTTGTTCCAGGGAAGAGGTGGGGGCTGAGCTGGCTGGAGGAGTGACAGGCAGGTTTGAAGAGCCTGATGTGGACAGAAGTGTGATTCCATCCCTCAGGGAGCTGCCAGTGTCCTCTGCTGCTCTTGCCCACCCAGCTTTGCTCAAGGCCAGGCAAGGGCTCCCTGTCGGGTTGTCCCTTCCGCTCTCTTTGTTCCCAGCAAAATGCAAGCTGGGCTTGGCTGCTGCATTGTTCTAAACGTGGGGGTTTTGGGAAAAAAAAACAGCTAAAATGTTAGTTTCTGGATAAAGTGTGTGATGGAGAAGGGAAACTGTAGAAAATCTGTGCTGGAGGGTCAGAGCTCCAGCTTGGGGTTTGAGACCTGAGAGTTTGAACATGTTGAAAGAGCTTTCCAGTGTGGGGCTTTTTTGGAATTAATTATTCTGGGATGCTGAGAGCTGTGACTTGGACACAGACCTGCAGTGCATGAGCTGTGCTAAGTGCAGACTGCAGGGCAGGGACTGCTGCAGGGAGCAGCACCTACTGTCTCAAGCCCCTCACCAGCGTGATGTCCTGTAGGATCTCAAGCCTAGGTTTTTAAAGGCTAAATCTCACTGTTGCTATTCTGTTGATGTAAAGGATGGGTGGACTGGTTGCTGATGTTTGTTTTGGCCATTAGCAGTGTGGCTGTCACCACACCAGCTCAGCCTTGCCTCATGGAGGCTCTCTTGGGATCTCAAGGCTGTGCCTTATCCTGCCCTGACCCTGTGTCTGCCTGGGGGTTCAGGGGGGACCAGAGGGTTTTTACAGCCTGTGGCTTTTCAATGGGATCCAGCAGTGGTTCCCTTTCTGTGGAGTTCAGCCTTTAGTTTCTACCTGGCTGGGTCCTGTAAGGAGCAGGGATCAGCTGTCCCTTTCCTTGTATGGGGGTCTCAAGTTCATGTGCTCAAAACACTTCAGTCTTTGGTTCATGTGGTCTCTAGGTTTGATTTTAAGGATATGAGTGTCTGTGGCTGCCAGCTTTGGTTTCTTGCTGCATTTGTATGGATTTGGTGCTCTCCTGGGATTGTTTTCCTGTTCCCAACTTGGATTTGGCTGGCAGTGCTCACAGGAAAGCCTGTGTTTATCTGTGCATCCTTTGGATGTGAGAGGGAAAGCGAGGTGTTGAAGCTGGATCTCTGTCTCCCCCCAAAGCCAGTGCCCTCTCTGCTCTGCCGTACCATGGTGGGACCCCCTGCTCCCCTCTGAGCATGGGATGGAGGCAGTGTGGGGATGATTTCTGCCGTGGAGCTGAATTTCCTGTCCCTGATTTGTTTTATTACTGGGTTTTTAACTTGTCTGAAGAGGCATGGCCTTTTATCCCCAGCTGCTTAAACTGATTGTGAGTCCTGGGATGAAGGAGCAGAAATGGAGTTAGGAGCCTTGCGCAGTGTCCATAGACCCTCAGGTGGATGGTAACTAAATCCTGAACTACTTTTGATGTTTTTCAGCTCTGAAAAGATCCTTTGAGGTCGAGGAGGTAGATCAGTCTTCAAATTCCTCCACCCCACAAAGACGGGCCCCGAACACCCTCCTCAGGTCCACCGTGTCCAGCTCCACGCAGAAGTTCCAGGAACTCGGCGCCAGGAATTCGGAGCCGTCCGCCCGCCACGCGGAGCCCACAGTGCAAAGATCCCCCAAGCCCCCTCTGAGGAGAGTGGAGCTCTCTGGACCCAAACTGCCCGAGCCGGTGTCCAGAAGAACAGAAATCTCCATTGACATCTCATCCAAGCAGGTGGAGAACTCCACCTCGGGCTTGTCGCGCTTCGGCCTCAAGCGAGCCGATGTGGGGCACAAACCCCCCGAGCCCACGGCCAGGAGGACCGAGATCACCCTGGGCAAGCCCCAGGAGCCGGGGCTGCGGCGGGCCGAGGCGCCGGCCTCCAAGATCCCCGAGCTGCCGCCGCGCCGCCCGGACAACCAGGGGGCCAGAGCCGCCGAGAGCCCGGCCACGAGGCCGGCCGAGAGCTGCGAGCCTGCCCTGCCCGCCCAGCCCCAGCTGCCAGAGCCAAAGCTGCAGGGCTCGGTGCCCACGGAGAGCCCGGCCAAGAGGGAGGAAGGTGAGTGCAGCCCTGCCGCAGGGGCTGCGTGCTGCTCTTGCAGCTCCTCTGGTGATGCTGTGCTCAGAGGTGTCTGCACGCAGAGCTGTTCCCCTTGGGCTTATCCTGCCTGAATGAGCTGTCGAGTTCAATAAGAAATCCTGTCGAGTCTAGAAGGAAAGAGAAAAGGAAATGCCTGTGCTGGCAGAGCAGGTCTGAGCAGTGCTGTGGTGCCAGTGTGGCAGGAGCTGCTGGTTCGTCCCTGTGAGGAGAGGAGCAGGGAATCAGTGTGGGAGCAGCAGGGCTTCATCCAGAGACATCCCCCTGCCCTGTGCAATGGAGAGATCTCGTGGGATCCTCAGCTGGATGAGGGACAGGGGAATCCTCAGGAAAAGCCACATCAAATCTGTCATGGGTGATCCTGCCACATCCCCATTTTCACTGTGCCTCCCGAGGTGCTGGGAAATGCCAGCTCTGCCAGCTCAGGCCCTGTGTGCAGACCCACAGGGCCCTGGAAAGGCTCTGAGGTGTGGGAGAGGTGCTGGCTCTGGAAGTGTTGTTGGGATATCGTTGTTTGGTGGTGTTGTTTATGGCTGTGGGGCAGGAACCGCCTCTTCATTAGCAGAAGTCAGGGTTTTTGACCTTGGAGACAAAGTCTAATAACATCATGGACCAGAGCCACTATTAAACTAGAGACCTGGCTTATATTAGCTCTATCTTGTTTTCAATTAATTCCATATTAAAGCCAGCTTCCCTCCCTTGCCAGCTGTCATTTATTCTCCAGAATGTTTTGGAGATTTTCCTTTCAGACCTGTTAATTACTTTTCCATTCCCCATCACCCATGAGCTCTCTCCTGTGAGGGACCCCGTGGTCAGGGGGAGGGCACCTCCTCCCTCCCCACCCTGTGCCTCTCCCTGGAGGCTGTGGGATGGGCTGGGGTGGCTGAGCCAGGAGCTGGGAGGTCCATGCCTGGCCCTGGAGCTGGACCAGGGGTTGCATCCCCTCTCCTGGGTGCAGCCCTGTGCTCACACTGACGTGCAGAGAGGCCAGGCTGCGGTGTGTGCTGGTGGACAACCAAGTCAGGAGTCAGCAGGAGAGCTGATGTCAAACCTGCAGGACTCAGGAGGGTTTTTTCTTACTGTGTGTGGTGTAGGCATGGCTTTTCTTAGCTGGGTTTTTTTACAGGTTGGGCCATCTCCAGCTGGGCACAGCTGAGCTCTGAGCCCCAGCCCAAGGATGGGGATTTTGTGACCCCCAGCTCTGTCCCCAGCTGCTGTGTGTGGTGCCCTGGAGGCCCATCCTGCCCTGTGGGTGGGTGCTCAGCCTCGTCCTGCTGGCTCGGGCTGCTCTGAGAGCCCCAAGCCCTGAACCCCACAAGTGTTTGGCACTTTAAGAGCAGAAGACTGGCTGAGATGCTGAATGCTCCAGCTGCCCGGGGCAGGGAGAGAGGGGGGACAGCTGCTGGGACGAGTGTCACCCCTGAGCCCAGCTGTCTGCAGTCTGCCTTCAGCACGAGCCAGCCTGGCTCTGCTACAAAAGGGCCTTTCAGTCCAAAAGTCTCCAAGAATCCTCACAGAATGGTTTGGCTTGGAAGGCACCCTAAAGATCATCGAGGTCCAACCCCACAGCCACAAAGACAAAGTTGGAGGGGTCATGAAAGCCCTGTCTCCTTTTCCCTGTGTGTCAGCACAAGGGAGCAGCCCAGGGTCACTGCCAGAGCATGTCCCCTTCCTGACCACCTCCTCCTCCACTGCCATGCCTTCAGGTTGCCCTGGTTAGCTCTCGCCCCATTTTGGGACCCCATTTTGGGCTGTTCCTCCCCCTTGGTCCACAACACCCACCCTCAAGTGATGCTGGGCAGGTGCATGGCCTCTCTCCTTGTTGCTGGTGCAAGAACACAGAGAGATCTGGGGGGGCTGCACAGGAACCCTCAGGATGTCCCACGGATGAGTGCAGGCACATTGCAAATCCTCATCAGCTCCACTGCAGCTTTGTTCCCAGCAGAACCCCCCAGATGAAAACGCTGCCCCTCTGATGTCTGCAGCAGGGACTCGTGTGGTGTCAGAATCTGAGGTATTGATGATCCTGAGATTGTAGAAAGTCTCTGTCTGTCAGTCCTGCTGCCAAAGCAGAAGCCATAATTGGTCTGTGCTGGTTTCCAGGTTGTTTATTCTGTTTATCTCTCACATGTTCTGCTGCCCTGCCCAGCTCTGTCCTGCAGGGCAGCGTGTGGGGCTCTGCCCTCAGTGGGATGTGACAAACATTAAATACCAGAAACTCCCTGGGCTGCATTTACAAGAACGTGCCAATATCTGTCACCTACGTTGGACAGTGTGTCCCCAGCCCGAACCAACAGAAAAATGCCAACACCACAATGAGACATGGAGGGCATGAAGAAGGAGAAAAAGGACAAGGCACACCCAATTTCCTCCATCTTGTCCCCTTTGGACCCCTCATCTAGAATCCTAAAATTTGACTTTTGCGCCTGTGCCACTCTGAATTATTACTTATATCAAACACTGAGAGCTGTTAATTCATGCTGTAAGATTGAAAACTCTTTTGCATGGACAGAGATCACAGCCAGTGTCTCTGGGGGCTCTGTCCAGGGGGTTCCTGACCCTGCCAGGGTCCCAGACCTGCCAGGGCAGCCAGAGGGAAGCTCTGGATTCCCACAGTGTGGCAGCTCCTGCTCCAGGGTTTGGGTCACCAGGAGGTGCTCCTGGAGCACGGGACAGCCTGGATCCCATGGCTGGTGGCTCTCAGCACAAACAGCTGAGCAGGGGATGCAGGCAGCTGCCTCCAGCTGCCCTCACTCCTGTGCTGGACCTGCCTTCCCCAGCTGTCAGGCTCAGCTGCCTTGCCCTGCTGCTGCAGGCATGCAGGAGAGCGTGCTGTGCAGGAAGAGGCCTGTCAGAGGAGAAAAGCAGTCACAGGGAGCTTGGCAGCTCAGAGCAAACCACAGAGGAAAGGAGTAATTTCAGGGCTGAGCTCCACTAGGGCAGCGTGGCTGGCGGTGTGGGCTGAGCCTGCTCCAGAGCTGGGCTTCCCGAGGTGGCAGCAGAGCAGAGGTGTTTAATGGGGCAAGAAATATTCCTTCCCATCCATGTTCTCCCTCCCTGGGTCTTTGTGCTCTCCTGCACTCCCTGGGGAGCATTTGCTTCGTTTGTGCTGGTATAACATTGAATTGGGCCATTAGTGACAGGGAGATGGGACATCCCTGTGGGATGTGCTGCTACAAAGGTGGGGTTTGTGTCCCCAAAATCTCCAGTGGAGGTGTCAATGGAGGTTTTGTGTGCCTGGGCTCCCCAGCTGGGACAAGATGTGATGGGATGAGCAGGTGGTGGGGATTGCTCTGGTTGGAGTCTGCCAGAGCAATGTGAGCTGGGCTGTGCAGTGCGGGCAAGGGGAGGACACACAGAGGGCAGAAGGAGGCACAAGCAATTAAAAATAGCCCTAAAAACAAGGTGAAGGGCTGTGGGAGGCTGTCCTTGCTGTGCAGGACTTACCAAATGTGAATATCCAAATCTGAGCTCCTGTGGGTGGGGGTGACCTCTCCCAGGCTCCTGCTGTGGGCAGCAGTTCATTCCCAGTCCCAGGGCACTGGTCTGGGGCTGGCAGAGGAGGATGTTCCTGCCCTGTGCTGGCAGAGCAGGTCTGAGCAGTGCTGTGGTGCCAGTGTGGCAGGAGCTGCTGGTTCATCCCTGTGAGGAGAGGAGCAGGGAATCAGTGTGGGAGCAGCAGGGCTTCATCCAGAGACATCCCCCTGCCCTGTGCAACGGAGAGATCTCGTGGGATCCTCAGCTGGATGAGGGACAGGGGAATCCTCAGGAAAAGCCACATCAAATCTGTCATGGGTGATCCTGCCACAGCATCCCCATTTTCACTGTGCCTCCCCTCTCTGGCATTGTGCTGGTGTGCTTGAACATTTTGGCCTTCTCTTGTTCCTTGCAATGTACAGCCTCGAGCTTAGAGAGGGAGGAAGGCAGAAAAATTAATGTTTTCAATTTTGTTTTAATAGTCTGTTTCTACTTCCCCCAGTCAAAAGCTGTTTGTGTTAATGGCTCAGTGCTGGGTGAAGGCTCAGCTCTGGGATCTCAGGTGGTGGATTGGAAGCACTCCCAGAGGAGAGGTGAAAGCTGGTTTGACATGATGCTCCTGTCTGTCTCCTCACAAGCTGCTGAGGTTGCCCAGGCCCTGGGACAGCACTCAGCCAGCAAGGCAGGCTCTGTCCCACCACTGCTCCTGCTCCTGCCCCGTGGGCCTTCATGGCAAGGATGCTCTGGAGCTTGTTTAGATAAAGCAAAGCAGATAAAAACACCTAAAACAGGTTATGACCTTCCTCTGTGTCTATGCAAAACAATCTGAACCATCTCTGAGCTTTCAGCTTTGCTGGATGTTTTGTCCCCTGTCTCCTTTGGGACAGCCACACAGGGTGCCAGGTGTCTCTCAAAACTCAGCAGGGTCCCCCCATCTATTTTGCTGCACAACAAGCAGGGCAGCATCAGGAGTGCAAAGCAATTAAACGGTTTTCATTCTTTTTTTACACCTAGAACCCTTATGGGAAGACTTTTCTTTAGAATTCCTATAGGGTTGGGTTAAAATTTAAACAGTTAAACAACACTTAAAAATAGAAAGAAGTAAATTTTGAGATCCACTGAAATCCTTGTAAAAACCAAGGACCTGTTGCTGTGTGGTTGTGGTGGGGGATGCAGTTTCAAACCCCTGTCCTGCTATGGACACCCAGGGATGGAGAAATGAGGCCACACAAGCCTTGGGGTGACTTTTCTTCTGTCCTGGGCTGCTAGGGTGGCACCGAATGTGGGGCTGCAGGGGTTGTAGGGATTTGGAGAGCTGATAACACAGTGAGGCTCCCTGGGATGGAGAGCCCAGGGCTGAGTGAGATGCAGTGAGTCACCGTTTCCAGCTCTTTAACTGTACAAAGAGATTAAAGCTGTAGGGAAATGTTTCCTCCAAAACCAGCTGACAGATTCAGGCTAGGTTATGGGTAGTCTTTCTTTTTTCTTTTTTTTTTTTTTTTTTTTTTTTTTTTTGTTATTATTTTTAATGGGAAAATTCCTATAGCCCAGGATTCCAAATGGAGGGACTGAGTGGGAAACACTGAGTCTAGGTTTGTGGACACTGGTGCCAAAAATGAAATAATCTGGAAAAATCTAGACCTGCAGGCCTAGAGACATGGAAGGAAGAGTGGGAGCATGTGTGGGGGAGAGGAATGTGTCCCATCATGGAGACACTGCCTGCTCCCATCCCTGCGTGTGCCCTGTGCCTGGCTGTGCAGGGGGCAGCCACTGCCCCTCGGGGTGTTTTGGGGCTGGGTTTTGGGGCTGTGTATTTGGGGTTGTGTGTTTGGGGCTGTGTATTTGGCTGTGTTTTAGGGCTGTGTATTTAGCTATGTATTTGGGGCTGTGTTTTAGGGCTGTGCTTTGGGCTCTGCCTTGGGCTCTCCTTTGGGTTGCAGTGTGGGCACTGAGGATGCCAGCAGGAGGCTGGGTGATGTGCTGGTGCTGCACATCCCTGTCCCCAGGAATGCTGTCCCCAAGCTCGTTGTGTTGTGTTATCCCTGGCACACTTGTGTCCCTTCTTTGCGTGGGCACACTTCGTGTGGGTGCTGTCCCATGTGGAAGCTCCAGCTGGGCAGGAAACACCCCAGGAAATGAGGCTGTCCACTGCAGGCAGCCAGAGCCTGGAGGATTTGTTTGCTGGAAGTCCCTGAGGGCCTGTAGGAAAAGCAGTGACGTCCCCAGTGGAGCTTCACTGTGCACAGGGACAGTTTCCCATAGGAAACACCCTTTGCACTGTTCCCACTTCCTTTCCCTGGGGTCTGAGACCAGGACAGGGCGAAGCTGGGGATGCTGCATCCATCAGAAGGATGTGGAGCTGCTGGAGTGAGTCCACAGAAATGCTCCAGGGCTGGAGCCCCTCTGCTCTGGAGCCAGGCTGGGAGTGCTGGGGGTGTTAACAGAGGAAAAGGCTCCAGGGAGAGCTCAGAGCCCCTTCCAGGGACTAAAGGAGCTCCAGGAGAGCTGGAAAAGGATGTAGGACAAGGAGCCTGCAGTGACAGGACACGGAGAATGGCTTCCCACTGCCAGAGGGCAGGGCTAGATGAGATATTGGTATTGAATTTTCTCTGTGAGGGTGGTGAGGCCCTGGCACAGGTGCCCAGAGAAGCTGTGGCTGCCCTTGGATCCCTGGAAGTGTCCAGGATCAGGCTGGATGGGGTTTGGAGCACACTGCATAGTGGGAGGTGTCCCTGCCCATGGCAGGGGTGGCACTGGGTGGTCTCTAAAGTCCTTTCCTACCAAGCCAGTCTGTGATTCTGCTGAGCTGCAGAGTGACCCTGGCCTTAACACCTGGCAGGTCTCTGCTATGGCTGGCTGGGGTCTGGACAAGGCTGTGCATCCATCCAGGTCATCTCCTCACCTCCTGAGCCTTGCAGGAGGGATCCTGTGGAGAGCCTCCTGTTGCATCAGAAGGTGACTGACTGCAGGGTCACCTGGCTGTGGCTCAGGGCTCTGTGCTCCAGCTGTGAGCCCTGAGCACTCCTGGCTCCTACATGTCCCCCTGGCCAGAGGTGTCTCTGCTGGCTCAGAAAGGGGTGAGTGCTCCTGCCTGCTCTGTGGGATTTGTGCTCATCCAAGTGGTGCTGGAAGGCACAGGGAGACACAGCCCTGGCTGAGGGGGACATGTAGGAACCAGGAGTTTCTCTGTTTATCCTGTGGTATTTGCATGTCTGGAGCCCATGGCAGCGTGCTGGGGAACATGCTCCCCACCCATCAGCTCCTTTGGATCCTCCAGCTTTCTCACATTTAGGTTAATCATCCTACAGGCTGATAAGGCAAATAAAATCCGTTATCTTGAACAAGATAAAACAAAGAGTGTGCTTTGATCTCCTGCAGTAAGGCCTGGCTGCTTGTTGTGTGACTTCTCTGCTGTCTGCTGAGGGAGGGAAGTGATGGCAGTGGTGATGAACCTTCTGTAATTAAGGAATCATTCTCTTTTAACCTATTTCTAAACTGCTGTCCCTGCCCGAGATGTTTCTGTTGGCCAGTGGTTGCAGGGACACCATAGGCTGGGTGCAGTGCCAGCTCCATAAACTCTGTCAGGGGACTGAATTGAGATTATGGAGAGAAAACATTGTTTTGAGAAGATCAAACGATCTGTTTTGAGCAAAAAAAGATAAGATGACAGCAATCCATTTGTGTTCTTTACACTCCTCCAGCAAACAAACAGACACAGAGACCCTTCCACATTGTCCAAAATGCCTTGGTGAAGCTGAAGTCAGTGTGGCTATAAATGGAAAAAGCAGCTGGTCTTGGATTGCAGCCTGTGCTCAGACTTCTTTGAGCCCAGTTTTTCTTACATCTGTTGAGGTTTTAAAGGAGGGATGTGTGGAGAGAGCTGCTTTGCTTTGAGTTGGTTAAATTTGGGTCACTCATCTCACTGATCTTCTGAACTGGTCTCTGCACAGAAGTTCCCAGGGTTTCTGTAGGGTCACACGCATCAGTACTTCACCCTCTTGAATCATCTTGGTTTATCCAGGCGTGCTGGGAGACAAAGCTGGACCCAAGGGTCTGCTCCAAAATAAATAGACATAAATAAAAATAAATAAATAAATATAATAAACCAACAAAATTTTGCAGATGTTTATGCATTTATGAAAAAGCAAATAATTTTAACAAACCACCTAAGGTTTGACAGGGTGGGCATTTGGGGTTGCTGGGCTTGTACCAGCTGCAGTTTGTTCTGCGTGGAAGCTGTAGGCTGGTTTTTGCATGGCAAAGGCCATTTGTCCAGCAGCAATGAAGGATGGGTGAAATGAAGCATTTTTTCAACACCTTCAAGTTCAGAGGCTGATGATGCTCTGGCACATATGAGCATAACCTTGGATTTATATTTAGCTTGTCAAGCCTTGAGAAGACATCCAGGGTTTGTCTGTGTCAGGTGGTCTTACCAGGAGTTCTCCGGTATTATTCCTAGGGGAATGGAGGTGAAAAGGGATTTGCAGCAGCACAGAACTGGGTAGGGCATTAATCCCTTGTTCTCATGAGTGCCTGACAGCACCCAGACAGCCTTGGGTCAGGTTGTCCTGTTGCTGTGGATGTTCACTGGCTGAAGTGTGTGTGCCAAGCTTTTCTTTGATGCTTATCCATCTGGTGCAGGCTGAATGGAGAATGGAGAGTACCTTGGAATTGTCCAGATATGTCCTGGGAAAAAGGAGCAGATCTGAGCCCCTCTTCTGATAAAACACAATTGTTTAGACAAACTCTGGCTGAACTTGCTTCCTCCTGCATCCCAGCATGCAGATAAACAGGGTGGAAGTGGGAGGCCAAGTTCACAGGCTGCTGGGGCCCTCCCTGGGGTCACACCGGCCTCAAGACCCCCTGTCCAGCCCTTTTGGTGACCTTGGAGAAGATGAGAGGATGCAGTTGAGTGCTGAGGGTGATGCCCTGGCTTTGGGTAGTTCAATGCTCCGAGATGTGATGGGAACTTTGATAAGGCAGCACATCAGGGGTGTGGGTGGTCCTGGGGGCAGCAGGGAATGCAGCATGGCCCGGCTGCAGGGGCTGGAGCTCGGCTGGGTGCTGCTCTGTGGGATGCAGGAGGTGAATTTGCTCCAGCCCCGTTCTCTCCAAGCCTGGCAGTGCTGGGTGTGGGGTGGCTGGGCAGCTCTGTGCCCCCGAGAGATTCCTGTCTGGGCTGGCAGTCAGGATTTGGGTGGGACGTGGCCACTGCAGAGGTGTTGTGGCTCCTGCCGAGGTCTCCAGGAACTGCTTTGTGGAGTCAGATGAAATCTGAGATCCTGCCATAACCCTGATGTTCCTCCCACCATTCCTCAGGGAAACAGTCCTCCTTGCCCTACTTTGTGTAGTAAATAAAAGTTTATTTACAGCCCAGGAGTGCACGTCCTGAGGCTGGGAGGTGAAGGGTTCCTGCAGGGCCCTGGAGGAGCTCTGGGATTTCCTTTCTGCTTTGTGGTTTTGGTTCAGGAAAGTCTTGGGAAGGAACAGCCATGTGAGAGGGGAGCAGAGCCCTTTGCTGGGCCCTGGGGCATGGCTTTGTTTCCCCATCCCCGTGTCCCTGTGTGCCACCTGGAGAAGAGCTGAGAGGGGATAAGGAGAGCTCCCAGGTGGGCTGGAGCAGCCAGGGCCAGCAGCAGGAGGGGACCTGCCACCCATCTGTCCCCATCCCTGGCTGAGGCAGCTGTGGGGCTGAGCTCTGCTCACCTCTGGGCTCTGTGGGGTTGCCAGCTCTGCCCTGGCACTGCCCAAAATTCTTCTGCAGGGTGTCAGGGAATGAACATTTGTCTTCTCCTCCATTTGGAGGAGTGGGAAGGGTCTCTTTGGGGTGCTTTCAGTCCATGTGTGGGACAGATTATTTATGGGGCAAGCAAACCAAAGCCATGATTTGGGCTCCACTGAAAGAGCAAAGCTGAGAAATCTTCAAATCGTGGCTGCAGAGACAAGGGGAGACATGGCTGTGGCTTTCTGCTGGGGACCAGTGTTGTGTCCCTTGGGAGAGGCACAGAGAACATTGTTTGGAGTTTTTGCTTTGCCTTCTCATTTTTCAGACATGCAAGATTAATTGCTCTCTTTTATTGTCTGCAGCAATATTTATTTTGCTGCTCTGCAGCAGCAGGGACTGGATAGGTTTCACAAGCTGAATTTTCCCTGGTCAAGCCCCTCCTCTGATTTCACACTCCCAGCTGCCAGGCTCGGTTTTAAAACAGTTTGCACCGAGGCTGAAAATATTTGAAGGGCAGAGCAATGCCTCGCAGGAAATGGCTTAAGCTTCCTGCTCCCAAGATGGTGTGAGTGTTAAAACAGAACTGGAGAAATATTAGACATCCTACATCCGGCCTGGCTGGGGAGGTGACCCTGGGGTGAAGGGATGGAAAGCCTGGACACTCCCTCCCCCAGCTTCCAGCAGGACGAGGGGCCCCGAGGGTCCCCCTGGCCCCCATCTGTTGTAAATGTAGGTGAACTTGGTGGGAAGAAATGATGATGTTTGACTTTAGTTCAGAAGGCTGAATTGTTTATTTATTATAACTATACTGTAATACATTAATATACTATGTAAAGGAAGATACTAAAACTACAAACCTGCTTGTTCTAACTACCATATCTAACTCACACACCTCCTGACCCTCTCTCCAGTCCAGACAGAGGTGGATTGGATTGGCCATCAGGCTCAAACAATCCTCACCAGAATCCAATCAAGCAATCATCCCAGGTAAACAATTTTCTGAACACATTCTACATGGGGAAAACAAAGAATAAAAATAAAAGTGGTTTTCTCTTTTTTTTTCTATGCTCCTCTATAAAAAATTCCTAAGGAAAGAAAAAATGTACCTACCACACTCATCCCTCTGACTTTATGGGAAAAACTGGTAAATTGTTTCCTGCTCCTCGGGGCTTTGCACATTTTGGTTTTGTGGGAGATATTTGGGGCGAAATGTCATCAGAGTGAGTTTCCAGCAGAGGATGGGATCTGGGGAAACAGCAGTTCTGCTGAAATATTTGCAGCAGTTTATCCATCATCTCCCAGGCTGAAGTGAAAGTCTGGGAGAGCTGAATCTGAGTTTGTTTGGGGTTGGAGCAGGACTTTCCTCAGTGAAAATCCCTGCTGAATTCTTGGCTCAGCAGAACCCTTCCAGCAGGGAGGAATTCCCGCTTGGTGCTGGCTGAGCACCATCTACCTGGCCAGGCAGGGAATAGCAGCTGCTGTGTGCCCAGGACAGACAGACAGGGCTGGGACAGATGGACAGGGCTGGGACAGAATGTCAGCCTGGGGAAGGGCAGGCACAGATGGGCTCCTGTGGGCAGGGGGGACCTGGTGGCTGTCACATCTTCAGCCCCCGTGGGTTGCTGCCCTGGTATGAAAGCTTCTCCAAACCCTGCTTTGCTTGTTGGAGCGTGGAGATTTAGGGAATTTTATTCAGAATTTTATTTTTAGGGAATTTTATTCAGTGGAGATTTAGGGAATTTTATTCAGAATGTTGTCGGTTTGATAAAAAAAAAACTATCTGAGCCATGTCTGGGAGTCTGCAGGTGCAGGAGGAGCGAGGCTGTGGGCAGAGCAAGAGGAGGAGTATGGTCTGAGCTCACCCACAGTCACTTCCTCCAGAAGTCACTGAGAATCCTAAAATCGCTCATAATGAAGGCACAATTGCAGCCGTGCTGGGAGCTGAGTCCCTTTGGGAGGCGTGTTCAGCCACAGGAGCAGCAGTGAAGTGTGTGGCTGCATTTTGGGGTGGGTGCAGCATGGATGGAGCATTCATTCTCCTGCCAGCCTTTCCACCCTTCTGCTCCCTTCCCTGTGGGAGCACAGATGCAGAGGGGTGAGTGCCATCCTCGGAGGCAGCTCTGGGCCTGGGGAGCTCAGGCTTTGGTGCCCCCTTTCCCCCAGGGCACAGGACCCCCTCAGCCCTGAGCAGCGCAGCCCTTGGGGCTCGGGATGTGGCCAGGCACACCCTGTTTGTTCTCCCAGGTTTTTCCATGGGGTGCATTTCCTGGGAAAGATTTGGAAGACCTAAGGGAGGGGAAGATGAGGCTGATTTAAATCCCAGAAGCAGGCACAGCTGGCTGAAAGCTGCGTCTGCAGCCTGCAGTACATCAGGAGATGTACTCTTTCTTGGGGAGCCAGTCCTGGGGCTGCCACTGCAGGGTGTGGGGGGCAGGAGAGGAGGGCTGGGCTGCAGGACTGGAGAGGCTGGGGCTGTTTTGGGGAC
Organism: Lonchura striata; assembly: GCF_050655825.1. Taxonomy (NCBI): domain Eukaryota; kingdom Metazoa; phylum Chordata; class Aves; order Passeriformes; family Estrildidae; genus Lonchura; species Lonchura striata. The sequence goes on from NC_140720.1 coordinate 13,898,929, forward strand.
AGAAATGCAGTTATTTGCCCTGGAGTCACCCCCACTGGCCTGTGCAGGGATCAGCAGTGTGGTTGGACACGATGTGAGGCAGGGGATGTGTGTAAAGAGGCTGTGTTGCCCCAAAAGGTGCTTGGGTTTAGGGCTGGTTTTATCCTCCCTGCCCCATCAGCTGGTGAAGCAGATAATTGTGCAGCATCCTTGGATGCACAGGGCTCCATGTGGGGTGGGGGAACGGGGGGGAATTTATGGGGAAAGGGAACATCCTTCCCCAGGAGTGTCCTGGCACCCTTCAGGCAGCCCCAGACTGTGCCAAGCAGCTGTGGTGGAGCTGTGGGGCTGCAGGAAGGAGCAGTGCTGCTGTGCAATCCCTGCATGGGGGATTTCTTTTTCTTCTCCTGCCTGGCTGACCCTCACTCTGCCCCTGCCAGCCCTTCCCTGCGTGTCCCTGCGGGTCAGGGTGTCCCTGTGTGGGATGTGCCCTCCTTCCCACAGCTCCCACAGAGGGACACGCAGCCCTGGGGCTGCAGCACTGGGAGAGGCACAGAAAGGGTTGGGAAGAGGTTTGGAAAGGGCTCCTTGAAAAGCTCTGTCCAGGGCAGGGGGCAGTGCTCGTCTTGCTGAACCTCTGCAGGGAGGCCAAAGTTTGGCTTAAATCTTTATTAAAGCTTGTCTTAAATCGGAGATGAATGGGGGCTCTGGAGTCCAGGGAGTGAATTTTAGCCAGTCTCTGTGAGGCTGGGGGTCTGCCTTGCCCTGATGAGCTCTGGAGGAGCATGGATTGGGATGGGAAGGGCAGGGATGAGAGGGGGGATGTGCTGGACCTGCCTGCATCACTCAAGGGATGGATCCAGCACCCAGCCTTTGCCTCAAAAGCTGATTTTCCCTGTTGCTCTTGATCTAGAAACTAAGTTTCCACCACAGCCTTTGCTTGAATGGTCCAAAACTCTGGATCTGGGGTCTTAAAGCCTTCAACGCTTTTTCTTCAGGTTAAAAAATGTCACTGATGGTTGATAGATTCCCAAGTGTTCTCGTGGGGTTGTTGGGGGACCTGGGCTCCCAAGAATAGGCTGAAGTCAGCAGAACTCTCTGCTCTCAGCTTCAGGAGGGTGTCAGACATGAGAGCTGCATCCTGCAGAGCTGAAAACCTCAAACCCCTTTGGGCCCGTGACCTTTCAGCAGCAGTGAGTGTCACAGGGCAGAGCCTGGGCCTTTATCTCAGCTCACAGCTGGGGAGGAGGCTCTGAGCAGAGCTGGGGAGCTGGGGGGCTGCCCTGGTTCCCCTGGTTGGTGTTTGGGAGGCAGTGGGGCTGCCCTGGTTCCCCTGGTTGGTGTTTGGGAGGCAGTGGGGCTGCCCTGGTTCCCCTGGTTGGTGTTTGGGAGGCAGTGGGGCTGCTCTGGTTCCTCTGGGATGTGTTTGGGAGGCAGTGGGGCTGCTCTGGTTCCTCTGGGATGTGTTTGGGAGGCAGTGAGGCTGCTCTGGTTCCCCTGGGATGTGTTTGGGAGGCAGTGAGGCTGCTCTGGTTCCCCTGGGATGTGTTTGGGAGGCAGTGAGGCTGCTCTGGTTCCCCTGGGGTGTGTTTGGGAGGCAGTGAGGCTGATCTGGTTCCCCTGGGGTGTGTTTGGGAGGCAGTGGGACTGCTCTGGTTCCCCTGGGATGTGTTTGGGAGGCAGTGGGGCTGCCCTGGTTCCATGGAGTGATGGGGCTCAGCTTGGGGGTCACTGGGTGCTGGCCAGGCTGAGATGAGGGTTTGGGGAGCTGCTGGGGAGCACCAGTGGCACCCAGCACCCAGTGGCACCCATTGCTGTGGGGCAGCACATGCTGTTCCCTCCTGGACTGCTCAGGGGGGCCCATGGGATTCTCAGTCTGGAGCATCCCCCTGACACTTTCTCCAGTCCTGTAGGGAATGGAGGCAAGGCTGGGAGGACTCTTGGTGTCCAGAGGAGCTGCCCTGTGTAAGGTCTCCAGGAAGCATGACCTGCTGTAACCCTGTCAGGTTTGTGGGTGCTGTAAAGGTGGGGATTGGGTGTAACAGAGCCAAACAGGTACTAATGAACCCCAAAAACACTCACCAAGCATGCATGACAGCCCTGAAATGTTTATTTCAGTCACACCTGAAGCAAAGCTCTGCTTTCTTAGAGGTGGCTGCCACAGAAACTCCTGTGATGGTTCCTGATATTCCTTTGAGAGCTGCTGCAGCAGCTTCTAATTCAGGTCTCTCTATTCCCCAGCAAATGTTTCTGTCACGTGTGTGTGAACACCTGCCCTTGGTCTGAGTGCTGGTCCCAGTCCTTGTAATGCCCTGCAGGGTGGATGGTGATGGAGACCTGAGTGCTGAGTGCTTCATCCCCCTCTTGGTGTGATTATGGTGCTGGTCTGCCCAAAACATCTCTCAGATATTGATTCTTCCATCCATCCATCCATCCATCCATCCATCCATCCATGGTAGGCACATTGTTTTCTCTCTTCAAGATTTTTTCATAGAAGAGTACAGAGGAAAGAGAGAGAAAACATTTTTTATTTTTGCTCTTTGTTTTCTCATGTAGAATGTGTTTAGAAAATTGTTTACTTAGGGTGATTACTTGATTGGATTCTAGTGAGGATTGTTTGAGCCTGATGGCCAATCCAATCTAACTGTGTCTAAACTCTGGAGAGAGGGTCACAAGTTGTGAAGTAGTTAGATATAGTAGTTAGAAAAAGTAGGTATGTAGTTTTAATATCTCCTTTAAATAATATATTGAGGTATTGTATTATAGTTATAATAACAAATCATTCAGCCTTCTAAACTAAAGTCAAACATCATCATTGCTTCCCACCTAGTTCACCTGCATTTACAATATCTATCATCGATCTATCTATCTATCTATCTATCTATCTATCTATCTATCTATCTATCTATCTATCTAATCTATCTATCTATCATTTTCTGCAATCTCTTGAGAAGTATTACAGCCTAATTACTAATTGCTAGGTGCCTAAACACCTTCTAGGATGTGTGTCTTGGCTCTCCTTGTGCCTCTGAACCCAGCACTTGCTGGGAGGGCACCAAGCCCCACGATGGGCTCAGTCCTGGGGATTGGGATGCTGGGAGCAGCTGGGGTGAGGCAGGAAGAGGCAGGATGCCCCTCTTAGACCTCCAGGAAATGCTGCCACAGCTTCTTTCACGTTGTGGTGGAGCCCATTGCAGGCAGGCATGGCGTGACAGCTCAGCACAGCTGATTTGCTGGAGATTCAGTAGGATGAGGTGTTCCTCCAAAGAGCAGCTCAGGACATCGCAGCTCCAGGTCTGCCACCCCACCTTCCCTAGTGCTCTCTCCAACAATTAGGCAGCTTGAATCCATCCAGCCCTTCATTTAAACTCCTCCTTGAGCTACAGGATGTCCTGTGAGATTATTGAGTGCTTGAATGAGGGGCTTTCTTAGCTTGGCAGAGGCTGAGCAGACCCCAGAGAGCTCCCGTGCTGGGGGAAGAGGCTGCTGCCAAGTCGTAGGAGGAATTCCCACGTTCCTGTTCCTTCCTGCTGGCTGCCAATGCTTGTCCTGTCCACAAAAGCTGATGGATTTGGTAGGATTTAACCTTTGCTCACAGAAGTGAATAATGGAGATCTTTTACTTTTGGTTTCTGCCTGTAAATTCACAACTCGGCGCTGGTTTTGCATGCACAGCACGGCCCTGTGGTGGGAAAAAACGGAGGAGGAGGAACAGAGAGATGCTTCACTTGGTGAAGTCCTCTCCAGCCATAGCTGGGAGCCTGCAGAGAATTGCCCTGATGAACCCCAAACCAGGCTGTAGGTGCCAACCAGACCTCACCATTTACAACAGAAACACAAAGGCAGCCCTGTGGAAAGCAAAATTTGGGATTTCTCATGCCCAGAGTTGCTGCAGGTCCTGCCTGGACAGACAGACAGGCTCCCACGTTTTCCCTCTTGGCAGCAAGTGTGTCCATGGTGTTTCAGGGAGTAGAAAAGCTCTGTTTTGTAGCTTCTTTTCATGCCTACAGCAGAAGTCACAGCTGACATTGTTTGCTCTGCCTGGACCCTCATTTTGTTCTCAGGTTTTTGTCCTGTGGGACAGCCCTGCTGACACTGGTGCTGTCGTGTCATCAGCAGCACCCAGAGCTGCTGAAATGGGGTGTGAACCACAGCTGGGCACCTCTGTGTGGGGCTGACCTGGTCTGGGGGAGGGGAGAATGGCCCAAAGCTCAGCTCCCAAATCTGGGCAAAGAAGAAAAGTGAAAACCAGCAGGTCCAGGCATGGCCTGAACTCATTTTTGGAGGACACCAGCTATGTCCCACGGGTGGAATCAGCAGGAGGCAACCCTGCACAGAGAAGAGAGGTCTCTGAAATACAATAATGAAGGTTTGGGGCATCACACAGATCTGACATGCTGAAGGTATTCCAGCAGATCCCTTCCTTACTTGGGCCCCCGTGTTTGCTGCTTGGTGGAGCTCCAGAGGGATTTTGCAGCTCGGTGGTGCCTGGCACAGCCAGGTGCTCCCCGTCCTGGAGAAGTGTTGGGTTGTGCCACAGTGGACAGGGACAGGCCATGAGGCAAAGCCCCACATCACCCTGCACCCAGCAACGAGCCAGAAGCTGCCCTGGTCGAGGTCAGCCGTCCATCAGGGCAGTGTGTGGCCTCCAAAAAGCTGGAATGAATCTCCAGTGCTGCTCCAGGATTTGGTTCTAATTAAAGGGACACCCATGTAGGTGACCCCAGGGCACTCCTCCCCATAGGGGTGGGGAGAAGCTGCTGATGGATTTGCTTAGGAGTGGGCTTGCAGTGGGACCCTGGGAAGCAGCATGGAGAGGTCCAACCTTACCAGCATTTGCTGTCCCTGAGCCAGCAATTCCTTCCTGGAGCTAAAGTTCCGTGAGATCAGCAGAAGCAGGGGTAAAACTGAAGTGTTTTTTGCTGTGAGCGTGTAGAAATCAGACCCACAGATGGATGGGAATTGGAGTAATTGCCCCCAAAATGACGAGGTGCTGATTTTAAGCACAGCCCGTGGCACTGCAGCTGGCCCAGGGGTTATGACCAGTGCCATAACCCCACAGAATTCTCTTTTCTTGCCTATCTGTGTAAATCTCTGCTCTCCCATCAGTGCCTGCCCTCAGCACTCCCTGAAAATTGCCCAAAAATTCCATCTTGGTGCAATTTAGGATACGCTCCAGCCTGCCCCGAGCACATCTGGTATCTGTGTGTTGGGTGATATTAATCACAGCATGAACACAGCCAAGTGCTAAACAGCAGAGCCCTCCCACCTCCCCCCTGCAAACCAGAGTTTTTTCCATGCTCCAGCAATAAAATGAAGCCAGCATTCCCGGGCAGGCGGTGATCTGGCAGGAACAACTGCTGTGTGGGATGGAGGGATGAGGAACGCTCTGAAACGGGCCAAGAAACCATGTGCTCCTAGGACTTTTTGAAATCCCTGAGGTGTTTGAAGCTATTTTCTAGTCCTCCTCATTTTCCGGATCCGTGGCTGTTCCTGCTGCATCTGCAACTGCTCCCTCTGCCCCGGAATTTTGTTGTTTTGGGTGTAAATGCTGCTCCCTGTTTCCAGGAAGGTAAACACCCCTCCCTCGCCCTGCTTTGCTGTGCAGATATCAAAATGCTTTGCCAAGCAGGGGTAGATGTTGTTTTTTTTTGTAGATGGGGTACAGGAGTTGCAGAGGCTGCTGAGAAACCCATGGGAATCTGCTCACTTGGAGGGTGCTTGTGGTTTTGCTTCAGGACACTTAGTGGCTTCTTTAATGCTGGGCAATGAGCAGGCAGGACTGGCACAAAGGATATTTTTGCTCCCCTTTTCCTGGGGTGACCACACAGCAGACAGTGGGCAAAACCCCACCAGACCACGCTGGTTGTGTTGTCCCCAAAGGAGAGCCTGGCCCAGATTTGCCCCCGAGTTCCCCAGTTTGTGGCTGATTAAAAAAAAAAAAAAAAAAAAAAAAAAGGACAAAAAGAAAAAAATGCAGGAAAAAAAATCAAAACTGTGTTTTCAGCACAGTTGGTGCCTCAACCACTGAGGTTGCTGTGCTTTCAAGGGAAAGCACAGCACTGGTGCCTGGGAGGAATGGGGGGGCGAGAACTCTTGTGTGGTGCCTTTGATGTTGGAGGCTTTTACCCGCGTTACCCGGGGAGAAACTCGAGTGCTTTTCATGTCTGGTGGTGAGGGAGGCAGAGAGCCAGGAGGGATCTGCTTTGTGAGACCTTTTGGAAGGGAATTGAGGAAAACTTTGCAGAAGTTGGGGGCAGGCTCTGTGGGGCAGCAGCTGAAATAGGTGCTGAAGCATCCTTGGTTCTCGCCGGGCAGCGTGCACCGTCCTCATCATCATCCTTGGCTGAGTAAGTCTCTGCTTGAGCTCTGCCCAGCCTCAGGGAGGAAAAACCTGTGGCAAGGGCTGTGCTGGGGTCTCCACAGCTGTGGAGCCATGGGGATCTGTGGGGTGGGGAAGCTGAGCATGGCTGTGCAATGAGAGCGTGGGGGTTTGAAGGGGAAGGAGGGGAAAAACAGAGCAGTGGCTTAGCAGGGGGGAAACACCAGGGCTGTGGTGGCAGGGGAATGCCTGGCAGGGCCTGTGCTGAGGGAGGTGGCTCTGCCACTGCTCAGGCTCCCTGTGGGATGGGATGTGCTGGGCTGAGCCTCTGCACCACCTGAGCAGGCAGAGAGTGGGGCAGGGGAGTCACAGAGGGTGGCATCGTGTCCTGGGGGGGTGACACGGGGTGGCAGCAACCCTGGCATGATCCAGGAGGTGGGGGCTCCCTGGGGTGCCAGCTGCCAGCAGAATGGGACCTTGCTGCAGATGGGCCATCCTCACCCAGCTCCTGCAGCCCTGGCTGCTGGCAGTGCCAGGGAAGGGGAGGGTGCTGCCTCTCGTGGGGTCCCTGCTGAGTTTGGGGCCCTACCCCAGCTGGAGGGACCAGGTATGGTTTGCATCTGTGCAGGTAATAGGAAATAAGTTTCTAGGAAATAAGTTTCTAGAAAATAAGTTTCCACCACAGCCTTTGCTTGAATGGTCCAAAACTCTGGATCTGGGGTCTTAAAACCCTCAATGCTTTTTCTTCAGGTTAAAAAATGTCACTGATGGTTGATAGATTCCCAAGTGTTCTTGTGGGGTTGTTGGGGGACCTGGGCTCCCAAGAATAGGCTGAAGTCAGCAGCACTCTCTGCTCTCAGCTTCAGGAGGGTGTCAGACATGAGAGCTGCATCCTGCAGAGCTGAAAACCTCAAACCCCTTTGGGGCCCGTGACCTTTCAGCAGCAGTGAGTGTCACAGGGCAGAGCCTGGGCCTTTAGCAGGTGGGAAGGGGCTGCCACAGCCACCCCAGCCTGGCAGAGGTGTGGCTGTGAGGGCTCTGTGGGCTGCTGGAGCTGCTCTCACATTCCTGTGCCATCCAGGGGAGCGTGTAAGGGAGGTCTGGCAGCCCAGGGCAGCCTCACTCCTTGGTTCCTGCTCTGGAAGTTGGCTGTGATGTGGAAAAGGAACTTCCTGCTGTTTGATGGCCTCTTGTCCTGATGAACGGTGGGGAAAGCCCACCTCCTGAGCATCCCTGTGTGCTCTGCTGGGTGCAGGGCTCCTGTGCCCAGCTCTCAGTGCCTGTGTGGGAAGTGTTCCCCAAAACCAGCCTCCTGCTCCCCCCTTCTCTTGCCCATCCTGCCCCATCACTTGCAGCAGCCCCCTGAGCTGCAGCCTGTGCCCAGGTCACACATCCCCTGTGCACTGTGGGGTCCACTGGAATCACCCAGAGCCCCGGGGACATGCCAGCCCCCCAAAAAAAGGGCAGGGGTGTGGAGATGCCACAAGGAGGGGACACTCTTAGCATGGGGATGCCACAAGATTTGAGACACCAAAGGGATGCTGACACTCCAAGGATGTGGATGCCATGGGGGACAGCACAGGGAATGGGAATGTCGTTGGAATGTGGACACCACAGGGTTGGGGACAGGGGACAGTGGGGTGGCCTGCTGCCTGCCAGGGCAGAGCTCCGGTCCCGCTGCATCCCTGCAGTTTGTTCTGTGCTGTGTCGCAGCCCTGGGGCTCTGCAAACCAGCCCAGCTTCGAGCCTCACTTTTTTTTCTTTTTCTTTTTCTTTTTTTTTCTTTTTCTTTTTTTTTTCTTTTTCTTTTTGTTTTTCTTTTCCTTTTTCTTCTTTTTCTTTGAACAACCCCTCTGCATCCTTGTCTCACCATCCTGACGGCTGTTTGCCCAGTGGCTGTGACACAGATGTTTAGATGATGCTCTGGGACCACCTGGACTTGCCAAGCACAGGGGTTCTCCCTCTTGCCTTTGTCTGGCAGAGGTGGGGGCACTGGGCTGTGTCAGTGTGAACCCCCAGGAATTGCTCTTTCCCTCTGTATCCCAGTTTCTCCCCTCTGGATCCCAATGTCTCCCTGTCAAACAGCCCTTGGAAGCAGCCGGGGCTGCAGGAAAGGCTTCACGCCAGAGGATTTCAGGCTAGGCTTTTTATATCCATCCCAGTGTGACCACACTTCATTTAGGGAAGGAGCATCCGGGATGGATCTGGGCTGACGTATTCAGGACTGAGAGTGTCTCAGCTCTGCCAGAGCAGATCTGGGCCAGGGGAGCAGCTGGGATCCACCGGGGCCGGTGCTGCTGCCCTGTGCTGTGACTCCCAGCACACTCCGAGCTGTTTGTATCGGATTTCTTGGCCATTTCATCCGTGTTTGTGTCCGCCCTTCTGTAAATAGCAGGTCATTCCATCTCTCCCCTAAACCCTGCTTTGGAACCACGGCTATCCAGCCATCCACGAGCTGAGCAGCCTTGTGCTCTGCACAGCACCCTGGGCTCGCTGCTGCTGCTGCTCCCCGGGGTCAGCTACAGGAACACACGGAGCAGAGGAGTGCAGGAACAGCCTCCCATAGCACCAGGCAAGTTTTGGGTTAAAGTTGCTGAATTTTATTGAATTCCTGCTGCTGTGGATGGTGGGTGCGGCGGAGGGAGCAGACTGGTGGAGCAGCTCTGGGGTGGGAGGGGATTTTGTATTGCTGTTGGATATGTGCTGGCTGAGAGTCCTGGGTTTCCTGGTGCTAATTAATGACTGTTGGTTGGTGGACTAAATTCCCCTGGGACATAGGTGAGCCAGGCAATGGGGCATTTGTGTGTGCACGCAACACTGGGCTGAGCTTTGGTTTTGAGACAAGGTAAAAATACAGTAAAGCAAGAACTGTGATTATGTGCGAACCTCTAAGCACTGCTGCCTTGTCCAAGTGTTATTCCAGATTGTAGGATACAGCATCCAGGAGGAATACAGCTGTCCAGGGTGTGTGCCCTGCTGTAAGTGCGTCCTGAGTGCAGATAAGGACATGTCACAACAGACAAAATAAGTTTGCAGCACACAGAGGACTGCATTAGCCCTGGGAGCTCTGACCTGTCCCACGCTGTTGTAGCTGCCATCCATGATTTCCCATGTTGAGATCAAAATGCCTGTGTGGCTGTGGGGCTCGTGGGTAGCTCGGTGGTGGGGTTTGAATGTGTTTGACCCCAGAGCCCCTCAGCACGTACCCTCTCACCGGGATGTGCTGGCCACAACTCAAGGTATGCACATGTGGCACGGTCTGATGGCTTGGTGGCCAATAACCCGGCAGAGCAGTTCCTGCACGCTCTCCATGGGGAATCCAGACTTCCCTTCCATGAGCAGGGTGGAATTTTTATAGCCTGTGGTTTTAAATGCTGTGATTTCCACATGCAGCCCTGTCAGAGCCGTGCTGGGGCTGGGTGAAACACGGGCTGGAGCTGCTGCTCCTTGGGTAATGTCTGAGCTTTGCTCCAGTACAGGGGAAAGGCTGGGCTGGGAAAGGGAAGGCTGGCTCTCCTGGGCTTGAGCCTGCTGTGATCTTATGGCTGAATTCAACTGGACTTGATTTCATTTATCCCCAAAATTTGTCAGGCTTTGTGGAGTAGAGTACAGCGAAGCAACCTCGTTTGTTCAAAAATAATCACCAGGGAGTGAAAGAGTTTATCTTGAAAGTACAGCTCAGTGGCATCCTGGAAGTGACTGTCCAAAAATCAGGAGGGGAGTGGGCACGTAGCATTTCAAGGTACAGGGTAGAGGGGCCAGGCTGGCAAACCCCACTTGCCACAGGGACACAGCTGTGACTCGGGCAGGGACGTGGCACTGTGGGATGTGTGCCCGGCTGGCAGCTGAGAGGCTGAGAGGGTTCGTGCACATCTAGAGGGTGTGAGCACTGTCTGCCTCCCAGCTTTGTTCCCTGGGTCCCTGTCCTCATGGGGACGAGGCAGAGTTTTGCCATTAACACTGAAAATCTCTTCTCCCTCATCCTTATCATCCCCAAAATGCCAGGCAGTGCTGAGGTGCTCACAGGTTCCTCACTGTGATCTCAGCAGCTGGTGAGAAATCAGCAGTGGTGCTTTCTCCAGCCCCTGATAAATCCCCCGAAAACCACTGCCCAGATCTGGCTGCTCTAGGGATGCTTTGGGGCCATTGGATTTTCCAGGCTGAGACATCCATGTCCCTGTGCTCCTGCTGCAGGGATGCTGCCTGGGTCCAGCTGCCTCTACCCAGCTCTCCCTTCTCACAAACTTGTGGAAAAGTGATTTCCTTTCCTATTTTCTGGCCCCTTCTCAAACTCAGACTGGGTTAACTCTTGCTGTAGATGCAGAACTTGCTGGAGGGCCCTGGTCAGGCGGGGCTGTAAAAGCCACATTTTCTTTGGGAATCGGATTAAGGCCCCTTTTTCTTCCTGCAGTGTGGGTGACATGAAGCCTCTCTTTGTCCTGGTTGGTATTTCTGGCCCAGCTGCAGTGGGTTAACCCTTTGTCATCCCACACAGTGCTGGTGATGAATGGCCCTTTGCTGAGCAACAGGGGCCTTTTCCTGGGGTGGAAGCACTGTGGGGGCACTGTGGGCTGTGTCCTCTCCGTGCCCAGCTGGGGCATGAAGGGCAAAGCCTTGGTGCCTGGCTAGGGGACGTGTCTGTGGGACAGGGACCTTCCCAAACGATGCTTCCCTCTGCCTTTCTTTGCCATTTTTAGTCTCTCTTTATTCCCCAAGATAAATGGATGGGACTTTGCACCCCAGTCCTGCACTGGCACCAGAGGTGTCTCCATGCTGGGGCAGCCCCAGGCTGCCTGCAGGGCACAGAAGGACATGGAGGGAGAAGGAGGGGGCCAAAATGACAGTGAGAACAGAGGCCAGGCCAGCTGGCAGAGCACAAGAACTGCCTGTGTGCTCCTTGGAGGGCAGTGATCATGTCAGTGGGGCTCCCTGGGCACTGGGCTGGGGCAGGAGCATTGCTTTTCCTGGAGAGCTGGAAGGCTGGATAACCAGCCAGGAGCAGGGTGATGGCAGGCAGAGAGCATCCATAGATATCCCAGGAGCCCGTGGCTGTGGTGCCCAGGATCCAAGGAGGTGTCTTGGTTTGGTATTCGGTGCTGGGCTCTGTGGCCAAACAGAAATGAAGGTGATTTTCTGGCCATGCCTTGCAGTCTGGTGGCTGTGGGCACCTCACACCCCAGGCTTGGGTCCATTTTACTTTTTTCCCCACTGTGCTGCATTGTTGCATCACCTTGGACCCATCCACTGCTGCTGTGAGCCCGGCTTGGCTGGTTTGTTTATGCAAAAGCCAAATGGTAGCAGGAAAAGTCCCTTTCTGGTGGCCTGGAAAAGCTGCCGGGGGCACACAGCTCCCTACAGCCTGATGCTGTGCTGTTATCAGGGAGCCTCCTGATAAGGGCAGAGCAGGGATTTCCCCAGAGGAGGTCCTGGACTGCATCAAAGTGGCATCAGGAGCTCCCCAGGCCTTCCAGCAGTGTGGGGGAGAGTGCAGCCCACAGAATTCTCCCTGTGTCCCTCTCTCTGCTGAGTTTTAGGACGTGATCACCCCGAGGCTGATGAAGGGGTGCCACCATCTCCCAGAGCTGACCCAGCAGCAGATGGGCACCGAGCAGGACTCGCTCACGGCGTTGGGAACTGCAGGGAAACAACACATTTCCCTCCCAGCCGTGCTCCTCCTCCCCCCCATCCTCCTGACCTTTTCCCATCAAAACACAAAGCACTATTCTTTGGAGCAAGGCACCTCCATGCGAGGAGACAGCTGGCGCTGCAGCAGCTCGCTGGGGATGGGTTGTTATTAATTAAGCTGCAGGAGACAGCCCGGCAGCTTGAATGGAGTTTTCCTTCTTTTCAGGCTTAGGATGCCCTAAATTCTTTCTTCTTTACCTCCAAACGGGCGTTTATAGGTTTAAAAAGGGGCAGCAGACAAAGGATGGAGAAGGGCCCATTATGTGCAGCTTGCAGGGACGTGTATCCCTGCACGTGGCCTGCAGGGACTGTTAGGGCACCCCAGCAACTTCTTTGCAGCTTGGTTTGTGCCAGGGGGTTGCTGTGACCCCCGGGGATGTCACTGTCTGGGCAGCTCCCCATCTAGAGAGGAGATGCCACTTTGGGGTGAAATGGTTTAAACTACTTGAACAAGTTTGGGGTGACTCAGGCAGACGAATTTTTAACTCTCTGCTCTTTCCCCTTGCAAAAGTGATTTATTTTCACCAAACCCATCCTCTGCCCCTGCTGCTGGGCCTGCTTTGACCGTGCTGCTGGTGGTGAGAGGAGCAGTGGTGGTGGTGGGGCTCTCTGAGTGCTCCTTGGTGTGTGAGCTCTGTGTAGGCTCCATCTGCTCCCCTCTCCACAGGGCAGGATGCAGGGCTTTGGTGGAGTGGGGTGCAGGGGTGCTGGTGGGGAAAGGTGCAGAGTTTTGCTTTACCCCTTTTGGGGATAATTTGTCCTTTGTGATAATCTGTGGGAGTGGCTGGGGGAGCAGACCATGCCCTTGAGGAGGAAGGGTGAGGATTGCTCCTAAGCAGCCAAGCGTGTTTCCTTGGGCATGGCTGGGCTGTGCCATCTGCAGAGCTGGCCCAGGGATTTAAGCAGCAGTGTTTTGGTTCCAAGGCAGACCCGTCCCTGCTGAGCAAAACCTGTGCTCAGAGCTGAGCCTTGGCAGTGCCTGAGCGTGCTTTGTGTCCATATAAACCAGTATGGCAGTGCCCCAACCAGTGCCCCCTGTGAAGGAAGAGGATTTTGGGAGGAATGGGGTTCTTTGTTGCTTTTTCCAAGTGTTTGTGACTGCGGAGTGCCTTCCTGGCAAAGCCTTTTTTTCCCTTTTGGAAAATGCTGGGTTGCTCAAGCACGGTGAGGAGCCTCCTGCCTCAAGGGAGAAGGCACTGCAGATCCTTTGCAGGAGGGATGTGCCGGAGGAAGGGAGGCTGCTGCAGGGACACTGCTGGGATGTGACACCAGGAACCCGGGCACGGCCTCCCCAGGGAGAGGGTGACTCACGCCGAGGACACGGTGCCAGCTGCGCGTGATGGTTGGTGACAGTGTGTGAAACAATTCCTTCCTTCCTTCCTGGAGGGTGGGAGCGGTCTGGAGATGTCCAGCTGGAGGAAACTCCGGGTTCTGGTGTGGTGGAAGCTGGGGCACTCCTGGGTGTAGTGTGGATTCAGCACAACAGCCACGGTGCAGTGATGCTGGAGGCTCTGGGTGCTGCTCCTGGGCAAGGCACGGAGGGCTGGCTGCTCCCTGTGCTGCCTCAGGATGTCCCTGAGCTCTGGAGGGCTCTGGGATGCTCCTGGCAGTGCCTGCATCCCTCCTTACTACTGCTCCACTGCCTGCTCTTTCCAGGGAGATTTAAGCCACCAGAGCTGCTTTCATGAAGGAACTGATGGGATACCTGCAGAGGTGTGCCTAACATGGGCTGCTCAGAGGAGCTACCAGGTAGCTTAAAAGAAAAAAATCTGCATTATCTCTGGACTTGGGAGTTCACTACAGCCAGAGGGAGGGAGATGTCATTGATCTGTGAGTCTTGGAGGTGTTCTGGGAGTTACCCTACACATGCTGAAGGGACCATGGTGGCTGCCTGCCAGAGCCCTCCCCGGGTGGTACCACTTGCAGATCTGCAGTCAGGCTCTTAGAAAAGCTTTGGGGTTGTTTTTAGCTGTTCCTGGCATTGTGGGATCCTTTCTGTTCCTGCTAGAGGTGATGGTGTCTCTTTCAGTGCTAAAAAGAATTACATTTTGGTCTTGTGATCTGCAGGATTGTGTCCTTTTCTTGATCATGGTACTTTCCATTGAGTTTGCTTGTGCTCTACCAAGGTCTCTGGACGTGCTTTTCATTCTGCTATTGATCTGAGATTATAAATATAGCTGGCAGAATTTCCATCTGTCTGTCAAAGTCACTGGGGACTGGCAGGTAGTCAGCATTGCAGCAATACTGAAAGAATTAAAATTATTTCCTAAACCCTAATGGTGCACTTTTAACTGGGACATGCTGAGGTGCAGTAAAATTGGAAAAAAAATTGTCCCTTCAGCATTCCTGTGAGAGAACATGTCCTGCTTGTGCTGCCTGTGCCCAAGGGATTTGATGTTTTCTTAAGAGCTGGGCAGCTTGGGATGAAGTGAGTTTGTTGGCAGGTCTGCCCACAGGCTGGGTAGTGCTGGTGAAGCTGCCTTCATTTGCAGATCTTGGTTATTCCTTAAAGCTGGGAATTTGTGGTTGGAGCTGGCTGAGGGAAGATAATTGCTTGGCATAAGGGAGTGCTGCTGGGGGACATTGTTGGGCAGTTTTCTGCTGCAAGGGACAGTGGTTGGGATTGTCCCCAAAACTCAGGGACTGTTGAAACCCTCGTTGGTGTACCCCTGAGCATCACGTTCTCCAGTGAGCCCTACCAGCCCTGAACAGTGTGTCTGTGACTTGGGGACCTGCTTTCACATCAGATATGTCCCATAAAGCAGGACAGATTTGTGTAAACTAGGCAGGAATCTTCCTCAACATTTCACATTAGTTGCAAGACTAAAAGCTGGATCTGTAGTTAGTTCAAATCCCTTGATACAATTTACAACAGCAATAGGCCTTGTTAGAATTGCTCCTAACTCTGATTATGAGGTTTTTCTAAGAGAAGAACAATGAGTTTGTGATTTTAAAACCCTTAATTAGGGGATTTGGATCCAATTCTTGGCTCTGCTGTAAGATTTCTGTGTGACCCTGGGTGAGTCACTTAATCCCTCTCCAGTTCATCAGCACTGGGAGCTGCTTCCTTCCTCTGCCTCTTGGTCCTGCCTGTGCTCAGAGCCAGAAATGAGCAGTGGGAGAGGCACAGGCAGGAGCATCTTACAGGAGCATCTCCTGTTCTCCTCACAGGAATGGAGATGCTCCTGTAAGAACAAATCCAAGAGTTTGGGAATTGTTCTTACAGGAGTTTCTTTGTCACTCTGTGGGTGTCTCCTGTGTGCAAACACCCCAAAGTCCCCAAGAGCCATCCTGGAGACCAGCAGTGCTCCCAAAGCTCTGCTGCACTTGCTGGGAGGCCAAGGATGACACTTTGTTGTCCTTCTGAGCTGCTCTTTCACCACATGTTGCTCCTGGAGAGGAGGAGATAGGAGCTGAAACAAAATATTTTCTATTCATTAATATGGGAAACAACTTGTACACAGTGTTGAGTTCCCATGTGCCCTAATTTTTTCCCTGAGGGTGGTGAGGTCCTGGCAGAGAAGCTGTGGCTGTCACATCCCTGGAAGTGTCCAAGGCCAGGTTGGATCTGGTCTAAGGGAAGGTGTCCCTGCCCATGATGGGTATTAGATGGTCTTTAAGGTCTCTTTCAACCAAGCCAGTCTGTGTTTCTGTGAAATATCTTTGCAGAGCTTCAGTGACCGTGGGGAGAACTTTTCTATGGTTATTTTTATTCCCTCATACGCAAGACTAAAGTATGGTCATTATTTTAATCTGAAAAAAAATTAACTCAGAGGAGTGAGGAATTGGTTCACGTGGCTGAGCACGCCGTGTTCACCCCTTTGCTGGTCTCAGTTTGGGCACGTGAACCCTGTGCTAATGCTCAACTCCTGCACAGCCACAGATGTGATCAACTTAATGGCAGGGACAGGAAGCCATCACACCTGAGATCCTCCTTTTACTCTTTGTGTAAGCACAGCACCTAAGTGAGCCCAGCACACCCTTTTCCTGCCTTTCTCCAGCTAAACAAGGCTGGAGTGACTTGCAAACAGACCCAGCTGCTACTGGGGCAAGCCTGGTTTGGGATCTAGCATTGGATTTTCCTGGAGATTAGAGAGATTAAAACACTAATGCCCATTGATAGGGGTTAGAGCTTTAATAAGTCATAAAAAGTGGTGTAATCTGGCAGAAATCGGCACGCAGCTGCAGCATAAGCAGATTGAGGCTGGGTTTCCTGCCTGGGTGCTGGGTGGAGGTTTCTCAGAAACTGGGATCTGTGGTACTTGCTGAAGTGGGGAGATGTGGGTCTTACCCCCCCTCAGCACCCATCATTTGCAGAGCAGCCTGTGCCAGCCTTGCTGAGCATCACAGGAGTAGTGCTGCCAGCACAGCGTGGTGGGGAGGGCTGCTGCCAGCCTGGTGTGGGGTGGCTGTGCTGGGTGGAGGAAGATCTGCTGCAGCTGGTGGTCTGGAAGCAGAGAGGGAAGGTGACAGCCAGGCTAGAGCCACAGGCAGGACACGGAGCAGGGTGGCTGTGGTGCCACCGGCACAGGTGGCAGGGCTTGCATCAAGTGCAGGAGTGTGGCAGAGGCTGGTGAGGCTGGTAACAGGTCCAAAAGTCAGGGCTTGCAGGCTGTGCAGGGGCTGTTCGTGGGAAAGGGAGTCTTCTGGGTGTTGACGACTGCAGATGTGCACATCTGTCTTAACCCTTTCATCACCTGCAGGCCTTCCTCTGGGAATACAAATCTGGGAACCGAAGGGAGAAAGCCCTGAGGTCATATAGGGTAGGTCAAAGTAAGGTGTCAGACCCAGGAGCCCAAAGGAGGGAGGTTGTGACAGGAGAGTCCCAAGAGCACTGCTGGACATCACTGAGGGGACATCACCCCACCCCAGGGTGTGTGCTGGAGGGAGCAGGGCCAGGTGGTGCAGCCCAACTTCTCTCTGCTGCTGAGAGAGTGCTGGGACATTCTGGGATCAAGGTATAAGGCAGGAAGGAGTTGTGGAGGCAGCTAATTTCTTCATTCAGCCTCACTGACATCATTTTTAGAGAGCAGCCATGCCCGTGGGGGTGGGTTGACATCTCGTCCTGGCAGATGTGAGCCGCAGCCCAGACATCTTCAGGCAGCAGCAGAGCAAAGTGAGCCCACGCTCCCAGCACTCACACCCACCCGCGACTGCCCTGGGGGCTCTCTGCTGGAGAATTTCGGGATGCTGGGGAGCAAAAGGCTTCCCTGCGCTCAGGATGGGGATGTGGATGAGACCCTGGAGCGGTGGGTGAGCTGGGCTCTGCCCCGCTTGTCTCTTTGGCGGTGGAAGTTTCCCCGAGGAGCCGGGGTGGGACGTGCCCCCAAACTCTTCTTGCTCCTCACCCCTTGCGGGCCCCCATGGGAGCCCGGAGCAGCGAGGGGGATGGAAACCGCCCGGGGGCGAAGCAACTTCCCGGGAAGAGGCTCCATCCCCCCGGGCCGGGCTGGAGGGGGAGGAGGCAGGGTGATGGGGGAGGAGGAGGAGGAGGAGGAAGGGCGATGGGGGAGGAGGCGGAGGACAGCGCGGGAGGAAGCGGGAGCCGCCGGCTGCCGGAGCCGCCGCGGTGAGTCTGCGCTGCCCGCGGGCGGGGGCTCGGTGCGGCAGCTCAGGGGGGGATTATGGTGCTGGGGGAACGCTTTTATTTTATTTTCGTGAGGTGAATTATCCTGGGGAAAGGCTTGAGAGAGCGGGGGGGTGAGTGCTGCGGCTCCCACGGAGGGCAGGGTGGCGTTCCCGGCTGGGCAGGGCATGCCCCGGGCGCTGAGGGCTTTTCTCTGCCCTGCACCCCCCTTTTCCCTGCCCTGCACCCCCCATTCCCTGCCCTGCACCCCCCTTTTCCCTGCCCTGCATCCCCGATTCCCTGCCCTGCACCCCCGGTTCCCTGCCCTGCACCCCCTTTTCCCTGCCCTGCACCCGCCTTTTCTCTGCCCTACATCCCCGGTTCCCTGCCCTGCACCCCCCATTCCCTGCCCTGCATCCCCTTTTCCCTGCCCTGCATCCCCGATTCTCTGCCCTGCACCCCCTTTTCCCTGCCCTGCACCCCCTTTTCCCTGCCCTGCACCCCACATTCCCTGCCCTGTGCCCCCCATTCCCTGCCCTGCACCCCCAGTTCTCTGCCCTGCACCCCCCTTTTCTCTGCCCTGCACCCCCTTTTCCCTGCCCTGCACCCCCTTTTCTCTGCCCTGCACCCCCGGTTCCCTGCCCTGCACCCCCTTTTCCCTGCCCTGCACCCCCTTTTCTCTGCCCTGCACCCCCCTTTTCCCTGCCCTGCACCCCCTTTTCCCTGCCCTGCACCCCCCTTTTCTCTGCCCTGCACCCCACATTCCCTGCCCTGCACCCCCTTTTCCCTGCCCTGCACCCCACATTCCCTGCCCTGCACCCCCTTTTCCCTGCCCTGCACCCCCCTTTTCTCTGCCCTGCATCCCCTTTTCCCTGCCCTGCACCCCCCTTTTCTCTGCCCTGCACCCCCTTTTCCCTGCCCTGCACCCCCCTTTTCTCTGCCCTGCACCCCCTTTTCCCTGCCCTGCATCCCTCGGGACCCTCTTGTCCCCTGTCCCTTCTCCGCCTGCTGCCCTCGCTGAAGGGCTCGGGGGTGCGTCTGGGGCGCAGCTGCTTTTGGTAAGGAGGGAAAACAACAGAAACAAACAAAGAAATGAAATAAAAATCCCTGCCACCCTGCCCGTCAAAGAACAAAACCAAGCGGGGGAAAAAAAATTAAAAAGGGAAATAAAAATAGGAAAAAAAAAACAAACCAAACCTGAACTGCAAACCCGAGGATGTGAATCCCTCTGGCTCGCTCCTCTTTTTGCCCTAGCTGCGGTCGGTGCCGCGTGGGACGGGGGCATCAGTCCCGGAGTGCAGCTCTGGGCACACTCAGCCGTGCCCGGTGCCCATTCCTGGGGCTTGGCCCGACTCATTCCTTCTGCAGTGTTGTCTGGACAAGCTGAGTTTGGGGATCGCTGCCTGGCTCTTTGTTTACACAGCACAGAGCTCCGAAGAGCGCTGGTGATAGGAGTGAAGGGTGCTGTCCCTTGCCTGGGGGCTGGAGAGGGTCCCCATGTCCCTCCTGGGCTGAGTGCCATTGTCCAGGCTGGGTGGACAGGGGTGGGAGTGGATCCCATCCTCAGAGCCCCCATAGAATCAGTTTTTATGGGTGTCTTTGGACCCTCCTGGGCACAGGCACCCTGAGCCTGTCTGCAGGGAGCAAGGGCTGTGCTGACCACTGGCATGGGCTACATGGGGCCTGTTGATGGAGCAGCTTCTGCTGAGATCTGTGTGCAGGAAGGTTCCTCTCAGTGTGTGTTCCCAGTGAGTTCTGAACCCTAGGGTGTTCTTTGGGGTCAGCCTTGCTCCAGCTCCACGGGAAGAAGCTCCTTATGGAAGGTGATCAGTGGGGCCGGATGGTCAGAGATCTCTGCATGTCCAAGCTGAGGCTTGGGGTTGTTCATGATAATCTCCTTTTTAAACATGGAGGAAAACAGCCTAACAACTCTTTGCAGGTTTTTGTAAGCGGTTTAGAGCTGCTGTCTCACGTGGTTGGAGGAATGAGAATGTGGCACTGTTGATTGTGCTGCCAGGGCAGGGTGGTGGTCAGCCTGGTGGCCAGCTTGACGCCACATCTGGGAGCCACAGGCAGCAGCTTGAGGCTGTGGAGTTGGCACCATGGTTTGATGGAGCTGGCTTCTCCATCCCAGCCCAGAAACGCTGATGAGCAGAGCAGCAGCACCTGGGGGTTTGAGATGGGAAGGGAAGCAGTGATGGGGAGCCCTGAAGCATCCATCTCTTGTAAATAAAGGAGCCACGAGGGCTGAGCTGCAGAGGGCAGGGGACTGCTGGGCTTCCGGAGCAGGAGGGGAAGCACACAGTGAGTGAGTGAGTGAGTGAGTGAGGACGGAAGCACGCAGCTCGATCAGCATGTGATGTGTGCCCGTGGCTTGTGCCTCAGGGCTGTGGCTCGGACTGGTTGCCTGTGGAAGCACTCACACCACAGGCAGGAATCATTGCCTCCTTTTCTAAACTCTGAAAACGGGTTTATTCCCCACTTGAGTAAAATGCTTCAAGCCTGGAGCATCCTGCGTGCTCAGAAGGCACCTGGCCACCTCTCTGACAGCTCTTGGATGGGTGTGGTTTAATGAAGCAGAGTTAAGCACACTCTGCTGTTTCTGTGTTGTTGGCACCCAGGTGGAAATGCAAGCTGAGAAGGAAACGTAACTAGTTGGTAGGTGGGCCTGGGCTGGTGGCCAGCCTGAAACTGTAGCCTAGGGATGCAAGGGACAGACAGCTTGGGTCTGGCAATGCCAGCCAGCTGCTGGTGATTGCAGCTGAGTAATAGGAATGTCCCTTAGGTATTTTGGTGTTGCAGGGTCTGTGGCACTGACTCTTTGTGCCAGGTTGAGCCACCTCAGCTTTGGAGTGAGCTGTGCCTCACATTCCCTGGCACCCACACATCCAGCAGGGACCTGCCGCCTTCAGCACCAGGGGGTCCCGTGGCAGCTGAAAAAACCAGCAGTGCCTGGGTCATGCTGGGATTATATCCAGTCCTGGCTTTGCTGAGACTTGTCCCATGCCCTCGGAGGGGAGAACTGTGCCCCTGTCACCTCCTCTGCAGGTTGGATCCATTTCCACAGCCTGTGGTCGCTGCTCAGCGTGCCAAGGGGAGAGGCCCTGGAGGCTACGTGTGCCGCAGTCCCCACAGCCAGCTGTTCTTATCCAGGAGCTGTAGATTCTCTCTTTCGAGCTACAAATGTCTTTGTGACACCCTACTGGCACGATTCTCCAAGAGAGCTGCTCCCAAAACTTGAAAGGTTAAGATGGTTCAAACTTCTCCTGTGAAAACGTCTGTGAATACTCAGCTTGGTCAGCTGTGCTTTCCCACCCTGAATCACCACTGTTCACTGCTCTGAACCTGCTTTCTGTGTTTGCATGAACCCATCCCACAAATCTGGAAGCCCATGGTATTTTCATCCTCTATTGTGTGGAGGGAAGTTATCCACAGTGTCCTGCTCTTCTGGGTGCTTGTAGCTCTGCAGAACTGGTTGCAGCATCATTGAAAGGTGGCCAGTGCTTGGTGTTTCCTGGATTTACTCCCAAACATTGCCATTTTGCCTCTGACTGTGTGTGCATCCCTAGAGTGTGAGGTGGTTTGGATCTATTAATGGGTGGCCGTGGCAGAGGTGC
The DNA here is from genome assembly GCF_050655825.1 of Lonchura striata. Classification (NCBI taxonomy): domain Eukaryota; kingdom Metazoa; phylum Chordata; class Aves; order Passeriformes; family Estrildidae; genus Lonchura; species Lonchura striata. The sequence goes on from NC_140720.1 coordinate 13,920,097, forward strand.
TCCTCCTGGCCTCTCTCTGGTTCCTCTGCAGCCACTGAGCACCAGGTCTGTGACCAACCCCACTCCAGATCACCAGCAGAGCATGGAGCTGCTGGGTTTAGCCAGGCCTGGGGTGGGTGAGACATTCCCAGTTCAGCCTCTGCGAGGGTCCTTTAACCCTTGTGTGTCTGCAGTCCTGCAGATCCCTGTCCCAGACCCTCAGGGAGGATTACCAACCCCTGGCTTCGGGATTTTGGGGAGCCCATGGCTGTCCTCACATGCCCTCCCCGCAGTGTCCCAGGCTGTGGCAGCCTCGTGGCACCAGCACAGGAGCTCCAGCAGCCCCTGGCCAAGCCCATCCCAAAGCACACATCATCCAGCTGGCTGAAGGAGCAGGAGGGTCCCTGGGGGGCTCCCAGGGGCTTCCCTCCCTGCGGGGTGGCTTTCATCTGCTGCTTCACAGATGTTGGCTTTGGCTCGTGTCTGACATGCATCAATTACAGAGCAACAGCCCCGAGCCTTTGGCAAGATCAACTTTGGAGCAGCTGTCCTGAGTCAGCCGTGCCTGAGCCGGAGCTCTGGCTCTGTCCCTGCTTGGTGCAGTGCTGCCCTGGCCATCTCCACATCTCCTGTGCCCACGTGAACAGGGTTTTCTTGGCAGGGAAGGTCTAAATATGGCACAAGCACTTGTTCCCATGTGCTTGATGTTTATCCAGGAACACTTTAGTGCGAGAGAGCTGCAGGCTCTGAGCTCTCTGCCCTGTCAGTGAAGTGATGGCCCCTTGTGTGAGGGACAACAGTTGGGTTAAGGTGACTATGGTGAATCATGTGAGGTCTGGTCCTGCTCTTGCCAGGGACTCGGTGGCACTCAGGGATTTCAGGCAGTAATGGGGTGTTTGTTAACCCGTCCTTCCTTGCAGTGCTCCAGAAGGGTCAGCTTGGTGACACTGGCTCTGACAGCACCACAGATCTCACATCATCTCCTCAGAGCACAGCAGGTCACACAAATCCAGGATGTGCCCATGATGCATCCCAAGAATCCTCTGCTCTGCTGCAATTTATTTCTAAGATCTTTATTTTTTTAGACAAGTGACTCCTGGGAGTGCTCCCTGCCACTTGACACAGAATCCCTGTGTGCCACTGAGTTGTTCTGTGCTTTGGCTGCACTCTCCTTCTGCTGGCACAAACCCCTTGGAGGCCAGTGTGACACTGGAGTTTTGCTAAGAAAAGGCAATCTCAGGACTGGGAAGCTGAAAAAAAAGAAACAAAACTGCACGTTTGAGCTGTGGCATTTCCCTTGGGAATTTGCTGGTGCTGCTGGGGCATCCATGGCTTTGTATTCCTGCTGTCCTGCAGACACTCCTAGCTGCAATATACTGATTTTATTGTACTTTATCCCAGTCAGGACCCAGGTGCTTTAAATCACAAGCTCCCCACAGACCAGCTGGAGCACATGGGCTGCCCTGACAGGGGTGCTGCTCTTCCTGTGGCTTTGGTCTGGCTGGAGCCTGGTGACCCCTGAGCCCTTCTCCTCCCCCTGAGGGCAGTTTGGTGAGGAGTGTCTTCTCCCTGTGCTGGGGACAGTTTTCCTGCACATCCCCCTGCCCAGGGACAGGTTAGCCCCTCTGCACACTGCCAAGTTCTCATTTAGGTGCTGGAGATACTCTTGGCTTTTATTAAGTGGAGGATGGCTTTCTGCTCTATTTAATCTCTTATTTTCTCTGCACCTTAGCTGCCCGATGTCCCAGTTTGCTGTCCCATCCTTGGGGCTGTCCCATGCACACAAGTGGTGCCTGGAGGAGTTAAACCCATTGCATAACCCAGTGTTAATGCTGGTGGCAGCATATTTTCCACATGATTTAGTTGTCGTTTTGTTGGGGTTATTTTTAATGTTATGCAGGGATTTTTTTTTTTTTTTTTTTTGCTACTTTTGGCCTTGCCATTTTGGAACGGGGCTAATTTGGGATTTGTGGTGAGGCCTCAGGCACGCTGGGCTGGTTGATTTTGTGAAGGGCAGCGTGGCAGTGCAGTTCCAGCTGTGCAAGGTTCCTGGGAGGAGTGGGATGGTCCCATGGCAGTGCAGTTCCAGCTGTGCAATATTCTTGCTCCCATGGCAGTGCAGTTCCAGCTGTGCAAGGTTCCTGGGAGGAGTGGAATGGTCCCATGGCAGTGCAGTTCCAGCTGTGCAATATTCTTGCTCCCATGGCAGTGCAGTTCCAGCTGTGCAGGGTTCCCTGGAGGAGTGGGATGCTCACATGTCTCTCAGGGACAGCATGTTTGCTCTTTAGAAGCTCTGTGAGTAATGCTCAGCTGCACAGCTGGGACTGAAGGTTGGAAAAAAGTCTTCAAAGTGACCCAACAGTCTTTGGGATTAGTTCTAGACTTTTTTTTTTTTTTCTTTTTATTTTCTGCTTTGCCTATATTAAGCATGTGGAAGTGTGCTGTGCTTGCAGGAAGAGTGTGGTTCCACCTCACAGACCCCAGCAGGGTCCAGTCTGAGACAGCCAGAGGAAATGGGATGATGGGCTTGTGTTTGGAGGAGCCCCTTTGGCCCAGCCACACTCCTACAGAGAGAGGGAGGGAGAGAAAAGCAGGCAGCACATCATCAAAGGCCAGGAATAAGTAGGGTGAGATGAACTAAGAGCTGTGTTACTGTCTGGAGGGGTGAGGACTTTGCAAATAATAATGTTTTTATTCATAATAATAAATGATTAAAGAATAATAAATAATCATTGCAAAACACTGAGCAACAACAAAATGCTCACTTAGGCTGGTGGTGCAGGGACCCAGGCACTGAGCTGCAGCAGCCTGGGGTGGGGAGGACTCTTAGAAGTGTGTTTTCCTAAAACCTCCCTCTGTGCCTGCATCAGAGGAATGAGCTGCATGTGGCTGATGCCTCCAGGAGCTTGCAGGGGACTGGGATGATCTTGTGCTCACTCTGCCTTTGGGATATTTGCTGTATCTGCTGTGGGTGATGCAGAGCAGCTGAGGCTGGCAGGGGACAAGGCCACATCACCAAAGTGCACCTGGGGCACTTTGTCCTTGCTGGCAGCTCCTGCCTGGTGCCTGGGGGAGTAGATAATTCCCTCTTTTTTCTTAAAGAGCCGTTGGCTGAGGCAGTAGTTTTAAATTTGCTTCTCTTGAAGAACTTTGTTAGGCTGGAGCATCTTGCAGGAGAGACAGGCAGCCTGTCTCCGAGGGAAGCTGAAGGGTTTGGGTTTCTGAGCAGATATGGACAGAACGGGAGCGAGACCACAGGAGCTCCATGGCTGCGTGGGTGTTGTCTGGCACAACATGTCTCGATGCAAATGTGTTGGGTTTTCCACAAGCCAGGGCCGGCAGCCTCTGATCTGCGTCAGCTGGAGCTCGAGGAGGGCACGTGGCAGTGGATGCCAAGGACTCCCTGTGTCTGCAGAGCCAGCCAGCTCCCCCAGAACGTGGCTGAGCCTGTTCACACCGGCAGTGTGCACCGTGCTGTGATTCCAGCGGTCTGGAGGAGTGGGATGTGTAGCTCTGCCAGCCTTTAACAGCTGTACCTGGGCACGGGGCTGTGGGGTAAAAGCCTTTGTCACTGCCAGATGTGGGCTGAGGATTTTCTGGGTGCTGGTCCTGCTCTGTGGCAGCAGATCAGCTGCTGGGGGATCTGGTGTGCTCACACCCCTACAGCAGCATCCCTTTGCCATGGCAGGTTCGGTGGAGTGGGCAGGGATTGAGTAAAAACAGTCAACAGAGAAAGAAAATCCCAAATTTAATGTAATTATTATGGAGGAAGATCCCACACACCTCCTCTCTCCCAGCCTGCTGGTACCGTGAGTCTCTGCACGTGCTTTACTCCTGCTTTGCTTGCAGCAGGCAGCTCCTTGCCAGGAGTGATGCCTTGTGAAGGCTGACCTAGAACAGAGACTAGATGAAGTTAAAGAATAAAGCAGGGTTCCATTACAAGGTTTTAATGAGTACACCTTGGGCAGCACAAGAGCCCAGCCAGGGCTACACCCAAGATGGACCCAAAATGGTCACAGAATGGGTGATTGATCATGGGGTCTCTCACTTTTGTAAGTTCTGCTCCATTTGCATATTGGGAGTTCATTGTCCAATTCCAGCTTTAGCCCATCAAGTCCCATCCTTCTTGTTTTTCTCTCTTCAGACAACGTTGTTTGTGCTCTTGGGCCTGAGATTTGGATGATTTGTCCTTGGTGCCCAGCTAGAAGGAGACCAGGAAGGAATTGTTTTGTCTCCCTACTTTGTACAGAGAGCTCGCCATCCCCTAATACGAAGCCCAGACCCACCAGCTAAAGCAGAAAAAAAAAAAAAGCTAAAAGAGAATCTGAAAAACATAAAAGCCAAAAGCTGAGGCGTCAGGAGCAGCCCCTCTGAGCAGCTGTGTTCTGTGTCTCCCCCCAGGTGCAGAGGCCGTTCCCAGCCACGCTCCTGCCATGACGGACGCTCCGCGGGATGCCGGCCCCAAGCCGGCGGCGCCGGCGCGGCCGGACAAGCCGGCTGCGGATTTCGGCTACGTGGGCATCGACGCCATCCTGGAGCAGCTGAGGAGGAAAGCCATGAAACAGGGCTTCGAGTTCAACATCATGGTTGTGGGTGAGTTGTGCCTGCTGCCCGCAGCGTGCTCAGCCGGGTGTTGTCATTGTGCCACCACAATGTTTGTCCCCTTTGGAGCCGCCTCGGGAGCAGCGCTGAGAGCTCTGCCTTGGCAGTCAGCAAACCCTGCTCCTGAGGAGCTGACTTGGGGTCAGCTGGAGTTAAAGATGTCTGTATGATGTGTCCTCATCCTCCTCCATCTTGGGGTGCTTTATCCATAGGCACATCCAACAGGAAAGCACCTTGAGGGATGTCAGGGCTCACAAGAGCTCCCTTGACAGACACAAAGAGACCCACTGCCTGGAGCTCTGGCAGTGTGTCACCCTGATTTCACCTGTCCCCAGTGTGCCACACAGCCTTCCCCTCTCCCCAGGTGCTCCATTTAACAGTGAGCAGGGGTGCACTGAGAGCTCTGTTTTGGCTCTGCATGCCCAGCTCCAGGCCTGTTAGTGCTTGGCCCTGTGTGTTTAGGCAGCAGAGGACTGGGAGCATTTCCCCCAGCCTGGTCCTTGTGTTTCTTACAGCCCCACAGTGACAGTCAAAGAGAGTTTTCCTGTTCTGGATTGCAGCCATTGGTGATGTTGCAAGCTTGGTTCTAAAATTGCTGTTTGATTAGGGAGTGGCATGATGCCAGGAAATGATGCTGGTTGGTCCTACCATTGGCTTTGGCAGCCTGGAGGACCCTGAAGGATGTGGGTGAAACCCTTGCTGACTCTGCTTGTCACTGTGGGACAAGGGCATGCTGGTGGCAATGCCATGATAGTTGGCTGTAATGTGTCGTGGCAGAACGGGGCCATTGGGTCCCCATGGTGTGTGCAGGATCTCTGCAGTGTTTGCAGGGGGCTCTGACCTTTCAGGAGTTAATATTTTTCTGCTCCCTGGGTTTTGAGGAGTTAATTCTGTTTTCTGCACTTTGAAAAAATTGTTCTCCAAGCTTATGGGACAGCTGTTCCTGGAGAGTCAGGAGCTGCTGGTGTCCTTTCCACACAGATCAGCATCAGCTCTGGGATATGAAGCATGAAAATGCTTTTCTAAAAGTTGTTTTTCTAAAGTTGTGGAATCTCATGTGCTTCTTGGGCTGTTGTTTGTGGGATTCAGAGAAGCTCCTGGCATGGACCTGTGTCTGTGCAGCCAGCTGGGCTGATTGCAGCAGCAAGTTTGTCAGGGAAGCAGCAGCAGATGCAGCAGGCCTGAGGTTTGGAGGATTGTTGCTGCTGTTAGTCCTGTCCAGATAAAGGCTTGCCAAGCTGCTCCAAAGCCTTCCCTATGGAACTGGACAGAGCAGACTGCAGGAGAGTGAAGGCATACTTGGGATGCTTTTTCCTGGGGTTTCCTGATCCCATTGCCCTGCTGAGCATCACCACAGCCCTTCAAACATCCTCAGCACTGTCTGCCAGTCCTTGGGGTTGCTGGGGTTTTTCCTGGATGCAGGGAACCAGCTCTTAATTTGCTGCTTTGGAGCCAGGGAGGGGCTTTGCTACCTGCAGCATCCTCCTGGCTGGGCTGGACTGGAGCTCCTTGGCTTGGGGGGAGCTGCAGGGGGCAGCTGCTCCTCATCCCTCCCTCCATCCCTCTGGCAGATCTGGTGCAGGCTGAGTCTGTCAGCAGCCCCATCTCCTGGCCCCTGACAGAGCAGGGAGTGCTGACTCTGGGTTATCCTGCTCTCTTCCAGGTCAGAGTGGCTTGGGGAAATCCACGTTAATCAACACCCTCTTCAAATCCAAGATCAGCCGGAAATCTGTACAGCCAGCTGCTGAGGAGAGGATCCCCAAGACCATTGAAATCAAATCCATCACTCACGGTGAGGCTCTGCAGGTCCCACCTGCTGCTTTGGCTTTAGGTCCTGCTCTGCCTTGTGTCTCTGGGGACTCACAGAGTTTTGGACCTCCATAAACCTCCACTCTTATCTCTCTGAATGGGTTTTTACCATCCAGAGATGCTTGCAGGGCTGAGAAAACATCTGTTTTTTATTTATTCATCAGCATTGAGTAATTGTGTTGGAAGGGACCAATGAGGTGGCTGTGGGGGTGGCATTTCAGGGTGGATAAGGGCTGGATCCCTTTGGAGGGCTGATTGGTGTCTCTGAGGAGCTGTGAAGGTGCATTTCTCCCCTGGGAGCAAGCTCCATCACTGCAGCTGATTTTGGAAGGGTGGGCTTGGCCAGAGCACCCATCACGCAGCAGCTTTCCTCTCTTCCAGAGATTGAGGAGAAGGGGGTTCGCATGAAGCTGACAGTCATCGACACGCCGGGCTTTGGGGACCACATCAACAACGAGAACTGGTGAGCTGCCCCTCTGCCCTGGCTGCAGGGGGAGGGCAGGAGAGCCCCAGCACACCCTGACCCCGTGCCCAGGGCTGGAGCCTGGCACTGCTCTGTGGGCAGGAGGAAGGAGTTTGTTGTGGTGGCAGAGCAGTGCCATGCTCCCCGTGAGAGCCACAAACATCCTGCTGTTCCAGCCATGAGACAACCTTTGTTTGTGGCTGGGAGCAGCTGTGTGCCAGCAGGGCCAGTCCCCAGACCCTGCTCATGTGGCTCTGGAGGCTGAACTCTTGCCCAGGATCCCTGGCACAGTGTCTGGCTCTGCAGGATGGCCCCCAGGCTGGCAGGGCTGGCCCATGGCAAGGACCTTGTCCCCACCACCAGCTGGCCTGGGCTTGTGGGCTTTGATTTGCTCATGCTCCTGTGCTGCGGCATCCTACAAGGAGCCAGGGCACGGTCCCAGCACTGCTGCTCCGCAGCTGGGTCCACAAGGAGAGAAGGGAGCACTTTTTAGGCACTTGCTTGTCTAAAGCAGCCAGTAAATCCCCTCCTGCAGCAGTGCATGGAGCTGCTAAGCAGTGAACACCTGGGGTTTGTGATTTAGGAGATGCTGAGCACCGCGGGCTCTGCAGTTCTGCTTCATGCAGAAGGTCAGGGTGATCCAGGTCCCTCACACCATCCTGTGTTGCCCTCTCTCTGCAGCTGGCAGCCCATCATGAAGTTCATCAACGACCAGTATGAGAAGTACCTGCAGGAGGAGATCAACATCAACAGGAAGAAGCAGATCCCTGACACACGGGTGCACTGCTGTATTTATTTCATCCCAGCCACGGGCCACTCGTACGTACCTCGCTGTCCCTGCTCCCCTTGGCCTTCCCTCTGCATGGCCCAGCAGCTCAGCCCTCAGGGTACTTCTGCCCAGGATTCTCCCATGTTTTTTGGGGCTTGAGGAGCTCCAGGACAGCTTGAAGCCATCCTCAGGGCTGTATCATCTGGAGGCTTTGCAATAACCCAGCAGAGCTGCTGTACCCCAGAGAAATGTGGTATTTCCTCTTCTGAGGGGCCTTGAAATCCTCTCTGAGCTCTTGGGAGCTGCTGCATTTGCTGTGTCACCTGGCTTGCTTGACCAAGGATGGACACATGTCTCAAACTGGATGGAGAGGCTACTTTAGCAAGCAGAACATTAATATTTTTTTTTCTTTGTCCCTGACATTGTAAGAGGAGAAGCCAGTTTTCCTTGTGCTTCCAAGGCAGCAAGCACCCTCACCCTGTAAGGGTATTTTGTAGGTTGTTTGACTAGTTTGCAAGTGGGATGCTGTTTATTCAGCCCAGAGTTCTCCTGGCTCTGGCACTTTTCAAGTGACAACATCAAAAGACCCAGATCTCACTCTTATTTTTTTTTCCTTTTCTGTTTTATTTTTTTCCCTCCTAGGCACACAGCCCACCCTGGAAATCTGGGACACTTAAAATGTCTTGAAAAATGTGACTTAAAGTATCACAACAGAAAACGAGACCTAAGTTTCCTTTTGATTTGTGTCAATTCCTTCCACTTCTGGCTCTGTCTGCATTGGGGATGTTTTTGGGTCTGTTTTCAAAAGTAAACTTAAGCCTCCAGCACTGTATTAATGTCAGCCTTTTCCACTTCCCCATGTGGAGATTTATTCCAATAGAAAAGACTTTGTTTTGCTTCTGTCAGTGGGTAGACCAAAAATGCATCCTTCACTGGAATAAAATGACTGCATGGGCCAGTAATGCCCCTCTTGTGTAACTGATCAGGAGCAGAGGGGCTGATGAAACATTTATGGTTGAACACAATAAAACAGAGAAGGTTTCAAAGGGAAATGACATTTTTAGGCCAATCTAACGTGTTGCTCCCACTAATCTCAGCCCAGATCTGCAGCCCCTGCCTCGGCAGGTCTGACTTGCAGCTTTAGCTGTGCTCCAGCTTTTCCTCAGCCCTGTGGCTGTTTAACTCTTGCAGAACCCATCAGATGCTCAGAGGGCTGGGCGTGCTGGGTGCCTGGCAGTGCAGGAGGGGATGTGGAGCCCCGTTCCGTGTCCCCCGGCGGAGCCTCTCCAGCCGCGCTCTGGTTTCCCTCACCCGCCGGCCAACAGCAATTGTGTGGATTTTCAGCTGCCTTTTTTCCTTCTCTCCAGTGAACATGTGTTTCCAATATCCGAGCGAGCCCGGCAGCTGGGGGCTGTTGTTGCTGAGCCCTGTGCTGATCCTCTTTCCCTGCAGGCTGAGAGCCTGGCTGGGGCTGTCCCCCCCTGTCACTGGCTCACCCATCCCCTCCTGCCACCTGAGGGGCAAACCCCACTAGGAGGGGGAGGTTGATGGGAAATTCTGCTTCTCTGAGAGCTCAAGCAGGCTTTGGAGTTCCTTTCTGCTCTCTTGTGAAGTCCAAATGATGTTTTTCATCTCATCAAAGGGTGACTTGGGCAGCTCCCCTGCAGGAGCTGCTGCGACAATGCTGTGCGGGAGCCTTGTCCTGGGGTTGTCACACACAGCTGGGTGCAGGTTTGTGCCCTGGCTGAGGCAGCAGGGTATGAGAAGGGCATTGAGGTCCTTGCTGTGGTGCCTCTGTGTTCTCCAGGGGTGACTGGGAGGATGGCAGTGGCTGGTAGAGCTGTAGAGACCTGCACTGGGCACGTTGTCACCCAGCTCCAGAGAAGCCCAGCATGCCCCCATGGCACCATCCACTCACCATCCCAGGTGCTCGGTGCTGCCCTCCTGGGATGTACCTGCACAGGGTGTTTGTGTTGCCTGGGGAGATGCTGCTGATGTAGATGGGCATGACACAGGGCTCCCTGTAAGTGCTGCAGGCAGCTGGGTTAAGCCTGCAGTGAGAGCTTGCTTTTGCCTAGATAAAAAGGAGTGAGGGATAAAAAACAGCAAAGTTGGGGCAGAGATCTGGAGGCCAGAGTATAGGATTGCTTGGCTCAGTTTCAGTCTGGCCCTCCCATCCAGGCAGCTCCAGGGTTAATTAGCAGAGAAATTTCTGCTGCATGAGGGAGTTCACAAGGGAGTTCAGGACAGGCTTTGCAGCCCATCCAGTTCACACACAGCCTGTAACACTCCCATGTAACCGTGCCTGTGAAGGCTGAGGATGGTGCTGGCAGGGGCTTCCAGCTGCAGCTGCACAGGCTGGGCTCTGCCACCCAATAAATATCCCTGCTCTGACCCATGCAAAGCCCTGTTCAGCTCAAGAATGGCTCTGGAACTCTCCCTGGCCTCATCAGCACCTCTCCTGCCTCTGCCTGAGCTGCTGGCTCAGGAACTGCCACCTACTCTCTCTTTGCCCTCTGGCTGCCCCTCTCAGGTGCCCAGCAGCTCCCTGGAGCAGGTGATGGGGCTGGGCAGCAGTTGGGTCCTCACTGGTGTTTGCTTAACACACAGCTCAAATTCCTGCTGTTAGTTTGGTCTGGGGCACAACCAAAAGGAAATAACTTCACAGCTCACTGTGGATTTTCATTCCTGTAACAGCACTTCAGGGGAACCAGCAGGAACGAGCCTGTGCTTAGATCCTGTCTGTGCACAGTGGCAGAAATAATGTGTGTCCTGGGCACCACAATGTGTGCCCAGCCCTGGCAAGGTCTGCACAGCCTCCCCCAAGGCCACTGCAGGAGGGGATGAGGGAACAACCAGCACCACCTGGAGTGGTTTGAGCCCATGCTGCACCTCCTGCTCCAGCCCATCCACTCCCCTTTGAGCACCTCCACCCCTCCCAGCAGAACCCAATACATTTATAAGTTCATAATATCAGGGACCACTTGGAGAAGGGGAGGAAAATAGGTTAGTTATTTTCTTGAGCCTTCCTTTCTCTTCTGTGATGCACTTGGAGCAAATAGCACTTGTCACCACCTTAATCCATGGCGTCTTCACATGAATGTGATGTGTAGCTACAGGCAGGCATTGTTCTTAGTGAAAAGGTTCATTTCCTTTTACATAATTAAGGTTTTGGGGAAGCTACCTACCTAGCAGGAGTTGATAGTTTATCTAGAAACTTGCAGAAAACCCTAAAAACATACAGTTTGCTCTGCTGGGGAGTCTCAGGGTGGTGCAGGAGGTGACCTCCGTGGATGAGGCACTTGCAGGAGCCTATGGGAGCAGCAAGTTGTGTCAGAGGTGCCTGGGGGCAGATGGGACACGGTCACTGTGCCTGGGGGATGCTGCTGGACACAGCAGGGCTGTGGGCAGGCCCTGGCTCTGCCTCCTCTCCTGGCTCACTGTGGCATCCTCGGGATGAGTGAGGGATCTGAGGGATGGAACTGAGCTTTTAACATGTAGATTGAGCAAATGTCTGCCTGATTGTGGATTCATCTGCATTGGCTCCCTATGCATCCTGGTCTTTAAAGGAAAAGCTGATGAAAGAGGCAGGAACACAGGCTCAGTGGGGAAGAAGCTTTTAGAGGAGAAAAATTGTTTGGAAAATAGCAAAGAGAGAGGAGGGAAAAGAATTCTGCTGGGAAAGGAGCATTACTGCATTACTTCCTTGGAGGTCTGGGAAATACATTATGCAGAGCTCCAAACAATGTTTGCCAGCAGCAAGTCAGCTTAGATGTGTCCATGGGGGGGTTCCTTGTGGTTTTTTCTATTCTTTTTCCCCTTTAATAGCCAAAATCTCTCTTTCCTGGGGCCCAGGGTGATCTGTGACCCTGTGTTTGTGTTAGGACCTCGTTTGTCCCTGTGCTAATGATGTGCTCGGGGCTGTGTGTGTTGTTGGTGTGTGGGGACAGGATCCACCTGGCACAGTCCAGCTCCATCCCTGGGAGAGGGGATGACCAGGGGAGGGTTCAGCTGGGTCACCAGTGCTGCCTGCTCTGGGGCAGCCTTGAGCTGCTGTTTTCGGGTCAGCTGGAGCTGAGTGGGTCTCTCTGGAGCTGAATGTCCCTCCCTCAGCACTGGAGCCAGGTAGAAATGTCCCTGTGGGATGGGGACACTGCCTGGTGGCTGCTGAGGGGCAAGATCAGTCCCTTCCCCTCTGCACTCCTGTGCCTGGGTCTGCAGGGGTCTCTGAGCCCTTTGTAGGGGCTGAGGAGACCATGGTGGGGTTTGGCTTGAGTGTGCTGGCAGTGGGTGCTCTCCTGGCCCTTCAGTGAGGGCTCATTTCCATCACCTCCTGCCCAAAGGTGATCCTTGACCCTGGGGCCTCCAGGTTTCCTTTTCAAGGCAACACCTACTCAGCTGTGCTGCATGTCCCTCCTCCTCACTTTCAGAGCCACCGAGTGGAAGCTGCAGCACCTGGAGGTGCCCCAAGGAGGGTTTTCTCCTGGTTTGGGACCCCCAGCAGTTGAAACATCTTCAGGGAGGACTGAGGAGCAGGGAGGGGGATGATGGCCAGGTGCCTTCATCGCTGTCTGCAGGCCTTGGATGTGGAGCAGTGTGGAAGTGGAGCTGTGTCAGTGCTGTCAGCAGGGAGGGATTTCCCGAGGTGCTGATCACTGGGGTTATGCAATCCCTGCAGCTTTCCTCTGCTGAGACTTTTGTTGTAGAGATTTTCTGACATTCTCGCCCTCTGGAACAAGCAGCATCTCTTTTGTGCTCTGTGAGCCCCTGGAGAATGTCCAGAGCTTTTTTTTAATCCCAGCTGATGAATGTGAGAGGCACTCCCAGCTTGTGCATAACCACAGACTTTAGGGTTTACTTTAAGTAAACCCTTTCATACAACCTTTTTGTATGACCCTTTGAAAGAAATGTAGAGACCAATATGAATTATGATTGTTGTGTGACATTGATGGAGAACTTAAAAGTTTCCTAAATCAAAATTTTGTGCAGGTATATGATAAAACTTCAGCATTGAGTTTTCTGGATAAAGTATCTATATCACTTTGAACAACATAAATATTAATTTACATTTTATTGCTTTTGTATCACCAGTGTAACAGTTGCTTCCAAATACTCTGGGAGCAAATAAATGATGAAGCAGATATTAAATGGGGTATGCAGAAATACTCTCAGTAAGTTGTCCCAAGCAACTACTGCTCAACACAGGGGGGAATGTGAGCAGAGACAGTCATATGTGGCCATTTCCAGGTTGTGCTGTCCCTGGATGGTTGGTGACAGCTTGGCTAGAGCTGGAACAGGTTTTGATTTGTACATGGCAGCAGGCTGGCCCTGCAGCCAGCACCGCCCTGCTCTCACCCCAGCTCCACCAAGGACACCAGTAGCTCTGGGCAAGTTCCTGCAGTCCCCGGTGGCCCTGCAGAGATAAAAGCCCTCTGCCACTTCACAGGGCTTTGGGAGGGTTCACAGGCGATAGCGGCAGCTTTGAAAGGGAAATGTTTAAAGTGTTGTCAAACCCTCTCTTTGCTGTTGTGCTTTTAAGAAATTGTCTTTACTTGTCCTATCTGAAAGGAAGAGATTCCCTCTCTGTCTGCTCTTCCAATGTCCCTCCCTGCCAGGGGATTGCAGCAGCCTGGGAGTGCAAATCCCCTTTTTCCTGCTGTTTTCAAATCCCCTTCTTCTTGCTGTTTTCCAGGAATGCAAATCCCCGTTTCCCTGCTGTTTGCAAATCCCCTTTTTCCTGCCGTTTTCAAATCTCGTTTTTCCTGCTGTTTTCCAGGCTCAGGCCGTTGGACATCGAGTTCATGAAGCGCCTGAGCAAAGTGGTCAACATCGTCCCGGTGATCGCCAAAGCCGACACGCTAACGCTGGAGGAGAGGGACTACTTCAAACAACGGGTAAGGGGCTGCTGCCCCTTCCCCGGGCTCCCAGCTGTGCTAGCCCATCCCCTGCTGCCTCTGCCCCCCTCGTGGCTCTCCTGGCAGGGCTGTGCAGGCAGGGCCTGGCCGGGAGCCCAGCGCATTCCTCCGGCTGCAGCTCGGAGCGATCCCGCGTGGCCGCAGGGTAGGCCTGCTCTCCAGGCACTTCTTGTGTTTCTCTTGGATCTTTGTCAGTGCAGGATAAGTTTGGGAGCTCCAGGCCTGCTTCTCCTGCCTCCTTTTGTTGTTGTTGTTGTTATTTTCAGGCTGGTTTCTGTTATTTTGGGAGGTTGATGCATGTAGGGGCTAGAGAAGCCTCTCTCTGCAGCATCGTGCACTGATACAGGAACCAGTCAAAAACATGTGGGTTTGCTGAGCTCAGCTGGGCGAGGTTTAAGAGGGAAGCAAGGTATGAAATTCCCGTGGTTGGGAGCTGAGGAGGGTCTGTGAATGCACAGCAAGGCATGGGCTGTGCTCTGAGAGGTGGAGGTGGCCCATTTGGGGGTTTGGTAAGGCCCTGTAAATCCGTTTGTGTGGGTGGTGGATGTGGCTGCAGGCGTGTTGGCCTCAGCATTCCCTGCAGAAGTAAAAACCACCAAGCTCCTTGATCCATGAGTCTGACCTGGGAGAAGTAAATGGAAAGAGAGTCTTGCCAAAAGGGTAGTTTTAGGGGCCACTCCTTTGGTTATGGACACCTTAGCCAGGGGTAGTCCCATACCCCTGAAATACCCAGCCTGGTTTTGGGGGCTGATCCAAACTCTCCAAGCAATTTCCTTGGCTGGAGGCTGGCTGGGAATGGAGCTGAGGGGTGACCCAGGCTGGGCTCCCTTGGCTTGTCAGGCTGTTTGCACAGAGCTCTGCAAGGAGCTGGTGAGGGGACACGGAGGGGTGAGCCCTTGGTGCCACATCTCTCTGTGGTGGCTTCTGCAGGCTGCTGGCTCCACTCAGAGGTTACCAGTGCTCCCATCCCTGTGTCTGTAGGTGAGTGGCTGGCTCTGGTGCTACAGTCAGTCTGGGACCTCAGATGTCACCTGGGCACCCTTGGCTGCTGATACCATGGAAGACCATGGGGACAGTGCCTGGCTCTCCTGCTCTGTACTGCCTCAGCACAGGACGAGCTCATCCTATCTCTGATTGCTTCCTGATTATAACCAGACCTCCCAAATCCTTTCAGATGGAGGGAGAACACGTAGCCACATGGTGTGTTTGCTCCCAGGAGATGAGAGGGCAGGAAATCAGACCAGCTGGGCACAGGCTGGGATCTTTTCCACTCATTCATTCCAGTGTGCCTGCATGTGTGCTTCCAAAAGCAGAGTCCTGTCTGCATCATGGGTGTAGCTGGTTCAGAAAGATGATAGGTTTCAGGTTTGGATGGGGTGGGCAGGGGATGTGAAGCACCAGCCTGGCTGCAGGTTGGTGCCAGTGCTGTGCTGAGGGAGTAGAATGTGCTCCCTGGAGTTGGCTTTGTTGGGTTGTTCCCCTAAACCCAGTGTGGGGTTTGGTGGGGGGTGGGAGGCCCAGCTGGGGGCACCCCCTGGGCTGGATCCACTGCTTTGCCAGCCTGCACTGTAGGACTGGTGTGGAGTTGTTGCCACAGGAAGTGGTGGGAGCTGCTGCCAGCCTGGGTTTGGGTTTGCAGCATCGTAGGAGAAGGTTGATCCTTCAAAACTCCCTGTGAGCTGAGTCTCCCCCCAGGAATCAGATTTCAGCATCTCTTGGCCTTGCACAGAGGCAAAGTCCTTAGAGTCTGCCCTTCCAAGCTGTGTCCTTGTCCCCCCAGATCACACTTCTTTTCCAAGAAGTGTAAACAAACCCCAGAGAGCAGCAGCTTTTCACCTTTGTTACAAAGCCCTTTCACCTTTGTTACAAAGCCCTTTCACCTTTGTTACAAAGCCTTTTCACTTTTGTGTTACAAGCCTGGCAGCTGTGTTCCCCTTCGCTTGGGCAGCTTGGGTTGTCTTGTTTGTCTTTTCCAATCCCCAAACAACATCCAGCTCATGTAGCTTCATCTCACTCTCTGCCTGAGCTGTGCCTTGGCACCAGGACCTTGCAGAGGTTCCAGGGCAAGTTCTTGGTGGGTGTGTGGCACAGGTCTCTGTCCCCCAGGGTGGGCCGAATTTAGGATGGAGGGGGAGGATGCTGCTGCTGTGACTGGTGGGCATCACTCAGAGACCCTCTGGTAGCAGCTGCCATGGTGGGAGTGCATCTCCTGTGCCTGCCTGTCCTTCACCTGTCCCTGTGCTCTTCCCTCCTAGATAATGGCTGATCTCCTGGCCAACGGGATTGACGTGTACCCCCAGAAGGAGTTTGATGAGGACTCTGAAGATCGGCTGGTGAACGAGAAATTCCGGGTCAGTGCAGGGGCTGTGGCTGGGCAGACCCTGCAGCTCCAGGGGCTGGGCATGTCCTGGGGGTTTCCTTCCAAAAGGCCTCTGTTTTCTTCCCAAAGCTGCTGTGTCCTGTCCATGGGGTTTGCCCAGCAGCAGGGATCCTGCCAGAGCTCAGGGCAGGGGTGGAAAGAGGGTCAGAAAGGCTGCTGGGGAAGCCTTTCCATACTCTTTTCCCATCTCCACCCTGCCAGATGCCCTCAGCAGAGGGGTCCATGGCCTCTTCCCCTGCCCCAGGCTCAGGAAACAGAGGTGCCTGCCCATCCCTGGCTAGGGCAGCAGCCTTCCCAGCACTGGGATGGAATTTCACCTGTAGGCTGCCTGCAGCTGGCAATTCCATGCTGCAGGAATCAGCCAGCAATTTTTTGGCACAGTACAGTGGATTGGACAAATTTGAGGAAGAAAAGCATCTTTTAGGGACTCTGAAGTTCAAAGACACTAACTTGGATCAGGAAATGAGTTGGCCACAGGTTGCCAGATGCTGGGGGAAATTCCCAGGGAAATTTTGGGATCCCTTTGCTCCAGCTGTACCTGGTGCCTGCCAATGAGGGACTTGACCAGGCTGGGTTTGGGCTGGTTTTAGGCTGGGCACATGTGCAGGAGATGCTGGTACCCAGTCCTGGGCTGCCTATGGGCCCTGGCAGGCAGCACTGCTCAGGAACATCAGGGGCAAACCAGCTCATCCCATGAAACCCCTCTGGAAACAGGAGGATATCAGACTTTGGTCACTGGTTTGGTTTCCTGATCAGTTCTCAGAAGAAATCACAGCCTTGTTTTTCCCTTTCCACAGGAAATGATCCCATTTGCAGTGGTGGGCAGTGACCAGGAGTACCAGGTGAATGGAAGAAGAATCCTTGGGAGGAAGACCAAGTGGGGCACCATTGAAGGTACCTCATCCTTGCCTCCCCTCCTGAGCCCACCTCCCTGCCCTGGCAGAAGGCAAAAAAGTCCAAAACCAGCAGTAGAAGTTGAGCTGGATGTGGTGCTTCTCTGCCCCTCCAAAAAAAAGATAATTTTCCTGATGTTTGAGGACAGGAAACCCTTGGCCAATGCTCCTGTGCTGGGTTCCTGGGCCTTTGTTTGGGGGGCTGCTGAGTGCTGGAGGGGACATTTCTGGGGGTCTCATGGCCTGGCTTGTTCTTGTACATTTAATTGCCTGATGGCAGGATTTGAGGGCACACCAGTGACATCCCCACGTCTCAATCCTCTGTTGGAACCTTCCCCTGGGATCTGTACCCCCAACATGCCTTTGGTTGGTGGCTGTGTGGGATCTCTTCCCTCTTTCTTTTTCCCAGCGGCATCTCCCTTTTTTCTCCCCCATTTTACAATCATGGTTTAAAGGCTAGATGAAAGCTCCTGGCTCCAGCACATCTACACATTTCCCTGTTGATGGTTTCTTGCAGCCAGCTGGCTCATCTCCAGTGCCACCCCTCTCATCTTCCTCCCCTTCACTTCACAGGTTCCTCTCATTTACGAGTCTTTTTAATAGGAATCCTGTGTTGAGGGATGGTTTAACAAAGCTGGCAGGAAAATCAGTGTATTTTGGAGCTCTGCTGCCCTCTCGTGCTGTGTCCCTGAACATTCTGAGTTCAGTGGCATTCATTAAACCCTCACTTTCTACTTGTGAAAGCATCTGCCTTCAGCACAGGGAGATCCCCAGGACACAGCCATGGCCACAGGCAGCCTTTGCACAGCAGTGTTTGTGTTTTGCCACTCCTGCATGATGTTTAGTGGAGGAACTCAGTGATCTTAGAGGTCTTCTCCAACAAGAAGGATTATACTATTCTATGTACAGGATTGTTTAGGTAAAAAAAAAAAAAATTAAAGAGGAGTTCTTCCTCTAAATTGAGTAAAATTAGGGGTAAAATAGCAGCTGTCAGACTGATTGTGGTGGAGCAGCACCCCTTGATTTTTCCCTATTGCTCCTTCTGGCAGCAGAGACCTTTTCCAGCAGGAGTTCATGTCCTTGCACAGCCCTGGCAGCCCTCAGCAGCATGCCTGGGATACTGCAGGATGCTCGTGGCTGAGCTACAGATGAAACTTCAGTGGAGACACGCCTGGTGCTCACTGCACAGCTCACCACAGCCCTTCCCCTGTCTTGTCTGGGGTTCTGGGGCTTGTGCTGGGGGGCTGCTGGGAGCTCCCTCCTTGGTGGGACACTGGGAAGGGGCTGTGGATGCTCAGTCTGACCTCACCAGGGCTGAGCTGGGGCAGGGACCTGCTGATAGCTTTACAGCAGCAAAGAGGACTCCTGAGTCCTGCACTTGTACCCTGAGCCCATCTGAGGCCCCCCACAAGCTGGGGAAGCCCCCAGGTGCTGCTTGGCTATGGGGGCTCACTGATGGCTTTCTGTCTCTTGCCAGTGGAGAACACAACACACTGTGAGTTCGCCTACCTGCGGGACCTCCTCATCAGGTCAGTGCCCTGTCCCCAGAGCCTTTGGTCACCAGCTGGCATCCAGGGAAAGGGGACAGCCCAGCACAGCTGGAAGCAGCTGCTGCTTTGCTCTGCTGCTCATCCCTCCATCCCTGCCTTCCCTCCCAGCCCGCTGCCACACTGCAGCCCCTCTGCAAGGGGTGGCCCCACTCCCTGGGGACTGAGTTCAGGGGGGAGAGGAGCAGTGGAGGGGTCAGGACACACTCCAGGATTGCTGGTAGTGTGTGGCTCCAGCTCACCTGCAAGCAGCTTTTGGCCTTAGTGCTCCCTCACCAGTGCCAGATCCCGCCCTCAGTTCAAAGACATCACCCTTCACTGGGGTTTTGTTGTGGGGTCTGGGTACCTCTTGAAAGAAGTGTCCCTTCTGTGGGGGAGAGGGAGGCTGAGCCCCCTGGGCTTGTTAGAGAGGAGGCATGGGATTCTCCTCAATCTGGCTGCAAAGTAAACTCTGGACACATGATCTGTTGCTGGCAGAGCTGTGTGGGGCTACAAAACCTCACCTCAGGACTGGCAGAGTGGGGAACTCCCTGGGTAGGTGTTCTGCAGCCACAGGTCCTCTGTGCCCAGGCACAAGTGAAGGCTTCAGCTCCTGCTGCCCAATAATGCTGCCATCATTGCCTTTACTTCCCTCCTGTGCCCTACAGGCCTCATGAACCAGCAAGGCAGGAGGGGACATTGGGACTGGGCGGTGTTTGGGGTGACGAGGGCTGGGGCGCAGAGGCTGGGCTGGTGTGATCTCTCCATCTCCCTTCCCTGCAGGACACACATGCAGAACATCAAGGATATTACCAGCAACATCCACTTTGAAGCCTACAGGGTGAAGAGGCTGAACGAGGGCCAGAGCTCTCTGTCCAACGGCGTGGCTGACAAGGAGCTGGTGGCCAACGAAATGTAACCGTCCCTCGCCGCAGCCAGGACCTCGCTCGCTCACGCTCGCTCTTTCTCCCCTCTTCCCCCTTTATTTTTATATAAATCCTCTGCCACTGTCCCTCTTGCCCTGCTCCCTGACCCCCCTGCCATGTAAACTGACCAAATAACCAGACGTGCAGCGGGTGGCCGCTCTCCCCCCGCTGCGTTCCGTGAGTTTTGTGCTCAGCCCCCAGAGCGGCGTCCCTGGCCCGGGGACCGGCCCTCTGTGGAGGTCGGGCTCTGGCTTGGCCCCAGCTGTGGCCCCCCAGCCGAGCCCAGGGGAGCAGATCTGTGGGGCCAGCAGGGTTGGGGTGCCCTGGGAGCCCTTGCAGCCCCTCCGTGCAGAGGCTCCTCTCCGTCCATTGAAGGCGAGGGCTCCTCCAGGTGAAGGCAGCCTTCGGAAGCAAGGTACGGTGGGATGAAGAGAGCAGCCAGTGCCATCCTTGTGTCCTGCTGCCCCTTCAAGCCCTCTGCAGCCCTCTGGGACCTTCCAGCCCCCAACCCAGCCCCTGTACCCTGTCTACATGCAATAAACTGGGAGTGTTTAGGTGTCACCTCGCCTGTCACCGACCCCCGGCCAGGCAGAGCGACCTGCTTTGGGAGAAGTGCCTTTTCAGACTGAGACCTTGCAATAGTGTGGGAGAGGGGAGGGAGGGTCTGCCTCGCCTGTCTTTGCAGCCTCCATAGAGACTCTCCTTCCCTCTCCCTTGGGCCAGAGCCATGGCTGATGTCCTGGGAACACTTGTGTATTTATTTGTCACTTAGCTGGGTGGGTCTTTGTCCTCTGAAGGCTCTGAGTGTGTTTGTCCTGAGGGGGCTGAGCGTGGAACTTTGTCTCTGCAAAGCAGTGGTGGGAGGCAGAGGGTTGTCCTGTTTGACCCTTGTGATTCTTGGGCTTTTCCCCACAACAGAGGAGGCTCTTGGGTATCTGTAAATTCCTTTTCGTTTCCTGGGTCCCTCTGTGTGTCCAGGGAAGATGCTCCTGTTTTGCTGGTCCTTGTGCAGGGGGTCTGTGCATGTGCTGACCGAGCCCTGCAGCTGTGGGGGGCTGGGGGGTGTTTGTGGGTGCTCCCCCTGCTCTGCCCCCAGACCCTTCTCTTTCTGTGTGTCTCCAATAAACCAGACCCTGCAAGCATTAGGTAGCACTGTGACAGGAGCAGGGGATCCTGGAGCAAAGCTCTGCAGTCCTGCCCCTCTCCCCAGCTCCTCTTGCCTTTCTGGTGTCTCTCAGTCCTCTCCAAGGGAAAAAGACTTCTGCAAATCACCCATTTTTGGGGGCACACACTGAAGTGGCAGCGTGTCCCATCCTCTAGCACTGGAAGGCACCTGCAGAGCCCACGGGGGACAGAGGCTGGCTCAGCACAGGTGACCAGGAGGAGGCAGGAGGTTCTCTCCCCTTGCTGGGGATGCCCAGGTTTTCAGGGGCTCCCCACACATCCCCCCCAGCAGCCAAAGGGGTGTGGGCAGGGGGTGCATTGTGAGAATCCCTTCTCCCCTTCACTCATATCCCCCCTCCACAACAGCCCCACGGAGCTGTTGGGGAACAGCAGCTCTCTACTTGCTGACTTGCTATATTTTAGCAAAAGCAACAATGAAAAATGTATTAACTGAAAAAGAAACTATATTTCAAGTGTTAAAAAAAAGACTGAAAGGGGAGAAAAACCTCTCATGTGAGGCACTTCTGCAAATGCCATCTTAAACTTTTTTTTTCCTCTAGTTGGTATCTCAAGCTGGGCCAAGCAAGACACGCCGCTTTCTCCTTTGTAACCTGGAAGGAAAAAAAAAGAGAAAATAATACAATAAAAAAACCCTTCATCCAGATCTATTAAAATGGCCTTTTGGGGGTTATAAGCATTATGAAAATTTAGTCCATTTTTGTATAAATAATAGTGTTTAATATGTATTTCCCAAAATAAATGTTTCGAATGCAAATAGAAGGAGGCTTGTTTGGAGATGTCTGTTCCCAGCCTTGGTGGAATCGTTGCTGCATGGACTTTGTAGGGCTGGGTGTGATGGGAGAGTCCAGCCCCAGAACTGCCCTGTTTAGGATGAAAGACAGTTCCTGACCCCCTTGACTCATCCCACCTTGGATACCTGCCCCAGGTACTCTCCAAACTGCTGGAGCTGATTCTGCTGAGCACCTTTGGGCTGATCCTGAGGGAGGCAGGTGGATCCTGTCCCTCTGCTGCCATGGTGGAGGTGTTCCCAGTCTGCTGCCTGGTGCTTTTATGGAGAAGTGGGCTGCCCCTAGTTCCAGGGCAGGCAGCAGCTTGTGTTTCACACCAATGTGTGCACAGGCAGATGGTCTTTTAAACCCTTCAAGGCTGCAGGGTTAGCCTTGGAAGTCGGCTTCCCTTGGAAGATTGGCCATCCTAAAACCACGTTTTTCCCTGGTGTCACAGATCTGACACTGTCCCCTCTGGTTTAATCTCTGTCTCATGTCTTTATTGCATTTTTCCCCCTGAGTAGTTGAACTCGGAAGCCACCTGGAGCTCTAAGTGACCCTGCTTAAGCTGGGGCTGGAGCAAGTGACTTCCAGAGGTCCTTTCCAGCCTCAGCCCCTCTGGGATTGTGTGGCTGTGGGGCTGGATGAGAACAAACCCATCAGGGCAGCACTCAGGTCGGGTTCCTGTGGGGCTCTAAAGCACAGAACAGGTTTATGTGCATTTTAACTCTGCTTTTCTGTTGGCACCTGGGTTTTGGTGCAGTGAATTGTCTCATCTCAGTGAGGGGTGCAGTGATGGGCCCCCTTTGCCCCAGGGCCAGACCCATCCCCATCAATACCCTTTCCTTTTCTGAGCTGCACAGCAGTTCTGTGCTTGCCCTACCCCAAATCCCCCTCACCCCCACAGCTCATAAAGAATTCCAGGTGAGAAGCAGCAAAGTCGAGCTGTTCTCACTGCTGTAACCAGAGCAAGACCCAGAACAAAAGCTCCTAGGGAGGGAGCAGGGAAAATCAACATGTAGTAAGTACAAACACAGGCCATGGGCCTTGCTCCTGGAGGAGCCTACAGCAGCTTTTCCCCATGTTGTGGTTTTCTTGTGCTGGGATCTGGGTTTTTTTTTTGCAGTTTTCCTCACTGTTGGTGTCTGAACATGTGAGGGAGATGGGACAGAGGATGCTCTGGGGCTCTCCAGGCAGCTGCTGGAATCTGAGTTGTCCATGGAGGGATGGGGGACAGAGGATGCTGTCCTGGTGACACGTTGAGAAATGGTTTGTGGATGGAGAGAGGGAAAAGCAGGCAAAATTCCCCAGCTCAGCAGCAAGGGCAGCTTTTGTTTAGGCCAGAGGAGGAGCTCAAGGGGTCGGAGGTGCCTTCATGGGAATGGCTTCCAGATGTTGGGAAGCTCCAGACAGGTGGGGATGGTGAAGGGAGAGCAACACCAGATGCTCTATGGAACAGGGGCTTGTGTGGTGCTGTGGGAAAAATCCCAGCTAGGGGAAGGGCTGGCCATTGCAAAATTCCCCAGAGTGTCCCAGGAGTGACCTGGGAAGGGCTGGATGGGGAGGGTTTGGGCAGAGGAGGAGGGGGCAGGCAAGGAGCTGCTCCCCCTGCCCACACTCTCCAAGGGAAATGTGCCTCAGGATGCCTTGGCTGGCAGAAAGGACCTTGCACTAATGGCTTATTGAGTGGCCTCACTTAAACAAATGAGGGAAATGAAGATGAGTGAGAGTTTAATTACCGGGCTGAGCAGCTTGCCACAGCAAGGATGTGCCCTCCTTGCCTTGCCTGGCTCTGGGAGGGAGAGGGGTCCCCTCAGCACAGCCGGGCTCTGGGGGTGCCTGGCAGCCCTGGAGGGGGTGGCTGCTGGGCCAGGGAGGGCTGGAGATGGGTCAGGTTCCAAAGAGCATCTCCATCCGAAGAGGAGGACTATAAATAATAAGAATAAAAGGGAGTATAAATTATTAAAGCAGCTCATAGCGAGCAGTTCCCGAAACGTCTGCCTGATTTAAAAACTAATTACTTGGAGGGTAATCACCACCAGAAGTGCACACATTTACCCACAGTGCTGCTCTTCCCTCCTCTTCCTTTCGCTCCCTTCTCCTGATTGCTTTCCCAGGCACCGGCACAGACTTATCACTCACCCACAGTGCACAATAAACGGGCTTGTACTCGTCCATCTCCCTGATTAACACCAGTACTGGAGACCTGCTCAGGGAGGAATAAATCCTCTCTGGGTAGGTGCCAGAGCTCACCCTGGATTGGGGGTGGCTCCGTGTGGTGGAAAAGTCTCTCCTCCAAGCTGTGCTTCCAAAAAAAAGCTCAGCAGTCTCTGTTGTTGGTCCCAAGGCAGTTTATTGCAAGTTATCTAAAAGATTTTCTCCTTGGGCTGCTGTGGTTTGCTCAGAGCTCAGGCAGAGGCACACACACACCCTGATATCCTCTCTGACCCCGACTGCTTCTTCTCTCCCCACCCAGGGCTGCTGCTGTCTTTTATATGGGACATTACGTGTGACATGGGTACAGTTTATCCCCCAATGCCTATTACCTATATTAAATGGTGCTTTTCTATCTTTTATATGGTACATTACGTGTTACATGGTTACAGTTTTTCCCAATGCCTATTACCTATATTAAATGGTGATTTTCTATCTTTTATATGGTACATCACGTGTTACATGGTTACAGTTTTTCCCAATACCTATTACCTATATTAAATGGTGCTTTTCTACTCTAAACCAATCTGTGAGTGCCAACATCACCAAGAACATGGAGGTAAGGAAGGAGAAAGAGGGAGGACAGGGCAGGCCCAAATCCCAAATCCATCTTAAAACCTCTGACCCCCATGTACAAAACCAAAACCCCCCTGTACAGCACTCAAAAATTCTTTCCTCTACTTTGTGACTACTTCTACTCTAATATCTAAACTTTTGTGACTTCTTGTTCTTCCTGCAAGGTTGGTAAATCCTTCCATGGTTCAAATCCCAAATCACAGCTGTTTCCAGCTGTGCCAGGGTCTCAGATGCTTCTGACCTGGACCCGGAACATCCAAAGATGTCTGAGGGACATTTTGAGCTCCTCAGGTAGGAGGCCAGGTGCTGGCAGGAGGGGAAGCTGTGGCACCTGCAGAGCCCAGAGGAGCTCTTGGGTGAAGCTGTGCTGCCCAAAACCAGGGCAGCAGCGAGCAGCAGGAGCCCCAGGGGGATGTGGCATCACCTGCTCAGGGTGTGCTGCTGCCCAGGGGCTTTTCTGGGCCACCACTTACACACTGGGGTGTGATCAAACCCTGAATTCCCCGATGTGGGAGCTGTCCTCTGGGAAACATCTCCCTGTGATGGGCTGCAGCAGGCACAGGCAGAGCTGCAGAGCTCAATTTTTAATTGCAGGGAAGCTGCTGCACTGCAGCTGAAAGCTTGGGGGGTTTTGATCATCTTCACTGTGGCTCCAGCAGAAAGGAGGATTTATCCCTCCACCCCCAGCTCCTCACTCACACAAAGCACTGGTCCCAACCCTCCTGTTCCTTCTCACAAACCCTTTTCTTCCATGCCCACAGCAGGCTCAAGTTTGTAACGCTCTCACGCAGTTTAGTTTGTATTTATTTGCCTGAGCTTCTCTCTGGACCTTCACAAATGAATAAATAATTCTCACCATCAGCCTGATTTAGGAGCAGCATTGCACAGCACTGCTTCATTTAGGAAAACAGAATAATTTACTCCTAACTTATGGGATTCAGGAGACTTCCACTCGCAGCCCATGATATTTTCTCATTAACATTACCCAGCTAAGCTAAAAACTGCAATTTCATAAGTCATCCTTCCTTCAAAGGTACATTACCAGCTTCCCAGGGACTCCAAAAGTTTACTGAACCTTAAAGACATCCCTCATAGTATGCAGAAACGTGCCAAACCCCTCCTTCTTATTACTACTGAAACCATCTTTCCTGCAAGTTTCCCTGCCCTGAACTCTTCCCATCAGGAGGATGTTTAAGCGAGTGATGCTGGGCAAAAGATAGCACCGAGTTACCCTTTAACAAGAAGATAAAATGAAAATACTTAACTGGGAAACAAAATAAAAGTCCTTTATCCTCTGCTCTAGGGCATATCTGTAAATGACATAAGCCCAAATATTCCCTTTTTGTATTTTTTTTTCTCTTTAGTGCTGGGGGTTGCCCACAGTGAAAATGTGGGGTGGAGGACTGGGATACAGGGGGATGGATGATTCTGTGAGAGGTTCTTGCCACAAAGGACCAGCAGGACTGAGCAGTTGTTTCAATCTGTGCACCATTTGTAAAGCAGGTCGGTTTGGTTTGGTTTTTTGGTTTTTTTAAATTTTTTTTGTAAATCACAGCTGAAAGCTCTTGCTGGCAAAGTTTACATACCCTGTACTTTCAAAAGTAACAATTGTCACCTTTTAAGACCCATGTCCCGAGACAGCTTTACAGAGGACAAGGACAGGGAAGCAGAAAGAGCCTGGAGCCCCTGGGTACATCCAACCACCCCACACTGCATCAGCCCCACCTCCAGCATCCCCCCTTCCCTGCCCTTCTCCTCTCCTGCCACCAGCCTCAGAAAAAAAAAAAAAATCAAGATTAAAATCATATTCCTATAGCAAAATTACACATTGGAGACTCCAGGGCCCTCCCGGGAGGATCAGGGCACTCCTCTACAAATATCTGCCTCGAAATGTTTAATTTGCAGATGGAATTAAGGCTGGGAAGAAAGGGAAGGATGTCTTTTCATGTGTGGGCTGTCCAGCTTTGCCTTGAATATCAAAGTGAGGCACGTTACAAAGCAGCAGCTCCACGGGATTATCTGAGAAACCTTGTAGGTCCCAGGTGGCAGAGCTTTCGGGATCAAAAGGTGTGGGACTTATGTAGAAAGCCAGGAAAAGGCAGCCCCAAAGAGCCAAAAAATCTCAGGTCAGTTGGCAGAGCTCAGAGATTTCCAAGGAAACAAGAAGGTAAGTGAGGAACCAGGAGAGGCTGGGCTTTCACGTGGACTTTGGATTAAATATTAACTCTCTGCAGTGGGTTATGAGGATAAATATTTTCATTAATCATGTATGTGCTCATTATGATGGTGAGAATAGACTATTCAAGATTCATCTGCATGGGATTTTCAACTCAGGCCTCTCATTTTCTGCCTGTAGCTTTTGATAAAACACCATCTTCTGTGCTTGCCTTCTTCAGAAAACTTTTCCGCTGCAAACAGCTTTATTGGTTTCAAGATTTTATTGGTTGGGCTTTGAAAGCAGCAGATGAAAAGATTTAGCTGGAGGGTGAATGGAGAGGAGAAAATGCAGCTCTAGTTTAAACAAGGGATGGTTTTGAAGTGGCCCATGGAGGTGGGAGCCTGACCTGGGCTGGGAAACCAGAGCTCACCTTCCAGGGATCTGCTGCCACGTACCAGTGACACCTCACCATCCATTTCATTAAAAATCAGAATTTTTCCTGCTTTCCTCCGATTTCATTGAACTTTTCAATCATTATAACTTCCCTTAGCTTTCTTCCTTTCTGCTTTTAGCAGCTCTTTCCAATTACTTGGTGCTTTCCTTTTTATCCCAGTAATTTTTTTTTTAAAGACTTGTCTAGGAGGAAGAGGGAAGACAGATTAAAACTTATACTAGAACAGAAAGTGAATGTATGACTGAGAGTCTAAAACCCTGTCATTAGCAATATTTAATAAGGAACAAAATTACTGGGCAAGCTGAGATGTCTCCAAATTACTTCTGAAACTCTCCAGGATGGAAAGGACCCTTCTCCAGCAGAAAGATTTGACTGATGGATGAAGATACAGAGGATTTGGAAGGAGCATCTCTCATGTCCCACCAAAAAGATTTATGGATGTTCAGCCCAGCTCTGAGGGATCCATCTCTGGGTGAGGGTGAGACCAGGGCTGATGTGGGTCTCAGATTCAGTCAAAGAAAGAAACTGAGAGTTTCTATCCAGGCAGAAGCCTGGGAAAGAGCTGGAGAATAATGTAAATAATCCTTTATCTGTCTTGTTGTTCACATTGTTTATAGTTAAGTTCTATCACTGTGTGTCAAGCACTCTGCACCAATGCTGTGGGTTGTTTTCACTTCAGAACCTGAAGTTGTGGTTCTGGTTTGGCAGACTGGATTAACTGGTGGCCTCATCCCTGTTAAACCAGGGTGAATGTATAGAGCAGAAAGGCTGTTATTTATCACAGCTTATAAACACATATTTCACACTGGTCTGGGGCTTTGTTTCTGTCGAGGCTTTTGTGTGAAACCTGGTGCAGATGGATGTGAGAGTGTCTCTAAACCCCCAGAGCTGTAATCCCTTCATGCTGGGCACTTTCTCAAGCATATTGGTGGGAATAGAAACTGATCCCAAGTCAGGCCTGTGAGCTCTGCCCCTTTTCTTTGGGGTCATTTGTGGGGAATGGAAAGATGGAAACTTCTACAGGTACAGGAGGGTTTGGTCTGCTGCCTTGGAAGGAGCTTAGAGTGATGGAAAAATAAAATATACAGACATTAAGCAGAAAAATTATAAACTTATGTTCTTGTAGTTGTAAGAATAAGACTTAAGTAAGTGAGAAACTATATTGATAAAATAGTAAAGAATTTATAATAGAGGGGTGTGGTTGTATAGTGTAAGCTAAGAGTTTAGAAGTTATAATAAAAACATGTATAATGTGACAGAAACCCATTGAGCAAAAATATCCACAATACAACAAAATTAAGTACAAGTGATATGTTAAAAAAAAAAACAAAATAAACTTTGTAACCACTATCCATTAAATTAGAAAGGCAGTGATGAGAGGCTGCCCCAGGCCCAGGGCTGGAAAGCCTTGTTTGAAATTCAGTGCCACATCTAAAGGGTTTGGAGGGCTCTTGTAGCTCTGCTCCTCTGCTGCAGCTGCTCTGGCCTGTGGCTGCTGCCTGGCAACCAAAAAGCAGTGGCTCCATGCTGTTCCCTGAGCCTCACCCTGCCCCAGCACTGCTGCAATTCCCAAATCTCTTGGGGCTGGAGCTGTGGCACCCATCAGGTCAGTGCTGGGTGTGCCCAAGGTCCGGCCGTGGTTGTGTTGAAAATCAAACCTGCTGAGCTGGCATGGGTGGGACTCTAGTCACAGGTGCCCACCAGAGCTCTGCATCCCCTTGAAATAAAAATGGGGTTGAGTTTAGAGCACAAGACCTGTAAAACCCCCAGCAGTCCCCTCAGAGAGCTCTGACCACGGCCATGGTGAGCTGGAGATGGTCCCCACAGCCACAGGTTTGGGCAGGGATGGAGATCCCTCCCTCAAGGTGGCTTTCCTGGAGGATGCCTCCATCCCTTCCACTCCTTTGCTTGTGAAGAGTGATCAAAGTGCAGCTGTTGGATTTCATAACCTGAGTAAATGCTCAAAAAAAAAAAAAAAAGAAAAAGAATCTCTCCCAAAATATCGCAGGGATGGTGTTTTGAGTTTTGGCTGCTTTGCCTGAGAAACAGCCTCCTCTGATTCAGCTTGTTCAAATTGTCTTAGCAGTTCTTAGCAAGAAAAAACCCTCTGTATCCTGAAGGCAAGTATATTTGGGCAGAGCAATAAGAGAGACTTGAGGAGGTTTGGAGGTTACAGTGGGAAATAGCAGTTATTCCCAATAAGCAGTGTTAAATGAAGTGCTGCTGACAGTAGCCTGAGGCAGGTTCAAGAGTTCCAAGATTTGCAACTAAGAGATTAACCAAAATAGATGTCTTATTACAGGCAAGTTTGTATCTAAATCATTTAAAGTACCTTTAGATGCTGTAATGTTTTTCCTCCTAAGTGCTCAGAGTGTATCTGCAGCTTCCTCCTGCTTTTCAGGGGCGAGCAAAGAAAGAACCTTGATCTTGGTGAGTTTAAGACCCTGTGATGAGGGAACAAGGTTCCCTTTTGATGGGAGGTTGTTTGAGCACTGATTTTGTTTTACACAGAGGAGGATCCAGCTCCTCCTGTGGGGTGGCTGACAGGCTGGATGGACCCAGGAGCAGATTTTGCCAAAACTTTGGGTGTAAAATTGCTCAGGAAGAGGAGCAGC
Organism: Lonchura striata; assembly: GCF_050655825.1. Classification (NCBI taxonomy): domain Eukaryota; kingdom Metazoa; phylum Chordata; class Aves; order Passeriformes; family Estrildidae; genus Lonchura; species Lonchura striata. The sequence continues at coordinate 13,949,328 of NC_140720.1, forward strand.
AGCATGGCTGGGAGCTGGAGTAACCTGGCTCATAATTTCCAGAGGCTGTAGGTTTTCAGAGAGCAAGTGCTGTGTTAGGGATGTAAATAAGAATGGCTCAGGTGAGTACAAAACATCTTCATCTTTGCCAAGGCCTGAATCCAGCTGCTGATATCCAATCTCTGCCATCCCGTGGGACTTCCACGTGCATGGATCACCCACCAAAATCTGTTTGGGATGCAGGATGTTGGGTTTTTTCTTCTGTGCTGAACTGGAAGGAGGTTCAGTGTAGGGCCAGCAGCATGGGGGTTATTAGAATAAATTATCTGCCACCAGCATGGGCAGTCACTGGCACAGAGCCTTGGCTGCAACATGGAGATCCTGACCAAAGGATCCCCAGCAGAGCTGAAAGCAGGGAAATGACTGGAGATTGAAAGAGGATTTCAGCTCTAAAATATGTGTTAAATGGGCAGAAACCATCCTGGAGCAAGCTTGGCAGGGCTGGGTGGCACCATGTCATGGGGAGTTACTAAAGCTGAGCTCTGGGAATTGAGTCCTCCTGTATGAGGCCACCTTGAGCCACACTCAAAATATAAAATACTGCTCCTTCTCTTTTCCCTTGCTTGCTTCCAGCTTCTCAGATTGGTGACATTTCTGTGTCACGCAATAGACCTGAGATTGCAAGGATTTTTCTCCGTGTGAACAAGGAAAAGTGTCACCAAGTGTCATTGCATTATTACCCTTTTTTTTTTAAAAAAAGTGAGTCCATGTCCCTCCAGGCAATCAGATATTCACGGCGACCTGGTGGCAGTGGCACCTCCAGCAAGTGTGCAAGATGTCATTTGGAAAGGAACAGAAAGCAAATGAGAGTTGTTTCATTTTCAGCCTCGCATGTTGGGCAGGCTGGTGGCAGTCACCTGCTGCACGTGGACAGAGAGAGGTGGCAGAGCGTGGCCTCACCTCCCCTCTGGTGGTAATGGCTTTTCCAGGGGTTGCCAGGGAACGGTGCAAGTGTCAGGAATGGATTGTGGCACCTCTGTGAACTGAGGAAGGGCTGCTCTGTCTTGTGCCTTGACAGGTGAGGGAGCTGCATCCCAGAAGTCCCGTAGCCACTTTTCCCTTTCAGAGCCGTGGATGCTGTGCTTGCCAAGGCTCTTCCATGGAATTTACAATGGATATCTGGATGACAGCCACGCCACAAACCCCCTTTAAATGTAATGGCAGGCCCTGTGCAAGGGGATGAAGGAAACGAGGATGGGATGTGTGCTGAGTGTCCTGCTTCTGCAGGACTTTTGCCAGTTTGAAGGACCAGGTTGCTCCAGGTTTTTATTTCCTGTAGTGGAAGTGCAAACACCAAACATTAATGGGAACAGAGGGAAACCTGGCTTTCCTGGGGGCTGCTGAGGACCTGCCACAGTTGCTGCAGCTCTGTGGCTGTCACCAATTTCCCCCTTTGAGCTGCCTTCCCTCGTGTGATCCATTGCCTTGTTGGTGTGCCTGCCCCCCTCACGGGGCTGAGGGTTTAACTGTGGAATATCAAAATTTTATCTCCTCTTCTCTTCCTTAGTCGGGGTGGGGATTGGAAGCACTTGAGATGGTATTTCTGCTGGAGACCTGACATGGACAGAAAATGTCTAAAGGGCTTGTCCACCTCAGGATCTCCTTTCTGGCCTTTCCCATCCAATGTTTTGGAGTAGGAGCTAAGAAACCTGCTATAATCTGCCTGGAGGAAAGGCTTGTCCCAGTTAGGATCCAGCAGGTTTCATCCTTTGCATTAGAGGAGTGTTCAAATAATTTAACAGTGGATGTTCTCATCCCTCATCTGCTGGCAGAGTTGTTTTTGTGGCTCTAAAGCTTGCCTGACCTCAATAATGTCTCCTGCGAGCGCGTTGCTCAGGTTAATTATGCATTAAGTTTACATAAGGCTTTTCCCTTTTTAATCAGTTCCAGCCCCGCCGCCTCGGGCTGCGCTGGGTGCGCTGACATCGGGGGCTGGCAGGAGGGCTGCACCCACCTGCCCACCCTGCCAGCCCTTTTCTGTGCCCTGGGGTGGCTCCTCTGTTTGTCACCACGCTGTGTGACACCCCTGGGGCTCTGGCTCTGCTGTCACCAAGAAGGGAGGTGGCTGCTGCTGTGGGTGAGCTGTACTCAGCTCCCTTTCCTTCTCCACGGGCTGGAGATGTGTGTGTGCACTCTGGCAGAGGCTTGGGAGGTTTTTCTTCTCAGACTCTGTCGCCCTGATTCTTAAGATTTTCTAAAGCCTCCTGAGTTTACATTCTGTTAGAAAACTTCCTCACACAACTGTAAACAACATATTGTTTTGCATTCCTTCATAAGGGTGGAGAAACTTGATGTACTAGTCGTTTATCCAATGTCATTGGAGAGGTGGCACATTCACTCTCCAATCCACTGTCACCTTTGGAAAAGTATAAAAGTTGGAGTCAGAAAATAAACAGCTTTTTTTTACCTTACAAATAGCAGTAACTCTCGTTGTCCTTTCACATGTCCTGTATCAACACTCTGTCCCACGAGGCCTGAGTGAGTACAAGAGTGGGTACAAAGATGGTGTTTCACTTTCTCCTGGAGGTCTGTCTCTCTTCTCTTTGCTTTCCTCTGTGTCTCCTCTTTGGTTTCATTGCAATCACTTCGGAGCTGGATGTGCTTTTCTTCTCTAAGACCTTGAAAGTAAAGGTTATGGGGAGGTGGCATAGGAGAAGTTGGATAACGTGATTCTTTCTTCAAGGCAAGCGCTCCTGTTTGCAAAGTAACTTGGCAGCCGTGTGTATTTTGGATTTAGGCATCCTGGTGCATAAGCCAAAGCTAACAGATATTAATTAGCTGGAGGACTGATACTGTAATGAGAGCAGTTGCTCACATAGGTTGGCATTTTTATTTTTAATGCAAGTAATTAAAGGAAAAATTGTGTTGAAGAAGTCAATGCTTGGAGATGTTGTATAAATAACACACCCTGGGTGGTGAGAGCTGGGGAGGAACGTGAGGGGAGAGAAGAGCAGCTGAGCTGCTGGTGTTGTGGCTGCTGTGATGCCTGGCTGTGGAAGGAGGGATTACTCCTGTAGCAGGGGAAAAAAAGGAGCAAAAGAAAAGTGTGGCTTTAAAACCACGTCAGAGGAGAAGGATGGTGAGTTGGAAGAGCCTTGGAACTGCACAAGGGTGTTGTATTATGCAGCCTGGTGTTTAAAAGTGGTTCCCAAAAACACTTCCCAGCCAGTCATCCTGCTGAGATGGCTCAGGAAGAAGTTTGCATGGAGAAGTGCTGAGTGAAACCAGTGAAACACTGGCATGACCTGGGAGACAGGGATGGATCTGTGGAGCTGCTGGAAGCACAGCCACACCTTTGGTTTGTGGTGCCAGGAAGTGTGTGTGATGTGAGGAAACAGGTCTGGATTTGAACACCTGGCAGGGGTGTCCTGGAGATGCCCAGATTCCCTGGACCAGGGAATGATGGTCTCTGTCCTGTTAGCCCAAGGAAGCTCCAGCTGGGTCTGCAGCTGAGTTTCTATGCCCTGCTGGTGATGAAACAAAGCCTTGGTTATCTCCAGGGTGTTTGTCTCCAGCCTTGAGACAGAAAAGAGACTTGAAACCACACCCAGCCCCCGTGAGCAGCCATGCAGAGGAAAAGCTGCAGTGCTGAGCAGCTCCCATTGCACGTGGGCTCTGCAGCCTGCATTTCCCTGTCCCTGGCACCCCACTGCCACTGGCCAAGGCTTGGCAGAGCAGGCTTCCCACGGGATCTTGTCCTTCCCACAGAGGTCAGGGTCTGGCCACCCCAAACCTCACCTGGAGCAGGCTGAGCTGCCCCAGTTCAGGTGAAGGGACCAGCATTTACCTGAGGTGCTGTGATGTGAGGCTGGAAGTGCTAAATCACTGCAGTCATTGCTGGAATTTTAACCATTTTTTTCCTTTCTCCAAAAGCCAGCTGTTGGCAGTGATGGCCAAGTCCTTGCTCTCCTCCGGGTGGTGCATTGTGAAGGAGAGAGTGGGTGAGGAATGCAAATCAAAACTAAACTAAACCATGCGCTTTGCCATCCTTTTTTTCTTTTTTTTTTCCCTTTAAGAAGCTTAATATATTAGCTAATCATGTGTGTAAACAATCTCAATATGCAAACTGAAAAGTAGCATTCATCCCCCCAGCATCAGCTGGGTTGAGCTTCCCCATTAACCTCTCCAGAGCAAAAAACCCTTCCTGAACAGCCATTTTGGAGTGTGCAAAATTGATTTTGCATTCGGCCTCCGCAGTGGGAGAAGATGGCGGCGTGGAGCCGTGGGTGCCTTTTCCCTCCCTCGTCATTTTTTTGGGATGTCCTCCTTTCCTTGGCGGTGGAGGACGGGCAGGTCTCGTGCCAGCGGGTCGCTCCCTCTGCCTGGGCATGCAGGTCCCCCCTGGCGCCTTCTCCTGAGCAAAAAAACAATAAAAAACAAATTTATGGCAGCCCCTCCTTGGGTAATTTCCACAGCGCCAAGACCCCCTGCCTCCCACCCCCTTCACGTGCATCTTCTCTTAATTAATTAATACTGCATTCATCACCGCTTAATTCCCGTTTCCGAGGCGCCCGGGGAGGGGGGCTGCCAGCCCAGGCGGGTGCTGAGGCAGGCTGGAGCTGCTGTCTTAGTGCAGGAGCTTAATTAGCCCCCGTGACAATATGGGCTCGTTTGCCACAGCCCAGGAACGATGGGTGGCTTCAGAGGGCTCCTGGTGCCCAGCAAATGCAGCTCCCATCCCCGTGCCAGCCCCCAGGCAGCTGGGCTGAGGAGGAAGGGTGCTCTCCTGCAACAGCTGCCCAAATTTTACAAAAAGATTAATCACAAATTGGTGTCCTTTTGAGCTGGATGGGGGACAGGAGGCAAAGCTGACAGGTTTGGTCTGTCTCGGTGGTTTTGGGGACCAAATCCCATCGGGGTGTACAGGGTGTAGTACATCCCTCACTGCTCATGACTGTTTTGCAGGGGTCCTGCTCTCCTTTTCTTCATTTTTTACCTTAAACACCACTTGTTGGTGCTTCTGGTGCCTCCTCTGTGAAAACACCTCGCTAAACTGTCTGCAGCCCTGGTGGGACATGGCTGGGGAGCCCTGTGGTGCTGATGGGGCAAACCAGCAAACCAACCAGCAAACATGAACTGCTGGGCTGACTTTAGCAGAACAGAACTTTTTGAGGACTGCCTGGAAGGAAAGATAATGTGCTTGCCAGTTGGCTTTGTGGTGTGCATCAGTTTAGATGGATGACAATTTTTTTTAGGGTTTTACCTCCCAGTTTTTGAGCTCTCCTGCCCTCCACAAAGAGGAAAAACCCCTGTGCCCCCTCAGCTCGCTGGGATGGCGACCTCAGGTGTGCTGTGCTCGTACCCACACCACTGCCACCTGCCTGGGCACCACGTTTAGGGGGAGATGGAGAGATGCAGAGTGTGTGTGTGTGAGGACAAGGATCTAGAGCGTGTGAGGACAGGGATCCAGAGTGTGTGAGGACAGGGATCCAGAGTGTGTGAGGACAGAGATCCAGAGTGTGTGAGGACAGAGATCCAGAGTGTGTGTGTGTGAGGACAGGGATCTAGAGTGTGTCTGTGTGAGGACAGAGATCCAGGTAGTGTGTGTGTGTGTGAGAGGACAGAGATCCAAAAAGTGTGTGTGTTTGAGGACAGAGCTCCTGAGCATGTCTGTGTGAGGACAGAGATCCAGAGTGTGTCTGTGTGAGGACAGAGATCCTGAACGTGTGTGAGGACAGAGATCCAGAACGTGTGTGAGGACAGAGATCCAGAACATGTCTCTGTGTTTCTGTGTCTGTGTGTGTGGGGACAGAAGATGGAGAGGGAACAAAAGCAGCAGATCCGCCGCGGTGCCGGGCCGGGCTCCTGGCCAAGAGCAGCAGCAGCAGCAGCCCTGGCCATGGTGGTGGCTCCCTGCTGCCAGCACGGTGATGTCCCTGCTGCCCTCTCCTCTGGGGCACAGGCTGAGGGTGGCCCTGGGCTGGGATGAGGGCTGCTGCTGTCGGGATGCTGATGTTGGTGTCGTGTCGATGCAGGGATGTCCCCTCAGCCATGCCCTTCCCACGGTGTGTCCCTCACGGCTCATGGCCACAGCACAGCCATGCTCAGCCAGCGTGAGCACTGACACCAGGCAGGGCTTGGGTGTGGGACATTGGCTGTAGGGGGTGGTTTCTGCTTGATTTTTTTTTTAATCTTTAATTTCCGCTTCCTGCCACTCTTATTTTTCCTCACTGCCAGCACTGGCTGCCTTGGTGGTGGTGGCTTTGGGAGGGCCGGGGTCAGTTGGCACAGCAATGGCTGCTTGGGGACAAAAGGAGGCTTTTTTTCTTTTTTTTTTTTTTTTTTTTTTTCTTTTTTATTTTTTTTTTTCTGCAGCGACAGTAGCAGCTGCCAGCCCGAATAGCAAATCCGTGCGACTTGGCACCACTCCAGCTTCCTTGAGGGTTGCAGAGGGATGGTATGTTGGAGGGTAAGACTAGCTAATTAATCTTCTGGCAGGGAACAATGTAATATCAGACAATTACAAAGACAGACTGAAATTGCTATAGTGGGAAGGCTGGCATATGAATCTCTCAAAGGGTCCATCCCTCAGTCCTCTGCCGTGGTACTTTGTATGCGGGAAAGGCACCCAGTGTACATTTGTGAGGGGGTTTTTGTGGGATTTACATTGTGGGTTTGGAGGAGGGGTGAGGGAAGGCCGGCTTGCTCACAGGAGAAGCTTTCTGAGGAGCAAAAGAGAGAAAGAAAAGTCCTTCTGAGACATGTCCCCACCAACCGCTGTCCCAGAGGACACACCTGGTGCATCGCCCATCCTTCGGGCTCAAGGTTTTGGTGATTTTCCCCAGTTCTTTTTCATGATTGCACTGTGGTGTCTGATGGCTAGGGCTTTTAGAAGGAAGGTCTGACTACTGAGCAAAGGGGGAGGGATTTCCTACAGCCGTTCTTCACAGAGAAACCTTCAAAGAGCTTTGGAGCTGCTGAAAGTTCTAGGGGGAAAACACCTACTAGCTCCGCCGAGGTAATTGCTGATAATGAGTTCTAATCACAGCTACCTACAGTCGGGACGTGGTGATGGATGGGGCAGTGCCAGCCGCATGGTGCAGGCTCCCCGTCTGTTTATTTGCAGCTGGGAAAGAATTAGAGAAGTCTCATTTATCCCGGAGCACAGGAAAGCATCATCGGTGGGAGATCAGCCTGTGCAGGATTAGCATAGGAAAACCCTCCTCCCTTCTCCTTGTCCTCCTTAGGGATGAGCTAATGACTCTCCTCCCTCTGCATCTCCCTCCCAGGATGAAACTCAAAGCGGTGGGATCTCTAGAAGCGTCATTAAAAACCAAACCAAACCAAGCCAAAAACAAACCCCGCAATACCAAACGTGGAAATGGCACCAGGCAAATTCTTCCAGTGATTTTGCGTCTGCGTGCCAGGAGCTGCTCCCAGCCAGGACGGGAATTGGAGCAGCTCCAGCTCCGTTGTTCTTCCTCCCAAGGAATTCGAGTGGGTTTTTGTTTGGTGCCTGCACACATCAGATGGTGCAGAGATGATGTTTAGAAACCACTGCAAGCCCCCCTGGCAGCCTTGGCTGCTGGGTTGGGCTGCCAGTTGTCACTGGAGCCTGTCAGAATCTGTGGTATTGATGATTCTGAGATTGTAGAAAGTCTCTGTCTGTCAGCCCCGCTGCCAAAGCAGAAGCCATAATTGGTCTGTGCTGGTTCCAGGTTGTTTATTCTGTTGATCTCTCACATGTTCTGCTGCCCTGCCCAGCTCTGTCCTGCAGGGCAGCGTGTGGGGCTCTGCCCTCAGTGGGATGTGACAAACATTAAATACCAGAAACTCCCTGGGCTGGATTTACAATAACGTGCCAATATCTGTCACCTACGTTGGACAGTGTGTCCCCAGCCTGAACCAACAGAAAAATGCCAACACCACAGTGAGACATGGAGGGCATGAAGAAGGAGAAAAAGTACAAGGCACACCCAATTTCCTCCATCTTGTCCCCTTTGGACCCCTAATCTAGAATCCTAAAATTTTACTTTTGCACCTGTGCCACACTTAATTATTACTTCTATCAAACACTCAGAGCTGGTAATTCATCCTGTAAGATTGAAAACTCTTTTCCATGGCCAGAGATCACAGCCAGTGTCTCTGGGGGCTCTGTCCAGGGGGTTCCTGAGCCCTGCTAGGGTCCCAGACCTGCCAGGGCAGCCAGAGGGAAGCCCTGGATTCCGACAGGAGCCTTTGGAAGGCTTAGGCTGAATAAATGGCTCCTTTTAAAGGAGTAACAATGTCAAGGGCTGGACTGGCAGGCTGGGGCCCTTTTCCAAGATGCAGATGAGGAGGTGCTGCCCACAGCTTAGTCCTTGATCAGTGCCCTGAAAGCTTCTCTGGTGGGTGCCCATCTGTGGGTGTTTGCCTGAATATTTTTCAAGGCTGGCTGGATAGGAGGAACATTTTCCATTGGGTTTTTTTAGTGATGAAGGTCCCAGGGCTGGGTCCCATCAGAAGTCCCTTGGTGTGGTTCATGGAGATGTGTAGCTCCTTCTCTGGCGATATATGTTCCCTGTGAGACACCACAAAATCCCAAAAGAGATGGACCCCAAAACCCAAGCCTCATCTGCTGTACCCTCCCTGTGTTTGCTCTGGGCATCCCAAGCACTCAGGGAACAGTGTTGGTTCCTTCCCTGGAGGCAGAATGGAAGCATCACCTCTTTCTGGAGGATGCAGAGCTCAGCCCAGCCATCCCTTGGGTTCCTGTCCTCACCCACCCCACCCCAGCCAGCCACATCTCCAGAGCTGGAGGAAAACTCTTTCAAGACCAGCCCATCTACTGCACCTGCAGAAGGCCCTGGAGACTTCCTAGCCAGACAGTCATGCCTCTGTTAATGGATGCTGATGAGCAGGAGTGAAGAAACGGAAGTTATCCCAATCATTTCATAAATTATTTCAGCCAGAGATGATCACATTCAGCCCTGCCAAGGACTCTCCCTCTTTGGTCTTGTGCCCAGGCCCAGCCTTGCCCTCAGCTCTGTACAAAGTCTGAGCCAGCAGCTCCTGCATGGGAGTGGAAGAGACAATCTGAACCTCTTCAGAGTCAATAATTGACACCAGGGATGTTTTCGTAAATTAATGAGTAGATCTTCTTGACTGTACTTCAAAGTTCTCACTTTATGAATATTTTATGGAATTCTCTACGCTGGGAGAAAAAAAAAAAAAAGAAAACAACAGACCCTTGTAGTACTGAAATTTTACCTTTGAAAATGATGCAATAATAAAAAAAAAATTACTTAAATCCCACCCTTTCACAATCAGTTGACTTGAGAAAAATCATCCAGTGGGTTGCTGTGTGCACACTGTGGGGCTGAATTTGCCCATGAAGGTGGGTACATCCAAACAGGCCTGTGTGCTGAAGGGTTAATAATGATCTGGGCACTCTGACCCGAAACTTAATGCTGCCAAAATTCCCCCCTTGCAGCTGAGTATGTCCCACCCCAGGATGTGCTGAGGTTGTCCAAGGAAACTTCTGGAGTTAAGAAATTTAATTTGCAATAAATCAACACTACAGTACAAGTAAATCTGCTTCAGTGGCTATAAAAATTAATTCTTTATCCTAAACATTATTATATAGCTTTCAAAATGAATTGACTGTGGTTGGTAGTCTAGTATGTGCCATTATTGGTAATTAGTGTAACAAAATAATGTTGCTGTAATATTTCCTGTCTACCCCTCCCCCAGTTGGGAGCTGTTTCGTATTAGAGAATCAGAATTGCAAATGCAAGGCTTGTGTGCAAGCTGCTGGCTTTGATTTTTTTTTTTCCTCCTTTTTTTAATAATAATTTTGTGTGTGTTGGAAGTCAATCTGTTCCTGTCTGGGGTTTTCTGGGAGGATTTCCTTCTGTAAAAGCTTTGGAATGTCACAGGGCACCATGAGGGGGGCTGGGTGCAGCCCAGTGCCCTTGGAGCCCCTTTTGAGCTTTTCCTTGGGTGCAGTTCCTGCTGAGATCTGAATCCCAGGATGGGTCAGGTTGGAAGAGAGCCCAGGTGGGATCATCTGGTCCCACCTCCCTGCTCAAGCAGGGTCATCCCAGGCACAGGATTGTGCCCAGATGGTTCTGGAATACTTCCAGTGGTCATTCCCATCTCCCAGGATGTGCCATGTCTCACCCATAACTTGTGTCTCAGTTCTTTCCAGTGATCCACCACATCCTTGTCTTTATCCAGAAGCTTGGCTCATCCTAGAACACCTGATGTTTTTCCTTTTTTTTTCTCCTCAATTTTCAGCTTGGAGTGTTGCCTTTTGAAAAAAAATCCTCAGCAGCCATGGTTAGAAATTTGATTCTCCATGGAATCAGAGAAAGGTTTGGGCTGGGAGGAACCTTGACGATCATTAATTCCAAATTTCTGCTATGGGCAGAACTAAACCAGGTTGCTCCAAGCCCTGCCCAGCCTGGCTTTAGGGAAGGAAAGTTCAAATTCTCCTGTCATTTTCTGGCTCTGGGATTTTTTTTTTTTTCCTATGAAATGGCCAAATGAAAACAGCTGTGTCATGAGAACCTGGGAGCAGAGAACCAGGGAGCTGTGGGGAGACTGGATTCTTTGTGCTGTCCCCAGCATGGAGTTATTTCTTGAGTTCTGATGACATGACAGCTTCAGAAGCCTGGAGATACGCCCAGTATTCAGCCACCCCATTTATCACAGAGCTGAAAAATGCAGAAACGAAGCAGTGAAACTGAGCAGGAGATGTATTTGCCATCCTGGAAAACATTCAAGATGTTGATACAGAAGTAATAAAAAAAAATTAAAACATTTTAAAAAATAAAAAATAAAAAAATTAATAAATAAAATAAAATAAAATAAAATAAATAACAATAATTGGCCCAGATGAGACTGGTAAATCATGATTCCTAATATCAGCAAGTTCCAGAGTGAACAGGCTGTGCCATTTGATTTGGTCCAGGCTGGGTTTGGGACTGAGTCTGGGGTTTGTGCTTTGGCTGCAGCTGGACAGATGCAGTCAGCTTCAGCTGCAGGATACAAATTCCCCCCAAGCTGAGGGGGGAAAATAAATTGCATGTTGGAAGTGATATAAACATGATTTCAGGACTTTCTCCAGCTTTTTTTTTTTCCCCCAGGGGCAAAGGATATTGAAATGATTCAAACCAGGACTTTGCTGGGAATTAACTGAAGGATTTTTTTCAGTAGAAAGAACGAGATTTTCAGTTGCAGGATGAGGGTGATGATTTGGGTGGTGTTGGGACTGGCCAGGAAAATCAGGATATTTTCTTCTAATTTCCTTATTGAAAGGTCTATATCTCTGGAATTTAATATTTTTAATCCCTTAGACCAGTTCCTCCCATTCTCTTGCTTCTTAACTTAAAGGTAACTTTAAAAGTTACTTTTCTGGGCTGCCAAACAGTTCTTCCTACCTGGGAGTTTGGTGGGGTTTTATCAAAAATCAAATTTATTCCATCAAATTTATTCCAGCTTCATCCTTGGTGTGGGACCAATATTTCTGTATTTTTTTAATGAACCATGTAACTGTGGTGGAGAGAAATTAAATGAATGAGTCCTTACTGGAGATAACAGAAAGCAGAACTCCTGTTTGCATGAAAACCTCTGCAAGTCTGATTTTTCAAGTGAAACCACTCTCAAAGGTTAAAAAAAATATCTGAGACAATATTTTGAGTCAAATTAAATATTTAATTTCAATAAAATCAAAGTATTTCAAACAGATTTCTTTGTCCAGTTAATATTTTATGAGAGAAGCCTAAAATTAAACACAGAGTTGTTTCTCTGGGGAAAAAACAGAAGTTGTTTTTGTATGCTTTAAAGAAAAAAATATATCCATCTAGTAAAAGTACTTTTTTTTTTTTTTCCCAGAATAGTTTTATTTTTTTTTTAAACAATGTGAGGATTTCAATGTGAGGTTGTCACTGCATCCTTTGCAGAAAGTTGGTGACTCTGTAGCTGACAGAGCTCCTGGTGCTCCAGGCACAGAGATGAGATTTGCTGCTGCAGTGGAGTTTGGAGAAATAGATTATTAATTTATGATTTTTTTTCTTAAATTTTGAGATTTTTTAAATCAATGTGTTGATGAGTGTGGTGGGTTTTAGTGTTATTTAATTATTTATGTATTTATTTCTTTGTTGTGAGGTAGGAAGATAGGATTAGGAGCAAGGTAAAGTAGGTTTAGAATTTTACATGGGTATAAAGACTTTTATTATTATTTTATTAATAGTAATTAAAAGAAAAAAGTAGTAAGAATTAAAATATTTTTTTAGGTTTTTTTTAATTGCGAATCCCCTGGGTCCAGGTGTCCCAGGCTCAGCAAGGATGGGAGCTCATGGAACTCTTCTCGTTGCTAAGCTGAGCTTCATGTCAACAGGCACAAGGGAATGGGGGTGAAATTAAAGTTATTGCAGCCCCCTGGCTTGGGAGGGCTCCGGCATCAGCACTGGAAAATTCAGATTTGGGGGGGAACAATTCAGATTTGGGGGGAAAAAATAAGAATTGGGGGGAAAAATCAATTTGGGGGGAAAATTCGGATTTGGGGGGAAATTCGGATTTGGGGGGAAATTCGGATTTGGGGGGAAATTCGGATTTGGGGGGAAAATTCAGATTGGGGGGAAAATTCAGATTGGGGGAAAAAATCAGATTTGGGGGGAAAATTTAGATTTGGGGGGAAAATCAGATTTGGGAGGGAAAAGGGAGGCTCGGCTCCTCTGTAGCTTCATTCAGGACACTTAGTGTGACGCTGCCTCTGCTCCCCAGGTGCCAGGGAGCCAGATCTGCCATGTGCTTCCAAAGGGAAGCGATTTCCCAGGAATTTCTGCTGCCATGGAGCCACCCACTGTCACCTCGGGCAGAGCAGAGCGGAGCCCCACAAGCAATCCACACAATTTCCAGCCCTGCTGCAAGGATGCTGCCAGGAGACCCCGCAAATGGGCACATCAAGGGAATCCGGGTGGGAGCTGGGAGTGCCCTGACAAACACAATTCTCCCTTAATTTAATAGACCGGTCCATTCAGCAGAGAATATATTGTAAAGCACTCTCAGGTTGGATGGCCTCCTATTGTGTCTGGCCTTTGAAGTGCTGATTAGCTGGGCTGGGAACACGCTGATAAAAAGTTAATTTCTATTTGCTGTTGCTTTGTAATTGGATGAACACGAAAGCAATTAAATATTAAAACATACAAACAAATAACGAAGTCACTGTAATTAGCCAAAGTTTGATCACTGTCATATTTATTTAGGAGGAGATGATACGTCTCAGCAGGTGACATTTTAAATACCCTTGGCTGCTTTGGTGTTGTCTTCAGAGAATGCTGAATAATGTACGGAGGATTTAATTAAACCCCATTGTAAATCAGCTGTGATGACAGGGAAGTGACAGCCACATGTTGAAGAGAGAATTAGGCTGCAGCAAGAGAGATTAATTAAGTATTTTCCGCAGAGTTCAACCTAGGGGTTGTGCAGGGAGTTGGTCTGAGGAGGAGAACTTGGTTTTTAAGTTGTTCCACTTGAGGTTGGAGTTGGGTGTGGAGAAGGATTCTCTGTACCCAGAGACATCACAGGCCCTTAAAGGGGTGCCTGGGATCATTCCTGGGTCTGGAGTGGGAAACTGAGGCACACCCACAGGGCTGCAACTTGTGCCTCTCCCTTCCCTTTGGGACCATCCCTTAAGGCAGAAAATTCTTCTACCTCGGTGGTGAATCACGGAGATCCTGAAACACCCTGGGAAAGCTTCTTCCAGCTCTGAAGCAGGAGGGGAAGGGAGGCTGGGGGTGTCTGCTCAGGGTTGGCTGCACCAGAAAACCCCAAAGTTTCTCAGCCAGGGTCATCTGAGCTCTCTGATTTTGCAGGACGGGATTCCTGGAGCTCCATTTGGCACTTGTGAGTGTCAGTAACCAGAGATAAACCATGGTGGGACTCTGCTGGGTCCAGCCTGGTGAGTTTTGGGTGAAGAGTTCTTGCTGGCCCTTGCCTTTGGCCGCTCTTCCCTGCAGCTTGATGGATGTGCTGCTGCTGGGAAAAGCTTCCAGAGCCCAGGAAAGCTCGGGAGGAAGGTGTTGGTGTCTCTGGGAAAGGACAGGATGGGGAGAGGAGCTGTTCAGCTGGAAGGGAACATGAAAACCCTCAAAAACCTTCCACAATAGCTGGAGAAGAGTCAGGAAAATGGGGAAAGCAGTGTGAGATGGAAATGAGAGAGAGCAGGGAGGAGAGAATGAGAGGAACTAAAAAGTAAGGATGGGGGAGGGAAAGGGATGCTATGTGTGGTTAATCAGCACCATTTGTGTTTAGAGATTATCAAGGCTGTGATGTAATAACCTTAACTAATTTGGGCACTTCTAAAAGTGCTGCTGCCTTTGCATGGCCCGTGGGGCAAGGAGGTAGCTCAGCTTTCATGCCAGGCAAAACCTGGCCAAGCATTTTATCTCTGGCACCCCCAAGAAGCTTGTTGGGGTGCATAAAGTACTGGCTGCCATTTGCAAGAGGTATTAAACCACACCAGGCTGTTCTTCCTTTCTTCTCCTATCAAGGGACAATATTCCTACGGTGAGGTGAGAGAAAACCTTTCCCAGCTGCCAGCTCAGAGTGGGCTTCATCCATGTTTGTGCACTCAAAAAAAACCAAAACCAAACCAAAATAAAATTTTAAAAAACAACAACAACAACAAAAAGCCCCACAAAAAAAAAAATCCCCAAAAACAAACAAAAAAGCACCTAAATGTATTCATGCAGGAGGAAATTGAGCTGAAGAATCTTAAACTAGCAAATTGGGCTGAAAACCCCCAGACAGTCTCTGTGCCAGGTTTTCCTCCTGCTGTGCTTCATGCTGGGGATGTGGTTAAGAGCCCTGAGCTCGGAGGTGGAAGTTTCAAATAATAAATGACCTGGGCAGTGGAGCTGAGGGGGGTAAATTGGAGAGCCCTGCAAGGGCAGCATGAGCCATGGGTGTGTTTTTATGGGATGCTGCTGTGCTTTTGGAAGGCACAGGGGACTTTGCTCCCTTACTGAAGGATTTTATTTATCTCCTGTGGCAGAGCCATCGCTGATCCCCAGGGCAAGGCTGAGCCTGGATGGCTCCTGTGAGTTCCTTCCCTCCCAGGTAAGATGCTGCCTCACCTGGGATCACAGCACCAGGGGAAGCTTTTGCTGCTGGAGATGATGATTTTTGCACAGACCACTTTGCATTTCAAAGCCTCAGTCTCCCCTTCTCTTACCAATGAAAACAGGGAGTAATTGTACACGTTGCCAGGAAAAATCCATTTTATTCCCAGGGGTGTAAATTAATTGATTCAGCTCAGGAAAAGGACCTGGGCACTGTTACAACCAGATCCCCAAGGGCTTTCTCTTGGTCTGATCAAAAATGCAAATAAGATCTTAGGAGGGCTAAGTAAAGGATGAAAAGTAAAAAGAAAATATAATAGTAATGATGTGATTAGTTCTTTCATCCTTAAATACAATATAAAATATTGACTTCTGGTCCCCAAAATAGTCTTGTGATTCTTCTGGTTGAAATGAAATTAGTGACCAGGGGTTGGAAAACGCCCTGGCAGGACAGAGTGAAAGGCTGGTTCTGCCATGGTGAGATTCACCAGCCCTGCAGCAGGGGAGCTGAAGCTCTGCCTCTACCAGAAACGGGGGATGTGAAGCAGCTGGATCTGAGCTGCAAGGGTGTCAGAACTCAAAATGTCCCTCAGACATTTTTGGAGGTTCCAGGTCCAGGTCAGAAGCATTTGAGACCCTGGCAGGCAGCTGGAAACAGCTGTGATTTTGGGTTTGAGCATGGAATGAGTTACCAACCTTGCAGGAAGAACAAGAAGTCACAAAAGTTTAGATATTAGATTAGAAGTAGTCACAAAGTAGAGGGAAGAATTTTTGAGTGCTGTACAGGGGGGTTTTGGTTTTGTACATGGGGGTCAAAAGTTTTAAGATGGATTTGGGATTTGGACCTGCCCTGTCCTCCCTCTTTCTTCTTCCTTACCTCCATGTTCCTGGTGATGTTGGCACTCACAAATTGGTATAGAGTAGAAAATCACCATTTAATATAGGTAATAGGCATTGGGGAAAACTGTAACATGTAACATGTAATGTACCATATCAAAGATAGAAAAGCACCATTTAATATAGGTAACAGGCATTGGGAAAAACTGTAACCATGTAACACGTAATGTACCATATAAAAGAGAGCAGCAGCCCTGGCAGGGAGAGAAGAAGCAGTCGGGGTCAGAGAGGATGTCAGGGTGTGTGTGTGCCTCTGCCTGAGCTGTGAGCAAACCACAGCAGCCCAAGGAGAAAATCTTTGAGATAACTTGCAATAAACTGCCTTGAGACTGAACAACAGAGACTGCTGAGCCCTTCTTTAGAAGCTCGGGCTGGAGGAGGGAATTTTCCACCACACGGAGACACTCTGACCCAGGGTGAGCTCCGGTACAAGGGCAACCACAGCCTGAGCTCTTCCCCTCCTGGCTGGCTGTGGTGGCTGCAGCCTGACTGAAGTGTCAAAGAAGGGATTCATCCTTTCTGTGAGGAATTCAAAGCCACAAGGGTTTGAGTAGTGTGGCAGTTGAATTAACACAGGGTGGAAAAGTAGAATTTTAGGGTTTTAAAATAAGGGGTTCAAGGGGACAAGATGGAGGGATTTGGGCTTGTCCAGATCTTCTCCTCCTTCTTGCCCTCCATGTCTTGCTGTGATGGTGACACTTTTCTATTGGTTTAAGGTACAGACACACTGTCTAAGATAAATTATAGATATTGGCACGTTATTGTAAACATGGCACAGGTAGTTTTGAGTATAAAATGGTAACACCAGCCCAAGGGGGGTGGGAGTCTGTCACAGACTGACCTGCTAGACAGATCACAGCTCCTTGAGAAAGTATGTTCTAGATAAGAGAAAATAAACAACTTGAGAAGCCAACCCTGTGCATTCAGATTCTTTTGGCCATGCGTGCTGGGAGAAAAAGAGTTTTTACAATCTCGGGGTCATCTTGACCACCAGACCCCTGAGAGTTCTCCTAATCAACAGGAACTGTTATTTTTGGTGGCAGGACCCCAGTCTGTCCGTGCTGCTCCTTCCTTCTCCTCCTTTGGCCCATTTTTTGCTGAGATTTCTGGTCTTCTTACCCAAATTTTCAGCTTGCCAGAGGTGTGTGAGGGAATGCTTTGTGGTGGGCTGTGTTATGGGGAAGAGATGGTCTCTGGGAAGATCCACAGTGTAAATTTGGCTGCCCCAGGCTGAAGGGATTATTTAGGCTGTGGTCAGAGATGACGATCCCAGAGGGATGATGGAAAACCACTCTGCTCCACAGTAGGTTTAAGAAGAGCCAGGGTTATGCAGATTTTTTGTACATTAAAGTCAGCAGAAGGTTCTGGGTCTCTCTGGAGCTCATGGGGCAGCCTGGAGAACTGCAGCAGTGTAAAAATGTGGAGAAGCTTCATGTCAGATGAACCCCAGAGCTGCTGGGCTCCCCTGAGGTGCCAGATGGGCAAAGCTGGGGACTCACAGCCAGCGGTGGAGGTTTGCTGCAATGTATTTGCAAGGGTTAAGCCATAGTGTGCACCAGCCCAACCTGCTTCTAAATTGGTTAGCAAAGCCTCAGGAATTCATCAAGGCTATTAGAACATAAATTGTGCTAAATTAAGAAAGAAGAGGCTGAAAAACTGAATACCAAGACTGCAAGAACTAAATAAGAGGACTGTGAAATGCCTGGACTGTAACCAATCATGCACTCTGAGAAATGCAGGCAGAAAATGAGTGAAGAAGACAAAAGCACCAGTCCAGAAGTGTGTACTTAGTAGTTTGTAGAATTTATAAATATGTGTGTAATGTAAACAGTAAACAACTTCTGCTTGATCCTATTAGTTGTACAGGAATCCTGGATTTCCCACAACAGAGGTTGTGGATGTGGTGCCCTAAAAAGCTTTGACTTGTACAGCTCTGAAAAATGGGTCCTTTCTGCATCTCAGCTGGAGCACCCAAGCCCAGCGTGCCCTTCTGGTTTTAAACTGGCCGTGCCTGAGTTCTCCAGCTGCACAAGAATAATTCCACTCTCTTGCAGGGCTGCTCTCAGGCAAATTAATGTTTGCAAACCACTCGGATACCGCGATAATAAATGCTGTGAAAGCCCAGGAGAAAATTAATAGCTCATTATTTAGCCCAGGACTTCAATAGCATGCCATGCCCAGGACACAAGACTACATATTGAAGGATGAGGATAAAGAAAAATATTGAATAGCTGCTCATTAAGAGAGCACTATCCATCTGGTGTACGAAAGGGGCTTTTTCCTGCAGGATAAAAAGTACTCCATGATCTTATTATTCCACTGTGTGTTGTGATGCACCTGTACAAGGGGACTGGCCTGGGGTTATCTGGATTCTGGCATTTTTCAGGCACTTGACTGCAACCTGAGTGCTGTTCTAACACCGGGGTCGGCTTTAATTTATAGCAAAGAGATTAAAATGCCAGTAGATGGCACTCCAGAATATGGACCATCATTGCTGGCTCTGGGAGACCGATGAAATGTGGTGGTGTGTGCCACAAATGGCTTCCCTGCTCAGCTCTTCGCTTCTTCCACCTTCTTCTGGCTCGAGTTTGGGGCACAAAGCAAAGGAAGAACCAGTGGGAGAAGCAGCAGACGTTGTTTAGGTGGTCTCTGTGCTCTCCTTTGATCTCAGTTTTGTTTCTGCCTTTTGGGTTTAAATTACTTGTCTGGAAACCCTGGGCTCTGCTCTCCTCATCTGACCCTTTTTTTACTATTTGCTTACAGCTTGTCTGTAAAATGAGATGAGAACTTAATTTGAAAGCTGTAGTTAATTGACCTAAATAAGCTAAGAACCTTCTGTTAGCTTTAATGCACAAAAAAACCTGCATAACCCTGGCTCTCCTTAAAGCCACCGTGGAGCAGAGTGGTTTTCCTGGTGCATTTTCCAGCTGTGCTGTTTGCTAGCAGTGGTTTGTGGTGTGGAACTGTCTGCAGAGCCCTGGGGAAGCTGAGGTGCTCAGTGCTGATGTGCAGGGATGGAGAGGCAGCACCAGCCTGGAGCAGCTCCATTTGGGCAGGACAGATGAGGGCAAGGGGTCTAGATCAGGAAAGGGTCTGGCTACAGGCTGCTGGTGGAAAGCAAATCCTGGAGCTGCAGGAGGATCTCCTCACATCTGCTCCCGTACCTGACCTGGCCACAGAATATCCTGAGTTTGAAAGGTCCCTGTGAGGTTCAGAGTCCAACCCCTGACTCCAAACAGGGCAACCTTGAAGCTGAACCATGTGTCCAAGAGGGTTGTACAGGCTGTGCTCAAACTCTGGCAGGCTGGGGGCCATGCCAGCTCCCTGGGGATCAATTCCAGTGCTTGATCACCCTCTCAGTGAAAAGTTCTTTCATCACAGACAATATGACCTTCCTCTGAAGCAGCTTTGAGACAGATTTCCAGCCTCCATCCTACACATACAGCCAGGTTTGCACAGTCTCAGGTGCAGAATGTGGAAATTGTTAAATTTAATTCAATTCCTGCTTGCCCAGAGCTCTGCTGTATCAATATCCCTCCGTAAGGCCATAATGTCTCTCCTCTGATGGACCTTAGGAGCTCCATCACTGTTGGGAAATTTACTTGGTTTGTTTTCAGCTCCTCTGGTAACTGATAAAACACAAGAGCATGGGCTCCAAAATTGAGAACAGTCTTGATGGCCCCAGCCCCACTTTCTGGTGGAGCCTGAGCCTTCACCAGCTGTTTTGTACATGTCTAGCTGCCTGCTGGACACCTTGTCCCCAAGGTTACTGTGAGAGACAGCACCAGGAGCTTTGCTAAAATCCCCAAAGCCCACACCCACGGCCTCCCTCTGCCCGCTGGGAGGGTAATTTTGTAATAAAAGGATATTCAGGGAGTGTCAGGCCTGGCTGCCCCTTCATCAACCTTGGTTTTGTCCACTGACTGAATTGTCTCTCAAGTGTTTTTCAATAACTCCTGGAATAATCTTCTCCATAATTTCACCAGGCACTGATGTGAGACTGACAGGCCTGTAATTACCAGGGTTTTCCTTCTTGCCCTTTTTGAAAATTGGAACGACATTTGCCAGCTTCCAGTTGACTGGGACTGCTCTGGGTTCCCAGGATCATGGATGGATAACTGGGAGAAGGCTCACAACAACAGCAGCCAACTCCTTCTGTCCCTTGGGATGAATTTTATCAACCCCATTGTCTCCAATGCATTCAGTGGCAGCAGCAAATCCTGTACAATTTCAAAGCTAACAGCTGTCTTATCACTCCCTGAGTCAGGATCCTCCAGCCTGGGGCTCCAGGGAGGATAAAGAGAGAGGTGAAGGAGTTAAATGTCTCTGCTTTATCTTCATCCCTTTCTATGAGGTGCCCAAACACCAAAGGTTGGGGTTTGGAGGGAAAAGGATCACAGACCCCGGGCTGAGAGGGGTCCTGGGGGTGCCTTGAGCCAAACTGCTCAAGTGGGGTCACCTCAAACCTCCTATCTGCTGGGAAATGTGGCCAAGGATGGCCCCTTTTGGTGCAGGGAGACGTCCCTGCTGTGGTAATTGAAATAATGACAGCAGAGGGGAAATCGCTGGCCGGGGACGTCGCCTGAGCCAGCAGAAGGAAACAGATGTTCCCCACTACATTTGCTCTCTAAGTGGGAGCACAACAGATGCAAACCAGCATTAAAATGGTAGCAAGGTTGTAAATACAGCTTCTAATTACTGCACCAGGTAATGTCAGTCACAACAATCCAGATTTCTCCCAAGGATGCTCCGCGAGCAGGTGGGATGTATAAAGGCTTTAAAAAAAAAGGATTTGTTGGGTTTTTCCTCTCCCTTTAATGGCACAGAGTTAAACTTGCTCACTTAGGGCAGCAGAGTGGAGCGTCACAGCCTCTCTGCTTGGCGTATCTTTGGTACGTGGTGCTCAGAATAACCGAGGAGATGGGAACAGATCATCAAACACAGATTTGGGGACGGGGAGAGGTGGGTGGAGGAAGCTGCCTAGATTGGGAATAGTGAGAGCAGGAAGGGAAAGGAAGGAGCAGCAGTGAAAAGCTCTGAGAGACAGCATGAGTGACGGAGGCAGAAAATAGCTCTGAGCTGGGTGGCCCCAGCTGACTCCTCAGAAGTTACAGAGAGGAGCAATTTGGGATTCTCTGGGCTCTGGCAATGCCTGAGTCGCCTTGGTGGGGACGTAGTAAAAGGCAGTTGGTGGAAATATTCCCCCTGGTTCTCTGCTGTCCACTCTGCTCACCAAGTCTGGTCTGGGGTTTGTGACTGCTGAACGCAGACTCAGCATCTGTGACACCCTCACAGCACTGGAGATTCCCCTGCACATTCTGTGGTCCTCCCCTCCCCACTTTGGGACATGCAAGTCCAAAGGAGTTTGGTTTGTACTTCATTTTTCTTCTAAAACAGGAAACACTCTTGTTTCAGAAGTGTCTTGGTTTGGAGGGGTTGGTAGAGATCTCCTGTGTCACAACACTGTCATTTTTAAGGTGGAAAGGCCTTTCCAAAGTGGCTGTCACAGCTCTTTCTGAAGCTGGGAGGGTTGTGACTGCCCAGGTGAGCCTTGGGGTCACAGCTGTTGGGTGCTTTGCAGCTCCAGGTTGGGATTTCCTGGGGCTGGGTGTTGCCTGCTGGATATTCACCATTAGCATCATCCTGCTGGGGCTTGGGGCTTGTGGAGCATCCAGCCTTGGAGTGGAATATCAGCAAAGCCATGGGATAGCCTGGAAAGGAGATGTGAATCAGCATGGACACACTTATGTCAGCTTCTAAAAGAGCTGGTTGGTGATTCCTGCATTGCTTTAACAAGCTGGGCAGGTTCCATAGAAAAATATGGATTATAGAAAGATATTTGGAGTCTGGATAGATCATGAAAGGAAGAGGCAAATACATTTCCTTCTCTTCCTTCCTGTAAATGCTTCTCTAGCTTTGTTACTCTCTCTCTGCTGTTGGTGGGAATAATGTGTGGGCACTGAGGTGAGAACCTTCAGGATAATCACATATTACAGGCAAGTGTGAAGGGCAGCGCCTGCCTGGAGTTTATTTTGGAGATTATCGTGTATTACAGATATTTCTGGAGCTGATGCTCAGCTTTCCTCTTGCTCCAGAGCTGCCTTGCCCACCCAGGTGCCCGCAGCCCTTGTGTGGAGATGGGGAGGCAGAAAGAAGAGGCTGAGCTTGAGGGGGATGTGGGGAATTTCTCTCGGGGTCCTAAGATCTGGGTGACCCCGAGAGATCATAAAGAGTCTTTGCTTCCCTAGCCCAATGAAGCCAAAGAAGGAGTCTGGAATGTGTCCAATTGCGTTTTCAAGGTTGTTTATTTTTTCTTATCTATAACATTCTTTCTCTGACCTGCCGAGCTCTGGCCAGCAAGGAAGCCATGGACGTTCTGCCCTCGAGTCTCAAGCATCTCCCACCTTATATACTCAAAACTACATGTAGTATGTTTGCAATTTCTTCACCAATTCCTGTTATGTATGTTAGACAGTGAATCTCTACCTTAAATAAATAGAAAAGTGTCACCATCACAGCAAGACATGGAGGACAAGAAGAAGGAGAAGATCAGGACACACCCAAATCCCTCAATCTTGTATCCCCTTGAACCCCATTCTAAAAACCCAAAATTCTACTTTTTCACCCTGTGTTAGTTCAAATATCACACTGCTCAAACCCTTGTGGCTTGTAATTCCTCACACAAAGTTGGCATTTTTTTCCATGGGCTAAAATTGAATCCGCAGGTGTTTGTGACTTTGTGCCAAGGTCTCTGAGTCCTCTGTCGGGGTCTGGAGCAGCCAGGGCAGCCAGAGGGATGTGCTGGACTCTGACAGGGAAGGATGGTCCTCCTGCCTGCCTGGAGAAGGCAGGGGACACCCAGCCTGTCCTGCCCTGGCTGGGACATGCCACAGCCCCACGGGAGCAGGGATGTGGCACCACATGCACAGACCAGCCCTGTTACAAACCAGGAAACAAAATCCACCCCCCCCTTCTCCTCCCAATCAAATTAAGAGCAGAGAGCAGCAGAAAGTGCATTAACTAATCAAACTGTGGTTTCAAATTGATTATTGCAAATTGCCAACCATAACAATCCTCCTAATGGCAGCGATTTAAAAATAAAAAATAATAAAAATAGAGCCTGCCTTAGGCACTGGGCTAACCCTGTCCTTGCTGGTGGGTGAGGGCTGGCTGTGCATCCTGACCCTTGTGCAGGGCTCACTCCCAGGCTCTGGAGACGTAGCTCAGCCCCTCATCTGGGCACTGTGGGAGCAGATGCTTGGATGGCTGCTGCTTCTGCTCCTTCCACCCTGGCCTGGCAGGGCTGCAGGCAGTGGGATCCTCGCTGGCAGCCGTGGTTTTGGTGCCCAGATGTGGGCAGCAGCCCTCTGCACTTTCCCAGTGGTTTCCCTGGCAACCAAGTCATCCTGCCAGCAGCCTGCAGTGCCAGGAAATAAAACAAGATGACACTACAGCACCTCAAAAAGAAGAAAAAAAATAAAAACAACAAGCCAGAAGAACACCAACAACCTGTGTCCTCTTTTCCACAGCCCATGCTTTGGCATCTCCTTCCTGGCTCCAACCTCTGTTGGTTTTTCCTTTGCCTGGGGAGGAGCAGAAAGCACTTTGAAGGATTTCAGTCTGCTCAGGAAGATGCTGGAGGGCTGAGAAATGGCCCCTGGGGTAAAGGCCCTGGTCAAATTTTGGATACGGTCCTCCATGCTTATTCCCTGGCCACCTGAATGGTTTGGCTGTGAGTGCTGGGAGCACCATGGGGAAAGGAGTCTGAAGGCACCTGAGCTGCCTCAGGTCCTGCTTTGGGCACAGCTGACAGCAGCTGCAAGCAGGGTGTGTCCATCACTTCCTGGGCTCCCCGCTCTCCTGTTGTCATGGCCAGCCTTGGGTGGCCTTTGTGCTGCCTCCAGTGATCTGAGGCCTGAAGGAAGGGCTCCTTTGGCCCCTGGTTCTGAACCAGATTTGGAGGCAAGATGTGTTCCATTTCCCATCTGTGTGGCAGTTGTCTTCTTTTAATTGAACAATTTTCCTTTTCCACGACCAATCCTCTCTCAGGGGAGACATCTGCTGATAATGGGCTACTGAATGTCACTGAGTGGCTGATAAAATTACAGCATCCCATTGTGAAAAGCTCTGCCCAGAGGGAGGAGCCAAGCATTCCTACCTGGATATAATCTGAGTTTTGAGGACATCAGAGGCAGCCTTCCCACAGGTTTACAAGAGGAATAGCTGGGTTTTCCCACTGGACCTTCAGAGAAGAGTACACCTTTCTGCAGGATCACTGCTCCCACAGAACCACATCTGCCACTCCAGGAGAACTGCAGCCACCCCAATTTGGACCAACACTGTGACCAACAGGGTGTCAGGTTGTATTCTGACTCTGTCCATGGTTTTTATTTTGAATTATTGCATGTATTTTGTTTCTTTTCCCTTTTCCTAATAAATTGCCTTTCTGGCTTGGAGTCTCCCACTGGTTTTGCTTTCAGACCAGAGCAGGTTCACTCAGCAGTGAGCTGGCTGTGTGCTCTGTGGGGTACGTGCTCTGTGTGGTGGTGGCACCATCAGGAGCACCCTGAGAAGGTGTGTGAGGTAGCTCCATGTGCTGGACACCCACCTGTGGTTATTTTGGGTTGAGCCCTGCTTGCTGCCCAGAACAGTAGGTGTCAGTTCCTTCTTTTGGATGAAGTGAGTTGATCTTGTTGGACAAATGGGATTATCCTCTCACTTTGCCTCTCTCCTCCTTTCCAGCTCTTGCCTCAGTGAAATGTTTTGCTCCAAGAGCATTGGTACAAAATCCAGAGCATGCATTTCTCACCCTGTGTTCCTTTCCAGCTTTGTGAGAGCTCTGCCAAAGACATGAGTTCCTCCTGAGGTCATGAAAAGTAGCTCTGAAGAATAAACGTGGCTGATAACAAAAAATTAAATAATTTAGACCTGTTTTCCAGTTATGAACAGTATTTAGGTAAGTCCTTGAGTAACATGCATGGCCTTCCTACTCTGAGCAATGCAGAGGTAAGGCAGGGGTATTTTTTAAATCCACTTCTGGATACAACTGAGTATGTAGGGATTGGAAATTTTAGAAAGTGGGACAGAGATCTCTGTAGTGGAATCTGTTGTTCCAAATAACACCTCCAGGGTTGAGTGTGTGTGGACACTTGCAGAGATGCTTTTTCAAGGTTAAAATAGTGTTGGGGATTGTTTTGTTTCTTAGGCCATGATGTCTTGGGGTTTTTTCCTCCTTTTTTCTTTTTTTTTTTTTTTTTTTTGTCTGTAAATACAAAACATCTGTTTGCAGGCCTGTTCGTCTGACTTTGCCCAGCCCAGTGTTCCTTTTCTGAACTGTTTGAACAATTCCTGCAGATTTTGCAGGACAGTCTGCAAAATCTGCAGGAATCTTCGTGTGTGTGCGCCTCATTTCCGGGTGAAGCAAGGCAAGACCTTCCTTACATTATAAACTGCAATTTTGTGTAATATAAAACTTCTAACCTCAATGAGTGTCTCCTCCAAGACAGTTACACTTCCAAGAGTAAAACCTCAAAACTCCTCCTTTCTCTGGGAGACATGAGGTAAAACTGGAGAGCTCCTCAGTTGCACATGTTGGGTAAAGCATGTGCTCATCAAATTTGTTTATCTAAAGCAGTTTTTATTGGATTGATCAAAACACTCCACTGCCAGAGTTGTGTTTGGGAACAGAGGTCCTACTTTCATCTGCTGCTGATGCCTCTGTTTATATCTAATTGCCTTTATTAGTCCAGGAGCTCATAATCATGAGTACTTGTGCCCAGGTTGCCTAATACTTGTGCTCACCCACTGGGGTCAAATGTAATCACCATCTCCTTTTGATTACCATAAACATTTGATAACCTGGCAGTTGGAGAGGTTTTATCACTGTTCTCCAGGGAGTTTGTTCCTGTGGCTTGGGAGCACCCAGCTAATGTCAAGGAGATAATTTCTATGGAGAAGCTTATCCTGTTTGTGCAGGACAAGTCTTGGGGCTGTAGAGTTTGCAGGTAGGTTCTGTTTGTCTCTGGGTGAGCAAAATGTTCCTGAGGTGGGCAAACCATTGTCTGATTGTGTCAAGGGGCACTTGGAGGGTCCCATCCTCTTTTTCCTTTCTCTTTCCTACACAGAGGCCTGGAAATTCCCCCTGGCATGTTTCCAGGGAAGGCAAATGAGCAGGTTTGGTGATCCTCTTCCAGTACACGTCCAGCTTTGGAAAGAATAGATGATTGTCCCAATCATGTCCCATTAAAAGTTGTCACTTCCTTGTCACACAGCTCACGAGCTGCATCCTGCTCCCTGCCCAGGCCTGGTGCATGCTGCCTCCTCCAGCTCCTTGCCCCTGGGATAGAGCAAAAGTTCTGATTTGTGAGGAGCAGCTGCTCCTGGAAGAATGGCAATGGGGCCATCACTGCTTTTTCCTCTTTATTCTTTTCTTTTCCTTCTGTGGCTGTAGAAAGAAGGGGGGGAAAGTGAAGGGAAAAAAGAAAAGATGAGGTGAAAAATATATGAAATAATAAATACAAATTTCTCTGAGGGGAATATAGAAAATATAATTAAAAAAAAAAAAAAGTAGTGGTTTGTTCAGAATACAGACAACAAAACCAGCATCTTCATATAGTCTGTGGTATTTTTTTCTGGTTTCCTCCTAGATCCATTAAAACCCCAACAATATACAGGAGTCTTTTAAAGATTTCCAAGATGAAACCAAGTTTGGTCATTATCACAAATGGCTCTTTGGTGGGCTGTATGGGAGGAGTGAATGGTCTCGCTGTGGTTCTTAGTGGAAACATGCCTGAACTGCAAACCTGGGATCTCTGCTGGACTAAAGATGCTGCAGGGAGCCAGGGGTGAGCCTGACTCTCCTGCTGGCCTGAGCTAAACCCCTGCCCCAGGTCCTGAGAAAGCAGAACCACTGGAGTTCTTCTCTGGGGTCAATTCTTTCAGTTTTTTTCTGTGAATCCCCGGGGAAGTCTGAACCGTGGCCACTCCTGCTGCTGCCACAGAGCTCTCCTGGGAGCTGGGGCCCAGCAGCTTTCATCTGCACTTAAATCAGACCATTACCATGTGTTGTTTAAGCCTGCACATCCCTTCCCCACACAGAGAAGGGCTGATGAGTGCATGATGAGTGCAGCATTTCTGGCAGCCTTTGCTCCCTTGTGCCTGGCTTAGGATTCTCACCTGTGGAGTGCAAACCTTCCCTTGGAGCTGGGTGCAGCCCACGGGGTGGTGATGGAACCTCCCACCAAAACCTCAGCAGTCCTTAACCGTGCTCCCCACGGCCAGGATTCAAAGCCCACTTGTCTTCCTACTGGTTGAAGAGACCCCAAATGCATCTCTGGGATTGACTGATTCTTAGAGAGAGTCTTTTTAATCTATGAAGCCAATCCCTCTGTCACTTTGCCTCCTGAGAAGATGGGAGAGCCAAATTTAGACCTGAGAATGAGGCATCTCTATGGGATAGCAACAAAACCAACTCTGCTTCTTGGAAGTGAAAAAGAGAGGCAGCAAAAGAAGAGATTTGCTGGGATCTGGCAGTTTATACTGTCATTTTATTTGGTCTATTGCCAAACAGCCACAGTCTGTGCTTGGGGAAAACACAGGGATGAGTCAGTTTTCTGCACTCAGGTTGTTACAGGCACTTCTTGCAGGCTCTAATTTCGACTCTGCTCAGTGGATTTCAGTGTTCAGTTCCACAATCTCCCACTGCCCGTGGGAGGACAGGTCTTTGGCCACAGGGTCTGGACACCTTCACACAGCCAAGGCTCATCAGAGAGGGGGAGTGAAAATCTCCTTTGGCTGATGTTGGGAAGAGCTGCCCATTGCTGAGTCAAAGTGATGCCTCTGGTTTTGGCTTTTATGTTTTTCAGATTCTGTGCTCCTTTAGTGTGTGGGTCTGGGTTTCACATGAGGGGATGGTGAGTTCTCTGCACAGAGCAGGAAGACAAAACAATTCCTGCTCTAGCTGGGCACCAAGGACAAATGATCCAAATCTCAGGCCCAAGACCATAAGCAACGTCTACTGAAGAGAGAAAAACAAGCAGGATGTGACTTGATGGGCTAAAGCTGGAATGGGACAATGAACTCCAATATGCAAATGGCGCAGAACTTATAAAAGTGAGAGACCCTGTGACTGTTCATCCATTTTGGGACCATTTTGGTTCATCTTGGGTGCAGCCCTGGCTGGGCTCTTGTGCTGCCCAAGGTGGATCCATGGAGGAGATCCTTTGAATAAATCCCTGCTTTATTCTTTAGCTCTGTCTAGTCCCTGCTCTAGGCCAGCCTCCACAGGGCATCAAAAGGAGCAGCCACATTCCCCTGCTAGGGGCTGTCCTCAGGAGGGATCGGGTCAGTGGCAGGGGTTTGCCATGCCCGTGTGGCTCTTGCCATGCCTGGTTCTGGGGCAAGGAGCAGGGCATGAGGATGCCCAGGGTCGGTGCTGCTGTGCCAGGGCTCGGCTGCCCAGCACCACTGACAGCTTTGGTTTGTGCCAGGTCCAAACCTCCCGATGGGGCAGCCAGCCCTGCCAGGGGCAAACCTGCTGCTGTCCCTCCCAGGAGCAAAGGCAAGAGGACTACAGTCCAGGAGGGATTTCTAAGGGCTTTTTGTGCGAGCCCCTAAGCCAGCAAGGCTGTCTAAGAGATGCAGCCTCACGGCTGAGTCACCCTGCTGCATTCAGGTCATGTTGGGCACAGCTGCTGCCCTTCTGAATTTCACCTCCATGGGCTCTGGAGGGGTCAGTGCCCACCCTTTTGTGTAGGGAGATGCTGTCCAGGCCTTGTTCTGACAGCTGCTATAGAATCTTTTGTGGTTTAGGTGATTGTTTTCTTGCTTAGAAGGAAGATTTTTTTTTTTTTTTTTTTTTACTACTGTCCCTTACATTTTAATGGCAACCAGCTGGTGGGAGGGATAATGTGGACCTGTTGGGATGCTGGTTGTTTGCACCATCTGAGCCCATCTAGAAATCCTTATGGGAAGCTCCCTGAGTAAATATCCTTGTAAATCTGGGGAGCACGAGTAGGTCTGTGTGCTCTGTGCCCCCACAAAGCCACAGCAATGGGCGTGCTTGGACTGCCGGGCTCTGCATGTCTGCAGCTGTGCTGCTCTGAACAAGGGAGCCAAACCTGAGCCTGTGTGGAAAATTTTCCAGACTTTTTCATCTATTACTCATAAAGTTTTGATGAAGAGATTGTGATCCAGAGAGCTGCTATTCTCTGCATCACACAGCAAGTCAATGGACAAGGACAAAGTTCCTGCCTGGCCAACCTGCTCAGAAAATGTACCTGGTTCCTTTTGTGCTTCCTCTGAGCTTTTCTTTTCTGTATGTACAATTGTAGCTGCTGTGGGTAGAAATAGGAAATTATCTCATACAGAGTATGATATAAAATAAAAATAAAAGGAAGGGAAAAAAAAAAAGTTTCATTTCAGTGTTCCCAGCAGAGAACTTCATCTGGCATATTTTACTGCAAATAGCAATTCCAGTGGACTTACAAAAAATAATTTTCTGAGCTTAGTTTCTGCTAAAAAGCAGGTCTGAATGCAAGCTGTTTTTTTAATTAACTAGGTGGTTTGTAATCAATTCTACCCTGCCAGAGACGAAAGTGGCTGATTCAATGTCATGATTGTGAAAATCCTAGCAGGAAAATGTCTCTATACCCAGACAAAAGAATTCTCCACAAACAAGCACTCATGTCCGAAGCTAATTTGAATGTTAAACACAAAAGATATTAAGAGGGTTTTTTTTTTGATGTTTTACTCTTATTTGGACACTTGTGCTGCTTAACTCTGCAGCTACCTGTTTGTTATTGGGCTGAATTAAGCCCTGCTGCATTCGTTAGCATATACAAGAGCTTAGTAATACAATCAGGCACTAATGCATTCATTTTCTACTTGACTGCTCATTCATTGAGATGTTAGTACATAGGAAGAATATGATCAGGGTGACTGTGGGATGAACTAATCAATTCATAATGAATAATCCAAAAATACAGATGTCCTCGGCACAGACTGAATTCAGCAGAGCTGGAGGAGAGCAGCTGGAGGAGACCCCAGCAAGGGAGGGATGTTCAGCCCTGAGCTTCCACAACTTCATCCCCCCCAAAAAAAAAAAAAAAACAAACTAAAAAAAGGGCAGAACTCACTGGGAACCAGTTCAAAAGCTGCAAACTGGAGGAGCCTTGGGCTGCACAGACCTGGTGACCTTCATTGGAGCTGCAGAGATCTTTATTTGCAGGGGCTGGCAGGGGACACCTGCCAGGATTTCCTCAATGACAACCACTCCTGCTTTCTGTTTGCCTCTCCTCATCCCAGCCCCTGCCAGGAATTTGTCATCTGTTGTTTTGTTGGTTTTTTTTTTCTGGTTCTTAGCTGCTTGCTCTTACTGTTTTCACTTTAACTTCTCTCTTGGGAGTTAATTATTACAGATAGTTCTGTGTAATCCTCCTGACTGCAAATAAGAAAGCTGAGCTGTGGCCAGAATCCATTTGAAGCTGGGGCAGCACAAACACTTGTATGGCAAACAGAGTGGGTGCAGGTCATTGTATCTGTGTGTCTCAAGTGACAGCAGAGCTTTGGAAAGCCACATTTTAAACTGCTTTGGCAACTCTCATCCAGCCAGCTGAAAATGCTGTTGTGACAGGACTGAGCAGTGCTCCTTCATCACCACTGCTCAGTAGAAGATGGGGAGAACAGAAAAAAGGGCTGGAGGATTTCCTGAAGCTGCCTGGATGTATGCCACAGCTGATCCAGGAACAAGGGGGATTTTCCCCTGCAGTCCCCCTGGATCCTGGCTGCCTCTCGTAGGAGTCTCCAGCTCTTGCAGGAGAGTTGAAGGCAACTATTACAGTAAGGCTGAATGAATTATTTGCCTGTTTGCAGATTTTCATCCCTCTGCTTTGCAAACCTTGGATTTCCACTCCACACTCAGCCCTCTCAGTACTGCTGGTGGCTGCTTCCCACCCTTGGACTAGAAAAATCTCCTTTTCATTTCAGCACCTCTGGTTCCTAGAGACAAGAAGGTGACCTGGGTTACTCTGACTGGAAAGTGGATGTGACTGGAAGCATTTCCCTTCTTGAGTCTTGGCGTGTTCAGGATTTCTTGGGAACAACCAAGATTAGGAGCTGTGCCTCACAGACATTCCTATTTCCTACCTGTTTGTGCAGGGCCATGGAAGGGATGTGGCAGCAACTGAACTGCCTTTGTTTCCAAACAAACCAAAAATCCCCTCTGGGAATGGGGCTTGTGATGGCCAGGAGCAGTTCAGGGGTGCTGGCGTGGAATGATTCCTGCAGGCAGGGATTGCTGTGGGTGGGGGTGAGGTGATTAATGTCCCTGTGAACAACCCCAAGTGATGTGCAGGGCTGCCCTCCCACCCTCCTGTGCCAGCACTGCTCTCCTGAGCTGCTTTCCCAGAGGGATGGGGCTGGAACCCTGGTCACTGAGAATTTCTGACTTTCTGTGCTGACAGATTCTGATCCCCAAGAGAACACTGCATTGACCTGAGGCCGTGGAGAAGGCTTCCAAAATTAAATGACAGAACTGGTATTATAGGTGTGCAGTTTGAACAGAAGTGTGTAATATTACATGGTGGAAAACTTAAGAGTTTAAGGGTTTAGAATATAGTAATATATATAAAGCAAGATGGAGGTTTTAGGTCAGAGCCTGGTCCTTCTTCACCTTCTTCTCCCTAAGTTTAAGTAGTATTGTGTAATTAGATTAAAAAGTCCACATTGAGGCTCACAGGTAGGTAGTTAGTAAGTTACAAATAAAAATAATTTAAGTGTAATTTAGAAATGATTGTGTGGATAAGATTATCCACTTGGGGAGTGAACCCACTCCTATGTGATGCTTCAATCACCTTAAACCAAAAGATTTGCAAGTAAATTACACGAAATGCAGGGGTGCATCTGTCCTGTAGGGTGGAGGCAGAAGGTCAGGGGGATTGTGGGCTCAAGGAGAGAGATTTTCAGTAAAAGCAGGGGAAGTTCAGCCAGAGCTGTGTGTGCATCTGAGCATTCCCCACGCCTGCACCGCTCCTTGTGTGGGATTTTTCCTTCCCCTTCTTTCACCGCCCAGTGTTCTTTATTGTCTCTTGCAGGTAGATCACTCATTGCCATAAATTTTCTTATCTCTAGTGCTTTTCCAATTATGGATAACAACAGGAAAGCAGTCATTGGTTTCTAAAAGGTCATCAAGATATAGGGCCCGATTGGGAAGGGGATGACTTATGGACTTGGCTTGTATAAATCTGGGGAAGTTTTATGCACAAGTCAGGCACGAAATGTAAGTGAGATTCATAAAAAACAGAGATTTACATTGGCTTCAGTTAGCAGGAATCAAAATGGTTATGAAAATTTGCCATTCTCTCTCTGCCTGTAAGCTTTAAATGTGTTCTTCAAGTGCCCGTGGTACTGGGGAAGGGCTGTCCTGCCCCTCTGGGTGATGGACCAGTGCCTGGCCAGAGCATGATCAGGGTGCAGAGAAGTGTCAATGGGAGCTTCTCCCACACCTTGCCTTGCCAATCATCCAGAGGTGACCTCCTCCATGCACAGGAGGGAATTTGGTCCCATCTGAGTGCTGGCAGCACCCAGTGACACTGAGAGCTGGGGCAGAGCCACTTCTCAGGTTGATGCCTCAGGTTTTGGCTTTTATATTTTTCAGATTCTCTGCTGCTTTAGTGTGTGGGTCTGGGTTTCGTATCAGGGGATGGTGAGCTCTCCAAGGACAAATGATCCAAATCTCAGCCCCAGGAGCACAAACAACGTGGAATGAAGAGAGAAAAACAAGCAGGATGGGACTGCCTGGGCTACAGCTGGAATTGGACAATGAACTCCAATGTGCAAATGGAGTAGAACTTATAAAAGTGAGAGATCCTGTGAGCGGTCATGCATTTTATGACCATTGTGGCTTCACCTGTAGTATAACCCTGGCTGGGATCTTGTGCTACCCAAAGGAAATCTATTAAAGCCTCCTAATAAATCCCTACTTTATTCTTTAACTCGTCTAGCCTCTGCTCTAGATCAGCCCTCACAGGGCATCAGATGGCATCAGGATTATCATCTGCTGCTGTCTCTCTTTGCACCCACAAAATCACTGCACATCTTGGCTTTTCTTCTGGTTTCAGGAGTTCAAAGGATGCCAAAGTGTGACTAATTTAATGAAGGATCTCCTGCAAGCAATGAGCTTCCAAGCTGTAAAATTAAGCAGTTTGTGCAAAATGCAATAAATAACAGGCAACAGTTAATGGGAGAAGGGGGAGGGCTGCTGAAAACTGGTCCATTTTAGGCTCTTAGCTGAAGTTGAGAAGTTGAGAAGTTGAGGCTCTTACTGAAGTTGAGAACCTCACCAGGTCAGCTCCTGGAGAGTGAGAGGGGAGAGAGGAAATTGCCCAAGAACAACTCATCCTGTCTGGAGTCCTAGATGTGTGTCTGGAGACCTAGATGTGTGTCTGGAGAAGGCTCTTGCTCTGTTTCTCATGGAGAGATCTGGGTCACAGTCACCTCAAGTCACCTCAAGGGAGGAACCTGGGCTGCAGGGGTGAGGTGAGGGGTGGAGGTACAGCCCTGCAGAGCTCAGCAGAGCAGCACATGGGTGCTCCCTGCCTTCCTGCAGGGCTTTGAGGGCTCTAAGACAGGCCAGGTCCAACCACAGCACGTGAGATAAAGACCAGGCAGAGATGCTGACTTGCAGGTGCCTTTTCCAGACATGTAGTTTTCCTCTTTTCAACAAAAATGCCATGTAGGCATGATTTCCAAAGCAGCTGGTGTGGCCAAGGGCTGGGAGCAAGGAGAGGAACCAGAGCTTTTGGCAGCTCTGACCACGTGCCTTCTCAGCACCCAAATATGATGTACCACACAGCAGATCTGTCTGCCCCCTAAAACTACTTCCAAGTCCCAAAAAGTGACTTGTAGTCAGTACAGGGGGGCTGGAAGCAAAAAAAAGTGTTGGGAGCTGCCATGAGCCACTTAACCTCCTGACTAATGCACGAAGTCGTTTCTGTCACAGCTGTCTGAACAATACATTTGCCAATTAAGTTAATTCAATCAAATCCCTTGTATCCAACAGAAAGGGCAGAGCAAATCCAGGTGAGGGAGAGAGAACAGAGCCAAAATTTCTCTCTGTGTCACACAAAAGCAGAACAAAGGGCATGTGTGTGTATAAATATTTATGAATAATTGCACTGTGTAACCAGAGGATAATTGACAACTGAGAGTTGGTTCCTGGGACGTGTTGTCCCAACCTGAGAAGTAATGGAGTGACCTGGGGCACCCTGCTGAGGGCATCACTCCCACCTCAGTGCTTCAAATCCAAAAAGGATGTGCAGAGCCCTGTGTTCAGGGATGTGATGCCACTCCCAGCTGAAGCAAATCCATGTGCAGATGCCAGTGTCCATCTCTGGTATCAGGCATATTGGGAAGTCTGAACCTCTCAAGCACCTCAGGCAATGGGGAAAGAGAAGGGAAATGTGGGAAATTATGATAAAAAAGAGGCTGTGTCCTCCAAATATTTGAGAGACCCCAGGGGAATGCCCCATGGCCTCTCCCTTTATTCAAATAAAGTA
Source organism: Lonchura striata (assembly GCF_050655825.1). NCBI lineage: Eukaryota > Metazoa > Chordata > Aves > Passeriformes > Estrildidae > Lonchura > Lonchura striata. The sequence continues at coordinate 13,983,865 of NC_140720.1, forward strand.
AAAGGACTCCTCTGTCTCCTTTTTGGACACAAACCTCTGATGTTTGTGGATTAATTTTCCTGACACGTTCAATCCTGCTGGGGTCTGCCTAAATGAGGATGTGATACCATCCCAAGGTGGGGAAGCTCAGCAATCCTACCTGCCTGTGGCTGTGCACTGATGATTAAACTGAGCTCTGCCAGGTTGGGCTGCAATTTGGGAACCTCGTGCAAATTATTCTCCTTGCCTCCCGGTCTCAGAAAAGTTTGTAGGAGTGGTGCTGGTTACAGCATCCCCCTCTGACCCCAGCGTTTCTGTAACATCCCGGCAGTGGATGAGAGAAAAATTGTCAGTCCGTCTCATTTTTTATTATTTTTCTCCTTTCTTCTCTGCTTTTAGGGCTTGTTGGCAGGACAAAGAATGGCAACTGAGCCGAGATGCCTGTCCCAGATTGACACCCGGTGAATACCAGCGCTGCAATCAGCCCAGGAGCATTTATCACCTCCTCAGACCTAATGTGGGGAGCAGGTGTCTGACCTGGACCACAAAAGCACCGAGTGGCAGCAGGAAGGGAGGAAATAGATAAGATGTCATTTTTTTTTCAGCACGATTTTTCTCTCTTTAATGTTCCCCTAGATTATGGGAAACAATCATGGGATGGGGGACGCCGGTGTTTTATGGTGTCAGAAGGGTTTAAGGTTTTAGGTGTGAAAAAAAAGTGATGTTTATAGGACACACTAAGGTTTTTTTTCAATTTATTTACTTTAGTCAGGAAAGATAAATGGGTGTGTGGATCCGAGTACTTGTATCCAAAGGAAATTAAAAGAAACACAGTTCTCTTGAACTTGGCCTCCACTTAGGGCAGAGAAATGACACAGAAATGACCCTTCTTAGATTAAAGGACTGCTCACGCCTCAAAGGAGGTGGTAGAAATTTGTCTGTAAAAATCTTCCCTTCCCATATTACACATTTTCTGCTTTCCTTCATCTCTGCTTTAAGAGACAGAAAAATCCACCAACTTTGCTGGGCTCTCCTCCAGTGCCATTTCTGGGCACTGCTCTGTGTGACCCACGAGTGCTGCTTTGGTGCTGACTTCACTCTTCCATCGAGGACCGTATGTCAAGATGGAAAACGGTTTTAACTTTCCTGATCTGCAGTTTTGGGTTTAAAATCTCATCTCTCATTTTAATAATAGTAATAATCCTGTCCTGAGCTGCTTTCATGTTTTCCATCTGAAGAGCTGGCAAATGTCCTACTCATTTAAGCATCACAACATCCTTAGGGCCAGTGAGTGCAAGCTGCCAGGATTCAGATCCAGTTCACTGCACAAATCAGAGCTGTTTGTGTTTGAAACCTTGTTCTAGACTCATTATTGCCATGTCCTGATGGGAGTGGGGAACTGAGAGGCAATGGGATCCTGCACTGGATACGGGCAGAGAGTCAGAGAATCATTAAAGCTGGACATTTAATTCAATGAATTAAAATCATCAAGTCCAGCTGCCAGCCCTGTACCACGTTCACCACTAAGCCATGGCCTCAAGTCCCACATCCATGTGGGTTTTGAGCACTTCCAAGGAAGGTGACTCCACTGCTTCCCTGCACAGCTCATTCAAATATGTTACCACCCTTTCTGTGGAAAAAGAAAAAATAAAAATCCATGAAAAGATGAAGGAGAATCTCCATATCTCTGTGCTCAGGGCAGGGCGAGCTGTTTGCAGGTCAGCCTGGCTGTGGGAAATGCTCCCTTCAGCCCTTGTGCTGTCCCCACATGCACGTGAGTTACTCCAGGGCTCTCTGGGAGGATTTGGGAGCAGTTGGTGCTGCTGTTGAGCACGAAAATGGCTTCAGCACGGAGCAATTCCCTCCTCTGTGGTTTATTTGATTGATGGAGATTGATTAGCGTTAACTAATCCTAGAGATAATTTGGAGCCAGAGGCTGCACAGCACATATGATGTTCTTTCTTCTCTTTGCTAGGTGGGAAGAAACCAGATTTTCTTTTGGGAAGGAAGGAAGGAAGGAAGGAAGGAAGGAAGGAAGGAAGGAAGGAAGGAAGGAAAGAAGGAAAGAAGGAAAGAAGGAAAGAAGGAAAGAAGGAAAGAAGGAAAGAAGGAAAGAAGGAAAGAAAGGAGGAAAGGAGGAAAGGAGGAAAGGAAGAAAGAAGGAAAGAAGGAAAGAAGGAAAGAAGGATAGAAGGAAAGAAATGCTCACACACAGGCACCACAATCTTCACACTCAGAGATGAAGAAGAATTCCATAAAATGCTGTTAGTAAAGAAGAGGGGAGGCAGGGGACAGAAAGGAGAGGTGAATGTGAGAGACAAACTCTGCATGGGGAGTTGTCTGCACCAGAGATGTTCTCTCTGCTGGGAGCAGCAGCACCAGGTCCATCAGCACTGTGCCACAGCAGATCACAAAGTGCTCCCTGCACATCCACATCAGCCTCCAAAGCAGATCTCCACAGCCTTGAAAGTGGAACCCATCAGAACCGACAGCAATGAGGAAGATTTTACAAGCCCACTTCTTTTTGTCCTTGCTGGGGGTGCTCTTTGATGGGATTGCTGTGGGACAGAGGGTTTTCCTCTTGTGCTACCAAAACTAAATAAAAACAAGGACAAAATTTTGGAGATGATGGTAACGAAATTAAGGGAGCTGCTTGTTTCTATCAGTAACAACCTTCTGGCTCGTAATCTAAACAGAAATAATAATTTGAAAGGGAAGATAATTGAATTAAATAGGCAACCAAACTGGAGGAATGAGACTTTTGATGAAGAAGGGCAGCTGGGGGAAAAGTAGAGGAGGTGGCAGGGAAAAGAAGCACATCTCTTTAAATTGTCAATCTCTCAGGGCAAGGTTGCTGCAGACATAATGAGTGTCCTAGTGAATTATCTCCCACTTTTATTGTCTGTTGCTACCATGGAAAGATGGGGAGGTGGGGAAACTAACTTTTTTTTTTCCTTTTTTTTTTGAATTTGGACAGACTTAAAGAAGTGGCATCAAATTTGAAGGGCACCCAATCAATCTGTTGTCCTAGCTGCATGAAATTGTATTTCCTTGCCACTTCATATCTTATTTGCAGCAGCTGGGCTGTAAGTCATTGGTGATAACATTCTTTATTATGCAGCCGTGTTTATGAACTGTGCCTGGAAAGAGATGATAGAAATATGCAGCAATATGCAAAGGGGGGGATACAGGGGGGAGGGGGAATAAATGCTTGTTGCTAGGGCAACCATGGGGCTATTTTGGGCATCAAATTTTGCAGATGATGAAAAGCATTTTCATGTGATGGTTGGTCTCTCTGGGAAGAGAAGGGGAGAGAGGGCACACAATAAACGGGAAGATAATATTCAAGAAGGCAGTCATTTAATTTTTTTCATATATAAATACATCTATAGTTTCAGCTGCACTGAAAATGCATTAAAACCAAAGGAGTCGCTGCCTCTTAGTTAGGGGGAAGGAGAGAGGTTTTAAATAACTAAATAGGAGATGGAATGTTGGTGATTTGGGAGGTTTCCTACACCGCTTGGCACAGCCTAAATTCAGCTGGTGGTCTCAGGAAGCTCCTCATGAGCCAGGCTGGTGTCTGCAGCCACCCCTGCTTGCTCCTGGTCCCTCTGGACAAAGGCAGCCAAGATCTCCTTCCCCCAAAGCATTATCCATCTCTATCCCAATGGAAATGGAGCCAATTCATCCACAACCCTTCTGTCACAGGTTAAAAAGCACCAAATTTTCAAATATTGCTCTTGACTCTTGCGACTACCTAACAATACCCATACTTGATATCCATTGAAATGCTAAATTCATAAAAAATGGGAATTTATCTCAGGCAGTTGCCCTCAGTCAGAGATCTCCCATCTGGAGGATGTGAGCTGCTCCCACCAGCTGAGATGGGAAGGGCTGGATGTCCCCTCCGTGCAGCCAGGCTGTTGGAGAGGATCCTGGGGACTCTCAGGGTGAGGTTACAGAGGTGGGGACAGGGTCAAATCACCCTCATCTGCCCCATCTAGGACCAGGGCAGGTCCTTCTCTGCTGGTGGGAATGGAGAGGGTGGCCCCAGCCAAGGTTTTGCACCTTCACCTGTGGAGCTCTCGCAGCACTAAGAGGGCAGGAGAGCACAGTGAGGTGCTTGGGAATGCCATCAAATAATCGTGGGCAAACAAAAACTCTCCAGCAACATTTTTTAGTGTTAGAGAATTAAATCATTCATTTATTCTGGCCAGGACGTGCAACTGAAATAATTTTAACCACACATAGCCCAGGCTATGCAGAGAAAATAATTCCATCACTCCGGGTTCTTTACCAGATTTCCCAGACACTCATGCAGACAAAACCCAGAGAAATTCATTGGTTCAATATTCATTGGTCCCAAGTTGCACAATTTTTAGTACTTGGTTGCCTATTGGTTATTGATCCCTTCGCCTTGGATGCTAATTAGGTCCTGGTGCTTGGTTCTCTTATCGATCTTCCCCCAGACCAGGTGGCTCAGACCCACCAGGGGGATGCTGATGCTCCTTAGTGGTCGCTTTTGTCCTGTGTATCTTCTCTGCCACCCCCAGTCTGCAGATGTTAAACTCATCAGGACTCTTCCAGGGAACAGAATCTTTTGAAAAGAAACTTCCACTCCCTTCCCCCTGGGCGAAGGTGAACAAAACCCCTGACTAAAATTAGTTTAAAAAAAAAGAATAAAATTAGAAGTTGTATAATTTCCAACAGGAACAGTGGAGCGGGGTAAGAATTTGTCCTCATTTCTCAGCCTCTGACTTATCCAAGCATCAGGTTTTATGCTCTACACCATTTCTGTCGCAGCGCTGCTTTTCTTAATTTGATCTGAGTGGAATTGCTCCAAGCAAGAACAAGCTCATGAGTGTTGTTTGCAGCCCCTGGATGATGACTGGTGCTCGAGCCATTCTTAAAATCCTTGGGACTCCAAATATATTGGCACATAAAGCCGCTTAAAATGAACTGCGCATGTTTACAGCAAGAAATCTATTTCAAATGCAATATAATGTGACTCTCTTATTGCTCTAAAGTTGTGTTTTTAATTAAGTAGTTATCAGTGGCAGTGAGATTCTTCTTGAATAATTAAATCAAGGTAGTTTAGTGAGTAATTGTAAAGCGAATTGCTGAGACCATCAGGCTCCTGTTGAGACAGTCTGTTTTCTTTCGGAAAATTAATTCAAGTGACGCGTGTTGCTAAGAAAGTCGCAGCGCATTGTGCTGGGTAATGGGCATTTGTCTTGGAATGCTTTGTGTCTCTTTTTCATTCTGCCTTCCCAGCTTTCAGCTGTCTTCTCCAGAAACAAATGCTGATGACTTTCTGCCCTGCATCTCCTTTTCCCCTTAATCCGCCTCCCCGGCTAGTTCAGCAGAGAAGAACCAAAAGGGAGTGGGCGATAATTGAGTTTCTCAAGAATACACCCACAGAGCTGGTCTGAGCACTTCTGCTGCGAACGAAGCACGACTTTGTGGGTTCCAATTCTGAACTTTGGGCCCAGGGACAGCAGAGCCAGCCTCAGCTTTTACACTCCCAGCATCTGACTCAGAGTTTTTCAGAAATGGGGGGTTAAAGGCTCTTGAATTAAATTTGGAAGAGTTGAGGTGAGTCAGCGCTGCTGGAGGACTTGGAAAGAGAATTTGTTCATTGAAGCTTTGGCTCCTGTCCCGTTGTGAGAGATGTACTCACTTGCAAAGATTTAGAGAGGTTTATTAAACCTTATCAAAAACACAACAGAGGACTGAATAGAGAAAATAAACACAGCGCCGGCAGCAAAGGATTTTTCCCATCGTGTGCTCATCCACACAATGGAGGTTTCACCTTTTAACCCTTTGGCCCCTCCCAAAATTCTGTCCATCCTCCTTCTGTGTCCAGCGGTGATCAGTTCCTGACATCCTTTTCGGAGGTGTTGCCATAGTGACAAGCCAACCCTCCCAAATGTCCCAAACCCAGGCAGTCCCCTACAAGACACAGGGAGGTAAAACAGAACTATAAAACTTCTCTTAACATATATACATTGTACTTGCCTTTAAATGGTGATTGTCGACCATTTCATTAGTAATTTATCACACCGCGTTCATTGATGATGTGAAAAATGCGTATTTTATGATTGGCTTTTCGCAAATGTTACAATGAATGTTATATGCGTAATGTTATAAAGTTATGCTTAGGTAGTGTGTTAAATGTAGTTTTAGGTTACAACATAATGTTAAAATAGAGACTGTGTATGTGGGGGAAGTTTTTGTTTTTGGAATGAGATACTCGCTTTGAGGAACACCTATATCTTCCAAAGGAGAGGGATTTATGGTTTTTTATCAGAAGAAGCTAATTTCTTCAGGCCTTGCTTAGACTCGAAAACGCCAGGGGATTAAAGGAAACAGTTGACATACAACAGACAAAGTTTCTTGTTTTAAATAGAATGTATGCATAACCATGAAGGATGTATGAATATGCAACAAGCTATTGCTTTTAAGGTTATTCACAAGGGATGCTTTTCGTGACTTCGTGTCCGAGAGCATTTGGACATCCGTAATTCTTTGCTTTTTATTGTCTTGTAGTTGTCCTAACTCTAAACTTTATTACTCTAATTGTATTATTATTTTTATAACCATTTTATTATTATTAAAGTTTTAAAATTTTAAAAACCAAGTGACTGGCGTTTTTCACAATGAACATGTTGGTGTGCCCTTTGCACTGCTGGTGTCACCACGTGAGATTTAAGGTGTCTTGCAGTGATTCTCTCTCTGTTGGGAATGCAAACAGCTGGCAGGTATCTTCCATCATATTAAACTTTATTTGCCAGGAGATCAAGGGGAAAACCCCGGTGCAAACCCAACATGTACAGGTGCCTAGGGCAGGATGTCCAAACAGAGCCACAGTGAAGAAAACGCTGTAGAAACAATATTTTTGATGCATTTAAGAGTTGTTTTTTTTTTTTAAAACCTACCTCATGCTCTCTCAGCAGCTCCCCTTGCTCTGCCTGAGGAACACATCTAACAATAACAGCAGCATCACACAAGTTCTGAGGGAGCTTTGCTCACTCTGTAGCAGCTTGTTGATATTTTCCAAAGCAAAGCAAAGCAAAGAATTAAGTGAGGAGAGTCTGGCCAAAGTCCTGACTTATCCTCAGGCATGGGAAATCACACAACAATTTACCAGCTGGTGCTTTTTTAGGGTGTTTATCCTTATTCTTATTCTTATTCTTATTCTTATTCTTATTCTTATTCTTATTCTTATTCTTATTCTTATTCTTTACATAACTATTATTTCATTATAATAAAATAATAACTATCATTATTTTATTATTTTTACTATTATTTTATTATTATAATTTTTATTTTTAAATCTGGATTGTTCCCAGCTTTAAAATTATATTAAATAATAACTTTGTAAATAATAAATTTTAAATAATATTATTCGTAGATTTTATTTAATATTATTATTTTCAAGCTGGATTACTCCCAGCTTTTGCCCCACAGTGCTGCTGTAACTTCTAACACCAATCACCTATATTTTTACCCCATGTGTTCCTGCTACAATGCATTTTTCACCCTGTGACAGGCTCTTCATGCAGCTCTGGTTCAACATATGGAGATGGATACAGGTATGGTGGGCTGGTTTTTGCATCTGGGAAGGTGAATCTTCCCTGTTCTCCTGGGCTCACCCAAATCTCATTTGGTAACACACATTCCTGCTCCTTTTTTTTTTGAAGAGGGAGAAAAGAAACGGTGTTTTATGACATTCTGTGTGGTCTGTGGGTCCTGTCTGGAGTAGGACAAGTATTTAAAAACAAACACACCCCTCTTGCAAATATTTGTTTAAATGTTCTGGTTTTAATGTTTCTACTCCATGTGGGACGTGGAAAGACACATTTTAATCTAAACAGTGACAAAGGGGATGGCTTTACCATCTAACATCTCCAACATGACAACTTGAACTTTTCTTTTTCTTAAAGTAACCTTATTTTTAACAGAGGAGTGTAAATGGGAGTAAGAAAGAGAATGCATTTTCATGTGCCAGTTTCTGTCACCTCACTTCCAAATTTAGTTTGCTGCTTTAAATCAGTCCCTTTTCCCTAGCAGGCCCTTTACCTCTTCTGTCAAAGTTTGTCTCTACCCATGCATTTGTGTCTGACCAGCCTCCAATTAAAATAAACTGCACTCCCAAGGCATCTCAGAGTGTCATTTGGGGAGCTTTTAGGGGTTTTAAGGAGTTTTTATGTGTATATATGTATATGTTTGATGGATTTTCACAAATAAAATGCAGATGTATATTGTTTCAATATGTATTTTGTAGTAGCCTAAATGTCAATCCCCAGTCTGTCAGTTCTCCATCCCATTGCCACCCTGGACAGGAACAGTGTGGTTACCCCTCAGCAAATGCTGTTAATTGTTGGTACCAAAGCCCACAGGAGCCCGTGGAAGTTTGGATAAGAGATTTTGATTCGATGATAAATGAGGCAGAAAAATCAAACACGATATCTGAAGGCTGTCCCTAGGCAACAGCAGCACAGCCAGAGCATCTGGTGTTCCCTACAGCAACAAGATGGTTCAAAAGAAAATGCAGTGAATATCAGAAATCACTACTCAAATAAGGGGCAGCTCCAGGATTTTCGTTCAAAGACAAAACAGAACAAACAACAAAACACAAAAACACATTCTTGCCCCCACCATTCTTGCTGAGAGAATGTTTCCTTTGCTGCAGTGATCCTCCCTGCAGCGATCCTCCCTGCAGCCACCAAGTCTCCACTGGGCAGGTGGTTCTGCCTTCATGGTCCTTCTGTTGCAGGGCAGAAATGGGGTTAAAGGCTCTTGAGTGAAATTTGGAAGAGCTGAGGTGAGTCAGTGCTGCTGAAGGGCTGTTTTCCTAAAGGCCTTGGAAAGAGAATTTGTTCACTGAATCTTTGGCCCCTGTCCTGTGGGTGTCCAACGTGGTTTATTGGCGAGGGTACGAGTGGGGCGTGTCTTTTGCACATGCAGGTGCAGAGCTGGAGAAAGCAGAAAATTCAGAAAGCAGGAAAAAGTAGAGTAATAGCATCACATCTAAGAGAAGCTTTAGAAGGCTGATATTACTTTAAGTCACACCAGCATGAGGAAAAACCTCAATGCCCAGGGGTAAAATGGGAGGATGGCTGCTGTGGGAAGGAGGGGCGGGCATTTAAAGCAGGACACAGCCCTGCAGACCAAGCAAAGCCCAGCTTTGTACCCTCATGGATGCTCAAACCCAAAGGATATTGTGGTGTGTGCCTGATTTTACCCAAGCCTCAGCTGCACAGGGCTGGAAGGAGCCTCAAGCATTGCCAGAGCTCCCCTCCCTCCTCCAGTGATGGACCAGCTGTGCCTTTCCCTATAATTTCAGTTCCTAATGCCTTGTCCAGGTTCAAGGGGGCACAAACTTTTCCCTTTTCATTCTGAGCCTGAAACAATGGCTGAGCTCTCTGCCTCCCGTGGGGGTGAAGGAGGTAACCTCCCTCCTCATGGTCTCCTCATGAATAATTCCACCGCTCGCCCACTTGATATCAGGTTTCCCAAAATAACTGACACTCTTCACACTGAGAGCAAGCAATCCTGGAGAAAATAAAATACATTAAACAGCTACACTACCTTGAGAGAGCCCTGAGCGTGTCTGTGATTAAAAAAAAAATATATATATATAAATGCAGGAGAGGTTCTGTAGGAAATTTTGAGAGTTGATGGTGAAAATACCACATCCCTCCACGCTCCCATTTGCAGTGAATATCTGCCTTGGTTCCTTTTTTCGGGAGGATGTGACTGCATTCCGTGAATTCACATCTATGGAGCTGGATCCCTGGGAAGATGGGGAGGGCCAACATGGGTGATACTCACAGCACAGCTTGATTTGCCATCGGGATCCATCCCGCCTGCCTGAGCAGCCTTTCCCCTTCAGACAATTCAGAATTTCCTTTCCGAGTGTGAGTCCCCTCCTCAGATGTGCTGTACAATGTCTCTCCACTGGATACCCACCGAATGCCTAATTTTTAACCACTCTGTCTGTCAGATCCACAAAAGCTGTTAGTGGAGGTGTTTGCATAAAAGAGCTCCACTGTAGGTATCTGAGAGCAGCTGGCGATGCTCTAGACAGTCTCCAGCCGTGCTGAGCCAGGCAGGATGCTTTAGTCTCCCTGCCTTAATGGCTACGTGCAGTTCCTTAATGTGCCCTCCCCCTCAATTGCCTCCCAAATTAGCATGCAAAACGTGTCCAGCCTCGGAAAGAAAAGAAGTTTGGAACCTCCTGGATTCAGGCAAGATAGGTCGGGGTATTTTTGGAAATCGAATGGTATTTGTTATCATATCAATAATCGAATGTTATTTTTGTTATACTTCAGTTCTGACAGGGGATGGTCGGGCCTGGGCTCGGGCAGCACAGACCAGGGTGTGTGGGGAAAATGATGGTTTTCCTTGGATATTGGCACTGGGAGCCCAGCCTGGGCTGAGGCGATGCGTGTCCACGATGGTTTTATCTGTCTGAGCCCCATCAGGAGCCTTCAGGAGTGGTGTAACCCACTGGGCACTGCCCCACACTACCTGTCAGGCAAAATGGTGGAGAAAAGGAGAGTGCTTGGGGAAGCAGCTCAGTGATCGACTGAGCCATGGTTTTGGGCCAACAGCTGGACTTGAAGGTCTTAAAGGTCTTTTCCAACCAAGATGATTCTATTTTTCAGTTGGTTGCTGCAGCTGGATGCTGGGCAGTGGAGCTCAGAATTTTGGATTAACTCTTGGGGATGATAAAGTCAGTAGAGTTCAGTGCCCACAACCTGATAAAATCTTCCAGTTGCCTGCTGTGAGATGTGGGCTGTTGGGTGTGAATGAGAATCCCTGCAAGTCCTGAGCTCCTTCGTGACTTCATGTCCTTTAATCCTTCATGGATCAGAGCAGACCAAGGTACAAGAGCTTCCCAAGTTCCTTTGTGGGAGAGGCAGAGTCGGTGTTGCCCCAAGCCCTGTTCCACACCTTTGGTGGCCCTCAGTGTCGATTCTTTTGCTTCTTTTCAGCCCAGGTTGGGATTAAATGCACGAGATGGAATTTCTTGTTGGGACTCAGATGTTTATTAATTCTTATCTATGTCACAGTCTCACAAACCCTGAGTTCTACAGCACTTCACTCTAACAAACTAAAAATGGAGCCCCCTCCCTCTACAAGGCCTTTTAAAGCTAAACTGTCCAATTAACAAATGACACCTCAATTATTTTAGTTTTACCCCAATAACCAACCACCCATGCCCTGCAATGGGGACTTTTTTATCCAATTACACAAAACCACCCAAACCTATGGAGAAGAAGGTGAAGAGAAGGACCAACCTCTGCCCTAAAACCTCCATCTCACTTCATATACATTACTGTATTCTAAACCCTTAAAGTCTGAGTTTTCCACCCTGTGATATCACACACTTCTATTCAAACTCTACACTCACAATCCCAGTTCTATCATTCCATTTTGGAAGCTTCTCCATGGCCTCAGGTCAAATGCAGTGTTCTCTTGTGGGTCAGTTCTCAGGGTTTTTCTGTCAGCACAGAAAGCCTAAAATTCTCAGTAGCCAGGGTTCCAACACCCAACTCTGTGATTTGAAGCTCAGATAATTCTTTTCAGGGGCTGCGTAATTTCTCCATCAAACTTCTCTGTGGTTAAAGACCACGTATAAAATTGTAGCAGCACTTGTGGTGTTTGATGCTATGTTTCTTCTTCTCAATCCCTTTTTCTCCTGTCATTCACCTCTCCTGCCTTTCAGTGCTGTGCTTTTAAGTCTTAAATCAATCTAGCTTTAGGTTAAGGACAATCCATAAGGTGCAAGAGCAGAAATCACACAGGAGAGGCAGTTCTGGGCAGGAGATCCCCATCCTGCTGTTGACACCTTCCCCCGTGATCTGCCCTGGTCTCACTCCTTGCTCTGCTGTGCTCACCTGTGATGCTCACCAGTAACACACCAGCTTTGTGTTAAACACAGCTACAAAAATCTAAATGCTTGCAATCACAGGTGTGAAAAATGGTTCACTCTCCTGTAAAAATTTCCAAGTTTAATAAAGGACAATAGGAGACAATAGAGCAAAAATGTTAAGATCTTGGCACTCAGCTATTTTGGAAACAACCTTTATAGGCCATTTCTATTGCATCAGCCTGTTACATATTCATAAACAATAGAAATATAATAGTAAATATTTTTAAATATAAATATAATCATAAATAAAATAGTAAACTTTCCCCCAAACTAGTTTACATGTTCCAAGAAGTGTTTAGCATGGCTACTCCTCGGTTCCACCTTTTTAGAGCATGTGTATTCCTTGGCTGAGGTTTTAGTCCTTTTTTATCATCACCTTCAATTTTTGGCTGTCTTCAGAAGGTGGGTGCTGATGGTTGGCAGATCTGTAGCAGTGTCCTCATCCTGTGTTCATTGGGTGTTATCCCATCCAAGCAGCATTTTAACACCAGCACACCTATACCAGCTATTTCACTGATATATCTAAGCTTAATTAACGACAAAAACTATATCTTTATAACAAAGCTACTTCAACATCACACATGTAAAATCCATTTTAATATTTGTGAAAAGCCAGTATTATAAAATGTACCTATAGCACAGGTTTTAGAGGTGTAGGAGCAGGGCTGGTGGGGCAGGAGCTGAGTTTCCCTGGGACAGCATTCAGTCCACTGTGGGTTTTTTGCTCTGCTGGAAACCTCTGGCAGTACTGGAAACTTCCAGACGAGATGGGATAACGATGACAACAGTGGAAAAACGCTGAGGGAAATTTGCTTTAATGAGTGCAGCTACCCAGGGAAGCAGGTACTGCTTTGCTCCTGTGGCTGACTGAAGAACCACATAAGGAGCTGTTGGTGCTGGCGGGGCTCGGAGGCGCAAATAACTGATTCCAAAGTTGATATAATCAGAGAATAAAGGAAGATTGGGTGTTATAGGTTAAGCTGTTGTAAATTAAAGCAGCTCCGCTGAGCTCATTGCAGTTGTTCTGGGTTATTGCAAATGTAAGTGAGAGGAGTGTTGACTCTGTTTTTCCAGCAGTGATTGGTTGGAAAATGCCATTTTCTGGTATATGAGTAAAAGTGAGTGGGGCAAGTTGGTCTTCATAAAACAGAATATTTCCTGTTAGGGTCTTTCTCTGTGTTCTGTAAGCCAGACAGACCTGTTGTCCTCTTACAAGCTGCAAATTACACAGGCAAATGTAATTACCCATTCTCTTTGTTATTAGTGTGCAGTTGGAAGCTTCAAGCAATCGTCCCTTTCTTGGTATTTCAAAGCTTGCTCACAAGATGCATCCTTGATATTGAACACAATGAGATGTCCTTTTTTTTTTTTTAAATTCAATTAAACATTTGCCTACTGTGACTCTTTATTCACTGCAAATTGTCTCTGTAAATAATCTTCATCAAAAGTCAGAACCAATCCCCATTAGTTGTTTAGATTAATTAATGAGTCCCCCTGGAGCCACCCAAATGAATTCAATTTAAACGTCAACAACTTGGCTATGGAGTTTCCCAGGTTGGCATTAAGACAATATTAAACCTGCAATAAGTCACATTTAAAATGTTAATTCAAAGAAGCTCTCCATTTAGAGCATTTAATTAAATCCTTAAATAAACTGCATGGGCTCAATACCAGATGGTTCTGCATTTTCATTGCAGCAGAGAGCCTTGAAGTCATTGAGGAAAGTAATATTGGAGGCATGGTGAAGATAACCAGGATATATAGTGTAATAAAATCTAATCTTGTTTCCAGCAGGGAGATTCAGTGTATGTACACAACCTAGGCTAAAATTGTAAGTTAATTACATTAACCCCAGTGTACTCTGGTATCTGAGCAGCCAGAGATGAAATTAGTCTTTTTCCTATCATAAGATTCTTTTCAACTTCACTATATTAATTTTTAGCCAAATACTTACTCATAAGGAAAATTGAAGTTAATGTAACCAAAGACAAAGTAATGCAGTCTTAATATTCTGAAGGGATTATGGAGGGCCGTGAAAATACACTTTGCAAATGTCACTCACTTTGAATGGATTTGTGGTGGGAAGGTGGGGGAAAAAGAATTATGGCTGTGATCTGCACCATGCTGGGGTTTAATAAAAGTCATGATTTAAAAAATTTGGGCCTTGGGAAAAAAAAACCAAACAGAGGTAAAAAAAAAAAAAAAGAGGAAAAGAGATAAATACCTCTGTCCAAAGGCCCAAATTGCCAAGACATGGTGAGTGTCCCCCTCTGCCAGATGACAGATCCTTGATGTTGAAATTCTGGGAGGTAATTTGGGTTAGGACAAATATCTGTATGTTTGGGGATTTTTTGGTCATTGTTGCAAAGAATATCATCCATTTGCATGATAAAAGTTTCTGCAAACAAGTAAAGGCATTCCGTTTACCCTTGGCAGAAATCAAATTTATTTTGGCACCATAAAGTGGGGTTTTCTTTTTGCTTGCTTGTTTCTTTAAAAGTTGCTTTTCCTGTCAGTTTTTGGATGCCAGTGAGATGATGCCACTGGTTCAAAAGTTATCCTCCAGTTTTTCTTCTGCCTCCAAAAACCAGTGCCAGGTGCTCCTGGAACAGCTCAAGGAGCAGATCAGCCCTCTGGGTCTCAATTCCAGGGCTGAAAGCCACCAGGAGAAAATTCAGTGTATTCCCTCCCTGCCAGTTGTAAACCAGGGGTGTTATTAATACAGCTCAGCCAAGGGAATAACTTTTTCTCTTAATATTCAAGAAACTCTAATTCAAGTTCCAAAAAGATGGGTTTCCACCTGTTAGGTAATAAAGTGCATCAGGGAGGAGAAATTACTTTGCTGTCGTGGCAGATTTGCACTGTTTGGGCTTTGCTGGGGCACCAGTGGGAGCCCAGGGAGGGACCTGAGCCACGTCAGCAGCACAGATTTCCTGTGTGGTGGCACAAAAACCAGAGCTGGCCTGAGCCTGTCCCTGCTGGGGCTGAAAGGAGCCAGAAAGGTCCCTTCAAAACATTGGCACAGGGTGCCCAGAGGAGATGAAGATTCCTCATCTCCAGAAACATTCAAGGCCAGGTTGGACAGGGCTTTTGAGCAACATGGTCTAGTGGAAGGTGTCCCCTTCCCATGGCAGGGGTGGGACTGGAGGAGCTCTAAAGGTCCCTTCCAGCCCCCATTCTGTGGTTCTAACTCTCCATCCTGTCCCCAAGGTGCTGGGGTGACCTGTCCTCATACCCACATTTCTTTCCTGTTGTCACAGCTCTGGGTGACGCTGGTTGCGCCCAGGCTCTGCACGCCAGGATGTGGTCACCCTCCTCCAGAGAGCTGAGCTCTCTGTGCTGTGCCTGGGGGATGGAAACACCAAAGATTTGCTGCTTTGGTAATCCTGAAATGCCCCCAAAACTGAAAGGGTGGCTGCACCCCTCTGGTGCAGCTCCTCGTGGTCAGAGACGCTTCACTGATGGCTCTGAAATTACCCATGAAAAATTATTTGACATGCCTCAAAGGCAATAGGAAAACCCCAAATTTCCTCCTACATCCCTGCCTGTCTTCTCCTCCTCCCTTCCAAGGAAATGGAGCTATGTGGTGACCTGGAAACAGCCTGGGACAGTGGATGACCCAGTTTTGTGGCACTGCCTGCAGAGCCCCAGCCCTGGCAGCCTGCAGGGAGCTGCAGCCCTGCTGCTGAGTGGGGTCACACCCAGCTCCCCCTGGTATGGTCAGAGGGGACAGGGCTGCTTGGGGTGACCCATTTTTGAGTCTAAAATGTGCCAAATATCACTCTGGGCTCGTTTACCCACACGTGTAGGAGTGACAAGATGAATTGGTAAAACTTTCCATCTCTTCTTTGCTTAGAGAAGCCTCAACTGAAACACTCTGGAAATCCCCCAGACCTTGAGCGACACGAGAAGCCACTGCAGTTTAAACTGACAAGTTCAGAATCACTAAAATTGAAACTTTCTGGCTGCAGTGCTCTCCCCACTCAGTCCCTGTGCTGGGAATGAGGCCAGCAGCACGGAGCACAGAGCTTTCCTTGGAAGGGATCCCCTGGAGGATTAGCTTTCCTCTTGGTGTGTGTCATGGTGACTGGGAGATGCACTCCACCAGGGAATACATCAAAAAGCATTGGTGAATTTTACCTGTTTTCTTGCCTTCTCAGATAGTTTGGTTTGATTTTTATCTGAGGGTTACTTCTTGATCATGTGTGTCCTGGTTTCAACTGGGAAAAAGCTGATTTTCTTCCTAGCTGGTGCAGTGCTGTGTTTTGAATTTAGCATGAGAATAGTGTTGGTAACACACGGATGTTTTAGTTTAGCCCAGCTGTGCTTGCCCTAATTCAAGAACTTTCCAGTGTCCTGTGCTTTGCCAGTGAGGAGCTGCACAAAAAGCTGTGAGGAACACGGCCAGGACAACTGACCCAAACTGGCTCTGCCCAATTCCTCCCTGCCAGACCTGGCATTTTGAGCCCACTCTCCTCCAGGCCCCTGCCATGGGACACACGTGCCAAACGTGTGGCAGAGTGTCGTGCCAGCACCTTGGGAGAGGTCCTCTGGATGCCACTCATGGTGCTGGCTGGAGGTTTGAAGAGCTGGCAAGCTCTGCATTTCCTCACACCATTTTTAAGTGTCAAAGCTGCATAAAAACCCACCCAGCACTGCAGTCTGGATGGCACAACTCTAATTAATGAGCCATTGTGCATTTAGCAGTGACTTTTACAACCCTGCTTGACCCCTGTGCCTCCACGTGGAGCCACCTCGGGTTTTTGGGGCAGTTTTGGGAGTTTCATCCAGCTGGTATTTACCTGCAATTTCCTCTGTTTGACTCCAGCAATTACGTTTGTCCTTTCCTCTCAGCTTACCCTCCATTCTGCTGCTCCCCTTGCTCTATGAAGTGGTAGGATAGATTATATTTAAAGCTTCTTTTATTTCTCATGGGCTTGCTGGGCAAGGATTTATGAGTGTCTTAATTCCACAGCACTTGAGGCAGGGGAGTGCTTGCCTGTTTCTTGGTGGCCAAAATGACTTCTGGTTTTGGATGTGTTCCTAGTTTTTTCAGTTATTGGTCTTCAGGATTTTTTTTTTAATTAATCATGCAAAAGAAGCAATGTTGTGCGTACAAAACTACACCAAAATTACCAAATACAGAGGTGCCACAAGAATGAAGACCCCTGCAAAGTCACTCTGTCCTGTTCCCTCACATCCAAACAGCACTGAGGATAAAATACCAGTATAATTTCAGTTTTTAAGCATAGCTGTGGCTCTGTCAGCAAGATTTCTTTGGCCAAAGGGAAGGGACAGGCTGGCACAATAAATTCAGTCACCAAGTCACTTCTGCTGGCCACCCAGCCCACCAGGCACTGATTTCATGGGCGTTTCCAGGTTTTTCTCATGGTTTTCCTCACTTCTTAAATAAAACTCCCTGATGCTGGTGATTAAGAATTGCTGAGGGTGTGTAACAGCCATATATATTTTTTTCATGTTGGTGAGCATCAAAGCAATTTCAAATGAAGTTAAAGAGAGCAGATCTTGCCTGTTGAATCCTTGGCCACCCCATGGTGCCAGTGATGTTATTTGTGGGAGGGGTTTGGAAGTGTTTTGCTGGCTCAGTTCTTTCCTTGGAGAAGTCAATGGCAAACCTCTGCTTGTTCTCAGGGCTAACAATGATCTGCTGTTTGGTCCAGCTGAAAATCCCACCCCTCCTGGGTCAAATCAGGGTGTCTTGCTGCTGTGTCGTGGCTGTTGCCTAAACAAAACACTTCCTGAGCTATTGATACTAAATAATAATATTTCAGCAAAATAAAAAAATAAAATAATATTTTAGCAAAAGAAAACATAAAATAATATTTTAGCAAAGGCGTTTTTGCTGCTTTAAATTATTTTTTTCCCTACATCCCCACTGCACTCTTCTGAAATGAAGTAGCAGCAAAATGGCAGGGAGATGAATGTTCAGCTAATTTTCCCCCTGAGCAGTTCCTGGAGTGGTCACAAGGAGCAGTCCTGTTCACCTCATTCAAAGAGAGGTCCCACAGCTCGTGGAGGGAGCTCAGTGGGACGTCCAAAGGCAAATGGAAAAGTGGAGAGCATAATTCGTGCGGGGCTTGGGGGTGGCATTGACTCGCATTATATTCTGTGTGCTCAGCTCCAAATGAGATGTAAACCAAAGGTTCTCCTCACCTGTGGTCATTAAACGTCTTACGGCATTTTTCATAAGACCAGGGGATCTTGGTGAAATCCCAACTCGATTAATTATATCCTGCTTCCCTCAAGTTCTTCCTGCGGTTATGAGGAGATGCTGCATCTTTCCCTCCTTCCTGTGTTGTCAATTAGAGTGCAGGCTTGTTAGCTGATTTATTATCTGTTTCCTTTCTAAAGAGGCTCAGAGGTGGTTTTGTCAGGGCTGAATGGAGTACAGAGTAAATAGTTTGTATACTGCAGCACTGTGCTTAGGAAAGGCTTCGGGAGATCCGGGGATGAAAACGTCTCGTGTGCTGCTTTGCTTTATTTTTCCCCCTTAATGAGGGCAAGCACAGCAAACATATCAAAGGTATCAACCACCAAGCACTGAGTCCACCTGTGGCTGGAAAAAGCAGCCCAGGAACTCATCAAAAGCTTTGTCAGCTTTCTTTTTGTCCTCCTATGCTTGCATCCTCCCTCATCTGCGTGGTGGCAGGTAATGCCTGCCTCCCAGGGACAAATCTCAAGGGGTTCTGCCCAGCATGCTGGAAATGCTGAACAGGGCCTGCAGCAGCTACAAAGACCTTCTGTTGTAGCCTAAAGGTTCCTACGCAACAATTCTGGGGGTCTCCAGAAAGTTTAGCTGGCAGTTCTGTTGCACCTGTCCTGATCTTATGCTGCTTTGCTTTGTGGGCCAAAACAGAAGTGAGGTTTTAGCTTCTTGAAAGGGAGAAAACACCTCAGAGTGTGTGCTGGATGACCAAGAGATGCTGCTGACAAGGGTGGGAATAAGGCTGTTTGTGATGCTGAAATCAGAGTTCTGGGTTAGAGCCAAAGCTCTGTTCTCCTGGTGTTGTCTCTTGGCATTTACCTGTGGGGAGTCCTGGTGCCTTGGTTTGAACAGACAGGTGTCAGCTAAGGAAGGCAGGAGCCTCCCTTGAAATGGAAAATGTAAACCCCCTCCCTCTGAATTGTTATAATTTTGAAATTAAGGGGCTCTCAGGCAAAGATATGGGAGTAGGAATAACAGTTCTTTACTAGAAAAATTAAAAATATAAATGCAATAGTACAAAAAAGAAAACAAACCACTGCCAGAGTCAGAACATGCCCTGACCCCCTGTGTGTCAGGGAGGTGGCTCAGCCCCATCCCAGGGTGGCTCAGCCCTCCTGCAGTGCCAGCTGTGCTTCTGCTGGAGCAGGATCCTGCACAAGGGGGGAGTTTTCCTCTGGAGCTCCAGGGCTGGGGGAGATGGGCCTGGGCTCCTCTGGGAATGCAGGGGAAGGAAGCTGCTCCTCTGGGAATGCAGGGGGAGAAAGCTGCTCCTCTGGGAATGCAGGGGGAAGGAAGCTGCTCCCCTGGGAATGCAGGGGGAAGGAAGCTGCTCCTCTGGGAATGCAGGGGGAAGGAAGCTGCTCCTCTGGGAATGCAGGGGGCAAAGGCTGCTGTGCTGTTCCCAGGTCAGATTGGATCCAGGTAGGAATGCTTGGCTCCTCCCCTGGGCAGAGCATCTCCCCATGGATGATGGAATTTTCTCAGCCATGCAGGGACACTCAGTGGCCATGGACAGCAGAGATCTCCTGGAGGGAGGGTTGGGTGTGGGAGAGATAAAGCAAACTGCCCAGTGAACAGCAGAAAACTCTCTGACAGATGGAATAGCATGCACACATCTCGTACAACCCAGGACACCTGGCACAGCTCTGGGTGGGATTCCAGGCTGTGCCCTTTGCCCAACTCCTCCCAAAGTCTGGGACACAGCGATTTTGGGCAGCCTTAGGGGCTCAGGAGCTGCAGGGAGGATTTGGCAGGGCTGATCCACACTCAGGAGCCCTTGGGGTCCCGGTGCTGAGCTGCTCATCCAGGGGACCCTGGCAGAGGGAGGCTCTCCACACATTTGTGGCATGTCAAGCACAGCTCAGTTCTGGTAGCTTCTCCCACCTTTGACTAATTGCTGACCTGACATCTTTCTGATAGTGACCTTGTTTCAGCTAGTAATTCAAATATCTTTCAGTGTCAGAAATAATAAGTGCCACAGTGAGATGAACAAGCAGAGCTTAAGTTGAACACAGATTAATGGGGTTTTAATATTCCTAATTTAATCACTCCTTTCTGTCTGAATGTGTGCAACATGATGTAGCAGCTAATTATTTTTTTAACCATGATGAGGATCTTTCCTAATCATTTTTATATTTAACATGAATGAAGGGAGAGCAGTGATTAATGAGGGAATAAATCTTATGAAACAGAAGCAAGCACATGATCAGTTAAAAATACAGCTGTCTGATTATTTTTTTTCCCTTTTCCTGTACTGCAAATACTTAACCAGCTGCACCTTCTCAGCTCAATAGTGAGCTGTCTTCAGCCCTAAAGAAAGACCTGAAACTTTGCTTATCCCTCCAGTGCTTCTGTTGGCATCTCTCTGCGTGATCATCTTTGTGATGAATGCAGAATTATTTTTCTTTCAGAAAAAAAAAAAAAATTGCCCCACTAGATACATTAATGGTTGGATAGATGTCTTTTCAAATATTTGTTCCTGACAGGGTGTTTGGAATTGCAGATGAGAAGCAAACCAGCTCTCAGAATCTGTCTGTTGCTACTGTACGTTTCCATTGTGTGAGGCAGAGACAAAGCCAGGCAATTCAAAGCTTAAGTGGATGCTCTTGAGATCTTTTATTTCCCCCACTCTTCCCTTCTTTTTCCCACACTTGGCTGCATCTCTTCTGTCTGAATTCCACTTTCCCTTCCATCCCTTGATCCCCGTGTGCTGGTTTGAGGAGTCTGACTTCTCCCTGTCATTTCTCCCCCTCGAGTCCCTTCGTGCCCCCCCACTGATGTAGGGGTTTTGCTGGAGGGTGGCTCAGAGGTGAAGGCTGTGATTGTCAGAAGAGGTTTTCCCTCGCTGTTGGAGTGCACCTCGATGGTCAGTCCATGGCACAGTCTGCTCCAGGGCTGGACACCTTTTTAGGGGCAGGATCACTGGAATTGGGCACTGCAGCAGCTGTGCTGGAGCCCAGCCAGGCAGCGAGGGCTCAGCAAACTCAGCCTTGGGCTGAGGACCTGGGGTTTATCCATGGAAAGCTGCAGCTGCAAACCCAGCAGTGCCCTCTGTCCCCCGTGGCCATGGACAATCTGTGGCACAAGCCAGAAAAGATTGGAGGGTTTCGCTGGGATGGTTTGGTTTTGAAGGTGTGTTTTGGTTTTTTGGGTTTTGGGGGTTCTTTTGGTGCTGTTTGGGTGGGGAGACTCGGTGCACAGGCTCCATTCAGCCATGGGGATAATTCCCTGGGTTTCTCAGCAAGGTGGGGTCACTTTGGATGTGCCTCTTCTCGCCAGCTGACAAGCAGAATTTTAAAAACCAATCAAGATGAGCTGTGCCCAAGCAGGGCTGGCAGCTCCCCTCTAACCCTGGCGTCTTCTGCAGAGAGCAAAAATTATCTAATTGGCTAGAAAAGAAATATAGGCTTAACTGCAACTTCTGCTGCTTAACACCTTGTCATTCCTTCTTGTTGAGCAGAGAGCAAGCAAGCTCAGAGAATCAGCGTTTCAGACACCAGAGACACATACCACTGGCTTGATGGATGCTCGGGAATTTTGGGGATCCATGCAGTGCAGGGAGGGTTCCAGAGGGCTCTGGGCTAATGCAGTGCAGAGGGAGAGGAGAACATGAAGAAATAATAGCATGTTGGACCAGTTCCTAAAATTCGCTTGGTTTTTTTTTTTTTTCTTTTTCACTGGTGAGGCACTTAATTAAAATTTTGCTCTTGCAGATCAGATCTGGTTATTGCTGTGCAAATGTTACTCAGTCACAGGGAAAGCAGAGGGAAGATGGTTGTTTGCAGATCCCAGATCTGTAACGTGTGCTGGGAGCAGATGCTGCCTGGGGGGGATCCTGTGTATGTGCAGCCTGCAGAAAAGATCCATCCTCTTGTTGAGGGAAGAGACAGACTCAAATCAAGAGCAGAATCCTTTCTAAATAGTTTTTTTTCCCCCAAGATTTTTTTCATGAAGTTTCCTCCACCACTTTCTGTAGCACTGCAAATGATAGTGGCATAATTACATTTGTCTTCCAAACTGCCTTTCCTTGAGGGCAAGCTCCACTTTGGCCTTGATTCGATTGTGTACTTTTAATCTCAAAGAAAAGCTAATGCATAAGTATTCATTACACAATTGCATTTTTCTATGGTCAACATCCCCTCTTATAATTACAGGTTCCACTGAATGTCATTTCTTTTCTCTCTACTTCAGCTGCCTCACAGCACAGGCATCTCCTACTCCTGAAGCTTCCCTGCATTCATGTAATAAATAAATAATCACACCTTTTCTGCTGTCAAAGCTGAAAGCATGCACAGCTGTGAGCCACAAGATACACTGGGACTGCAAGGTACAACATTTCTTAATTAGACTGACCTGAGGTTGTTGGGTTTTTCTTTTTCTTTTTCTATTTTTTTTTTTTTCAAAGCAGCTTCATTAGCTCAGGAGCTTAATTGCAAATGACTAGACAAGCTCTGCTCGTGGTTATTGGGAAAGGTTAGAGTATTTCTCACTGGGGATTAGATCCTGGGAGATGTTTTGCAGCTTGATTTTGTGGGGAAGGTTTTAGGTGTGCTCAGAGCATCTTAGCACTAGGCTCAGAATTAGCAAAATAATTAGAAGTTCAAAGCAGACAGGGGGGCTGGGGCAAAGCCCAGCCAACCTTTTTGATCTTACAAGCCACATTGCAAAATCCACATGGAATTGGGAGAAACATGGAAAGTGAGCTCTGGAAGCAGAACTGGGAGCTGCCAGGTTTCCAGCCATTGTGTGGGATGGGGAGTGCAAAAAGCCAGGCTGGGCTGTGGGACCAGCTGCCAGAAAATTCCCAGCGACTGTCCTGAGCAGCTCCCTCCAGCAGTGGGGAGTTCATGGCCCCCCAGGCATCCTGCCAGCACAGCTCCACACCAAAGTGCTCCCTGCTGGAGGACATGGCTGAGGTAGCTGGTGGCCACAAGTCCTGGTGGCCTCTGTCACTTGGTCTGTGTCACAGACTTCATCTGCTGACAGCATCTCCAGAGAGAGATGGCTTTTCATTGGCATCACTAATGCAGGAATTTGGCAGCTTCTCTTCATTTTGGGGGTCTTCCTTGGCCTCGTGGAGGAGTCACCTTGCCACAGGACTCCTCAGGGAAAGGGGGGACTCGGGGCATCACTGGGAGAGGTTTCCTTGCTCCTACCTGGTGTAAAAGAGGTGAGGCAGTTCCCTGCCACGCAGGGGGTTCCTGGGGGTCAGAAAAAAATTGGAAAAGAGTTACTTTGTGCTGACTAGTGTCTCCTGTCCTTTTGTGCTCTGTACCTGGTGCTGATCCAGGTGTGCAGCCCCATCCCTGGAAGCATCCAAGGCTGGGTTGGACAGGGCTTGGAGCACCCTGGGAGAGTGGAAGGTGTCCCTGCCCATGTGGAAAGAATTATCTTTACAGCCCCTTCCCACCCACCCATTCCACGATTCCATGACATTGGAAGCATTCCAAAGACCTGTATCCAAGTGGATATGGGGATGGTTTTCCCTGCCACAGTTCAGTTGCATAAAGCAAGGTTTGGGATGTCTGCTGACCCTCACTGCCCCTTCCTATCCCCATCCTGCACTCAGTTTTGTGTGTGGAAGCAGGGCTGCTCTCTGTGCCTGGAGCAAGGAGGCAGCACTTGTGGTGGGAGGCTTTGGAAGCCAGCAGGTGTAAAAGTGTGCTGAGAAAGGTGCAGTGAAAGCAGCAAAAGCACCAAACACCCTGCCCTGCCCAGCCCTGTGCTGGCTGCCTGGGGACAGGAGGGGCAGTGGCCCTTCCACTGCTCCCTGTCCTCTGCAGAACCTCACAACCAGATCCCTGCTGGGATGGAGCACATGATGTTTATATTCTGGCAGTTGCAATGTCACCAAGCCCTTCATGACCCTCTGCAAAACTGAGCCCAAAAACGAAGGCAATTTTTAATCTCTGTCAGCCAGAGCGGTGCCTGTGCTATTTGTCTGAAGGCAAGAGGATCTGTGACCTTCTTTCTCCCCTCCTACAGTCTTTTGGCTCCCAGACTGTAAGAAGGCCCCAGTAATTCATGTCCTTTATTAGTCCATGCTGGGGAAAAGAGGGGTTTGAGTTGCCTGTGTGACACCTGAGTTCTGCTGCACAGCAAATATACCTGAGAGGCTTTGTCGTATATAACCCACTTGAAGCAAGAGCATTCAGGTAAGGAAATGAAGGGCTGCAGGGCTCAGCTGTGCAAGAGGAAAATAATTAGGGCATGTTTATCTCATGCTCAAGCCTGCAGAGGTGAAAAGCAAGGGATGGGAAGGCTGCTTCAGAGGGAGCTGGGAGTGGGGAGGGCAAGGCAGAAAGGACCTGACAAGGGAGTGAATTAAACTTCTCCAAAAGACTCGGATCATTGGCATAAATCCCCCTCCTTCCCTGTTTCTGCTCTAATGGAGGATGAGCTCTGCCTTGCTGGCTCTTCTTTTCAAGGTCTCAGAACCTGTTGTTTTCAAAAGGTTAAAGCCCTTGAGCTGCTGAGGGAAGGGAACACTCTTTAAAAGATGCCAGGTGAAGAACATCTAGATTTCATGGGGTTTCAGGTTTGCTAGTACAAAAGGGAAAAACAGATTCCAAATGTGAAATAAACCTTTGGTTCTTTTTCCCCTTCCTTTTTTTTTTTTTCTATATTTTTTAAACACAGCTGAGTTCTGACTCCAATGAGACTCCTGCCTCCCTCCCAGACATGAAGATCTGGATGGTTAAGATGAGGTAAAGCAGTTCCAGGGAGGCATGGCTTGTGCTGTTCCAGGTCAGGTGATGGACACTGCATCAGAGCAAAGGAGGGTGAGCAGTGGGACATGAACCAAAGGAGAGTGAGCAGTGGGACATGAACCAAAGGTGGGTGAGCAGTGGGACATGAACCAAAGCAGGGTGAGCAGTGGGACATGAACCAAAGGAGAGTGAGCAGTGGGACATGAACCAAAGGAGGGTGAGCAGTGGGATGTGGAACTCTGCCTCTTCCTTCCCCATGTCCCCTCCCCTCTGAGCAGAGAGGAGTGTGCAGTTTGCAGCTGCTCCTGCTCGGCTCAGGACACCTGGCACATCTTCCTCTTTGCTGTTTGCTCTCAAGCTGCCTCTTCTCTCTGGGCTTCAGACCTGGCTTTCATGATTTACACAGGCACAGATCAGAGCAAACACACAGCCCCTGCCAGTCTTGCAGCTCTGCTTCAGTGGAAGAACCCCAGGGAAAATATTTGCAATCCAGGTTGTGCCACAAATCTCCTGAAGCCCTGAAGGGTCTGTGGTTTCCCTCTTTCTCTTTGCCCCTTAGGGTTTCAGGATGTGCAGGTGCAGGTGGTTCCTCTGGCACCTCGTGGCTCTGCTCCTTGCTGGTGCCTGTGCTTGCAGGGGGGTTCAGGGAGAGGAGCTGCTCCCCCAGGTAAGATTTCTGCTGGATGGGCCCTGTCCATCACATCCCTGGAGCCAGGGGAAGGTCTGAACCCCTGGTGGGACAAATGGTTCAGAGGCAGCCCTGGGTGGAAAGATAAAACTGGTGCTGGCACTGCTGTGAGTTTGGAAATGTGGTTACTCCTGTCTTTGGGTAACACTGAGAAAGTGAAGAGGAGGAGGGGATGGGATTTTTAGCCAGAAGGATTCTAGCCCTCTTCTAGAAATTTTGCTTTGTCTCCTCCCCAGGAAGCACAGATTCCATGCCCAGCTCCGAGGTTCTGCCTCTTCCCCACTGCCTCCTGGGCAATAAAAGCAGAACTGGGTGTCTCTTCATTTGCACAGCTCACCTTTTTTATTTTTTTGGGCCAAAAAGATAATCTATTTAATCCTACCATATCCTCCATGAGACGCAGCTTCCTACATCAGTTCTGTGCCCCTGAGGGTAAAGAATTATTCAAGGCATCAAGCCTGACCTGGATTTTGTGTGATGTGATCACATCCAGAGCATGGAAATCCATGCGATCAAATGGCAAATCTCTGAGCCTTGGCAGATATGCCTCCTGCTCTGCAGAACTGGGTTGCCATGGCTACATCTCAGTGTGAGCATTTCTCTCCTTATCCCAACCTCTTTTCTCCTGCCAGGCTTGTGCTGCCCGTGCTCAAAGCCCACCCTGCCATGGGCAGCGCTGGGCTGGGCACAGCAGCAGCACAGGGGCAGTGGGCAGTGGGTCACAAATTCACCCCACGTGTGGATCTGCTGTGGGTGAATTGCTGCCTGCGACTCCTTAAATGGGAAAAAAAAAAAAAAATCAACACAGCAAGGGCTTGAAACACCTGTCAAAAACGCTGCTTCTGTTTATGACTTGAGGAGAGAGCAAGTGAAAAGCAGGAGGGAGGGGGCTGCATGGGGAGCTGGGAAAGCTGAGCTCCAGCTCTGCCCTTCCTGGTGCTCCCCTCCCTGCTGCAGTCCCCTGCACCAAAGGGGAGACATTTACCTGCCACCTAAAGGCAGCTGGAGATTTAGAGATGAAAGCCACTGAAAATACGTTTGGGCTCTAACACTTGTCAGAGAGCTGCTCCTCTGTCACACAACAGTGGCTGTGGTTTTCTGTCACAAAAATACCCCTGGATGTGTTCACAGGCTGTAAAGCAGAAATAGAGGAACACGGCCAGAGTAATGGGGTGTGTTTGGGGGATGTCACTGCTGGGGGGGCCTGAGTTCCCCTTGGCTGAGCATGGAAACTTTCTCGAAGTCTGTGGGACCCAGAGCACGGGTGTCAGGGCTGGAAAGCCCAAGGTGGGTCCTGGCAGGGGAGAACAAGGGCTCCCAGTGCTGTACTGGGAGGAGGGTGAGGAGTTCTCACTGCTCTGCTTAAAACAACTGGAAGCAAAACTCAGCATCTTCATAGGATCTTTATGGTGCCAAATTGGTCCCTGCTTAGTTCTAGGGTTTGTATTTTTCCAAGCTATCCCCACTGAACATGTGTTATCTCATTTGGGGCATTAGAAATGAGATATTTGTACATTTGCTGGCCAAAGGAATTGTACACAGAGGAAATATCAGGCTGCCCCTGCTTAAACCCTGCTAACTACATTTTAAACTTCCCTATCCTGTGCCACACATGCCTCGTCCATGCTGGATGTGCCACCAGCTGCCCATATTTTGCCAGGCAGCCTCTTTCAGCTCTAGGGAAAGCTCATGGCCTGTGCCCTGTGCCAGCCAAGTCTCTAACTTGTGTCCTGCTCATGCTGCAGCAGGAGGGGAAGGGCTCTGCATGGGCAATCTGATCTTCAAGAAACTGCTTTGGGCGTAAGTGTCCTGCAGGAAGGTGTCTGTAACCCTGATCTAGGGGGGCTGCAGAGCCAGAGGTGGCTCCTCTCCCTTTATGGCTCAGTAGGAGCAACAATCCTGGCTGCAGTGGCAGTGACAGGGCAGGGATGGCAGTGACAGAGCAGGGACAGCTGTTCCCCCGTGCTCCCCAGATTTCTAGAGTTTCTCCTGCAATCCAGAAGGAAGGTAGAAAGGATGTGTGTTTTCTTCCTCTTCTGGTTTTAATTGTGTATTCTAATGAGCAACTGCAATACAGGCGCTTATTGAAGTCCCCTTGTGCTGCCAGAGTTGCTGTGCTTGATAGAAACCCCAGAAAATCCCCTGAACCGCAACGTGGGAATCCAATTCTTTTCAGCTGATGAGACTGTAAACACATTTTCTTGGATTTGCAAGAACCATAGCAGGAGTTTCAATCATATGAATAAAGCAAAAGAACATCTGATAGGGAATATTCCTGCTTTTCATATTCAAAACTTGCAGCCTTATTCTTAGGCAGCATCTTTTCAAAGGAATGAGCCATAAAGAGGCAAAGATGCATTGCCCAAGGGATTTAGGAAAAGAGCCTCCAAAATTAGCACAGTGGGGGGTGTCTCTCCCTCAGATTTAAAATGTCCAAATTAGATACTGGATTAGGAGCCCGGGTGCCACTGCTTGTGGCCAGTGGTGCCCCTGTGTTCAGCTCTGCTCCAGTTCAATGCCCAGTGACCAGAGGGATCCTCAGAATTTGGTTTCAAACAGCCTTGGGTGGGGATGAAGGGTCTGTGCTGTTGGGGGTAACCTGGAGGGTAACTCTGCCACTCACCTTAAGCTGAGCTGAGCCCCCAAATTCTGGTACTTCCCATTTCACTCCAACTGGGTGCATTTCCCTCTCAAGCAATCTGTCCTGGTGGCTTCAGTAGAAGAGAGCTCTAAATATAAAAAAAATCTGACCCGTGGTCTTTGCTTTTGAATGAGAAATCCCATAATACCAGATGCCCAATGGCTTTTTTTTTTTCTCTTTGAACCCTAAAACCAATTGGCAGCAGCTGATTCTATAAATGAATCCTATTTTAGTGAGAAAGTTCTTACATTTCTGAGGTAATTTTCCTGTCTCTTGTGTTTATGTTCCTTTACCAGCTGCCTTTGCAGAGTCGCTGTGTGGCTGGTTGAAGAATGTGTCTAGTTACACTTCCCTTCTCTGTGCCCTTTGGGAATGCTTTTTTTAAAACAAAACAACCCTTTTCCAGACTTTCACCAATTTTCTTGGTCAAAGCAAAGCGCTCATCTCAGTTTCTCAGAACTTTATGAAAACAAATACCAACTCAGCTTTTTGTTTATCTGCACGCAGAAATCTGCAGCGATTTGACAACAAGTCAAAATATTTCCCTTTTTAGCACCATGGCAAGTCCTGATGAGAGTTCTGTTTATTCCATGAAGACAATGAGCAGGGAACAGCGTGAGGAAGTCTGGCTGCTGCTGTGATAACTCCTTCCCAAATGGAGCAGCTCTTCTATCTTGGTTTGGCACTGAAACGCTGACTTCAAGGCCTGTTGGTATCTCTTGCCTTTGGTGTACAAACTCCTTAATGTGCAAGAAATTGTACATATGCAAATCAGGGGGTGATAAGCAGCCGGCTGGCCCTGCATTGATCCCCTGGCATTTTGGCTCCTTCCCACTTCCACCAGCTCTGCCCGTGCCACTTTTCTGGAATCCGCTCGATCGGAGCATCTTACAAAGCCTTAAATGGGAGATAGTAGCATTTCTGATCTCATTTTCCAGTATTTCAGCTGTGCCATAATCTATTTACCACACAATTTGTGTCACTTTGATAAGCGGCTGCTTCAAGACTGCATTTATTAAAATCAAGAGCAGGGAGAGCTTTCAAGTCTCTCAAGTGTTGTAATAAATGTTTGAAATTAGTCATTACAGTGTTTGCCATGGTTCATATCATAGACTCTATCTAAATGACAAATGATCACAGCCTGGACATGCACTTTTTTTTTTTTTTTTGGTGGTGGTGCTGGTGAATTTGCAGTGGGATGGGATAAGGTTGGGATAACCCAACCCAAAACTTCCTAAATTGGAGCAGGATGGAAGGGAGGAGTGGAGAAGAGGGAAGGTTTTACTGGGAAAACTTATCAGAGGCTCGGGGCAATGGCTTTGAGCAGAGAATTGCTAGCTCAGCTCTGACTTTCCTGGCTAAAAGTGAAATAAATCTGAAAAACAGCCAAAATCCCCAAGAAGAGGCTGTGTAGTGCAGTGCAGAGCAATGGGCAGGTACTGTGGTGTCTGGATTATGCAAAGTTCAGCTCTTCCCCCATCAAACAGCTCCAGGATGGAAATTCACCTTGTTGCTCTGCTACAGATGGCTTCTTAATGTGCTTGCCTGGCCACGGGATGTGCTGATGTGGTCATTTAATAATAAAAAAAACCCAAAACCCCCTCAAAAATCAAATTAAAAACCTCTTTTCTAAGTACAGTTCTGTGTGCATGCATATATTCAGACATATATAGGCACAGACATATTAAACACATACGGCACAGAAAAGAGACAATTATTAAGACAAATATTCTGTCTCAATTCATTTTGTTCTTCATTTTCCCATCAGGAATGTAATAGCTGAATTTATAGTGTTGAGCCTGGGCTATAAATTCCATTATTTTCAGTGACTATATCAATTACATCCCTTGAAAGGGACCCCAAGGCAAGGGGAGAAAATTGGAGACAAAAATCTTCAGAAGGGAGCATGCAGGAGGTAGAGGGGAGAATCATCCCCTGTTTTATCCTCATTACCCATAACCAGCACCTTGTCCCTACATAAAACCTTGCTGAGCTCCTTGGTGCTCCAGCTGGCACCCAAGACAGAGCAACCCTGGTGACAAGTGTGTCACTGAGGAAATAATTGCAGTGCCACACACACAGGTGCTGACTCAAAAGTGGAGCAGGAAATGGTTTTGTCTGAATATAAATGGTACTTATTTTAGAGAAATTCAATTGTCAGGGAAGAAAACAAAGCATCTTTTTTTTTATTAGTTTTTAAAGGAACTGAGCAAACTACTCATCTCCTGTCCTTGAGCTGAAAATGATGTTTGGGGTTTTTTTAAGGTTTCTTGCAGTGGAATAGGCTTGGGAAAGGGAGGGCACAGTTTCAAAGAGCAGCGTGCTGAGATGAGAAGTTGTTTCTTTAGCAACTTTTTAAAGAGTTTCTACTATTCCCTCTTCTCTCTTGGTGCAAGTGACTGAGTTGGGTTGTTTTGTTTTGTTTTCAGTGCCTCCCACCACACCACAGAGCTGTGCAGGGCAGAGCAGATACTGAGGGAGCATCACAGCAGGAGCCTCCCTTGTTAACAGGCAGGAAAAGGAGCCTGTGCCAGGGGCTGGGGAGCTGGATGGTGCTGCAGACCCAAAATGGTTTAAAACTTTGTGCCAGGTGTATGCCAAGCTCAAACTTCTAAATGTTCCAGAAAAATAGCTCGTTGATATATCCAAAAAGGCAGAGGATGCTGGGCTTTCCTCTCACTGCAGAGCAGAGATATGCAGGGTCCAGCTGTGTATTTATTTTCTGCACTGGAGCTGGATTATCTCCATGTCCATCTAATGGCACTCAGCATTGCTGCCTAGCTCCTCACCCAACAATTTACACCCTCAGTACATTTATTAGCAGTTTCTTCTGCCATTTAAATGGCTGCATCACTTTAAACTGCTTTAATCTCCCTCCTTCCTTCATAGACTGTGTCTCTTCTAGTGACTTTCATGGCCAGAAGGGAGGAGGGTTGCCAGATGTACTTGCTCTACTGGAAATTCTCCATCATGCCTCCAGGCATCATACTGGTCTTCCAAGTGGTGAAATTCCTGTTTATCCCCAGTGCATCCTCTCCGTGCCTGGTTTTGACCCTGGGAGATGGGAGAGCAAGTCCTGGAGGAGGAGGAGGAGGAGGAGGAGGGAGATTGTGTCCCTTGGAGACAGGAGGCTCAGGAAAGGCAGCACAGCCCTGAAACTTGTGCTCCAGCCCCTTCTCCAGCTCCATTCTCTTCTCTGGGCACTCTCCAGCCCCTCAATGTCCTTTTTGCTGGGGCTCAAAACAGCCCAGGGTCTGAGGTGTGGCCTCACCAGCGCCCAGCACGGTGGCACAGTCACTGCCCTGGTCCTGTGGCCACCTGAGTGCTGCCACAAGATGCCACTGCCCTGCCTGGGCTCTTATCCAGCTCTGATCCTGGTCCTGAGCTGTCCTGCTGTGACCTGTGTCCCTTCCAGCTCTCTGCTGCCCTGGGTCCCTCTGCACCTTTCCTTGTGTGTGTTTATTTTAATTATGTGGTCAAACCACTAAAACACATTGAATAAGAAGAGTTATTTGCTTTCTCCATCAATAGTTTCCTTCCTCCTCGTGCTGTGCCCTTCAGTTGCTGTTGAGACTTTCACCCATGTCACAGATTCTACTAAATCCTGTCTCTTCAAGCTTAGCTAATGACAAATGCTCTATGGAAATCTGGATGAAACCTGCTGCATCTCATTTGCCTAGAAAATCTTTCAGGGAAAGACAGCAGGTTGGGGGGGTGTGGAATGTTGTGCTTGTGATAAATAGTGAACTTAATGAAGATTGCTGATGGACAGCATTGTGTACTGGAGCCTTTTGTTTCCCCCAGTATAAGATGGATGGTGGGATGCAGTATTTCCTCAGTGCTTCTGCCTCACAGGATTGTCCACCCTGTCGTTCAGCCCTCTGCTCCCGAGCAGGAGCTGCCAATTTGTGCCAATAGCAATTTCCCTCCTCCCCCATTCCTCCTTTGAGGGAGTGGATCTTGAGATATTTTTTTAATACATTAGTTTATAATTAAAGGATATTGTCTTAAGAGCATTAAGATATGACCTGCCTTACCTCCATAAATACTTTTTCCCCCCCTACTTGCTGGGAAGGCTTTAAAAACATCCACTTGGAAATTCATGCAGATGATATTTAGACATGCAGATATGCACTCCTGTTTTGCATGAATGTTTGACCTTGGGCAGAGCTGTTCAATGCAGGATGGATGTGTTGTGGCTGCATTTAATCATCTGAAGCAGAGATGAAGCCTTGAAAAACCACATAGACCCAATTCCCAATTCCCAGCCTCTGGATGGTAATGAACTTCTGAGAAATAGCTAATCAATAAATTGAACAAAAGACTCAGGCAGCTAAACCACTTTGTCAGGGCCTTAATTACAATTGCAGAAATAAATCGGGAGGGGGGTGGCGGTGCTTGGGAGCCTTTGCCAGACAAAACGAACCCTTCACTCTCCCGAGGTAACCCTTTGCAAACTGAGCAGCCTGCCTTGGTGTGAGCCCTATGCCTTTGTGTTTGTGCTCACAGAGGGGTCCCAACGGGGCAAACCACCCCAGAGAGGCTGCTGCAGGACAGGCTGGGCTCTCCCTGACCTCTGAAGCTGCTGCCGTGAGATTTTACTCAGTAGGAGGGCTCCGACTTCTCCCTTTGCACAGGGAGGGGATGAGGATGATCCAAGGCAGCAGGCCATGGCAGGGCAAGATGGGCTGTTTCACTTGGGGAGAAAGCTGAAGGTTTAGGAGCAGATGCAGCCAGCGGGATCAGGGAGGACATCTGAGGACAGCCAGGAGGGACGGGAGCCCATCCTGCCCTGCTGTCTCAGCAGTGCCAGCAGCAGGAGGGATGGAGCTGGGGAAGGCAGAGAGGAGGATGTCAGTGAAGCTCTCCAAGGCTGCCGTGCTCCTGCTCAGTCACAGCAGCAGGCGTTGCACCTGCCAAACAAAGGCACAGATCCCTGGGGATTGCCTTAAGGAATATTGCAGGGTAACAGTGTGAGCGTGCTGAGGGTGGGTGGTGTGCTACAGGCTCAGGGGGCACACGGTGATGAGGGAGAACAAAGATCTCGAGGAGCTCTGGGCTTTTTTGAGGGGTCACTCGGGAGTCTGGGCACCGTGGTGCTCAGTCACTGCTCAGGGATCCAGAGAAGTGGGAATGCCTCAAAGGAGCGTGGCTTTGGGAGTGTTTAAAATTGGACAGAGCAGAACATTGTTTTGTGGGACAGATTTAAACCCTGAGCAAGTTGCAAGGAGATGGATTGTGTCCTGTGTGAGCTGCTTTTCACCCTTGCAGGGGAGTTGGTTGGTAACAGGCTCACTGCCCTCCTCTTCCTCACCTCCACACTCCTTGGGCTTGGCAGAAAGGAGATTTTTTTTTTTGTTTCCTTAACAAAAATCCCTTGAAAGACAGGGTTTCCTCTAGGGCTGCTCACTGTATGTGGTGGCTGCAGCTGCTGGGATCCTCAGGGCTTGGCCACCTTCTGCTGGAGGACAGCCACCAGCCGCAGGAGCTCAGGGTGTACTGGGAGCTCAGCACCCCATTGTGCTGTCACATCACACAGCATCCCAGAGCCCAGGGGCTGCCAGGGGGGACAGCTCTGGGGCAGTGGTCGTGTCCTGCAGCACCACCGTGACCCCCAGCAGCACGGGGCTGGGAGCAGCTGTGGATGGCAGCAGAGCAGGCTGCAGGTGCTGCAGCTCCAGCATGCAGCTATCCCCCAAAGCAGGGTGAGGACAGCTGGGAATGGGTCAGATTGGGAATTCTCCTGCTGGGAATGGGTCAGTGTGGGAATTCTGCTGCTGGGAATGGGTCAGCTTGGGAATTCTGCTGGGAATGGGTCAGCTTTTGTGCTGGCCTGCAGCAGTGAGAAACCTGGTCGTATGTGGAAACTCTTGAACTTGTAAGAGATCTTCATAGCTGGGGGAAATGTGAATTAATTTTCATCTCGGAACCCCCACCTCAAACCTTAACACCACGGTCTGCAGAAGAATAAACCCCATAGCACCTCATGTTGTCAAAGCCCAGCACGTTTTAGGGTTTTTCTGGCTCAGGGCCTTGCTGGAGGAGCATTTAGCACTTCTGCCTCCCTGGCCGCCTGTTCCCTGCCTTTCCCACGGACGGGGAATGGCTCTGTAATGAGGCAGTGACACGAAGCTGCTGGGAATAAGGATGGCTTTCTGAGAGCTGCTCTGCCTTTGTGGCCAGGCTCTTCCTGGAGCAGCAGATAAATCTCCATCTCGGCACAGCGGGAGCAGTCCCCGGGACATGAGTGAGTTGCTGCTGTGTTTACTGCACAGATAAAATATTTACAGCTCCATCTTTGCTGCGAGATGTGGCTCGTCCAGTCCTCACGAAGGTCAGAGGAAAGTCAGTAAAATTTATTGATGGTTTATGGCACTTGTGTGCTGGAAAGCAAGGTTACAGTGTTATACACCTGCACTTGGCAGGCAGAGAGAGATGGAGAGGAGAGAGCTCAGTGTACATTGCTCGGTCCACCAAAGCTGTGGGGTATTTTTAATTAAATTATAAGCTCCAAGTAGTAGAGCCTGTGCAGGGCTCCTTACAGGCTGCAGTCCCACATCCCAGCAGCTGAGCAAATGCTGTGTTTGCTGTGCTGGTGCCGAGTCCTTCAGAGGGAGCAGGGTTTGTGTTGGTGGCTCTGTGTGCACTGGTGTTTGTGTGGGGAAGTGGAATTCTGTGTGGAAAGAGTGGCTGAGCCATGTCTGCCTCTCACTTCTTATTCTGATTTCTGCCAATAGCCTAGAATTAGGATTGCTTTGGTAGGAATAATCAGAATGAGGGTGGCTTCTGTCCTGGAGAGCTGGGATCCCTCTGGACCTTTCCCAGCAGAGCTGAGAGCAGCTGGGACAGTCTTGAGTTCTCTGGTGTCTGCAGCCTGCTGTGGGCAGGGAGAGCATCTTCCTTCCCTCTGGGCTGGTCCTGCACCCAGGAATTCTCTGCTTCATTCTCCTCTTGCCCAGAAAGGCTGTGCATGAAGAGAGACAGGGAAGACTTTGAGGTGGTCAAATAATTCAGATTTTTTGTGCAGTACAACTGCTTACATACACTTATTCTAGGAAGACTAGTAATGTTTTACTACAGTGATTGGGTTAATCGTCACATAAAATGTATACATTTTGAACATCTCTTGCTTGCAGAAGTCTGATGCAATTTTCTTTCTCCTGGCAAAGCCCTCTGATTTGATCTTCTCGCAATCTTGATTTAATTCTCAAAGTCCTGTTTGCTCTTGCCAAGGCACCTTGTTATCAAATCTCTTATGCTAACCAAGCCCAAAGTCTATCACCTGCCGTGTGTCCCAAAATCCCAACAGCTGTGAGCAGGTGGATGGGCATTTGTGCCCCTCTGCATGGACCTGCAGGTACAAATGGCACTGAGACACCGAGGCAGCCCCTGCCAGCCTCATTTCAGGTGTTTTTTCCAGGAGAGCAGGATGGAACCCCTCTGTCAGGTACCACAGCCCAGCCCAGGTTTGGTGTCTGCCTGCAGCAGTGGGGAGGTCAGATTTGCTTTGCACTCCTTGCTTTTCCATTTGGCACCTCCTGTCCTGTGCTTTGCCTTCCAAATAAAAGGGGAAAACGACCTGTGGGAGAGGACACGTTGTTCCAAACCTCTCCTGGAACAGGGCAGCTCCCAGATTCGTTGTTTTGCAAAATTATTTGCGTCTCAACAAAGCACAATAAAATCTTGGTGTTTTATCGATGTTTGTTTTGCATTGGACCCTTCTAGGGGCTCCCTAAATGGTGGGAAAACCTCCTGTAGCAGTTCTGTGCCAGGAAGAATGAGACACACGGGACTTTTTGGTCTTCAGCTTCTTTTTTATTGTTATCTTATCTAAAACTTTGCATGCTGTTCACATCAGGCTCAACGTGCTGGAAAAGCACTGCAAAATGGCCCCAAAATGTACTGTTTCATGGCCTTTTAAAGTGGTTTTATCCAATTAACTCTTAAAATGTATGTTTTTTTCTACTTATCTACCAATAACTCATCCCTTGAGTGTCCACATAACCTCTGAACTGTGGCTTTCCTCACTCAATCACCCTGTGCCACCAACACTGCAGAAAATGGAGTAGATGAAAGAGGCAGAGATTACACTAAAATTCCTCCATCTTTCTTCCTATCTACACCATATTAAAAATCCCAAAATCTAAATTTCTCACCCAAGTGACATGCTATACTACTTTCTATTTCACACTTCTGTAGACTCCAGTCTATCTTGAAGTCTTGGAAGTCCTCTCCATGGGTGAAGGTTAAAGGCAGTGTTTCTCTGGGGGCCAGGACCCCTCAGAGCAGACAGAGAAATATTCCCTGTGCCCTGGATTCCCACAGGGCTCTTGGTTCCTCTCCTCATGGGGTTCTCAGAGCTCAGAGGAGGCTTGGGCAGAGCAGCTGCTGGCCAGGCTGGTTTGGGGGCCAGGGCAGAGGAGCTACAGCAGCCACAGACACAAAAATCTGTTTTTTCTAAGCCAAACACACCGGGCTCTGGTGGTGGCTGTGCTCCACACCACTGTCTCTCCCCTTTGAGGGCTATGAAGTGTTTATTTCTGAGGCACAGCTTTTCATTTAACAAGGAAGGCTGGAAGTCAGATCAATGAGAAACGCAGGAAGAAGCTGGGAATGAATTGCTGCCTGCTCCTATCAGCTCCTGGGCCTGTTCATAACCTGATAATAGAAAGGCTGCTCTGTGATCTTATTGCTAAGAAGGTTGGAGTCTGAGCATGCCATAAAAACCCCAAGCAGCCTGGTGGTTGATAACACCCCGTGTTCACCAAGGTGGGAAGTTAAAGCTGGCCAGGAGCTCCCGTTGGGATGTGGGCATATCCCTGGAAATTCCCTCTTGCCCTGGCCTCACCCTGAAAAATGATCTGCTGGGAACCGAAGGCGTCTGCCTGATCTGCTCCTGGGGAAAGGAAATCTCGAGAACATTTGACAAAGAACGCAGAGTTGAAATTAAATATCGTAATGATATAAAACAGTAAGCAGATCTGCTTGACAGCCTTGACAGCTATTTGTTATAGAAAACAGCGTTTATGATGTCAGTCCTATAAGGGAATGTGTTTGAATTAAAATAATTACAGCAGATAGTACAACAAAGACTCCCTGTAGTCAATCATCCTTCACAAATACGCTGTACAAAACCTTCCCAAATGAGTGAAGGAAACGTGGGGACTACAGCCTGGCAAATAAATACCAATAAGAAACTGAACTACCAACTCAAGAGGCTGCTTTCAGTCATCAGGTTTCCTTCTCTCTTCAACCCTAAGGGAGACAAATGAGGGTTTTTCAAATTATTATTATTTTATATGATAAATGATATAATTTTATATAATTTGCCCTTTCAGCTTCCACCTACTCCCAGATAGAGAACTGAAAATCTTTCTGTAAGGGATGCAAAGGATCTTTCAGCTTGTGGGATATTTCTTGTGTTTCTCCTCTCTGTGTGTCCACTGCATAGTTTCATGTTATCAAGGACATCACATTGATGAGTTTTCTGATTAAAAAATACCTGCAAAATGCCTCTCCTTAGTACCTACACACCTCATGCAGCAGTGGCTTGTGGGCAGAGCTGGTCAGAACAGGATAAAATTAAGATTGTCCAGCAGTTTCCAATTCTGAGTATAAAATCTTGGCCTAGAGTTGTAGAGGCTCTACTTCAGCTCTTATCAGATGTGTGAGTTTCCTTTAGCTTGGGCAAAATGGTTCAATTACCTTGCAGGAGACTGGGGTAGGGTGGAAGACTTTGCTCTACACATTGAGGGGAGAAAAGGGGAAAAAAGAGAAAAAAAAGAAAACAAGAAAAGGCAGAATATTGTGGTGTCCCATGTCTGGAAATCTCCTGTCTGCCCACAACACACAGCAGAATCCAAGAACCAAGGGAGGGGTGATCCTGCTGCTCGGGATGCAACTCTGACTCTCTATCGAGGAAACCACTTGTAATTGCAGCTTTCTATGGTTTCAAAATAAATACATTTTGCAACCTTCTCAGAGAAATATTAGCCTTGAACATCTGAAATCAGTGGAGATTTTGTCTTTGCCCAACATACTTGAGCTTTGTGTCTTGTTTTTAACTGGGTTTTGGGATGCTCTGATGATTCATGGATGTGTACACACGCAAAAACTGTTGCATCAGGGGCTCTTTTGCTGAGGAGTTGAGTCTAGTTTTGTTAAAACCTCTAAATTTTTACCCTTTCAACTTTTTGGTTGCATCACATGAGAATTGCTCAGCAAGTTGTATAAAATGAGGCAGCAGAGGTACTTTTTTCCCTGGGAATTCTGAGTGTTCTGCAGGTTTGCAGCACTGGCACTTTTTGTCAGCACTTTGGAGCTCCTGCATAAAAACAATCTTGGCATTCCTTCCTCTCCTTTCTTTTGTTCAGCTCAGCCCTTCCCAGCTCGGATGGGAGCTCTGGGCTGCCCAGCTGGTGTTTTCACAGGTGTGTTGGGCTGAGTGCAGAGTCCAAGGGAACAAAGCAGGAGAGAACCAACGGAGCAGAAAGGAGCAGAGATAACATTGCATTGTTTTCCTTCTGCATTCCTCACCCTTCCCGTTCTTCCCAAGAAATGCTGTCCCTGCCCCTCTTGCCTCTGCATGTCTCCTGCCAAATATTCTCTTTATGGCTTAATCCTGCTCCGGAGGTTTGACAAATGAAAAGAGACACCAGAAAAAAAAAAATTTAAAATTCAGTGCAACCCTGTTTTCCTTGGGGCTTTTAAAGTGAGAGAGCTTCAAACAGTGGCCTGTGCATCTTCTGGGGCTCTTCTGGTGGTTTTTTACTCAAAAGGAGGGAACCTGCTCCTCTTTCAGCCCAAAATTTGCATGGGTGACATCTGCAGTGAGGAGTTTTCTCTACTCCCCTGGAAGCTGGGAAGGTTGGCAATCTGCCTCCCATCTCAGCTCTGCAAAAACCAGCAGAGAGCTCCATAACCAGCAAAGATACCCTGCCTGGCTTTGCATTTCTTGACTGCACGTAGTTCCAGTGAAACCCTCAATGCTGTTTGAACTGGGTGGGATTTTTAGCTTTTTTTTTCTTTTTTCTTTTTCTTTTCTTTTTTTTTTTTATTGCTGCATAGTTTAATTACAGTGAGGCTGTGCACTGACTCTCCATTAATATTACAGTAAATTTCAGCAGCAGATTAAATTTCTCTAAAGTAGTAAATTGCAGGGGAAAGAGGAGGAAAGTCATGGTGGAGGAAAATAAGTACATTATAGGTCCTTTATTAGATAGAAGCCCATGGCATCAGGCAGACGGGTTCTTACAAACACACACATATGAGAAAAACAGGGGCTGCATCAATCAGCTTATCAAAATCACTTAAAAGAAATGGGCTTCTGCTGAATGTGTGGAGTGCAATAAAACATCAGTGTAACGCTGGACGTATATTAACTGGCACAGAAAGATTATGACATGTCCATTACTGAGCTTCCTCTTCCTGCTGGCTGCAGAGAGGGCCAGATTCCTCCATAATGTCTTCCTCAACCCCTGCCTCCCCTCCCAAATTTATTTTATTACCCTTGTTATGGGCAGGCACACTATAAAATGACATTAGAGGCAGAGCAGCCACATGAGAGATGCTGACTCTGCCCTGAACATCAAATGCACTTCATAAGGGCTATGTAAATACTTTGCTAATCCGGTGCCATCTGAGAGCACAGAAGAAATGAAAATGGGTGGCAGCCCTACTCTTCTTATCTCCTGCTGGTCCCCTCCCAGCACCCCTGGGCTCCCCATCCCACCCTGCTCTGGGATTTGGGGGAGCCTTGGGATGGCCAAGGTTTAATGGAGATGATGGCAACCCTAGAGCATGGGCAGGTGAAGGTTTTCTGTGGGAGCCACGGGGTCCCAGTGCATTAAACCTCCAGTTAATGTTAATTTTCAGCGTGGTGTGTGTGTGCACAGAGCTGGGAGGGGAGGGAGCAGCTGGGACACCCAAGGGTGGGGCAGCAGCTCAGGCTCTGAGCCCCTCTCTCAGCAAACTCATTTTCCATGGAGGTGCCAGTGCTTCAGGGATGAATAATCCAGATTATAAAACACCACTTGGTATCTTTAGCCATTTGTGCAGGTATTGGAAGGGAGAACTGCTTGGTCTACTACAGCCAAATGGGCTGTGCCAGCAGGGAGGTGGGGACACAGCTCCAGGGGCCTTGGGACAGGCAGGAACATGTCTGCTGGATAGATGAGATACCAGAGGGGTTGTGTGTATGTGTTTGTATATATACATATATATATGGCAACAAAAAATCATTTTAAAACCACTTTTTGGCCCCAGCAACTGTGCTTAAAATCAAACAAGAGATGAAGGAATTTTTCAACCCAAATCATAAGAGACCCTGGAGGGGGGGCACAGGATTATGGACACTTATAACTAATGCAAAATAAACAAGGCAAAATTATATGTAATTACTCCTAAAGTCGTTTGCTTGTTTCAGTAATTGACCTGTGCATTCTTTAATCTTTAATGCTCCTTTAAAATTCAGCCTCAGGGACTCATAACATTTATTGACGTTTGTCATGGTTAAGGCTCTGGAGGAACTGGGCTTTATTAGAAGTCTTCAAAGAAATATCAATTTAGGGATAAGCAGCATTAATATTTTGTACACAACATCATCTGCTTAGAAAGCTTTACTAGATTTCTTTATGTCTTAGAAAAAGATGGCAAAAAAGGGCAGCGCTGGGAGTGGCTTCGTTTAGAACCTGCTGCTGCTACTGTAATGGATTTTATGAATAAAAATACAAGGTTGTGTCTTAATAAAATTAAAAAGGTTGATGCAGGAGACACTGATGTGTCTGTTGATGGTGGCAAGAGAGTTTTGTCACACGCTGGGTGGAGAGAGGAGCATCAGGAGTGCAGCTGGGGGAGCGAGTCCCTCTGACACAGACAGGGTGACCTTGCCAGGGGTCACTTGCATTTTCCTTCTGCAGAAGCCGTGTGCTGCTCTCCCTGTCACACAGGTGATGTCCACAAACCAGCTTCTCCCCCATCTAGAGGCTCTGCACATTTCTGAGTGTCCACAGGGCTGGTGGGAAGGTTTTTGTTGTTGGTTCCCACTCAAATTCTGTTGGTGGTGAATATTGTGCAAAAAAATCACAACCAAACTGGGGAGCACAAGCAATGAGCAGCTTGGCTGAAACCTGTTCTTTTTGCCATTTGGGCAAGTGAAAAAAAAAAAGAGTATTTCTCATATTTTAGTATTTTTCATATGGGGGGGATATTGAAAATAGCTCAGAAAGTTTGTGCCATCGCTCCTTTCCCAGGTGCTGCTCTTTCCCAGGCACTGAAGATCTGCTTTGGCAGGTGATGGCTTAGCAGAATCCCACAATGGCTTGGAAAGGACCTTAAGGATTCTCTCATTCCACCCCCTGATGGGACACATTCCATGATCCCAGGCTGCTCCAAATCCCATCCAACCTGGCCTGGACACCTCCAGGGATGGGGCAGCTTCTCTGGGCACCCTGTGCCAGGGACCCACCACGCTCACAGGGAAGGATTTCATCCTATTATCCCATTCTAACTGCTCTCTGTCGGTTTGAAGCCATTCCCCCTGATCAGTTCTTAGCAGCAGCTGACATCTGTGGTCCCTGAGAGGACCAGGGGCACACAGGATCCTCTCCAAGCTGCCACTGGGCTGTTCCTCCAGGGGCAGCCCCTGCCTCCTGCCCAGGGTGCTGTGGCTGCTCCTCAAAGGCTGCATCCAGATGCCAGAGGTGCCAGTGTCCCACCTTCCTCAGGCTTCCCCACTGGACAAAGGCTCTTCCTAAAAATAGTTATTTTTCCACCCACTGTTGGGTTGAGTTTCCTCCAGCATTGGCACAAAGAACTGATTTTCTCTCTCCTTCCTGGGCTCAGGCCACCCACAATCATTTGAGCTTCTTCTTGATTTTCCTTCTCTCCCTCTGTCCTTGGATTCTTTCTCTATTAAACCAGTGGGGTTTAATATTAAATTGTGCGCCCAACTGGAAGCCCCTGTGACGCTAAAAATGGGGCTCAGCAAAGGCCATTTCTGAGGAATTTGTCATGTTTTTCTTTGAAGTGAAAAGAATCCAAGTGTTTTCTTAAAGAAATGAGAGCTTTAACAACTGGTGTATCTATGGTGCTTGTGTTTAGATAGGGGCCAGATTGGAAACCCATGTGACTGAGTAGTCATTTTCAGAAATATTTGGGTGGCCGCCAGCAAGGCTCCTGGTGGGTGTGAGGTTTGGGGACATCAGCAGCATTCTTAGGGAGCTTAAATTCAGTCTCTCTTTAGCTGTGCCCGCCTCTCAGCCTGGTGTGACAGCAGATAAGCTGCCATCAGGTGATGTTTTTGAAGCGAGGTATTCTTTTTGTCTTTAACTGAGACAGCCTCAGCCCGGGCTGTGCCAGGACAAGGCTTCCAGCAGAGTGGCAGAGTTGAGCTGCCTCTCGTGTTAAACACCAGAGATTTCATTAAATGGCAGAGGAGGGAGCTTGTGTAGAGGGGAGGCTCACCCCAGAGACATTACAGATTGTCTCATGCTATTTAAGTGGGCTAAAATTAGAGGGAAAGAATCTGCGGCTAATTGGACTTGTGCATTAATCATAGTCTGCTGCTGGAGTACTTCACCCATTAGAATGTGTTAATTTGGTAATTACAAGGTGAGGGGGAGGTCTCTCTTTGTAATCCAAAGCCCTTCTTCATGCTTACTGCACATATCAGGAACAGGTAGAGTGAGAGGTTGGAGGCAGGATTACGGTGTGGGGGTCCCTATTACCACCTCCCACCCCACCTGTGAACACACACAGGCTCCCCAGCTCCAGACACCTATAATTAAACCTGCTTAGATATTGGGAGCAGAAGGTCCTTCGTTCCAGTTAACAGGTAATTAATTGTATCTCAGTTTCTATTGCAATTCCTCCCCGTCCCTTGTTATAAGGAATAATGTAAATGTTCAGTGGCCTCCCGTGTTTGGGAGGGAGGGGCTGCTCCTTGCTCCTCTTTTTTAAGATTCCTCTGAAGGGTTTGGGAAGGGATGTCCCTGTTTCTGTCCCCGTTGCAGAAGGCACAGACGTGATCCTGCAGCTGAGATGAAATGGGTTGTTCATGTCACATATCCCACAGATATCAGGAAGAAGGTTTTACAGAGAGGGTGATAAAGCCCTGGTTGTCCAGGTTGTCCAGAGAAGCTGTGGCTGCCTCATCCCTGGAAATATTCATGGTCAGGTTGGATGGGCTCTGAGCAGCCTGGTGTCATGAAAGGTGTCCCTGCACATGGGAGGAGGACAGACGCAGGTGACCTTTAAAAATCCCTTCCAACCCAAACCACTCCACGATTCTGTGTTTGTTCATGGATTTACCTTGCTCTTAAGG
Organism: Lonchura striata; assembly: GCF_050655825.1. Classification (NCBI taxonomy): domain Eukaryota; kingdom Metazoa; phylum Chordata; class Aves; order Passeriformes; family Estrildidae; genus Lonchura; species Lonchura striata. The sequence goes on from NC_140720.1 coordinate 14,027,375, forward strand.
GCTGCCTTGCCTCCCTCCTGGCAGGTTTTGCTGCATTCAGAGGTGCTTCATGAATCAGGGCAGATTGGAAAATAGAGAAGAGAATTAACAAGACAGGGAGCAGGCAAAAAACTCAGGCAGGGAAATGTAAGCGACTAAACACTGAGACAGCTAGTGCAAAATATGGATTTTCTGAGGGATGTAAAACACTAATGAGTAAAAACACTGAGATGTATGTGCTCTAATGAGAAGCAAATCAGACTGGAGCTTGCAAAGCAACGCTGCCTCCAGTGCCTTTATTCTGTCAGGAGGCTCCTTTCTCAGCTCTGCCCTCAGAGATGCTCAGAGCAGAGAAACCTTCATGCGAAATCTCATTTTTCCCCTCTCCCTGTCCATTTGCTGGTTTACCTGCCTTTCGGGGGGGGGGTGGTTTCCACTCAACTCGAACGTGGGCAGGGCAATGTTTGCTGTGCTGACAGAGCCCTGCACAAGCCCTGCTGGGGTTGCCAGCCCATTTCCCAGCCTATTTCCCCGCAATTGCAGCTGCTCCCTAATCTCTGCAAAGGTCGCAGCCGCTGGCTGGCAGTGACTTCAGCTGTGATATATTCGTGGGCAGCCCTCGCAAACAGTGACCTGAAGTGGTGACCTCCACAAACCACATCATTTTCCACTTGGGCACCTCCAGATTGGCTCTCCAGATCTGCAGAACCAGGAGGCCAGTTTTGACTCCAGCGCAATAATTTGCTGGCTCATTAGCACTAACTCCTTAAAGGGGCACCTTTAATGTTACTAAGCCTAAAAATGTGACCTATTTCCCCCTTAGCGTTACAGCTCCTTGCAAATTCCCCGTCGTTAATCTGCGTGCGCTCTCGTCCTGCCACACCTCCTGAAAGATCAGAAGTCTTGTGAGCAAAATAAAAAATCCTGCCCTCAAATGGGTCCAAATGTTGTGTCACAGCCAAACTGGAACCTTGCAGAATATATTTCATTCACTAATGAAGGAACTGGTGGTAGAGGGACACAAAGGGGATCTCAGCATTCTTCTGAGGTGTCACAATCTGGGACCACTGAGGAGCATTTTGCAGTAAAATACTTCACAATAAACCAGCAGCAGGTACTAAGGTAGTGAGTTTACTACCTTAGGAAGAGCATTTACACAAACAGATTTTGATTTTATTAAACTTGTAGAGAGTTGAAGTAAACTATAAGAAAAGCAATTGTGGTCGAAACAGCCCCATTTTTATTAAAAATTACTTACGTTTTCTGAAACCAACACTGGAAGCTGGAAGTGTGAGAAGGATCCTTTTAGTGCTCTAAACTGTGCATGTGGGCTTCAGACTGCACCCATTGGAATAAAGTGATTACCACCCTCATTAAGTGGATAAAGACCATTCACTGCCTTCTATTTCGGGGATGACTAATGTGCAATCACGTTCAACACAGCGGATGCTAAAGGGATAATTTTGTTGGAACAGATCTGTAATTCGCTGTGACTAGGTGTGAAAGGCACTTCTCCTGTGCCAGGCACTTTGCACATCCAGCCTCAGCTCCTGGATTCATTAGCAGCAGCCATCCCGAGGAGCTGGTGCTGCCAGGCCAGCTCCACTCGTGATAATCGAGTGCTTTTGACTCTCTGATCACAGCACCACTTCGCCTGGAAAACACCTTTGAGCCCACGACTCAAACCACCGCCGAGGCCACCATAAACCATGGTCCATTTTCACATGGTTTTTAAATCATGGAGACTCCACCTCTTCCCCTGGCATCCTCTTCTTTGGAGAAGAAATCTTGCCTGAGGTCCAACCTAAACCTCCCCCGGCGCTGCTTGAGATTATTTCCCCTTGTGCTGTTCCTGGAGAAGAGCCTGGCCCTCACCTGGCCACAGCCTCCTGCAGAGAGCAATAAATTCTCTGCTCAGCCTCCTTTTCTCCCCTGAGGTTCCCCCAGTTAACAACCAGCACTTCAGCTTTGGCTGGCTGAAGCTTTGACTTTGTATTTCCACATTATAATATAATAAATAATATAATATAATATAATATAATATAATATAATATAATATAATATAATATAATATAATATAATATAATGTATAATAATATATTATATAATAATATATATGATACTGTATATACTATTATAGCAATGTATATTATATCACATCATATCATATCATAGTATATATTAGATAATAATATATATATGGCATATACTATTATAGTATTGTTTCTATTCTATTCTATTCTATTCTATTCTATTTCCAGATATAATTCCATTCATTTCTTCAGTGAAAAAGCTTTTTTTTTCCTTTTTTTCCCCTTTTTCTTTTCTCTAATCCAGCTTCTCAGAATGATTTGACTCTGAGAAATTTGTTTCAAAATCGAAAATGAAATTTTGGAATTCTGAATATTCAGTTTCTCTTCCTTATGCTTTTATTATCCATCTCCCACATATCTGTGTTTTATTTCTGGCAGATGTCTGTTACAAAAGGTATAATTCTTTGCAGAAGACAAAAAGTTGTTTTGATCCGTATTTGGTGGATGCCATTACTTCAAAAAACAGCAGCATTTCACCCACTACTCACCTACTATTTTGGTAGGTTCACTCTAGTCACAACAGCCAAACGAATGCATAATTACCATAAATAAGAGATTTAATGCGTTTCACTGACATTTGGGGCTGTTCTTGAACAGAAGGCTTTACAAAATGCCATCTTTTCACGGGGAAATAAATCAGTAATAATTTTCAGGACTGTTTTCCTTACAAGAACTCCTCCCTGTTTGTTTCTCCACAAACCGTGGGATGCCAGCGGGGTCCTGCAGAGCTGCCCTCAGGTGCCCGTGTCCCCGGGGGAGCTCTGGGGCTGCAGAGCTGCTGGCACACCAGAACAGTTTATTTTGGGGAAAATCCCACAGCTGAGGTGAGGCTGGGCTCAGGCTCCGAGCCCGAGGCTGTCACAAACCCAGCTGAGCTCTGGGCTTCTCTCAGAGCAGGTCCTGAGCCCAGCCCGGCTGCTCAGAGCTGCAGGTGACCACTGAGATCTTCAGGTGACCACTGAGATCTTCAGGTGACCACTGAGAGCTGCAGGTGACCACTCGGAGCTGCAGGTGGCCACTGAGATCTGCAGGTGACCACTGAGAGCTGCAGGTGACCATTCAGAGCTCCAAGTGACCACTCAGAGTTCCAGATGATCACTGAGATCTGCAGGTGACCACCCAAACTGCAGGTGACCACTGAGATCTGCAGGTGACCACTCAGAGCTCCAAGTGACCATTCAGAGGTGCAGGTGATTACTTAGAGGTGCAGATGATTATTTAAAGGTGCAGGTGACCACTCAGAGCTCCAAGTGAGCACTGAGAGTTGCAGGTGACCACTCAGATCTGTAGGTGACCACTCAGAGCTGCAGGCGATCACTGAGAGCTGCAAGTGACTTCTCAGAGCTCCAAGTGACCATTCAGAAGTGCAGGTGATCACTCAGACCTCCAAGTGACCACTCAGAGCTGCAGGTGACACTGAGATCTGCAGGTGACCGCTCAGAGCTGCAAGTGACTTCTCAGAGCTCCGAGTGACCATTCAGAGGTGCAGGTGACCACTGAGATCTCCAAGTGACCACTCAGTTCTGCAGGTGACCACTCAGAGCTGCAGGTGGCCACGTCAGCCCCTCTCCCTGCCCTTCCCTTGGGCAAACCCCTCTGAAAGGCGCCGTGCCCAGGGGCTCTGCATTCCACCAGCTGCTCCACTGCTGGGTGGGCTCTGCCGTGGCTTTATGGACAACCCAAGCAGCACAGCAGAGGAAACTCTTGTGTAAAGTGCTGGACCTGTTTGTAGAGCTCTAGCTCGGGGTGAAAGGGACTGATTTGGCTTTGGCATTGAGAGAAAAGCTCCACTGGGCAGGTGACAGAGGAGCTGTGGCCTCACGTGAGCTGTGCCAGCCCCCCAGGCTCTCAGCTCCTGCAGCTTGCTCCGTGCCCCAAGCCCTGCTGCCAGGGACAGGGATGGCAGCCCTTGGGTGAGGGAGCTGCTCTCCTTGCACGGACATTCACCTGCTCCCTCAGCAGCTGAGACACTGAATGGCTCCAGCTCCTCCTGTATTCCCCTTATTCCAAAATAGCAGAGCTGTTTTAGGGACTTTTCCTGCCCCAGCAAGCCCTGATTTGGGCAAGGGCCAGGCAGAGCAGTGGCCAGGCCCATGAGGAGCAGCCCCAGGACTGAGCCTGCCCTGCCTGTGGTCCCAGACAGGATGGTGACTGAGCTGGGGGAGGCAACAAATGACCTTACAAAGCCATGTAGATATATCTGAAGCATTTTTGCTGTTTTTATTTAGGTCAAAATGCAAACAAAATTCCTTTTTTTCCTGTTGGTATCAACAACTGTCAGCACAGACATGTAAAGTCAGTGTTTGGGTTGAGCTTACAGCAATAATAAGATTTTAGTTGCATTGAAAAAGCAGTTCACCGTGGCGCTAAGAAATAGTAATGACTGCTCAAGAAGTGTTTTGTGTGGTTTTTTTTCCCTCCAGTTAAGGTGGTTGTGTTTTTTTTTTTTTAACTGTCTATTAAAAATGTGTTTGGGCATGTTTTCTATCCAGCCACACCACTGAGCTGGTGCATGTGAGCATTCAGGGGAGTGTGTGTGCTCCTTGGGGTGAGCTATTGATGTCTTTAGAGAAATGGCATTGATAACCTGATGTGTTTTCAGCATTTGTGCAAACACCTTGTCTTCCACAGATGTCACAGTGTGTAAATCCACAGGAAGCCAGTGCTGGTGTTGCTCCTAACACGTCCTGAAAGCTTTTTTTGGGAAGGCCATTGATAATTTACTGGTGGTGCTGGATTTTTAGCTGCTCAGCACTGGTGGATATTCTCAGAGGGAACAGAGGGATGTGAAATTGGGCTGGACTGGAAACCTGAGGTGATGACTGTGGTCTGTGTTTGCCTGTGGTTCCCATTTAAACACCCTCAGATCTTCCAAAACAGATATTGCACCAGATTTTTGGGCAGTGTGGAGCACAGGCCTATGCTGGTTTGCCCTACTTGCCTGTTCTCTCCACATTTCTGATACTAAAATGAAGCAGAATGACTTTATTTGCTCCAGCTGCAGTGGAAGGCAGTGCTGGAAATGCACCACTGAGCCCTGATTCTTCCTTCTTTCCCTTAATTGTGTGTTTCGAAAGCAGAGTCCTCTAGTGCTAAAAGAAGATGATGGCAAACTGCCTTGTTAACCTATTTTAAGTAAATCTGTATTGAGTTTCCTGCTGTGCCTAAAAGCTGGAAGTCCCAGTAGAGTTTTATATTTTATCCCTGCACTAGCTTTCTCTCTGGACTTTAATTCCCCACTTCCTTTTTCTTCTACCCCAAAAGAAATGCAAATTTAATTTCACAGGAAATAAGGATATGCTTGAATAAGACAAGATTTTTTTTTTTTTTGGCTGATATCTCTATGTCTCCCACTGGTTAGGAGCTGATTTTGAGGGATCTAACATTTTGCCTTTCTTAAAACAAATTCTTTGCATACAGCAGCCTCCCACAGACTCCCTTAGCACAGAAAGGCAAAAGAATTTTAGCAGGGAAAATTCTGCATGGAAGAAAAGGACAGCACAGGCCACCTGTGTGATATTAGGAGGAGACGAGCGAAAAGATATTGCTGATCTGTATTAATAATTAATTTAATTTTCTATAGCCCTCTTATAAAAGTTCCTCAACAAATTTGCAGAGTGTATAATATATGTATAACTGAATTGTAGCTATTTCTGGAGTACTTCATCTGTTCCACTGCCGACATGGGGATGGTTTTTAATAGTTTAGGTCAGTAAGTCATTATGAAAGCCTCCACTGAAATAATACTCTTGAAATAATAATATTGGATGTGGGCTATATTGTTAAAAGGGGTTTTTTTTCCTTTTCTCTCATTATGAATTCCTTCTTTCTTTCTGTTGTGATATGACATATGGTTGCAGCGATAGCCACTGGACCTGTGTGGAACACTGAGAGAATATTTAACTTTTTCTAAAGGGGATTTAACATGAGCATATAAAGAATGAGATATAGCCATGGTCTTCTAAAAGGTCTCCCAGCCCATGTGTCTTTACCAAATAAAAACATCCAGAGAGATCCTTATTTGGGATCTTTCTTACATATCACAGTGGCCCAACATTGGCAAAGTTCTTTGGAGAAAAAAAAAGAAACAAAAAACAAACAAACAAAAAAGCCCACACCAAAAACCCACCAAAAAACCCACAAAACAAAACAAGCAAACAAATGAAAAAGTGCTGTTTGCTGGTGTCAATTGTAAATTTTACTTGAAACATCTTGCCTGGAAGCAAACAAGCTCCTCCTGGTGTACATCCACGCTGGCTAATGCCCACCTTGGAAAGATAATTTCTGAACTTGGGTCTGGCTCTGCCCAGCCAAGCCCAGGCCTATCCTTGCCCTTAGGCTGGTGTTTAACTGCTTTGCTAATTCAGGGCAGTAATCATCACATCCTGTAAGATGCTTGTTTCTCTTTTTACCTTCTTCCCACCAAAGCTCCAAGCTGGCTCGTTCCAGGGCATCTGGCAAAGCTCTCCACCAGCGGCGTGGCTGGCAGGAAGGTCTGGGAAGTGGGACATAGCTGGGAAATAGGGTCTAAAATGCAAGAGCAGCAGCCCAGGGTGATGGGAGTGTGGCTAGGCAACAGCATGGGGAGAGGAGAAATGATCTCTCTTTGTCAGACAGCAGAGCTGTTAGAGGTTATGAGATTCTTTTATTGCACTAATTTGCAGTGCAATGTGCTGACATTCTCTCCCTGTTGCACAGAGAATATATAAATTATGCCTGCAGGACGATTAACTGTTTGTCCAGGCTAATTGTCAGTATTAAATCTTGCTCAGTCACAGTTTTAAAGCTTAATTTAAACTCTCTATCTTTAAGGAATCTGCACTCCCACTCCCCCTCCCACCACAGGGAAAAAAATAATAAAGATTTAATGGTTTAAGTCAGTTCCCTTTGTAAGAGCTAAAGTTATAATTGGGTGTGTGGATGGTGGAAGCATCTGCACACGATGAGCCTGTGGAGTTTTCCTTTTGCTTTGGCCGATAATGTTCATTTCAAATCCCATTGTCTTTGCTACCCTGTATTAATTTCTGAATTATGTATTATTGTTCTGAGACCCCGGAGCCACAGCTATTCCCCACATCTATTACTGCATAAATCTTTGCTGTGTGCTTAAACCAGCAATGATTCATCGTGAAAGATGGAGAGGAACACCAGCACTAGAGAAAAATCTCTCTCCTGGTGAAATGGGCACAAATGCCATGCTCAGAGCTCGCAGGGCAGGCAGGGAGGGCTGGGAGGAGCTGCACAGCAGGCAGGACAGGGATGGAGCTCACCCTGGCTTTGGGTGACATCCTCACACACTGCAGCTGGGACCTGCTGCCCCAGCAGGTGATGCCCGGGGGGAATTCTCCAGCTGCACCAAGGGAAATATAGGTTGGATATTAGAAAATTTTTTTTTACAGAAAGGTGATAAAGTTCTGGAATGGCTGCCCAGGGAGATGGTGGAGTCACCATCCCTGGGTGTGTTTAACAGAGCCTGGATGTGGCACTGGGTACCAGGGTTTAGCTGAGGTGTTGGACTCAATGACCTTGAAGATCTCTTCCAACCCAGTGATTCTGTGAATTCTGTGAATTCCTGCTCTCCTGGCAGAGCCTGTGTGCAGGGCCAGCCCTCTGATCCCCTGAAAGATTTTAACAGGGCTTTGCTTTCTAGAGAAGAACAGGAGAGGAAGTGCTGCCCGTGCTGTTAATCTGTGCTGCAGGGTTTGTTCTTGTGCCGCAGGTCAGAGCTGAGCATGTTCTCACTGGGTGAAAGGGGTCAAGCTCTTTTTGACCTGGGGCAGGTGGTAATTGAAAATCAGGCAGCTGTGGGTAGAAATGAGCCTGGTGACATGGTGACATAACCAGCCTGGTCCCTCTGTTCCTGGAAAATGACAGTGGTGACAGGAGGGAGAGGTGAGAGGCTGCTGGTGCCTCGCACAGCTCCTGGCCCCAGCTCTGTGCAGTGTGATGGGGATGAGACGTGGGACTGCTGAGCACAGCATCCCTGCTCTGCCTGCTGAAGGACCAGGCTGGGGATGTCCCTGCAGGGACACCCTGGGAAAGGTGAGCAGGTCAGTACCTGCAGGAGAATCAGCCACCTGGGAGCTGAGGAGGAAACAGCTCTCACCAATCCTGCTCCTTCTGACATCTCCTACAGAAACAAAAGGGCTCGTGCTGTTCTGCTCTGTTAGAGCCTCTTTTACCCGTGACAGCTTTCCTCACTTCTCTGAAATCTGCAAAAATTAGGGTGAGTGAAAGGTGGGGGGAGGAGGAGAGAGCCAAGCTGGTGTGGAAGAGGAATGCCCGACAGAAGCCCCCAGGTAGGAGAGGAGAATTAGCAGGTGAGAAAGGAGGAGGGCTGATCTCCAGCCAGCCCAGCCGTGGGGTGGCACAGGAGAACCTGAATCCTTGGCCTGTTCTGCAGAGAGAGGGAAGTAGGGGAGGATTTCAGAGCTCTTTCAGCCAGTCCCTCTGCTCTGCCACTGCCCCAGGAGCTTTGGTGTGAACAGAGAGGTGACAGCTCCCTGCCTGGCCCAGGGCCCAGGCTACAGGATTTGTCAGTTTGGGTGCCTGGGATATTAATAACAATATTAATTTGCTTTTTTACATCTGTAACAACAGAGCAGCCAGTCAGGCCCCACGGTGCACAATTCCTGCTTCCAGGTCTGGCAGCCCTGCACACAAGTATGGGCCCATGGGATTATTTTGGGGAAACCATTTCTTGTGACTCACAAGAGGAAGTGAGCATGTTTTGTGTGTGAATTTGAATTACCCTACTGTAGATTTTAGCATTTTTATTAAACCAGCAGAATGGGAGAGGCTCTGGAGTCACTATGCAGCACAATTCTATGGGTACCAAGAGCAGGACCAAGGCTCCTTCCAAGGAGCAGATCTTGATGAGAGATTTCTCCCTAATCCCAACACCTAGCAGCTGGTTTATGCCTTCCAAAAGATTATTCTTATTTCTGGCTCTTATCCCAGTGATCATCAAAGCAAATATTCCCACTCTCCATCAGAAACCTCTCATTCCCTTTTTTTGTAACTCAGACCTGATGTCAGCCAGGTTTGACTGCTCGGGTGTAAAAGCAGGAGATGGGGCAGCAGTGATGGCAGGGCTTGGGGTTTGTCTGAAATCCCTGACTGCCTGCACAGGGAGAAGGATTTCACTTGCCCTGTCCCACTTGCCTGTGCAGTGGGAAAGGGTAAATCCAGGGGAGGCAATCCCATGCTCCTACAGGCTTGTTATTTCAGCTTTTCCACAGTGTCTCGTATTTGTCTTCCCTCTGAAGGGGGAGAGAAGTTAGGGCACAGCTCTAGCTGGAATATATTTGCAAGCAGGCAGTAACAGGAGTCCTTAAAGCAGTGAAAGCAGCGTGCAGGGAGGAAATAAAAATAAATACCTCTCCTAGGAGAAGAACAAAAGAGAGGGGCTGAAATACCTGGGATCACAGCCTGTGCTGGGGGAGAGCACGCAGGGGGAGAGCTGCTGAGCTTAGGCAGGGGAGATGCTCTCTTTAGCATATGCTCTGCATATTTTACTGCCAGAGAAGATGTGGCGATGATTTAATATGCAAAGGTAGATGTGGCATTGATATGCATCCACACCGCATAACATGTGCATACATATTTCAGAGGTGCTACAAGAAAGTGCAATCGCTGAAGGCAAGCATTTATCAGGCTTCTGGTCAAACGTTTGAGACCTTCACAGCCTTAGGAGATCCTGCAGGAGGAGGAAAAATAACACGGCTTGATTACTACGAGTGTTTTAAATACAAAATTGTCGGGATGCCGGGGAGCAGGGATGAGATTGAGTGATGTGCTGAGGAGCAGCCGTGCGGGTAAACAAAGGCTGCGGCGGGCGGAGATGGAGCCAGCAGCCCAAAGAGAAAATCATTCACCTGCGGCCCCAGGAAACGAGAAAAACCTGCCTGAGATATCTGCAGCTGGGGAGGCTGGGCTTGCCTGTAGGTTTTTTGGGGGTTTTGTTATGTTTTCTTTCATTCTGGGAGCAGAGGAAAAGGGATACGCAGATGTGACACAACCCTCGCCTCTCGCCTCTCACCTGGGGCTGCCCCCTTGGTTGTTTGTGGCAGCACATTTCTCTCCCTCTCAGGATTTTTTCATAGAGGTGCACAGAGAGAAATGAAAGGGAAAACAATTTCTATTTCTGCACCTTGTTTTTCCTATGTGGAATGTGTTTGGAGAATTGTTTACCTGGGATGAGTGCTTGGTTGGATTCTGGGGAGGATTGTTGGAGCCTGGTGGCCAATCCAACCCACCTGGGGCTGGGCTCTCAGAGAGGGGCACGAGTTGTGTTAGAGTCAGAGAAAATAGTATGTAGTTTTAATATCCTCCTTTTATATAGTATATTAATGTATTTTAGCATAGTTATAATAAAGAAATCATTCAGCCTTCTGAATTGAGTCAGACATCCTCATTTCTTCCCATTGGGTTCGCCTGCATTTACAGTAGTTGTTTCTGTTTGCTCCTTGTGAAAAATGCTATTCACTTGGTGAAAATTTTAGAAGTTTGATAGTAAGAAAATAGTAATAAAAATAGTAATAAAAAATAGGACAACAAGAATTTGGACAATCAAAGTTAGGAAAATAAAAGACAATAAAAAGCAAAGAATTACAGATGTCTGGATGCTCTTGGGCACTAAGTCACAAAAGTATGTCTCTCTAACAAAGGATTAACTCTTAAAAGCAATAGCCTGTTGTATATTTATATATCTCATACATGATTTAAAAATTCTTTTTAAACAAAGAGTGTTTTCTGGTTATTGTTAACTTCTTCCTTCATCTTGTAAATCAATGTTTTGGCTCTTCAAAGTTTGGGAGAAGTTTGGATTTCCCCAATAAGGAGGCAATAATTCTTCTCTTGGAATGTTGGTGTCTTGTTATCTCTATGCAAAGAATTTCTTATTGATTCCTTGAGTTAGTTCAGAAAAGTATCTTATATCTCATTGTTTCTGTTTTGATATCATGTTATAGCTTAAAACTATATTTACCATGCTACACAAAAGGATTAATACAGCACTACAAAAAAAAAAAAAATCAATACAACATAACTTTCCAACACAACACGTAGAGTATTCATGTTAATATTTGCAAAAAGCCAAGTGTATGACTTGCATCTATAACAGTCCTCCTTGGGGACAAGAGGCAGCACCAAGCTAAAACCAGGCCAGCAGCTTCCTGCTGCAGGAACAAACTGGGAAACACCTGCTTGCTCAGAGCACGTGAACATCACACTGTGATGTGCCCCGGGGTGCTGGTGCTGTCCCCAGCCTGGCACGGTCCCTGGGCAGGATGAGGGATGCTGTGCAGATGAAAGCACAGACTGTTTGTGTTTGTTTTGCTTAGTGACAGCTCTAGATTTGAATGTTTGCTCACAGCAGGCAGGGAGGTCCTGCAGGGATTTCAGGATACTCTGAAAAGATGCTGTGTCCCCACGTGTTGGAATCTGTGGTGTTGATGATTCTGAGATTGTAGAAAGTCTCTGTCTCTCAGCCCCATTGCCAAAGCAGAAGCCATAATTGGTCTGTGCTGGTTTCCAGGTTGTTTATTCTGTTTATCTCTCACATGTTCTGCTGCCCTGCCCAGCTCTGGCCTGCAGGGCAGCGTGTGGGACAGCAGGGACCACAGCTGGGTGGCCCCTGGGGAGGAGGACAGAGCCAGCAGCGAGGTGTGGAGAACAGGGAGGGATTTCCCAGTGCTAATGACAGTGGGCAGCACTCCCACCGCCGTGGAGGCCACTGCAACTCCATCTCCCCTTAATTATCTGGAATTATAGCACTGCTCTCGCCCTTTTTATGTTACGGTGGAAGAAATCAGGACATACATTAATTATCTAATCCGTATGTAAAGTGTCACATATAATTTTCCCAGAGCAAAAGGTTCTAGCTTTAAGACCCGCATCGTCTCTTAATAACCATGTGCGAGGGAAGAAAATAATATCCAGAGATATGATTATTACAGTGCTGGTTGGCCACTGTTGCTCCTCTCCCTGCTTTTGGGGCAGTGTCTCTTACAGAGCCTTACACTTGCAGGGTGACCTTTAAATAGCCCCAGAGTGCAGCCCATGGCCTGGCTGTGCTGCAGGGAATGGAGAGCACAAACCCCACGCTTCTTGTTGTTGTTGATGTGGAAGTACAATCTGAATCAGAAATACCTTTGGTGCTCGTTGGTTGCTTTTTTTTTTTTTTTTGTTGTCTGCATATGGAAAAGAGGGGAAGACCCCACAGCATCCCTTTGACTAAGACACATGGCAGCTGAAGAAGTCGATTAAGAAAATCAGTATTGCATTTATTAGCCTCCATCTATGATGCATGGTGTTATGCTAATATGCATGAATTAATTACTGTTATTAATTCAATTGAATTAATTTGATATAACTGATGTGTGCAGTGAAGATTTGTGGCGAGAGCTGCTTTTAAGAGGTGTCTCAGACGAGGGCTGGGTTGATGGGAGTGGGAGGGAGGACAGGCTCTGCAGCAGCCCCAGCACATCTGTTTGCACCACCTGATGCAGCACAGGAGCCAAGAGACCTTTTTATCCCCCACCTCCTTCCCCTCCCTCTGTGGTCTGCTCATGACTTCATCCCCTGCTGCAGCTAGGAGCATCCTGACGCTGCAGAGATTGCTGCTGGAGGCAGGTAAAGAGTAAAGCTGCTCTTTGGGTAACCTGAAAGGAGAGGAGAGAAGCAGAGGAGGCAGTCCCATCTGCAGGAGGGACATCTGAGGTCATGTTGGAGCAACCTGATCTAGTGGAAGGTGTCCCTGCCCATGGCAGGAGGTTGGAACTAGGTGGTCTTTGAGGTCTCTGCCAAAGCAAACCACTCTGTGATTCTATAAATTAGCAGTTCAGAAGAAGAAAGGATCCCCTTCGCCTGGTTTTGGGTCACTCTGAGGGTTTGCTGAGAATTCTCCACGGCCACTTTGTGCAGGAAGGCAGTGAAAGCCTTCAGCTCCTCCTGGACACCTGCAGGACACCAGGGTTCAGGTGTGATCACAAATGCCAGCACAGGAAACCAGCCCCCACGTGTGAGGCAGGGAAACATCCCAGGGCCCCTGCCCGCACTCAGAATTTTGCAACACGTAGTTTGTGAGCTGCTGCCAGGCTGTGAAATATTTGCATAAATTATTAGGGGGAAAATTTAGCTCAGCTTGAGAAAGCTGCAGCTTGCAGGCTCCTCCCGAGCAGAAGTAAAACCTGTGGTGTGAATTATTTGTCAGAGATTTGCTCGCCTGTTGTGGCACAGAATCTGCCTGTGCTGTTGGGGAAAAGGGGCCTCAATGAATGATCAGAAAATAAAAATGATCAGAAAACCAAGCTGCAGATACTCTTTAGGTTGTTAAACCCAGACAGTGCTGGCAGGGATGGGACTTGGCATGACAGGATGTCCCCAGGAATGAAGGATGGGCTGGGACAGGAGGCCCTGTGGCCAGCACAGAGGATGGGCTGGAGCTCTACACAAAGCCTCTCATGGTGGTGCTTTAAGCCATGAAACTAATTAATGAAATATTAAAAACCTCACCCCGGCCCTGCACACCCCCTGAAGCCCAGCACGGCCCCCTCGAGCAGAGCCTGGCATCCTTGAGCTGCCAGGGCTGTGTCATGTCTCTAAAATGACTGTAATTGCTATTCCATGAGACAAACTGCAGCACCCACAAAGGCCATCACTCCTCCAGATCATTCAATCATGTTGAAGCCCAAACTTGCAATTGCTCTTAATGGAAATGCAGAGCCCAGGAGTTTTTCCTTTAGGAAGGGAGAACCTGTAGTTTTCAGTGACCTCTTTTGGGTAGCAGAGTAGCAGCTAATTGCAGCTCATAGAGTTGACAGATGTCCCTGCTTCATGCAGCAAATCGGTCACATCTCCTGATAAATAGGGGACTTGCTGCTGTTATATATGAGCCCCATGCTTTAGCCATCCTCCTAATTCATTTCTGTTCAGTTTGCCAATAGGTTGAAGATATTTTACTGAAATTTTCTCCCTCTCCCCACCCCCTGCCCTGTGTGGAAGTGTTTTTTTGCCATTATTTACAGGATCTTGTTCTCCATTTTCGACACCCATCAGCTGCTGACAGTCCTTATTAGATCCTTTGCCCGTGGTTCAGGAGAACAGGCAGACTGGTTCCACCCTGAGGATGACTCCCTAAAGCAGAAAGCTGCTGTCTCCCACTTCTCTCTGCCCTTACTGGGATTTCAGGGTCATCCCAGTCCAGGGCAGGATTTTCCTCACTTTCCAGCCCATTCCTGGTCCCAGTCCTGCCCACAAAGCACCCTCTGCTTGTGCTTTGGTGATCCCTTCCCTGCTGGTGCTTTTGTCACCAGCTGCTCCCCTGCCTCTGGCTGGATTTGGTCCTGCCTTGCAGGGATGCAATGTTGTTTCTCCCCAGCATCCCCATTTTCCTCCTCCTCCTCACCCTGCAGAGAAGCCTGGGGAAGGGAATATGTCCAGTGCTGCTCCACAACCGTAGATCAAAGAATCATAGGTAATTTGGCTTGGAAGGGACCTTACAGATCATCTGATTTCACCCCTTTCCACTACCCCAGCGTGCTCCAAACCCCATCCAGCCTGGCCTTGAGCACATCCAGGGATCCAGGGGCAGCCACAGCTTCTCTGGGAAATCCATTCCAGTCCCTCCCCACCCTCCCAGGGAAAAATTCCTTCCCAATATCCAACTAAACCTTCCCTCTGTCAGTGTGAAACCATCACCCCTTGTCCTGTCACTGCATGCCCCTGGCAAAAGGCCCTCTGCAGGAAAACCTTCTCTGTGCTGTGATTTCAGCTCTCCCTGAGTCATTTTTTCTCCTCATTTTACCCAAGGCAGGTGTTTTTCCTGTCCACCATACAAAGCTTTTCCCTGCCCAGTCCAACCCTGATGACCTGGCTACAGATGGTATTTAGCACTGCTACCCTTTGCTGAAGTTTGTTGGGGTTTGAGTTTTTTTTTCTTGATAAGAAGACATTTTAAAATGTAAAAAAAAAAAAAAATAAAAGGGTCTGGGATGGGGCAAATTGGGATGGGGCAGAGCTCTGCAATTTGCACAAGCAGAATTGTCCTGCAGAGATGCTCTCAGCCCTCAGAGGGGATACTGCTGAGATGCTCTTGTCCCACCTGCTCTTAAAAACCTTCAGAGAAACCATTCCCACAGTTCTCCCTCCCCAGCAGTTTCTGGGACTTTGTCAGAGCCACCAGACAGAAAGGGCTTTTCTTTATGTGTACATGTCAAGATGCATTAATTATACATTTATTAAATGTATTTCTTATTCATCCTGAGATATTAAGGTGCTTTATGTTTATTAATTATACATTTATTATATACAGGTGAAAAGCACAGGGTTTAGTCACATCAGCTGCTCCTCCACTCTGAACTATTTCACTCCAGGGTTTCGTTTCTCCCTAATATCCTCCTTCTGGGGGGGGGCTCCAGGGACAGCTTTGAATCCTAAAGACTGCTGCATACCCACAGCACCCAAACCCAGTTCCTCGCACACCCGGGCCCCAGCAGGGCCAGGAGGGTCCATGGTGGAATTTTAGCTGTGTCTCCTCCAGAATAACTGCAGAGCAGTTCCCAAAAGTTCCTTGCAGAACTTTTGTACCCACTGCTGGCTGTACCTGCCCCTTCCTCCTTGCAGAGCATTAGGCCAAGGTATAAACGAGCCCCCTGATACCTCATGGTAATTAGGAGTGGATTCCACTGTTTTTTCCCATATATTTCTTTCCTATTCCTTTGTTCTTCCGCTGTGTGACACATAGGAGACTTGTAAGACTCCACTCTCTCTCACCTGGATTTGCTCTGCCCTTTCTGGTGGATAGGAGGGATTTGAGTATATTAACTTAATTGGCAAATGGATTGCTCAGACAGCTGTGGCAGAGCTGCCCGCCTGCAGCAGCCACCGGGTTAAGCAGCCCCCAGAAGGTTTCTGGCACCTCTTGTTGTGTTTTGGCACCTCCCCACCACTTCAGGGTTGTCAGAATCTGAGGTATTGATGATCCTGAGATTGTAGAAAGTCTCTGTCTGTCAGCCCCACTGCCAAAGCAGAAGCCATCATTGGTCTGTGCTGGTTTCCAGGTTGTTTATTCTGTTGATCTCTCACATGTTCTGCTGCCCTGCCCAGCTCTGTCCTGCAGGGCAGCGTGTGGGGCTCTGCCCTCAGTGGGATGTGACAAACATTAAATACCAGAAACTCCCTGGGCTGCATTTACAAGAACGTGCCAATATCTGTCACCTACATTGGACAGTGTGTCCCCAGCCTGAACCAACAGAAAAATGCCAACACCACAGTGAGACATGGAGGGCATGAAGAAGGAGAAAAAGGACAAGGCACACCCAATTTCCTCCATCTTGTCCCCTTTGAACCCCTAATCTAGAATTCTAAAATTTTACTTTTGCACCTGTGCCACTCTGAATTATTACTTCTATCAAACACTCAGAGCTTGTAATTCATCCTGTGAGATTGAAAACTCTTTTCCATGGCCAGAGATCACAGGCAGTGTCTCTGGGGGCTCTGTCCAGGGGGGTTCCTGACCCCTGCCAGGGTCCCAGACCTGCCAGGGCAGCCAGAGGGAAGCCCTGCATTCCCACACAGGGTCACCCAGCTTTGAACTGGGCTTAAGGGGTACAGCACTCAGGCTTGAAGAAAAGGTGCTTTGGGAAAAAAAGGGGGGGAAATGGAAAAATAAGATAAAATGCAAGTTTGAGATGCGTGGGAAAACTCAGTGTGTGGCACAGGGGGTTTGGTAGGGGTGTTGCAGAACTAGCCCTGGTGTTCCTATTGGCATTATCAGCCATGCAAATCCAATAAACAGGCTCCTAAACCTCATCTCATTGTCATTTTGTGCTTAGAAAAATGGAGCTGCAGTGACCTTTCATAGCCCAGGCCCCTCCAGCTCACCTGAGGCTCTCTGGCTTACAGAGCTGGGTGGTCCCAGAGGTCACAGCAAAGATGAAGATTCCAGTGTTTGGGGATGGACCTGGCACCTTGAGAGGCGATCCTCAGGTGATTATTCTGGTGGCAGTGATTTAGAAAAGTGGCAGTTTTATCCACTGAAGGCTCTTCCTGGAGCTCAGCAGCTCTGGGATGGGGGTGTGGGACGTTGTGAGAGTTCCCACTAGACAGAGAGGTGGAGTCTGGCAGGAATTTCAAGGCTGTGATGAAGGCAGAAATGCCTCTTCTCTGATACCTTGGCCATGGAAAAGCTTGAGTGCATGCAGTGGTATTGACATTTCTTGGTATGGAAGCAGATTTCCAGCAGGCAGCAAGCTGTGACAAGAAAAATAGCTAAATTGTCCAACGGTATTGATGGCTTCCCAGAGAAACTCTGTCACTCCAAAAATGAACCGTCCCCTTCAGTCAAATGTGTCTCTAATGAAAAATATACATCCAGAGACTTTCAGCCTGTGTTATTAATGTGACCTTTACTCAACTGTTTCCCTCTCCTTTTGATTTCTGTGAATAAATGTAATTAGGAAAGTGCATGCTCCTCACACCACCTGGCTTCGGGGGAGGCTGAGGAGATGGTTCCCAATTAACTCCTTCTGCAATGCAAAGGCGAGGGGAGGCTTGGCAGGGTTTTGGACTGCTCTGGAGGAGGTGGGATGGGTGGTGCAAGGAGGCACAAGATGGATCTGGGAAGCAGCAGAGCTTCGTGGCACTGGGGAGCTGCAGAGGGAAGGAAAACATGACTGAGGGTGAAAGATTTTTCCCAGAAATATTTTCCCTGGAATTGTTCAAGGCCAGGTTGGACAGGGCTTAGAGTAACCTGGTCCAAGGAAAGTGCCCCTACAGGGAGGTTGGAATGAGATGATCCTGAAGTGCCCTTCCCACCAAAACTTTCTGTGATTCCATGAAATAATTTGTTTCCAACACTGCACAGAGAGGTTCTCTGGCTCGTGTAAAGTGGAGGGATGGGATTTTTGCATTAGAAGCATGCAGTTCTGAATTGCCCCAAATGTGCTGTTTGAAACAAACTCACACCTTGCAGTGAAAGTTTTAGCAGCCTGAGAATTAATGTCCCAAAGGCAGGATGGAGGGAGAGTTTGAAACAGTCTGAGCCTGAATCCTGCTAGCAGTGAGTCTGGCTTTAAATAAAAAAAAAAAAAAAAATCAAACAACCATCCTTCAAGGCAGCAACTTTTGCATGTTTGATTTGTCCCAGGATAGTTTCCACAGGCCAGAGGAGCATGTGGGTTTGATAAAGAGCTTGCTAAAACAGAGCAGGAATTTATGGCACTTGGCAAAGTTTAGGTAACTCACAGGAAATGGGTGACTGTGTGTCCTCCTTGAACAACCAGCACCCGTGGCCCCTTGTAGGTGGGAATTCTTCCCAGAGCTGAGGGCACCTCCTCTCCTGTTCTGGTTCCAGACTCTCTTAGGATTTCATGTGTCCATAATCCTTCCCTCTCCTTTGCACCTTTTTCTTCCAGAAAACAAATCCTGCAGCTGAACAGGAGGAATCAGCCTTTCCTTTGCAAGCTGCTTTGCTGGAGCTCAGTCACATCCAGCAGTCTTCGAGGTCTTTGGGCATAAACACACCCAAAATATTTTAGCAAAGTTTCCTGGAACATGGCAGGAGCTGACTTTTGTGGAAAAGCACTGGCCGCTCTAATTTTGAGCTTTTGGAAAATCAAAATTTACATGACACGTTGTGGAAAAGCACTGGCTGCTCTGAGCTTGAGCCTTTGGAAAATCAAAATTTACCTGACACATTTGAAGTCCCTTGGCCAAACTCTCCACTGATGGGCACTCAATTATGTGTTCCCTTTTTTTGGCTTGGGTTGCTGGGCTCTTGGCTTGGGGTTGAAGCTGGCAGGATATATCCCCTGGGCATGTGCACTGCTGTCTAAATCTGCTACCTACCTGGGAAAAAAACCAAATATCCTCATCACAAATCCCTGATGCTTTTTTTTCCCTAAGTCTTTGTTCTGTGTCTGTACAAATAAAGGCTGTGGTGTGAATGCTGCCTGTTGTGGCAGATAATAAATTCATTCATATTTCTGAAGCACTAAGTAGCGTAGTTGTAATGCTGTGGGCAGGCCTGTGAAAAATGAGTAATTCTGTCTTCAAAGCAGGGTTGATTTGTGTGAAGGCACGAGTTTGCCCATAACAATAAGGAGAATATTGAGGGGTATCATTGTTAAATGGGCATCCTTCCCCTGAACACGGTGCCCCTGAACTGAGGGGCTGCTGCTGGTGCACAGCCCATAATCAGAAGATACCCAGCCCCAGGGTACCCAAAAATCTGGTTTCTGAAGGCTTGCATTCACACCCCTACATTCCTCTCATTGCTTGCAGCACCTCGGGGTAGAAGTTGTGAATCCAACAGGAGGGTGGTGCTAGATTTTAACATTTGGTGCATTGGCCCGGCCTGCCTGGAGCTGCTTTTCCACAGGCTCCCGAGATTTGCTGGCAGAAATCAACTTTTCAGCGGGGCAGAAGTGGACTGGCAAAAACAACTCCTCCTCCCCCAGACTCAGAGCAAGGCTGGGAGCTGCAGCATCACCCATCCCTGGAGAGGGACTCGGTTACAATCCAGTGGTGCCACAGATTCCTGATAAACACCGGGAACCTGGCGGCTGTGTGCAGAAGGAAAGGGGAGAGGGGCAAATCACTGCATCAATTTCTCACCATAAAGTATTTTCTCTGCTTTAATGTGTGCAGAAGTGGGGCCTGTGGGTGCGTGGGGGTGTTCAGGGTGACACCACCGCACAGGCCACGGCTGAGTTGTGTTTTTGAGTCCTCTGGTGTAACCCATTAGGGTATTTTTCTTGCCTTCTAGATCTAATCACAGCCAGCAATGCAGGTTGAAGCATTTCAAGTGTTTTTTTTTTTTTTTTAATCTGGCTGCCCTTTTCCCGTTGTTATCGAGCGCGGGGCCGTGTTGATTTGCATGCCATTTTGCTTTTGATCTCCATGGCAACTGCTACCAAATGGCCTGAGAATAATAGAGGTGCTTTTTGGAGCTGTAAGCAGGCTCTGCACAGAGCGCTGACACCGGAGGTTTGCACCAAAATAAATAAATAAATAAAATAGAAATGAAGATGATGGCGGTGGCGAGGAGCCTCCAGAGCGGGGCAGCTCACTCCCCTCTCCCACCCCCCTCAAATCCCTACGTATGACAGATGTTTCTGACAGCAACTTGAAAGAAATAAATACACAGAGAGAGGGATGTGGGGAGGGATGATCCAGCCCAGGGGCTGGCACCAGGCTGGCAGAACACGGAATCATAGTTCAGGTTGGAAAAGCCCCATAAAATTGAGTCCAACCACTCACCCAGCACTGCCAAGCCCTGCACTGACCCATGTCCCCGGGTCATCACACATCTTTTAAATGCCTCCAGGGATGGTAGATGAGGCTGGTGGTTGTGACAGTGCCAAGCAGCCCCTGAGCCCTCCATCCCACCTGGAGAGCTCCTGCACAGCCCCCATGGAGTGGGAATGCTCATCCCTTGCCTGGCTCCATCCCATGGCTGCTGCTTGGGTGCCCCTTTCCTCTGCAGGCAGCAGGGGAAGTTTGGGATTGCTTTAGTCTTCTCCTGCTATTGGATATTTTCTCCTCTAAGTCATCTTTAAGTTGCAGTTTGTTAGCTCGGGGTCTCACAGGGCTGGGAAATGGGCACTGAGCTGTGCTGCCCTGAGCAAGCCCCTTATTTTCACTCCTCTGTTGAAGCCGGAGCTCACCATGTGGGTGGGAGGGCTGGGAAAGGCTCGAGGGGCACAGCAGCCTTTGGCTCTGTCACTGTGGTCACTCAGATGCACAGCACCCAGCCTGTGCTATCTCCAGCCCCTGCACGATGTCAGCAAGAATAAAATCATCCTCATCCTCATCCTCCTCCACAGACCTGAGCCGGTGCTGGGCAGCCAAGCACCACTGCTGGGATTTGTGTGTCCTGCTCTGGGTTCCCCCCACCTTTTAAGGATGCTGGTGGAAGTGCTCTTGCCTGTCTGACTCTTTCCCACCCCTGTTAGCCTTTGGAGGCTGTGCTGCACAGGAGGATTTGTACAATTTCTTCAGGTCCTTGGACACGAGCCAGCATCAACAAACCTCAGGGCAGAAACTCTGCGAGGAGCAGGAAATGAGGGAGCTGTTGGGCTTAGTGGCTGTGTTAGATCACTCTAAAGCATGACTTAAATTCAGGTTTGCAATTTCCTCCCTTTCACCTCCTCTGCCATAAGCCCCAGTGCTGCCTCAGCCTCTCATCTCACCCAGAGCTGGGCTCATTTTATGAACCTGGGATTGGCCACAGCGTCGGGCTGTTAAAAGAGAGAAGGAGCTGACGGACACGGGGAGGGATAAAGAGAGTTGCAAGGATCAGCATGACAAGAGTTTGAGGTTTTTTTGCTCAAAACCTGCCTCCTCTTTTTGCTGCTTTCAAGCAGCAGAGCAGCGCTGGCTGCTGCCGGGAGCTGCAGCGAGCGAGGCTGCCGGGAGGGGTGGAGGATGCTGGAGGAGAAACAGCCCCTGGAGCATCTTCCAGCCCCTCCAGCATGCCGCTTGGATCTGGCAGAAGATGAGAGGGGTCCCTTTCCTTCAGAGGCAGAGAAACGCCCACCCAGGTGCCAGTCACGGTGCCCAGCATCCCTGTGACAGCCGCGGAGCTGCCGTGCCAGCGGGTCCCTCCCGCTCCTCCCTCCTCAATTAACACAGCAACCACAACTTGGTTATCCTAGGCATGAAACAAGGCTAATGAATCATGTCGCACTTTGAAGCCACGTTAGATCTGGAATTTGACACGAGCTTTTACATCTATGTCACTCTGCTCCCCCCCCCCCAGCCAAAGCCGGGCAGGCCAGCTCACTGTTTACCTGTCAGTCAGCGGAGGAATTTGCATGTTAGTTAAGCTGTTAGCATGAGTAATTACCGAGTGGGTCAGGGACTCCTCCCTCGGAAATGCTTCGCCTTGCCGGCGACATCTCCATCGCGGCGGCGGCGGGGGATGCAGGCGAGCGCCGGCTCGGGGCTGGGAGCGCCCCGCCAGCATCCCCCAGAGCACCCAGGGGTGTGCCCGGGCTGCAGGAGCCGCGCTCGGGAATAAATATTATATCCCATAATAAAGTAAACAAAATTTACCAAAATATCCAGTTTTAGGTCATATCGTGATAACTCAGCTTGTTCAATGTGCTCTCATGACGTAAATATATATAAAAAACAATTCTGTGCTAACCACCTTGCATGTCTTTATCCCATAATCGAGTAAACAATTAAAAACGTTAACAAAATATCTAGTGTTAGGTCATATTGTGATAACTCATGTGCTCTCATGACATAAATATATATAAAAAAATTCTGTGGCCACCTTACATTATTTATTCCATAATTGAGTAAACAATTAGAAACATTAACAAAATGTCCAGCTTTAGGTCATATTGTGATAACTCAGAGGTTGTTCATTGTGCTCTCATGACTTAAATATATATAAAAAACAGTTCTGTGGCTCTGTGTAAGGTAACCACCTTAACATAAGGGAACCACCTTGCATATCTTTATCCCATAACCGAGTAAACAATTAGAAGCATTAACAAAATATCTAGTGTTAGGTCATATTGTGATAACTCATGTGCTCTCATGACATAAATGTATGTAAAAAACAATTCTGTGTCTCTGTGTGAAGTTCACCACCACAAAATGCTGCAATTTTCTGAGCTAATGATTTGTTTCACAGAATTTTTGCACACTGAGAAAAAAAAAATTAAAAAAAAAACAAACAAACATTTTTAAACTCTAATTTTTGGCTTTACCAAAACAATACAAACTGGAAATTAAGGAAACAAAAGTTTCCCCAAGATGTCTTGCAGGTGTTTGTGCAAAGCTCCTGCAGCCTGGCAGCTGCAGGACCTGGCTCCCACACCTGAGTTACCTGTGGCCCAGCAATAGTTTGAACACACAGAAAATCTCCTGCTTCCACAGAAAATTTCCACTCCTGGGGTCCTGCCTGCTGTTGTCCCACCACAGTCCCCAGGGCAGTTTCCTCCCCAGCTGGTTTTTATCAGTCCTTTTGATCCCAGGGTGACCTGAGAATTTATTCTGTTGCTGAGATGTCTCTGCACATTGGCAGCAGGAGCAGCAGGAGCCAAAGTTTCCCTGCCAGCTCTGCTGATGTGAACTCTGGGGAGGTGGGGGTTGATTTTGTCTAGGCATGGTCCTGACAAATCTGGCATTTCAGTCAGCTGAATGTATATTTATGTCATGAGAGCACATTGAACAACCTCTGAGATATCACAATATGACCTAGAACTACATATTTTGTTAATGTTTTTAATTGTTTACTCTATTATGGGATAAAGATATTTAGTACTATTTGAAATATCTACATGTCTAGGTCAGGTTTGCTGAGTTATTTGACAGTGAGTTTGGGGAGTGCTTTTCTTCTCCTGATTTTCATGTTGTTTGCTGTCAATTATGACTTTTGATTACATCACAAATGGGAATCTCAAAGAGTTAGATTATATATTTCAGTCCGGGATGAGTACCAGATAACCTGGCTGATTTAAAAAGCAAAAATACCACGGGGTTTCAAGCCTTAAACTGTAATGTCATTAAAACCACTTGCTGCCACTACTTAAATGTTAAGCAGTAATGTAAAATTGTAAAGGAAAAACGGTAAAAGAAAATTTAAAAAAACCTCTCACCTCAGCTTTTGAATGTTTTGGAAATTTTGTTAAACTCAGGGCTATTTCAGAGGGAAGATTTTGTAGGATTTTTTCAAATATTAAATGGGTTCCAATTTCACTTTTTTTCTCCAAACATCAGCACTCAGTGAAGAACACAAATCCTGTGTTTTGACTGTCTTTGGTGCTGACTGCACTTACCAGAAACCCACTGAACAAAGTCCATCCCTTTTACAATTCACAAAAGCTACAGAATAAATCTTTTCTAAGGTAATGTTTGTTCTGAGAATAAATCGCGGTTGTTTGGAATGCTTAAACTTTCAAAAGGACCTGCTCTAAAAGCCCAATTTTTAAACAATTGGATCGTGAGTGTAATATGAATGTAGTTAAGATGATAAATGCAGCTAATTTTCTCCCTCTATTAGCCCCTTTCACATGCTACTTACAAATGCCAGTCAAACTCGGCAATCCTTTCATTTTATTATGCAGTGACGAGGCGATTGGATTAAAAATACATGATGGCATTTTCTAACTTGGATTTATAAGTGCCACTGCCACATCTAATATTGGGCTGACATTTGCTGGGCGCAGGGGGAAGCGTGGTTTGTTGGTGCAGGCTGGGGAGAGCTGCCATCCCCTCCCTGCTGAGCCAGCAGGGATGGGACCAGACCTCTCTGGTCACTTCTGGGGGCAATAATTGCTCTGCTGAGGGAGGTGGGCTGTGGAGGTGGCGTGGGGCTCGTTCTTGGTGGGGTGCTTGAGGGGAGTTCTTCACTCTGGAGATCAGCCTGATGTCAAAGAGGTTGAATTTCTTGAGTTTCCACCCTAGTGAGGGTTCTCAGCCTTTTCTCAGAGCAGTAGCTCCCCTCTGCTCGTTCGCCATCCAAGGACATCTCTCTTGGCCACTCCTTCCAGCTGGAGATGTCTTCCTTTTGGCTCTGAAGCAGTGCAGAGGTGTTGCTGTGTGGGGTTGTCTGGCCTGGCTCCAACCTCCATCCACCTCTTCTTCATCAGCCTGAGGCTTTTGTTCCTCCAAGCTCTGTCCAGATGTTTCTCCAAGCACCATCCAGATGCTGGGTTGCTGACAGATGAACACCCAGCTGTGGGGGCATCTCTGGTGTGTTCATCCACTGCATCATCATCATCATCATCATTTTCATGATCATTATTGTTGTTATTATTATTTCTATGCAAGTGGGGCACTTGCTATTCTGGGTTCTTCCAATTACAGTCAGGTCTGTGGCTCAGGTCCCAGAGGTGAGGTGTCCCTGCTGCCCAAGCCATCCACTCTCCAGATCAGCCATTGTTCCTTTAAACGAAAGGGACACTAAAGTCCAATTATTGCAATAGAATGGGCTGCTTCTTTAAACTGAAGAATTTGACTCAGCTCAAGGGATATTTGTGATTGCCTCTGGCTCCCCTGGAGCTAAAAAATTATATGCTTTCCCTCTTCACTAAATTAAAACATAGTTGGATTGGTAGTGGGACTGAAGGAAGTCCCTGTCTGAAACCCCAAGTGTCAGCCTGCTTTGCAAACTCTGAGCTAGTAATTGGTTTGGAAATACTGAGTGAATAGGTAAAGAGCCTTCGGAATGATTTGTGCTGGATAATACAGAGTGCCTGGAACAGCAGGGTTTGCCTTTCCTGGGAGATTTTGCAAACGTTGAGTTGTTAATTTCAGGTTTGGATTCGTAAACACAATTAACATTTGTGCTCTGTAAACAGTAGATGTACTTCTGTTCCAACAGCACCTTATCCTCATTTAAGTTCTCAAGAAGCAATTCCTTTGTTTCCCAAATGCCAAACTCGAGGCAGACCCACGGCTGCTGCTCCCTCCACTCACAGCCTCTAAAATGTGTCCTGACACCTGAGCTGGGGCTGGGCAAGGCTTGAGGCAGTGACCATCAGAGCTGAGAGGAGCTGAAGCTCAGGGTGACCCCAGGGAACCCATCCTGCATCTGCAGGGAGCTGCTGGTGGTGGGACCCCAGCTGGCACCTGCTGTGAGCACCCTCCAGATCTGCTGGGACATCTCCACGTGCAGGGTGATGGGGACGTAGTCCTCTGAGCACCTTCTGCTGTTGACAACAAACATGTCACTGTTGGACACAAAATGAGTACCCAGAAGCTTGGTAAGGAGAAAAAGAGGAAGTTTTATTTGAACATCTCGTATTTATAGAATTCTAAAGGTCACCATGGATTGGAGGATGGAATTACCACCTCTCCAGCTACACTGGTCTAAAGATCAATCAATCATTTCTCTCTACCCACAGAGAAATATGTAAACTATTCTATTTATACGTGAAACTGTGTGGGAACTCTGACTCTTAAATAAGCAACCATTATCAGAAGGCTAAAGAAGTTTTATGAGAACTTTAACATTTTCAAAAGAACTATAAAAGAAAACACTTTTAAAAATCAGGGCAACACAATCATCAACCTTTATGTTTGATTCTTGGCTCTCTGATACAGCCTGAGCACCAGAGCAGGTTCCTGTTGTCACCTGCCAGCCTGCAGACAAGGACACCTGGAAAAGGGACGAGTCCTCTGTGTGGCACCTTCTGATCAGATGTGTGTGGAGCCATGGCCAAAATGAAGCTACTCTCCATGGGTGGTGCTGGTGGTGCTTTGGTATCCTGAGCATCACTGTCTGCTGTGTGGCCACTAAAGTATTGCCTGGAAAATCACAAACCTCTGCCTGAACCAAAGTGCATTTTAAGAATATGGTACAGGACCTCCAAGTTATGGAGGCTGGCTCCAAGAGCCAGATGATGGAAAAGGAGGCTCAGAAGCTGTTTTTAGATGCCTTCAGAAAGGTGAAGGAAAACTCTAAATCCTGATCTGCAGATTTCGCACAGGAATATTTCTATGTGGAGCCTGAAACTCTTGCTCAGAGGCTGAAATGGCACCGTTCATCTTGGCTGAACTCGCTCTGGAAGGTCCTGCCCTACTTCATCCCAGCTCTGCACTCCATCCCACCATGCCTAGAGCAGGGGGCATCATGAGATGGTTTGGGGAATGGAAAAGTTGGACTAACTCCCCTCCCAGTGCCAGTGATCTCTTCTTCATCCCCCAGCTGGGACAGTGCCCACAGGGCAGGGGGAGGTGTTCCAGACAGGGATAAGACAGGAGCTGCTTTGCAAATCTGCTGGGGAGTGGGTGTGGGGAGCAGCAGCAGCCCTGGTGCCGTGCCCTGCAAGCTCAAACACAGCAGCCTCTGGCTCATTGCACCATTTACTGAGGTTACAACATAATGGCTATGCAAAATAATGTCTCCTTTTCTCTTTTTTTTTTTTCTTTAGTAAGTGAAAGTAAGTCTTCTAAGCCAAGGTTAACAATATATATTTATGAGTTGTAGCCAGCTGCTTCTATGTTTGCACATGTGTTTGTTAATGAAGAGTAACCTAAGGGTCAGGTTATTATGTAAATAACCATTGTCAAGGGTAAAGGTGAAGAACCCAGTAATGAGTTGTGTCTCTCTGTCTCTCTCACAAGCCACTAATGAATATTGGATATTGCCATTTGCAGGGCTTTTTACCCTCATTTTTATCAGGGGGTGAGGGGCAGGGATGGCAAGAGAGGAAAGAGAAAGAAGTAAATTTGTAATTAAGCTGAGACAAGTTATTTTTTCCCCCTCTCCCCAAACCAACTAAAGCAAGTTATTTCTTCTTTAGGAATGATATTTCACTGCCTTGGCCTGTGCTTGGGCAAGAAACCTCCTTCCTTCTGCAGCTGTAGGCTGCACCAACCCTTTGAGCCTCTGCAGCGCTCACTTTAGAAGATGCCCACAAATCAACAGTCTGCATCTTTGCAGATAATACTGAACTGAGGCGAAGCCAGCACGCCACTGAGCAGAGTTTCCATCAGGAAGGTTCCCAGCAAACCTGCCTGCCTGGGATTACTGACAGAGTGTGAACAGAAGGTGCAGGCTCATTGCATATGCTTTTCAGCACAAAAAGGGGAGCCTTGGGCTCGCAGACACCTGACACCAGAGCTGTTGTTGGGCTGCAAACAGGAGCTGGGGCTGGATGGATTCTGTGTGTCAGCACAGGGAGGGTTGGAGTTCTGGATGCTGAGAATTTCAGACTTTCTGTGCTGACCCCCAGGAGAACACTGCATTTAACCTGAGGCCATGGAGAAGCTTCCAAGATGGAATGATAGAACTGGGATTATGGGTGTGAAGTTTGAATAGAGTGTGTAATATCACATGGTGGAAAACTGGGAGTTTGGGGTTTTAGAATATATTAATATAAAGAGAGCTAAGATGGAGGTTTTGGGGTGGTGGCAAGTCCTTCTTCACCTTCCTCTTCATGGGTTTGGGTGGTACTTTGTAATTGGACAGAAAAGTTTGCATTGTGGACTTTGAGTGATTAGTTACTGGGTTAAAAGTGAAAATAATTTAGGTGTCATTTCTTAATTGGACAGTTTATCCTTAAAAAACCTTGTAATGAAGGACAGTTAGCCATTTTGTAACTTTTCAGTAGAATGCCCTAGAACTCACAACTTGTAATACAAACAATAAATAATAAACATCTAAGCCTGAATATGAAATACCATCCTGAGCGCTTCAATCCCGACCTTGGCAGAGGTAGAAAAAGAAGCTGAAAACCAGCAAGGGGACACAGCCTGGTTTCATTATCCCCATTGTGCTCACCCAGGAAGGCAACACAAGCCTTGCCCAGCCCACGGGCAGCGTGTCCCTGCCACCCTCCCTGTCCCTGCTTTGCAGGTAGAGATGGAACCCGGCTGTGAAAGGCTGGATGTGATGGGACAGGGATCCCCTGCTCTGCTCCTGCCCTTGGCCACTGCACTGGGGTCACTCTGAACCCCCCCATGCAGAGGGAGCAGGGGCCAAGCACATCCCTGGCCTTGCAGGGGACCATCACAAAGGGATCCCAAAGCCAGAGTGGTCCCATAGATTCCCACATTAGATGCCCAGCTGGGATCAGCTCAGCTGGGAAATCCCAATGGATTCCTCTCATTCCTCCGTGCATCCTTTGACTCTGTGAGAAATGATACTTGCTTTCAAAAAATTTAGAAGGTTTACTAAAACCTTATCACTGGGAGCAGAGGATTTCCCCACCACGTGCTCACCCACACAATGGATATTTCACCTTTTAACCCTTTAGCCCCTCCCAAAGTTCTGTCCATCGACTCCTCCTTCTCTGCCCAGTGGTGGAGATCACTTCCTTACACCTTGACTGGAGGTCAGGGCTGCCATGGTGACAAGCCAACCCTCCCAAATGTCCCAAACCCAGCTCACCCCCATGATAACAACACAAGGGGGGTAAAACACAACGATAAATCTATAGAACTTCTCTTAACATATATATATATATATAATATTTGCCCCTTAATTGTGAGAGTCAACCATGCCATTACTCATCTATCACACTTTGACTCCTTGTGAAACCTGGCATTTAGAAACCCCAGGGAAGGCTGAGTGTCAGATCTGTAATTCAGGCACGAATAAATCTTCCAGCACCCTTTGTGATGGTCAGCGAGGCAGAACCTCAGGGGGCATCTGTAAAAAAAAAAAAATAGAATGAAAAAATAAATGCAATGGTCAATAATCACCTGCTAGGCAATGACAGCATTTATTTTAAAACCAAGTTTTGCTCATCTTGCCCAAATGTCACAGCCAGGAGTTGGCAGTAATGGGGGGAGCAGAGGAGCCCCAGGGTGCAGGGGGAGATTCATAAAGGTGCTGGAGGTGCTGGAGGAGGCTGCAATGTGTGCACAAGCCCCATTTGGTGGTTTGAGTAATGTCGTGTTGCCACTAGGGTGCCTCTGCAAACAAGATATTGCATCTCCAAAGAGTTCCTGGCACAAATAAAAAGCTAAATAGAAGTGATGGGCTGACTAGCTGAGCCCGTGCTTTTTACTTTTATGATTGAGAAATAGTTGTTGAAATTGTCAATAAAAATAAATAAAATTAAGTTTCTCTAGTTAGGTGTGGAAAGGCAAGCCTACCTGTCTTTGCTGACAGGCCTTTTTGTTCAGTGTTGGCTTTTATATATGTGAAAAAAACACCATTGAGAGCTTCCAGGGAGCTGCACTGGGGCGGTTATTGCCATTTTTACATCCTTTATATGGGCTTAAATCCATTTACAGATGTGCTGTAGACAGAGAGACATTTTTTACAAGTAATTGTCATGTATACAAGGGTCCTTATGTGTCACAAAAAGATCTCACTTAAGAGAAATAAATGTGCTTTTCATCTTTTGTTGGCAGGAGCGGCGGTGGTGGGGAAGAGGGTAATTGGTGATCTTTTCCAGTCTGATAACCAGGACAAATAGGGGGGAGCAGAGAGTGGCGTCGCTCTCCTCCCGTGCCCTCTCTCGGGGTCAGCAGCAGGGGTGACAAATGCCACCAGGGGCAGGGGACATCCTCCTCTGAGCATGCAGAGCTCTGCCTCTTTATTGCCTTTATTTGTAGCTTAGAATTTCCCTTTTGTAATAAGCCCCGTGTGGGTTTTCTATTTTTTTTTTTTATTATTTTTTAAGGTTATTGCTCTTCTCGGGGGCTGAGGTTTAAAAGACTCCCCGGAGGCAGATGGAGCTTTGATGACATCCTGCATCACCTGGAGAGGCTGTGAGGCTGCAGATGCTCCTGCAGGGGCACGGGGCCCACCTCGGGAAGGTGCAGGTGGTCCAGGGCAGAGCTGTGATGGTTTTCCCCAGGGCCCCTCAGGGATGCCATTCCATGGTATTGCTCCAGAGGAAGATGTCAATAACTCAGTGGTGAGCACTCAGCAGCCAGTTAGGCTGGGGCAGTAACAGATGCAGGCAGCTCTCGCTGATGGAGGGTTAAAGCAGGTCACAACTCAGGCCAAATAGCAAAAGGCAGGTCCTTTATTGCATAGATTTACTTATAAATCGTTTTCCAGTCAATAAAAGGCAAAGCAGGAGTGGGGCTGGGGGGCCTGAGGTGGAGAAAGGCTTAAAATGATAACCAAATTCCTGTCTGCACAGCAAGCTTCACTTCCAGCAATTCCCAATTTCTGTTTAATAGCTGCTTTATGCCAGTGAAGGCAGGGCAGGGGCTGGGAGGTGCGTGGACAGAGCATGGCCTTGAAATCAGGGACAGGTGAGCAGCAAACCTGGCTTGATAAATAATGGATGAATTGTGCTTGGTTTTGCTGATGATGTAGTGACCTTTTGGGAGGCAAGAAACAAAGAAACAGCAAATGACCAGCAATACTGATGAACAGGCTAAGTGAACTGGACACATCATTAACACCAGCATACCAAAATAATTACATGCAACCGGGAGTCACACGGTCAGCAAAAAGTGAACCGAGGAAGTGGCTCTGTGTAAATTTGAGCTTTCCCTCCCTCAGCAGGCAGGAGAGCTCAGGGGGATGTGGCTTTGGGATGGTTGGTGCAGTTGGATTTGGCCAGGTTCGCTGCCAGGAGTTTGAGGCTTGCACCAGAGCAGAGATGGGGGGTAGCATGTGCAGCAGCGTGGGGTTTAGATGGTGGAGCTGCTTCCTATTTCCCAGTAAGGTTCTCCTGTGGAAAAGCCACCTGGGGAGGCATTCAGGTAAAGCAAAGTCCACACACCACACTCACCATGCTCAGCCAAGAGAGGCAGAAGGGCCTTTTGTAGGATAAATTGCAGTGAAGGTTTATTCCAACACGCCAAAGGGAAATTGGGGACAAAAGATGAAATCGTGTGCTCTGCACAAGGTTAAGTATGGGGTCAGTGGGCAAAGGTCTGAGGGCACAGGGGTGGCACGAAGGGCAGGGAAAAGGGAATTGGCTCTCAGGGAAGACCAGGTGGCCACCAGGGGTACCACAACTAATGAGGAAACAGGGAAAGGAGAAACCATGAGAATTTGGGACATTTGGGGAAAGGAACTGGGATGGGTCACAGTGTTGCAAGGCTCCAAGGGGAAAGGTGTCTTTTTCAGCCTAGGTGGAGACTCTCTGGTTATTCTTCCAGGGCAAGGTCCTGGGGATTTCCCTGAGGGGTTCAAAGGATTCCACAGTGGGGTTTGCAGGAGTGCTGTGGACTCTGAACACATTTGTCAAGATGAGATGTTGTAGGGGAGCCCCCACAGAGCAGGAGTTATCCTGCATTTAGGGAGAAAAGCCCAGAGTGCCACATGAGTGGTTAACACACATCTCAAAGACAGGCACATTAAACTTTTTATCATCTTATCGTTGTAAAGACAACAGATCAACCCCTCCTTATTTCAGTTGTTTAGTGATTCTGGTAAGACAGTCAAACTAGATTTTGTGAATGACCAGATATTTGGCTCTATCAAGAGCCTGCTTGCTCTTCCCTGTTGGAAAACATTACCATCAATGGGGATCTGTTGGCAGGAAAGTGGGGAGAGACACTGCATCTGTTTTCACACAAAAAACAAGAGTACTCATTATTGATTATTCATTATTCCCCCATCTAATAAACTTTCTGCCATTCAGGCAGCAAGGCAGAAACAGCAACACTCTGCTTTGTGTAGCCCATCACACATCCAGAGTAACGCATAATGAATGGGCAAATCACACAAGCTTCCCAAAAACTCCATCTGAAAATTACTCAGCCCTGTGAATGCTCCTGAATAACAAATATATCTGCAGGAATTTTGCAGTGGACTTGCAAACAGCATCAGGACCTGGGTTTGCAGTGAGTGATGGAAGCAGCATTGCTTGGCACTTTCACTTAAGCAGAAATTATGGTAATTTTCACTTTGTTTGGCACCTTCCATCTGAAGGTCTCCAAACGCTTTATAAACTCAGTTAATTGGTTGTGGTCAGACCCCTCTGCTGTTAATTTTGGCAGTGCATGCACCTGTTTAATGCTGAATATCAGAATGAATTTCATCCGTTTGCACCCAGCAAAGCTCTGCTGGGGCTGTGAGCAAAGCCCAGCTCTCCTCACTCCTCAGCCCTCCTAGACCACATTTCTTCTGTTATTTGAACTGACACAAAACTTCATGGGAATCTTAAAATTATATAAAGTACAGACCTATTAGCACTGTATTAAGCCTATTGAAAAAGAGTGCAAAACACTCTATTTTTAATAATATCTATAATATTATTACAATTGAATTATTTTATTATTTATTTATCTAGTTTTCCATTATTTATGCTAATTATGGATTTGATTTGATGATCTAAGAATTATGGATTTGACTTGATGATCTAAGAGATCTTTTCCAAATAAAATGATTCTATGATTCTAAATAGGCAAACCTGGAGGGAAAAATATCGCAATTTTTAAGAAACAATCCTTTTTGCATTGAAGCAGCAAAAATTTCCTGATGGTTTGTTTCACATTTTTTGTTGTTTTTTTTTTTTTTTCTTTTGAGGTTTCCAATCTAAAAATAAGCCAAGGAATTAATACCATCAGTTGAAAAGGAGCAGAAATATTCAGTGGAAAACCCACTTGGATTTCTTCTGATTTCTCTGCATGTTTAGAGCACAACACCAGGATTGGTGTACGTTGCTCAGAGCAAACTCTCTGTTTTTCACCATCCCCATTGTCCCTAACCCTGCACAAAAACAAGGAGCATTTTCCTGCTGCTGGACAGGCCTGGGGCTGTTGTTGGGCTGGGACGAGCACGGCTGAACAACCAGTGCTGGCCACATTGCAAGAAGAGTTAATCCACTGCCATCTGTCTTTATTATGCTCCCATTGTTGGACACCACAGCCTGGAAATCCAGCAATGAAACCCAGTTGTTCCTTGCCATTCATCATAGTTATTGCTGGAGTTGTGTAATGAAGAGGGGAAGTGCTGTTTATTGCTCTCCCCTCTTTAGAAACTATCCTTGGGGGTAGTTATGGATGGTTATTGGAATCAAGCACAGGACTCTGGGAGGTCCCCTCTTCACTCTGTTTCTGTGTTGAACCGAGAGGTTTAATGGGGTTTTGTGTCTGCTGCTGTCTGAGCATGGTCTGCTGCCTGCTTTTGTTCTCAGAGCCCTGAATTTTGGCGACTTCATTGCTGGCATGGAGGTGAACTGAAGGAAAGGAGGACAACTCATAAGGTAAAAAGGCAGGAGGTGGGTGCCCTCCGGGGCAGAGACAGCTCTGCCACAAATAAAAGCAGCAAGTGTGCACAGCAGCCAGAGTTTAGGCATTGTCCTGCTCAGGAACAGAGCCCTCTGAGCCTTTGAAAATAGCTGATTACCAGTACAGGTGCTTTAGGATTCAGCTCTCCTCTCCAGCAATTTCTGGAGGCTGAAAATCAGACAAGACTCCAGCTGTGCAGGTGAGGGATGGAGGGGACAAGGGAATGGTGCAGGAGGTGAAAGAGCCAAACATAATTCTCACTGGGCAGTGCAGTGCTTCTCGCTGGGGATTGCAAGGATAAAAATGAGAACGCGCTCAAATAGATCTATAATGAAGATCCTTCAATAAGTCATCGTGCCTGCACTGCAGCAGACAGATTTTGGAGATTTTGGGGTGAGACATACGCCCTCTGGGTTTTATGAAGCAGTTTCTGGACTGCAGGATGGTTGATCCCACAGAGATAATGTATTAAAGGACATGAACTTCCATGCAGAACTCAAATTGCCTTTTGATTAGCTCTTCTGTTTTGATAATTTATTATTCTTGCAATTACTCTGGGAAACGAAGAGATGTGGTTGCACTGAACCTCAAAAAGGCACCAATTCCCCAGCTGCTCTACTTCTGCTGCCACACACCTTTGGTGGTACAGCCAGTTCACAACCTGAACAAGCAGCTCCTTGCTCTAGACAGGGAATTTTGCAGAACCCCACAGCTTATGGACCAACCTGGAACAAAAACGAGGTTCTGTGCCAGGAGTAACACCTTTGGAAGGTGCCTGGTGTGCAGAGAGATAGCCAGCACGGCCTCATTATCAGCAATTTTTTTGTGCTGGCAACAAGGGAAGTGTCGGAATCTGTGGTATTGAAATGATTCCGAGATTGTAAAAAGTCTCTGTCAGCCCCTCAGCCAAAGAAGAAGTCATAATTTGTCTGTGCTGATTTTCAAGGTTGTTTATTCTTGCTTATCTATAACATGTTCTGCTGACCTTTGAACCTCTTATCTAGAATCCTAAAATTTTACTTTTGCACCCGTGCCACACTTAATTATTACTCATATCAAACACTCAGAGCTTGTAATTCATGCTGTAGGATTGAAAACTCTTTTCCATGGCCAGAGATCACAGCCAGTGTCTCTGGGGGCTCTGTCCAGGGGGGTTCCTGACCCCTGCCAGGGTCCCAGACCTGCCAGGGCAGCCAGAGGGAAGCCCTGCATTCCAACAGGGAAGGGAGTAAGGAGCCTGTGGGATAAGAAGCTATGGAGGAGAAGAGCTGCCTATCCAGGTTTCAGAGCCTGCACTCTGGCAATGCTTCTGGGCATGTAGGTATGAGATGAGCTTCAAGGGCTAAAGGCATGGAAGGAGTTAGAGATCTCAGTTGTATTTCCAGATAACATATAGCCTGTGCCTGTCAAAGCTGCTGCTGATAAGGGGATTCTGCAGAAAGTAATTAAAACTCAAGCCCTTGGTATTTATTTAAAGGGGAAACTCTTGGGATTTGATAGGATTTTGTTGAAATGGACCAGGACGCTGATTCATAACGTGCCACGGAAAAGAGTGGAGAATTAAATCTAAAAAGAGAGGCCAAGCAAGTTTCACAGTGCCCTCACACAATCTGTAAGGCTGCAGAAGCAGTGAAGGTCTCTCTTACATGCTGAAAATGCAGGATACGTCAAGCAAAAAAGAAATCCCACCCTCTTGGTGACACAGGAAAAATTTGTTCCTGGAGAAAGGTGTAGATCTGCATATGTTGGCTCGGAAAGAAACACGTGCTCTTATTTTGGACTTCATGTCTCTTTTCCCTGAGGTGGCTTCCCTGGAAAACAGATAGATCTGAACAGACAGCTTTGCATATTAAGTACATTTTTTTGCTAGACACTGGTTGTCTGAGAAACTAATTTGTGACAATATGGTTTAGTAGACATGATCTTAACCATTTTGCAGCAAAGTGTGGGTTCAGCGATATCACCCTACTGCCTGTGAAGTCTCATCCAGGGCTTGGTGGAAAATTATGCCCAAGTAATAAAGTACTTATTGATGGGGTTTGCAGGCTCCAAGCCTGATGTATGGCTGGCTCTTTCAATTATGGAATGGCAGCAGTGAAGCATGGATTGTTATCTGCTGACATCTTGTAGAGCAGAAAAATGAAAAGCTGGAATTCCTGTGTCAGAGCCACTCGGGACACGGAGAAGTATAAAGAAACAGATGAGGCAAAACAAAAAAAATCAGCGTGGCTGAGGTCCCAAGAGCTGCCATCACTTCATAGTTTTCCATGGAGTCCCAGAACTGGGAAACAAGAGTTTGAAAGGAAAGTGGTGTCACCTGAATTTTCCCACAGTTGTGTGGGTTTTTCCCTCTGGCATATTTAGGAAGAGTGTCAGGTGATGCTGTCAGCAGTGCCTGGGTGGGAAGAGAAGTCAGTGGTGTGAAGTGGCAGAGCCAGCAGCCTCTGGGCTGCTCCCAGAGAGTCCCAGTGCCTGGTCAGGAGAGTGAGCCTGGAACCAAGCACAGAACCAAGCAGGAGCCAAGCACAGAACCAAGCAGGAACCAAGCACAGAACCAAGCAGGAACCAAGCACAGAACCAAGCACAGAACCAAGCACAGAACCAAGCAGGAGCCAAGCACAGAACCAAGCAGGAACCAAGCACAGAACCAAGCACAGAGCCAAGCACAGAACCAAGCACAGAACCAAGCACAGAACCAAGCAGGAACCAAGCACAGAACCAAGCACAGAACCAAGCACAGAACCAAGCAGGAGCCAAGCACAGAACCAAGCACAGAACCAAGCACAGAACCAAGCACAGAACCAAGCACAGAACCAAGCAGGAACCAAGCACAGAACCAAGCACAGAACCAAGCACAGAACCAAGCAGGAGCCAAGCACAGAACCAAGCACAGAACCAAGCACAGAACCAAGCAGGAGCCAAGCACAGAACCAAGCAGGAGCCAAGCACAGAGCCAAGCACAGAGCCAAGCACAGAGCCAAGCAAAGAACCAAGCAGGAGCCAAGCAGGAGCCCTGCAGGTGCCCGAAGCTCATTGGCACCTGTGACAGCAGTGATTTATTTTCTCCTGCACATTTTGGAATGGGAGATGATGTTGGAGCTGCTGCCTCTCAGGGCTGAGCTCCCTGTGTGATGAGTGGCCAGCATGTTTAGGACACTGCAGCATAATCTCATTTGGATACAGGCACAGAGGAAAAATCCCTTTGTAAGAGATCTTGAGTCATGCTGAACTTCCTGGGAAAGGCTGTTTTGAAGGACAATCCCTGTAGGAAGGTGATGCATCACAGATCCAGCTGGAATCCAAGCTGGGAAATTTTCTGTCTTATTCCTTTTTGCACCCTAATACTTCATTCTAATGAAGTACACCCCAATATATCATTCTAGACTTCAACTTATAGGAAAAATTCCCCAAGTGAATGGTCCAGCTTAGTAAGGTTCCAGTCATGGAGAGATTTAGGTTCATGTTCATCTTCAAGTCTACCTTAACCCTTGTAAACTTATGGCACAAGTCATGCTTCAGGTTGTAGCAAGATTTTTCCTTTTACTCATTTATCCAGGTTAGTTTGAAACTAAAGAAAGAAATCTCATCAGAAATTGTATTTAGTTCACACCCAGACAATCTGAGAATGATTTGAATACAATCTATACAGTTACTAAAATTTCAGGGAGTTTATTTGCTAGAATCCACTGGAATACATCTTCCTGTCACCTTAATTAATAATAAAATACATCATTACCTTAATTAATAATAAAATACATCATTTCATGTACAAATAGAATTATCATAAAATTATGGAATGGTTTGGGTTGGAAGGGAACTTAAAGCTCAGCTCATGCAAGGACAACCTTCACCAGATCAGGTGGCTCAGGACCCCTGAACTTGAGCACTTCCAGGGATATTATATATAAGCTTGGACCACAGTTTAATATAATAATAATAATAATAATAATAATAATAATAATAATAATAATAATAATAATAATAATAATAATAAATAATAATAATAATAACTGGGGACTTGATACTTGCAATAAACACCCCTGTGTGATACAGAGACAGCAGCGCTACCATGATTCTTTCCTGTCAAAAGAAATTGCTTGTCTTGCTAAGACAATGGTCCAAACTACCATTTCCAGGGGAAAATCATGGCATAATCAGCCACAGCCGTGGGAAGGGAAAGGCAGTGATTTTTGTAGGATGTCAGGGATGAGGTCTCTGTGCCCTGTGACCACCTTTGCCATCGGGTAACAGTCCCTCCATCATTCTGCTGTTTGGTCTCACCTCTCCTCAGCCTTCTCATCTGCGAGATTCACTTAATTACATTACTCAACTTCACGGAGGTGTCTTGAAGCTTAATTAAGTTCTGGAAAGGCCGTCAAGAGCCGCTGGCGGAATGCTCAGAGGCAGGGCTGAGCTGGGAAATGGACGCCAGGGAGGGAAATGTGCTGCAGAGTTTTTGGGGGAGCAGCATGGGATGGAGCTGTCGATCCACTGCCGCTGTCACGCACCCAGGGCCTGTGTGAGCTCTGGAGATCCCTGCTGATGATCTTCCAGCACAAATATCCGTGTCCCAGTTCTATGGGATGTGAGGGTGTTACCTCCATTCTCATTTCCAAACAGCTGATTTGGAGAGGGGGATGTTCTCACCGCAGTACTGTGCATGGAAACACAGCAGAGACAGCTCCCTTTGCTCCCCAAACTTGATGTAACTTATTTTGTAGCGTTTTAAAATATTATTATAGTTCTTTTTTTATAATGATGGGTAATTTTAAATTTTTTTTTAACACCAGGTGTTATTATAGTGAGTTGTTTAATGTTATATGGGTATCTCTTAATTTTTGATGTCATATGGGTTACTTTTAATTTTTACTTTTGATTCTCCCCGAGCCTTGGCAAAGCCAGCCAGTGGGTGGAAGTTGGTCGGGGCACCTGTGGCTGGTCGCTGTCAGTTCTTGTTTCACCCTCAGGAGGGTTTTCACCTGACACACCCCAAGGGGTGAATTGACATTCATCGCTCCCTCCAGGGGAAAAAACATATGGAGGCTCCACCGGGACAAACCCCGTGCTCAGAATTGCCAATCACTTCGTGCCTGAGCCTCAGCTGGGAAAACCTTGCCACTAACAAGGCTTCACGCTCCTCCAGCTCTGCTTGCTGTCTGTCAGCTGCTGAGGATGGTTTGAGCAGTGCTGGAGCTGCTGAACAACCTACAGCACCAGCTTATTATGGAGAGGTGGTAACCTCTGCATATTTAAAGGTGTGAGCAGTTCCTATTAGAAACACCCATCAGGTATTCCCTATAACTTAGCAAAATTGGATGGCCTCAAAAATGACATATTTAGCTGGGATGTAGTAGGGGGGAATAAAAGGTTTCTGCTTTTTTTTTTTCTGGAGGAAGATTTCTCAGATTGTTGTATTTGGAGTATTTAAGTACACCGCTCTCCTTTGGATCTCTGCGTTTTACTTGTTTGTTTATGCTCCTTTTGATGGGAAATGCCTTGTTATTATTTCCTTGTGCTTTCCACAGGGCTTGAAATTACTGGCTGTGCTGGAGGAAATTAGTTGGTAATTAAAGGCAAGTTAATAACGATTCCCATGGAGTCTGCTTGGTCCTGTTGCTGGCAGGAAGACACTTTGCCTCTGTGGTCAGGCTCTGCTGCCCAAGCAGCAGGAGTGACATCGAGGGGTGGTCGTCACACCTGGAACACACACAGGCAGGACTTGAAGCCTTTCAAACCCCAGCAATTAGAGATAATGGCATGATATCAAAACAAGACAAGTAATGGAGCAACCTCCAGCCAGCAGATTATTTCTGAGTGGTGCAGAAAAGGTAACTCGAGGAATGGAACTTCAGGTTCAAACTTGGGGCGTGCCAGTCTGTGCTTTTGCCATATTTGTAATTGTTTTAGGCACCATTAAAATTGGAAAATGCTTGGAAATTCTTTCTTGGAAATCGAGTTCAAGACTCTCAGCTCCATCCAAAGTGCCCAAGGCACAGGGCTGTCTGCACAATCCAGCCCCTTGGCTAGTGGATTGATCTTTGAAGGAATAGGAGTGGGATGTGTTTTGGCTTTTTACAGCTGGAGAAAACCAGAACACTTGCAAGAGCGAGTCCCTTGAATTTTTAGTGTGACTTGAACATATTTTTGAGGTAGATTTTGATGCTTTGAGATGTTGAGAATGAAGTCATGAGTGCAGCTGAATGTTTTGACCGAACACTTTGTTTTTCAAGGAAAACCTCAGGCAATCAGGTTTCTCCTCATGCCTGCCTGTTTCACTTATGACATTTCAAAATCTATTTGGTCATTTCCCAGGCACTGAGGTGGTGAATGCCCAATACGTGAATTCCCTGTGTAGAGCTGACCAGCAAACCCCTTACCCATGTGCAGAGACCACGGGCATGGTTTGGTCCCTGAGTGCAATGGCAGGGAGGAAGGAAGGGGAGCTCTAGCCTGCAATAAAACACAGAATTAAAAAGGTCTCAGCAGAAGCCCAGCTTCACCAGTGACCTCAGCAGCTGGCCAGAATCCAGCCCTGATCTAAGGATTTCATCTCCTCCTGGACTTGGTGGGTGGGGGGCACGTGGAGCAGCACCACACACGTGCAGGCTGGTGCACAGCTGGGGCTGAGAGCCCTGCCAGGGCGTGCTCAGGTTCCTGGTGTCCAAGTCACTTCTTGAGAACAGGATCTGGGCTGGATCCAAGTGAACCCAGAAATCTCAATATCAGTGATGAGCTGTACCCTAAAGGCCTCCAGCTCCACAGATAACATATTTTTATATCTTTAAACTTCCTGGAGGTGCCTGCCCAGCAGTGCTGAGGGGCTGGATGTTTCCAGGGACAAAGCACATCCCCAGCAGCACCCTGAGCATGGAGATCTCCATATCTGGTGGGAAAATATTGTCCTGGAGGGTTTTCCTTTCTCACAGAATCATGAAACAACCAGGCTGTTTCACAGGGTTGGGAGGGACCTCTGGAGGTCATCTGGTCATCTCTGGTCCTGTCATACTGCCCTGCCTGAGTTTTTGTCCTTCACACCACAGAAGAGCTTGCACCCAGCCTATGAGAACAATTTCTGACAGGCTGAGCCCTGAACAAAAGTTGTTCTGGGCTGGGTTTCCAAATAAAACCATGAGCCCTGCTCTGTTCTGTGGAAGGAAAGACCCAGGGCTCTCTCAGCACCACCTCTGACAGCCCAGCTGCCACAGCCTGAGGACTGCCTGCCCAAAGGGGGAGAAAGACCAAGAGACACCAAGGACAGAAACGAAAATGGGGAAAATTCTTCAAATAGTTAAAATAAACTCCTTAGGGTATAAAAGAAAAAAAAAAGAAAAATAAAAAGAAAATAAAAAAGTGCCTCTCATTTTGAACGGCTGCAATTACTGTGGATAAGATCCATCTCACCTGATGGCACCCAGGTCTCGGCATCTGCACTGAGCACTCAGATCTCATTTACCATCAATGGAGAAAAATGGGCACCTCCAGCAGGCAATTGCTCTCATCTGGAGGTGGTTGCCTAAAATAGGTCAGACAAATCACTGCAATTTCTCTCCACTTACACATTTAAGAGACTCACTGCTGTACAGACACTTGTCTTGTGGACCTGTGACACCAGGTGAGATGAATCCCCCCTGAAGTGACAAGACCCATCTTCTGAAAGCAAGGAGGGAATGATGGGGGATGTCCCAAACCCTGCACTGATGGCATAACGAGTCTGTGTGTACAAAAATGTGAATAGCTCCCCAGAACACGTCAACCTCAGCTCTGACCATTTGGAGGGCTTGGGAACATTTGAAGGGGTGATTAGGATTAATCCATTTACCTGAGTGAGTCACTTGGAGAGCCTTAGCTGTAAAACAATATTGGTTATCAGCATCCCCCTGCGATGATGTGCTGGGAGTTCTGGAAAGGAGATTTTTTTCCTCTGAAACAGCCTCTTCACATTTTCCCCGAGTGAAGTATTTTGCTACTCAGATTTGTGATTTAATAATCATAAATAATAGAGCCCTTAGTGCTATATTTTTAAGTGACTGAATGGTGAGAATCTACTTTAAAAAATTGTATGAATGCCTATCACTTGTGTGCATATAAATGTATTCAATTAGCACTCAAATCTTGAGTTATCTCCTGATGGAAGGCAAAACCTTTTGAATTCAGTCCCATGCAAGAAATACTGTGTCATTTAACTCACAAAAGGATGCCATGCACTTAACAGATAATGACTGAAGAGGATTTTGCTGTATTGCTTGTTCTGCTGCTTGTGAGGACAAAGAAAATAATTCCCTTTTTAGGATCCTGTGGGGTAATGAGTGAACCCTCTCCACACTGAGTAGGGGAAAGGAAAGAGCAAGATGGGCTAAAGGGGCTGCAATTCCATTGTCATGGTCCCCCATGTGCTTTCCATGTTTTGTCTGGGATGCTAAGCCAGTGGCTAACCTGTCTCTGAACCTGCCACCAGCACACAGAGATTACTCACCCTGGATACTGCACTTCAGCAAATGCAGAATTAGCCCTGGCTAAGTAATCTTGTTAGCGTGATTCAGTGTTAAATGGATCTCGATTAAATGGGCCTTTATATTGCCCCAGCTGGAGATGATAAGCCCCCACAAGGAAATGGCAGGAGACCGAAGGAAATTGCTTTACTTCAGACTGGGATGTTTAACCCCATAAAACACTTTCTGGTCCCCCTCTGCTGTTGCTTCTGCTCACTTGTGTGGCTCTATCTACTCTGGCCTCAGCTGTGGGGGACAGGAGAGGCTCAGGGCAGGGGCTGGAGCATCTCTCCCTGACACCTGTTGGCCAGGACAAGAGCAGGGTGCTGGATGTGGAAATCTGAGCTATTGATGATCCTGAGATTGAAGAAAGTCTCTGTCTGTCAGCCCCATTGCCAAAGCAGAAGCCATAATTGGTCTGTGCTGGTTTCCAGGTTGTTTATTCTGTTTATCTCTCACATGTTCTGCTGCCCTGCCCAGCTCTGTCCTGCAGGGCAGCGTGTGGGGCTCTGCCCTCAGTGGGATGTGACAAACATTAAATACCAGAAACTCCCTGGGCTGGATTTACAAGAACGTGCCAATATCTGTCACCTACGTTGGACAGTGTGTCCCCAGCCTGAACCAACAGAAAAATGCCAACACCACAGTGAGACATGGAGGGCATGAAGAAGGAGAAAAAGGACAAGGCACACCCAATTTCCTCCATCTTGTCCCCTTTGGACCCCTCATCTAGAATCCTAAAATTTTACTTTTGCACCCGTGCCACACTTAATTATTACTCATATCAAACACTCAGAACTTGTAATTAATCCTGTAAGATTGAAAACTCTTTTCCATGGCCAGAGATCACAGGCAGTGTCTCTGGGGGCTCTGTCCAGGGGGTTCCTGACCCCTGCCAGGGTCCCAGACCTGCCAGGGCAGCCAGAGGGAAGCCCTGGATTCCCACAGCTGGAGATGCTTGTGAGAGGGCAGGGTGGCTCTGATGAGTGTCTTGGTCCTCCTCTGTGGCTCTTTTCTGGAATTAATAATCCCTGTGTTAGCACAGTGCTTTGTCCAACCCCTCACTCAACACATTGGTGCTGGGGCACCTGAGCATCCAAAGGTCAGAGCCACTGCTGCCACCAGCAATTTATTAAAGCTTCAACCAGCACCCAGGGAGACTTTTCAGTCTCATCTTAAAAGAAATGGATTGCTTAAACCAGCCACTGGGACTGGTTGGGAAAGGCTTGGGGTTTATCCGTGTGAGATGGGAATCAGCCCGGTGTGTCAGAGCCTGACACTTCATTTCCCCTGCTGGTAGATTTGGCACTGTGTGCACAGCCTGGGAAGGGAAAAATGGCATCAAAATCCCCCAGGGACTGCCACAGAGGCAAACTGGGGGGCACTGGTGGCACAGGGATGGAGAGCTGGGCTCAGACTGAAGTTTCCTCCTCTGCAGTGGGACCCAGACTCTTCTGGTGGTCTGAAGCCAGCACTGGGGGAGATGTGGTGTTGCAGGTGAAAGTAAGATTACAAATATTAAAGAAACAGATAAAGCACTTCACCTATGACCCCTGCAAATGGTCACTGTTAGGAGAAGGCTTCTGGGGACAGATAACTAGGTGGACATGAAACTGCCCATTGTGCCCACACATGGCTGTGTGCTCTCCTCCTGCTTCTCTGCTCTCCTCCTGCTCTCTGTTATCTAATAAATTTTCTCTCTCCATGTCTGATGTGGCTTCAAAATATGGATTTATCCTCAGAGAGTCAGAGACCCTAACAGGACTCATGAAAAATCTCTGCTCTATAACAAGTCAGATGATCTGATATCTTTTTTCCCAGACCTTTGACAGAAATATGGTAAACATGCAATTATTCGAATTTTTCCATAAATTTTGCATCGGAGGTGGATTTACATGCTTGTGATATTTTCCAGACGTGAATCTCAGCCCTGTGAAACAGTGAGTGGCTGCAGATAGGCAAGAAATGATATAATCTATTAGAGATTTCCTTCATTATCCCTCTAATCAAGGCTTCTATCAGTCTCCTTTGAAGCGCTGCTGGAAAAAAAGATCTTCAAGTAAACTGATGCTGGAGATAATTAATTAACTTGCCATCCTCTTGCCTTACAGACAGAGACAGTGTAAGAAAGAAGAAGTGTCCTTTGCAATTACTGCTCTGTGGTTTTCCATCCTAGTGCTGACAGCTTGTAGGACATGAAGTGGAAAAGCATTTTACCAAACTTGGAGGCTTTGGCCAGCAATTCCTTCACTTGAGAATATTTTCTCCTGCTTGTATTCCTCATGTTGTTGGATAACACTCCTGATGGTGAAAAATGGATTTAATACTTGAACAGTTAGAGTTGGATGTATTCTAGCCTGGTAATAATATCTTCTTTATGCTTTCCTGAGAGCAAATACCCCCATCTCTCCTATCCTCAGATTATTATACAGGAAATCCTTTGTTAGGATAGAATAGAACATT
Source organism: Lonchura striata (assembly GCF_050655825.1). Lineage (NCBI taxonomy): Eukaryota > Metazoa > Chordata > Aves > Passeriformes > Estrildidae > Lonchura > Lonchura striata. Next base: position 14,072,019 of record NC_140720.1, read on the forward strand.
GAGATTAAGAGCTGGGTCAGTGGAGTAATCTGGGTACTGCAGGTTGCCACAGGTATTTCCAATTTTTTTTTTCTAGGGCTTGGCAGGAATGGGGAATGATTTCTGCCTCGGCAACCCACCTTTTTCATGTGAACTCCTTCCAAATATTGGTGCAATCTCAAGTAAACCTATAAATACATGGTTTTCCTTTCTAGTATTTTAAAGGGTAAAATTTAAATTTCTCTGCCATCTCAGGGCAAACCTGGAGCAGAAGGAGGTCTGCAATCCACCAATCTCAGATGATTTTTTTTCTTTTACAAATTATGTCCCTTTTTGCTAAGTTTTTCCTGTGTTTCCACTTCCTTGAGTCCTCAAAACAGCATTTCAAATTCTAACTAGGTTAGCTCTCCTTAAATTTCTCCTTTTTGGTGCTGCATGAGCGGCTAGACAGGGGAGAGCATGGCTGAGCAGGCAGACTGACAGAGCTTTAAACACTGATCCCAAACACCATCAGCAAAACACTGACAAGAGCCTCCTTCCAAAGGAAATCTCCCCAGAAATACCAAGTGGTGAAACAGAGTGGAAAAAAGCACATCATAAAGGCAAGACTGAGTTCAGAATGTTTCCTAGAAAAATCAGGGATTTTGCTGATTGTTGCATGCGTGCAGGGTGGGTTTATGACAAGGAAAAACTTGTTTAGCTTGGGTTTGGTCACTAGGGGCTTGTAAATTAATTAATGCTTGTAGGAGGCACTAAAGGCTAAAGAAGTGAGGGGTAGTGTTGCTAATGCAGCACAAACTGGTTCTTTTTTTCCTGGGAAAAGGCTGCAGCCTGACAGAACCAGGTTTCCTTCTTGTGGAAATGCTGAAGAAGACCAAGGACTGCCACCATGCATTGCACAGTATTTGCTCATCCATGTTTTTTAATGCATTTCCTCTTTCTCCAGGTGCTGGCAGACACTGTGAGCTCCTGCTGAGACAATAAATAACTTTAAAGAGAATTGTGGTGCTTCACTTCCAGCAGTGATGGGTCTTCTCTTACCCTAGGGAGTGGATGAACAACTTTAACTGGTGGATGAACAACTTTAACTGCTGGATGTGTCTTCCCAAATGCTGTATCTGCATTTTCTTTTCAAAATTACTAGCAGATTAATATGAATTGTGAAACATCAATTGCAAAATTGGTGTGAATTAAGGCTGTGGGTTGGTGGTGGGTCTGGTTGGCCCCTGGTGAGGTTGGGGTGAGGGTGGTGCTCTGGAAGGGGGCTGTGCTGGCAGGGTCTCCATCTCCTGCATGCACCTCGTGTGGGGTTGGTTTCGGGGGGGAAAAGTGCAGTTCCTGGCTCAAAACCCCACTCCAAGCAAAGCCCCATCAACATTTTGCCTTTTGAGAATCATTCTGTCAAGGCCAAGAAATGAATCAATCTGGGAGCAAGTGTTTGAAGAGTATTTTTTATTTTTGAGTGATTTGCTTAACTAGGCAGATTCCTCACCATCTCCCCATGGTTTTGGAGCAGCTGTGGCAGGTGCTGCTCCAGAACAGTCTCAGGATTTGTCCAGGGTCACCAGCAGCTGAGTCAGCTCAGCAGCTGGAGGTTGTGATGATTTGCTCATTGGAAGACCAAAGGGGACAGATGATTTTTCGTAAAAATGCATTTTTCACCTTTAGAAAACCAGAAAACCTCCCCCTTCCTGACTGTCTTTCTGGGAAACTTGGAAATGTTTTCATCTGCAGGCCTTTAACATTAAAATTGGCAGTTTTGAAAGTAACTTCCTTGCAGACTACAACTCCTCATCTTGGCCTGTAAGCCCTGAAAAGCTCCTGATGAATGCCCTTTCTCACACACTCCTTGTGTGCAGAACTCTTAGGGGAAAAAAAAAAAAATCTGCTAATTAATTTTAAGCCTCTTTGTTGCAAAGCCTAAGAACTGGATTTACCAAGAGACCAGGGGGTCCATCTGGTGCAAAAAGCTCTCTCCTCTGCCCAGGCATTTGTTCCAGGGTGGGGTTTAGATCTGGATATCTCCTTTGGGCAGCAAGCTGGTTGTACTGACCAACTGACCAACTGTCCATTCCTCAGCGTGGTGGGGTGTCAGAACTCAAAATGTCCCTCAGACATTTTTGGATGTTCCGGGTCCAGGTCAGAAGCATTTGAGACCCTGGCAGGCAGCTGGAAACAGCTGTGATTTTGGGTTTGAGCCATGGAATGAGTTACCAACCTTGCAGGAAGAACAAAAAGCCACAAAAGTTTAGATATTACAGTAGAAGTAGTCACAAAGTAGAGGGAAGAATTTTTGAGTGCTGTACAGGGGGGTTTTGGTTTTGTACATGGGGGTCAGAGGTTTTAAGATGGATTTGGGATTTGGGCCTGCCCTGTCCTCCCTCTTTCTCCTTCCTCACCTCCATGTTCTTGGTGATGTTGGCACTCACAGGTTGGTTTAGAGTAGAAAAGCACCATTTAATATAGGTAATAGGCATTGGGGAAAAACTGTAACCATGTAACACGTAATGTACCATATAAAAGATAGAAAATCACCATTTAATATAGGTAACAGGCATTGGGAAAACTGTAACCATGTCACACGTAATGTACCATATAAAAGAGAGCAGCAGCCCTGGGTGGGAGAGAAGAAGCAGTCGGGGTCAGAGAGGATGTCAGGGTGTGTGTGTGCCTCTGCCTGAGCTCTGAGCAAACCACAGCAGCCCAAGGAGAAAATCTTTTAGATAACTTGCAATAAACTGCCTTGAGACCAAACAACAGAGACTGCTGAGCCTTTCTGTGGAAGCTCAGGTGGGAGGAGAGACTTTTCCACCACACGGAGCCACCCCTGACCCAGGGTGGTCTTCATCAATGGGGGATGGTGGCAAAGGTCCTCAGCCAGAAGTCAGAGGGGTTTTCCTGCAGGTATCCCATGTTTGACATGTGTCCAGTGGCCTTTTCCCTAAATAATGGGATCACACCTGATGGCAGTGCTCAGTTTTAGAAGTGAGGCAAATAAAGCATGGTGTGAGTTCAGTGAAGCTTTTGCAGGTTTCAGCCTCCACGTGAAAACTTCGTTCCCTTGAAACTCCTTTAAATAAAAACAATTAGATGCAGAATTTTTTACATCACCATAAACTCTCCTGAGCCTGTCTGCTCTGTGTGGATGTTCTCTGGAGGTGCCTGTAGCTGGCAGGACACACAAACCAACTTCTCACACCTCTGCCCTTCACCAGCCAAGCCAAATTTGGCCAGGAAATTCAAAGTTTGGATTACACAAACATGTGTTTTCCATCTCCCATTTTCAATGTCTCTCATTGTCTCGATCCCCTTTTTTCACACAGTTTCTAATTCAGTTGTTTGTTTTGGTGTTTTGTTTTTTTTTCTTTTCGGGAGTACATAACATCCATGTTAATGAAAATTTGCTTGAATTTCCCAAAAGACTTGCATTGATTTTTGGGTTGGAGAGAGGCAGGGAAAGCAACAGCATCAACAAGGAGACCTACTCATTTGAACTTAATCTGTTCCTCTGTCCTAATTAGCAATGCATTTGCTCATGGAGAGAGAAGATTTTGGTGATTGGCAAAATAAAATAAATTGGGTGGAGAGAATTTTGCAAGTTTTTAAGTGAGTGAAAGGAGAAAATGAAATGGATGAGAGAGTACTGAAACTAAACACAAAATGCATCTTTTCTCCCCATATAGGAGCACTTCATCCTTTCTAACTCAACTGCAGTTTGGCAAGAACTTGTTCTTTGTTTTTCAAGTCTTCCAGCAAAGGACAAACCATCAGCTAAACCCTCACTGGGAAGCAGCCCTTGAAGGAGTCTGGAGCAGGTAGGGATTTTCCTTCAGATAAAATCCACAAGAAACATTTCCTTGTGTGTTTGATGCTGAGCTGTGCAGGAGCTGCCTGGGAGGGGCTGGGCTGGCCTGGCTTGGTTGTGGCTCACCCAAAGGCAGGGCAGAGCCCTCAGCCAGCTCCACTGCTGCCACGAGGGATCACACCTGCCATCAGGGCTGGCAGAGCAGTTTGCAGCCTCAGCTTTATTTTTTTTTTCCCCTTTTTGGATGCTGCTAAAGGATTTAGTGGGCAGGGAAAGATGCTCCATCCCGTGTTTGTGTGTGTAAAAACAATGCGTTCACAATGGGAGTGATGTGTTGTTATCTGCTTGCATGTGGTCACCTTGAACACCTGAATTAGGAGAAATTAGATGTTGTGCCTTCTGTTCTTCAAATCATTATTTCAGGTATTTGCAGTCCTGACAAGGTTTTCCTGCAAATTCAATGATAGAAATAATTTTTATTACATGCCCAAAACAGTCTGTAAAGCACTGAAATCATTAGGAACCTAGTCATGCTGCTAAAATCCAACTGATTATGCTCTATTTTGTTTGAACTTTTAATTCCTCTCCTGCTCTCTTCCCTTGGTTAGTGGTCAAGTGTAACTTTACCTAGAAGCTCAGCCCTGTGAGACACAGCTTGTGGCTGATTGCATCTGATGGGGGGCAAAGAGGGGCTTTTACTGGAATATTCCTATTAATTTTTGTGCATAAATTAGGTGAAATTAAGGCTGTGTGTTGTCCATGTCATATCATGGCTTGGCCCTGATGTGATGCTGAGTGAACACCACACCAAATAGTGCTGAGTGGCCAGAAAGGGTCTGGCAAACCATTCCCATGGGAACTGAGGACAGCTCTTGGGAAAACCACAGTGGACATGGAAATGGAATAGAAAGATCAGAGTCATTGGTTTTCTGGATTTCATTGCTGGGTAAAACTTCATTGCTTGAGCTTTTATTTCTGAAACAAAGTTAGGACAACAAAAGTTGTCACTATAGGACACGTGAAAGCACAATGTGAGCCACCTGCTATTTGCAAGGTAAAGAAGATTTATTTCTCTGACTCCAATTTTATACTTTCCCAAAGGTGACATTGGATTGGAGAGTGAATGGGCCACCTCTCCAAAGACATTGGACAAACCACCAGTATACATCAAGTTTCTCCACCCCCATACAGGAATGCAAAACCAATATGTCGTTTATAGAAATTGTGTGGGAAAGTTCTCCAACAGAATGTAAACTCAGAAGGCTTTAGAAAATCTTAAGAATCAGGGTGACAAAAAGTCAGTTGAATACTGGGCTTGCTTAATGCAGCTTCTAATGGGCTCTCCCCATATTCCAAGACACCCAGAAATGATGCAAACATGCTCTGGCAATGCTGAATTGAAAGGCAATCAGCTGCTTGAAAGGCAGAGTATTTTAACTTTAGTCAGGTGCCAAGTTAGCACATCCTCATTTCTTCAGGATGTGGGGAAAGCAGGCAAGAGCTGGGCCAGCAGTCCTGGAATGATGGGATGGAGAGGACATTCAAGCAAACGAGGCTGCAGATCCACCTTGGGGACAGAGCTGGAGAGCCACAGCTCATCCCTTTGGCTCAGCATCCCCTCCTCCTCGGGGCTGGAAGCAGAAGCCTTGCTGGGCTGGATTAGATTGCTCTGCTGGATTTTCGTGTCTGTGCATTTCCCAGACACAGCCCTGTGCCTCATTAGCTGCAGGCTGGTTCAGCAGGGCTGGAGCTGTGCTCTGCCAGCAGGACATGCCCAGGGGTGCCAGGCCCTGCCCTGGCATCTGCATTTCCATGGGGCTGCCATTGCTCAGCACATCCAGGGATGGGTGCAGCTGATAAACAAGTCTGATAAATATGTTTAATAAACAGTAGCACACTGTAATGAGCTGCTCATCTCTGGAGTTGCCACAGCATTCTCCTGGCAAATATGCTGAGACTTGATCACAGTCCTGCTGTGAAGTCCAAAGCCATGGGAGCAGAGAATTTGGGCAAAAACTGGCCTGTTTTCTCCCATATTCTATGCCACTCATAAGCCCAGGAGTTCTGTGCTTCTGGGCACCCCCAATATTGGTCTGGGGGAGGAGTGCAGACCCCCTGAAGAGCTGGTGGCACTTGCAGAGTGTCACTTTGGGGCAGGATAAATATTGCTGTCAGGACAGACTTGGCAGCAGGTCATGTGAGGGCAGCCTCAGGGGGTTAGGCAGATTGCCTTGGCTGCCTTTAAAGGGTTTATCCCAAGGGGCAGCTGTCCTGTTTGAAATCCTGCAGCCAGGTAGCATCCAGCCTTCTCCTGCTGTGGCCAGGCTCTCCCCAGTCCCAGCCCTCAGCCTGCTGGAATATTCACAGCAGCTGTTGGGAATGGGGCTGGGTTTGGTGTGGGGCTGGGCTCTGCTCAGGGCACTGTTATAAATGAAAATTTGTCCAGCCAAATTAATATGAAAAATAAAATACTTATTTTGCAATCAAATTCTATCTAGCCAGCCACAAGGAAAGAACAGAGCCAAGCCCGGGGTCGGCTCTGGGTGTGCAACAAGGAGTCAGCCTCAGCAGAGGTTTTCCTCTGTGCCCACACACCTCCATCCTGGCACAAGCAGTTTTTATAGGGAAAATTCTGCCTGAGGCCAAGATTTCAGCAATCAGTCTTTTCTTCTATTCAGAATCGATATGTTAATAAGATTTTCTCTTTTGGTGATGAGGGAGAACAATTCAGTGTCCGGAGTTTGTTGAATCCCTTGATGAAATTTATGGGAATTTGGGAACGCTGCATTCACATGGATCTGCCTGAGGATTTCCATGAGATCCATCCCAGGTCGTTCACTCAATGATCAGAACCTGGATGTCCCCATATCTCTTCAGACATGGCCCATCCCCATCTCCTGGCAAGCTGAACCTTCTTACTTGTAAATCAGTTTCCAATATACACCAGGTCTCGCTTGTGAGGGTGGGGGGAATCCTAATACAAATGTGTATACTCCAACAAATATTCAATATCACATGTATCATACTAGAAATGGTGCAAATTATATCTGCTACACATAACAGCACCATCGCCTCCTCCCCACCCAGGCAGGGTGTGAACCTCCAGCTTTCCATCCAGGAGGGCCCTGCTGAGCTCTCAAGACCTGTAGCAGATTAGAATATGCTGAACTGAGAAGACTTGTCTTAATTAATGCTTTAGAAGGTTACAGCTAGAGCTGGGGAAATAATCAATAGCGAATCACCTACTCGGCAAATTCAGCTCTTTTCTGCTGGCGAGTTATCTGTAAACAGCTTGCAGTTTTCTCCATTCATTCATTCATTATTTACAATTATTTCCCGAATAATTCCTTCAAATTGCTTCTGGTCTGCAGCTTGTTTGCAAGCAGCTCGTGGCAGGTGCCTGCTCCTCGCTAGTCAAGCTCTGATCATTATTTTTTGGTGGGATGAGCAGGTTATGTGGCCTCACGCTGTGTCCCCAAACGCAGCAGCCCAGCTCTTGCCATCCCCCGTAATGAATTCACAGCAGCTTGGGCAGATATTCCTTGCTTCTTGTGCAGCATCCCCACTCTCTGCCAGCAGCCTCGTTAGTAAATCCTTCGTTAGGAGATTTGTCAGGGAGCAGTGGCTGCAGCACGGATTCAGAGCCCGTCTCATCTGCGTTTTTCCTGAACTGGTCCTTACTGGCCCTATTGGCCATATGAGTAGCAGGATCTTCAAAATTAGGAAGTTTTAGTGGCCACTGGTGTTTTCACACTCAGGAGCCAGCTTGGGCCACTGGGGAGAGCCCCAGAGGCCATCTCTGAGCCCAGTCTGGCCCTTACTGCCCCAAATACACCCTGCTGGTGTCCAGGCTCACACCAAACTGGTCTCTGCAGCCAGAGACCCTCATTTAAACTCGTCACTGTGCCCAAACTGACTTCAGCTCTGGGAGAAAAAATCACCTCCAATTCCAGGGCTCTTTCCATGGCCCTGGCTTGCAATGTGCCTTCCCCTGTTAAAATCACCACCCCGTCTCAGCTCCAAGGCAGCCGTGGCAGTTTTGATGATTAAAAGGATTTCTTCATGATAAGAACTGGAGTGAAACTCATTTCGGGTAGCAGCCAAACAGCTGCTGGATGGTACACAGTTTCATTTACTGCTGACATGAACTGGATTGTTTTAAGCAGAGGACCTAAATAGGCTGTGGCATAAATCAAAGAAAACACCAGCTGCAGGTCAGCAGCACTCTGGGGAGTCAGTGCTGTGCATCTGTGAGGAAACCAGGCAGAGGAGCTCTGCTCACCCACATCACTCAGGAAGGGTCTGCCCGGGCTGCAGGAAGAAGGATTGCCCCATGCTGGGGAATTTTGACAGGTTCCTTCCCCTTCCAACACTGTTACAGCCCCTGGAAGGCAGAACTTGGGCTGCAGCTCTAAAAGAAAAGTGCTGGATGTTGGTCTGAGGTCTCTCCTGGCAGGGTTGCAGCCCCATTTCGGGGGTTGAGCCCCACTTCAGGACGTGGTGGTGCCATCAGTGACAGGGATGCTCTGTGTGGCCCAGGAGGGACCATGTCTGTGTCCCCACCCAGCAGTCACACCATGGCACTGCCAAGGGGGATTTGAGTGGTTGTGACAGAGACTCTGCAAGAGAAATTAAATAAAAGAGTTTAAAAAGGTATTAATTATTCCTGTTGCCCCTGTAATCATTGGTGGAGGATGAGTGGGTGCACCCTGTGATGTAGGAACAATTTGCAGGCAGGGATTTGGGGGCTGGAGTTTGATGCTTCCCTCCCTGGCCATGAGCCCAAGTCAGTCTGTCTGCTGGGAAGGGTCTGGTGCTGGCATGGGAGCCTGGCCCTCTTCTCTGAGAGCCTTGGTCATCTGATAACTGAACTGAGCTGAAATTCTTGTCCCATGGGACACACCTTCACCATCCTGGCGATGCCACTGGGAAGGTGAATCCATGGTGAATCCAGCACTCGCCCCTTTGCCACTCTCAAGGGTTTGCTCCCCACCAGCAAGGGAAAAAGCAACACAGACTTCTCTTTCCTTAATTTTTTCTTTATTTCTTTCATAGGAATATACAGTGAGAGAGTGAGTGGTTTTCCGTCTCCAGCAATCTGACAAATGGACACTAAAAATAGAGGATTTGTCCCCCCTGTCTATAGAACAGCACTTGGGTCACAGAGACAGCTCAGATGTGTTCTTTGAGCTGCACCCAGCTGGCCTGGCATCACCTCTGCTGCAGGTGGGGATGCAGAACTTGGGGATATCACAGAGGAGGGCTCAGTGTATAAAGTGACACAGTGCAGAGAGGCACATCGCTCCAGCTGTCTTTCCTGGGGAAGAAAGACAGAAAGAAAAAGGAGTTCTGCTTAAAAAATTAACAAATCCTGACCTCAGAGGAATCACGAGCCCAGAGCAAAAATCCACTGAGCACCTGAGCAGAGCTGCCTGCAAGCTGGGAAGCATCCCCAGAGCCAGCAGCAGTGTCCTGAGGCTGCAGACTTGTTCTGCTGGGGCAGCAAACCCTTCTGGCATGCTGCCTCAGTCCCTCCACAACTGAGACTCGGGAAAAACAGAAGCAGCCCCCTTGGCTCCCTCTTCCCCACTCCAGGTCCCTGCAGCAGATGTGCTCCACCACCCTGGTGCTGCTCGAGCAGGGGGAGAGGGTTGGGTGGTGGGTTTTTTTCCCTCCCCTTAAGTCAAAATCAATGATGATGACAGAGTTATAAGGTGAGCGATGGGAAAGGAGAAGAAAGCACCCGGTGTCAAATTTGATGCAGGAGGCAGTTAGAGGAACCTATTACGAGTTCTGTTGCCTTAGGGTATGTTGGTGGGTACATAGGAGAGTGTAATGTCAGCGAAACAGGAGAGCAGTCTCTTTCCCCTTGAACCCTTATCATTAATGTGGAAGGCATACATTGTCAGCTATTAGTCTGGAGGGGAGGGAGAATAACACACGAGATGTCTTAGTTTGGAAATGGAGTCTGACTCCTCGTCTGCTGGGTGAAGGATGGAGGGGTGTTGCAGCTGTTGTTGTTGTTGCTGTGGTTACGGTGGGTGTTATAGGATTTGGGAGAAGATGGGGCTCTGAGGGTGCTGTTGCCTCTCTTTGGAGGAGGGAAGAGTGAAATGACCATTGTGGTGAAGGCTCTGGGTGATTGGAGCCCCACTTCAGGGCGTGGTGGTGCCATCAGTGACAGGGATGCTCTGTGTGGCCCAGGAGGGACCATGTCTGTGTCCCCACCCAGCAGTCACACCATGGCACTGCCAAGGGGGATTTGAGTGGTTGTGACAGAGACTCTGCAAGAGAAATTAAATAAAAGAGTTTAAAAATTGTCTTAATTATTCCTGTTGCCCCTGTAATCATTGGTGGAGGATGAGTGGGTGCACCCTGTGATGTAGGAACGATCTGCAGGCAGGGATTTGGGGCTGGAGTTTGATGCTTCCCTCCCTGGCCCTGAGCCCAAGTCAGTCTGTCTGCTTTGCACCTCAGCAGCAGATTTGTCCAAGCACACCAGATATTTAGTGCAGCCCTGGTGAACCCGTTTTTAAGGCAGCAAAGGATGCTGGTTCCTGCAGACACAGAGAGAGAGTCGCCCTCCCAACCTCAGCTTCCTTCTCTGCCTCACCCACTCGATACAGTTTCCCTCATTTAGGAAATGTAAATAATTCCTTGGGCTCTGCTAATCCCAAGATTACACGGGTAATTCCTGTTTGCATTAATGGGAGGATCTCTCTCAAAGTCTCTGCATGTGAATGAGCATCACAGGTCTGGCACTCTGAGCCAGTCTGGTGCAGACACTTCCCCTCCTCCCCTCCCCTGCACTCAGGCAGGATCCAAGAGGAAACACAAAATTAGCTCCTTTGCCTCAGGACCTTCATTTTTTTGGAAGCACGTTGCAAATAATGTCTATTATTAACTCTGGCCATTAGTCCCTTCCTTCTCCATCCAGCTCTGCCATTGTGGCTGTCAGAGTTATCTCACAGGTGCTGCTGGAGATGGAGAACATGGTCATGCTCCATGAGGTGTGAGGAAAAGGGTTTATGAGCAAGTAAAACGAATCCATCCCTTCTGTGCCTTTTCCTGCTGGCATCTGGCATGTGCTGACTCCCAAAATCCCAGATTTGGGGTGCCTGGGATGCACACCAGGGATACTGCACTACCCTGAGGTTTTTATTTATTTCCAACCTCTGTCTGGGTGGGAGGAGATGAAGGTATTTGCAGCTCCCCAACTGCACCTGCAGCTCCCCTCAAGCCCCAGCCCAAATCCAGGGAAAAAGTCCCAAAATCTGCCCCAGCACCAGGGTCATGGGATTCCTCAGCTTCCTCCCCCAGCCCCGTGCTGCTGCTCCTGGCTGCACCTCCCACTGCTGCTCACTGGGGAAATGAATTAATTAAGCCAATTTATGAAGATGAACTGGAGTAGCAGCTCTGGAAAAAAATACCATTGATCAACAACAGGCCATCCCCTGGGCTGAGCTCTGCCCCTTCTCCTGCTGGCACCTGCCTGGCACCGCTCACGTCCCCTCCAGGAGGTGGCACAGGCTGGGACAGCCACCCCAGTGCTGGCAGCCAGGCTCTGGGTGGGGATGCTGTGCCCTCAGGAGCATCCAGGGTAGTAACAAAATTAAAGCAGGGAGGGGAGTGAGTTTAAAAAATTGAAATAATCACGAAAATACCCCCCTAAACTGTCAGACATCTGCCTGCACCCCCAGCACAGCCCCTTAGCTTGGCACTGGGGCAGGCCAGCTCTGAGCATGGCAGGGATGCTGCTGAGGCACCTCCTGCCTCGGGGGCTGTCACTCAGCTCCTTCATTAGGAGGGGGAAAAGTGCTGGAGAGCCCTTGCTTCCTACAGTGGTTTTATTTCAAAGCTCTTTCAAATCAGGGTAAAGAGGTACGGGGCTCACTTTTGCACTGAATTGCTGAATGAAAAAGAAGAAGTGTGTTCTTAATTTGGGGAATGATTTTATAGCTGTAAAAAATGGGAAGCCAGGTGGTCTTGGGGGGTTTGGGGAAGTTTCTTGGGTTTGGGGTGAGAGGAAGGTGGAAGAGCCAGAAAAACCTTTATGCTGCTGTGAAATCTGTGTGCCATCAGTATCTGCTGCAGAAAAAAAAATGCAGCAGTTAGATGAGCAGCAAGATTTGTGTTCTTGTATTATTCCAAAAACATAGGGCTGATATTTATTTCATTAGAGTAAGCCTTCCTGTAGCTGGTAAATGAATTCCAGAAAGTGAGAGGAACCCCAGGATCAGGGACTTTACTTCATTTGGGATTGTGTGCAGCTAATATTCTGGTTAAATAAATACATTTTACTAATTGGATTACTCAGACAGTGTAATATACTGCTGGATTTCCAACAAGATGCTAATAAATTGTGTGAAGAACTTAATCATGTTAGCTTCCAAAAAGCTTGTAAGAGATGAAATTAAAAAATAAGTAGAAGTTGACATCTATTGCATTTCACAGTGTCTTCATTTTCCTCATCCTTCTTAGAGTTCTGCTTTCCTCAGCATGGCTGATGTGGATTTTTTTTTTAATCTGCCTGTGATTAGGGAGGATGCAGTGGTAGAGGGGGACTGGGGGGTGCTGGCACCTGCCTTGTGTTTGGCTCTTCTCCTAACACTGATCCTGGTAGAGAGAGAGGGAATGAGGCCTTAACATCCCCTCCTGGAGGGCAGAGAGCTGTGGGGCATTCCCATGGACTCAGCAGGGAATGAGGCTGGGGAGAAGAACCTGTGTGAGGATCCAGAGCTTCCCTCTGGCTGCCCTGGCAGGTCTGGGACCCTGGCAGGGCTCAGGAACCCCCTGGACAGAGCCCCCAGAGACACTGGCTGTGATCTCTGGCCATGGAAAAGAGTTTTCAATCTTACAGGATGAATTACCAGCTCTGAGTGTTTCATATAAGTAATAATTAAGTGTGGCACGGGTGCAAAAGTAAAATTTTAGGATTCTAGATGAGGGGTCCAAAGGGGACAAGATGGAGGAAATTGGGTGTGCCTTGTCCTTTTTCTCCTTCTCCATGCCCTCCATGTCTCACTGTGGTGTTGGCATTTTTCTGTTGGTTCAGGCTGGGGACACACTGTCCAATGTAGGTGACAGATATTGGCACGTTCTTGTAAATCCAGCCCAGGGAGTTTCTGATATTTAATGTTTGTCACATCCCACTGAGGGCAGAGCCCCACACGCTGCCCTGCAGGACAGAGCTGGGCAGGGCAGCAGAACATGTGAGAGATAAACAGAATAAACAACCTGGAAACCAGCACAGACCAATTGTGGCTTCTGCTTTGGCAGTGGGGCTGACAGACAGAGACTTTCTACGATCTCAGAATCATCAATACCTCAGATTCTGACGCACCTGATGCTCCCCAAAGGTGGAAAGGATGCTGAGGGTGCACAGTGAGTGTGTGATGGGCTCTGTGCTGGGGGAGAGGATGTGGACTGGGCTGGGAACCCCACCAGAAGCATCCCAGAGCTCAGGGGAGCACAGGGAGGTGTTGGGTGCATCCACCTTCCTCCACATCAGCAGGATGATGGAGCATGGTGCTGCCACCACAATTCATCTGCAGCGAGGCACAGCACTGCTCAATTCACCTGAGCTCCCCACCAGCAAGGGAAAAGGCAACACAGACTTCTCTTTCCTTATTTTTTTTTTTAATTTCTTTGATAGAAATATACAGTGAGAGAGTGAGTGGCTCTCCCTCTCCAGCGATCTGACAAATGGACACTAAAAACAGATAAATTGTCCCCCCTGTCTATAGAACAGCACTTGGGTCACAGAGACAGTTCAGATGTGTTCTTTCAGCTGCACCCAGCTGTCAATAGGATCTGCTCTTTACTGGGGAATAAATGCCAGGCAAAGGGAGTGATGTGGTTTGAGCCAAGGGGCTGGGGAACCTGCACATGGATGGAGCCACTGAGAGTGTGTGCAGAGGAGGACAGTGCCTCTCACCCAGGTCCAACAACCTGGCACTTTCTGGGGTAAGGATCCTCCCAGCCTGAATTACACCCCAGCTCCTTCCCCTGCATTTTCTGGTGTTTTCTGGCATTTTCTGGTGTTTTCTGACATTTTCTGACACTTTCTGTGGTAAGGATGCTCTCAATCTGAATGACACCCCAGCTCTTCCCCCACGGCTTCCCTCTGTTGTTTATGAACCTGTCACAGCCCCCCAGTGCAGGACAAGGTTTGCTGCAGCATCATGTGAGCTCAGTATGAGCACATCCACATGATGGAAATCATCAATGTGAATGTGCCTTTGTGAACAGCTCACCAAAATGAAACTCCAGCACTCAGGCCTCAGGGGTGAAAATACCCTTGCCTTGCTCCCAAGCTGCCTGTTTGGACTCCCCTAATTTTTTCAGATGTATTTGATGCATCAAATGGTGATAATTGTTATATTAAAGGGGCACATGGGGGAATAATTTGCCTTTCTGAAGTGCTGTGAGATCTTCAGATGAAACACTCAGCTTCTGTGATTGGCACTAAAAAGAAGGAATTGCCAATTCCTGTTACAGAGTTGGTTCCCCACCAACGTGTGCCTTGCTTTGTGCATTTTGGTACCCAGCACTCCTGTCCCCCATCCTCCTGGTGTCAGTGGGATGCACAAGGTGGAGGTGGAGGCAAACTCAGGTGATTTTCATGGAGGCAGGCAGGAGCCAGCTCCTCCTCCCAGCTGAGTCCAACCCAAACCACTGAGATCCAGCAAAGTGCCTGGGAGCAGCAGCAACTCAGAAACCCAAAAAGCACTTCCCAGCCTGGCATCCACAGTGGGTGCAGCCCCTGGCTGAGCAGCCCCGTGTGCACCAAAATCTCTGCACTGCTCTGCCTTCCCTCTCTCCCCTTGCTTCTATATCCCCTCCTGATCAAAGTTGCCTTATTTTTTTTAATTCCCCATATAAAAGGAGTATTGTCTGCATGAGGCCTCACCCTGCATTTATTTATATTTTCTCTCACAGCAGGATTTAAAAACAACAAACCAGCCCCTGAAATGGCAGCAGCTTCCCTGTAACCTGAACCTCATTGAAATACTAATAACTAGGTTTTGATGCAGCTTTGTGGGTATTAATGCAAATGTTTTTCTGACTCTCCAGGTTTAATAGCAACAGCTTATACAACTCTAATTAGCATAACAAAATTCAGTGATGAGGAGTAAAATGCTTGTCTTGTTTGATGTTTCCTGGTAATTAGCAAGAATAATGATTTATGCAGCGTTCCTGGTTCCCGGCTCACAAAAGATGGCAGGGAGCACTTTCAGCAGTTAACTCTGGGTTTGTGGGGAGGATGGAGCTGCTGGAAAATGCACGTGGAGACCCGGGCAGGTCACACAGTGTGTGTCACCACACACCTGAGCACAGAGCACTCAGGGCTCCGGGATTTGGGGATTTTCCTGCACATCCTTCCGTGTGTCCCTGTGGAGCTGTTGCTGCCCGTGTGGAGCTGTGGGATTCGGGGTTGTGTGGGCACCTGGGCATTCCAAACAACTGCCCTGCCTTTCCACAGGGATGGGCAGCACTCCCAAAGAGCCAAAACACTGATTTTGCCCTAGAGATTGGATTTGTGCCTTTTGGAAACACCAAATTTTCCCATCTGTGTGCGGCTGGGAAGGTTTCCTTCCCTTACTCCAAGTGCTGCAGACAGGGAGCCCCTGGAGCAGATCTGTGGAGGAGAAGGGAGGTTTCCAGTGCATTTCCAGGGTGAGATGAGGCAAAGCTGCTGCTGCTGCACAGCCCACGTCTGCTCATCCCCAAAGAAACCTCTCCTCCACGCCTTGGGCTGCGTGTTTGATCCGAGGCTTTGTAAAACACAGCGGCGTGCCTGCTGTGCTCTGGTTTGGGCCAGGAGGAGTTAAAGGTCACTAGAAAAAAGGCCATGTCAGACACTGGCATCTCCCAGGTGTTTGCAGACACAGGGCTCTGCATCACCTTTAATATTTCTCCCTGGCTGTGAACTCTTCTCCTTGGCTGCATGGGGAGCTGCAGGCTCTTCAGGCAAGAGCCCCCTCCATCCCTCTGCATGAGATGGGGAGGATTCAAAGCTGCTGCTGCCTGCTGCAGCCCCAGAGAAGCCTCCCCGCTCCAGAGCTGGTGGGAATGGCTGTGTGTGACCCTCTGGGCAATGCTCAGCAGTCCCTCTCCTCGCCTGTGCCATTAAATGTGTTTTGAGTTATGGTCCTCCCGTCGGGCCGGGCGTGTGGAGCCCTGCATTAGGCACAGGCTGTTATCTTTCTCCTCTGCGAGCTCCTGCCCCACTCCCCAGCACCATCCCCTCCTTACAAAAGCTTTCATTGTATTAACGGCTGTAAAGTAAACCATGCAGGCCAGTAAATTCTGAAGGAGTAAAAAGAAACCTTCCTTTTATGTGGTATGCAGTCAGCTTTATGGAGGGCAGTGCCGAAGGCACTTATTGAGATAAACGTTCTGGCTGAGTTTTTAAAAGGACTAAATAATGTTGGCCATTTGTGGGTCTGTAAGATGACAAAATTAGGAGAGAAGTTAAACTACCTGCTACTGAGCATCAGATGAATTTTTGTGGCAATCTGGAAGCAATCTCTGGCTGTGTGTGCAGCTCCCCAGGCAGGGCTTGGCCAGCACAGCCAGAGGAGGGAGAGCTGCTGCGTTTCTTAAGTGCCAGAGCTTGGATGCAGCAGCAGCAATGTCTGTAGCCTGATCCAATACAGCAAGTCCTTTGTTTCCTTGCTAAGAAAGCTAATTTTGCAAAGCAAAAGACTGAATGATGTCTAATCTGTGAGTGCCTCTAGTCTGTGGTGCTCTTGGGAGAGGGAAATCGTCATCTGAGGAATAGGACAGATGCAACCAGGGCTGCTCGATTGTGTTCTCTCCTTCCCTCCACCCTCCCAGCATTTCTGAAATGGCTTCTACCATGAGACACCCCGAGACAAGATGCATTCATTCATATTAATAACATTGGAGTATCTGCATGGGTAAGGTGGCTCAGAGAGAGGCATTCATGATGAGAAGAATAATTTGGTCCAGCCAGTCTTTGCAAACTACTCTGGGGAAAAGCTTTCCCACCCTGGGTGCAGTGGGAAGCCTTCGCTGTGCTGTTCACATAAGAAAGCAAAAGCTGATGTGACAAGCTGCAAATGCCAGTGTGGAAACATTCCCTCCATCCCCTCCATCCCCTCCATCCCTCCATCCCCTCCATCCCTCCATCCCCTCCATCCCCTCCATCCCCTCCATCCTTCCATCCCTCCATCCCTCCATCCCCTCCATCCCCTCCATCCCCTCCATCCTTCCATCCCTCCATCCCCTCCATCCCTCCATCCCCTCCATCCCTTCATCCCCTCCATCTCCTCCATTCCTCCATCCCCTCATCCCTCCATCCCTCCATCCCTCCCTGCTACCCTGGGCTGTGTGAGGGGCTGAGCCCTCCCAGCTGCTGGGGACACACATGGCAGATCTGGGGTCCCACTTTTCCCAGCAAAGCACAAATCCCTGGGCTGGCAGTGACTCCCAGTGCTGTGGTCACCCCCTGAATGCCTTGGGGTGCTCCAGCCCCATCTGGCAGCCGGCTGGGGGGAAGCCTCAGCTCCAGGAGGTGGTCACAAGGCACCAGAGCGTTTTCCAGGGTCTCCCACAGAGGAAATTCCTCCGGAGTGAGATCACATTCTCCTCTGCAAAGGAGGGCAGATCTGCTGGGGAGCAGGGAGCTGGGGATGGGGGGAGATCCTGCCTGCAGCCTCTGAGCTCGCACTCACCCTGCTCCAGCAAGCTTTAACAGCATCCCTGCACTTTTTATAGGGGAGATTGTTTGTTAGCAGAGATCCAGCGTGCAGGGGCTCTGAGCTGCATTGCTGCTTGGCCTGCCCCAGGGGCTGCCGTGGCACATTTCTGTGTTTGTGCCCTGCTGAAGGGAAACTGCAGCAGTGAGCACAGCCCCTGTCCTGGTGCCCACCCCCTGAAAAGGTGCTTTAAACAAGAGTCTAACCCTAACAAGCTTTATTTACACTGCATCTCACCACACAAATATTTGTTTCAGGCAGGGGTTAGTTTGCTGTAGGAATAATGAAATTTTCATACAATGCCTTTAAGATCTTGTTGGTGCAGAGTACAACTCTGAATTGCAGCTGGAGCTGAGGTTAATCAGGAGAGCTCAGTACCAGCAGGGAAGGACCCTGGCAGGCAGATGGACAGGGAAAGGTGTGACCCAGCAGGTCTAAACATGAAATAATCATCTTGGGAACTTCAATCCCAACCTCAACAGAGCAAAGAAAGAAACCAAAACTCAACATTTAATGGTGCCCCGTGTGAGGAACGAACTCACAACTGGAGATGTCTGCCCATGGAAGTGGGGATTGGAACAAGATAAGCTTTAAAATCCCTTCCAAACCAAACCATTCTATGAATATGAATCTATGGTGGGAGTTGGGCTCTTTCTCCAGGCAGCACTGACAGAACCAGAGGACACAGCCTCAACCTGTGCCAAGGGAAATATAGGTTGGGTATTAGGAAAAAGTTTTTCACAGAAAGGGTGATAAAGTTCTGGAATGGCTGCCCGGGGAGGTGGTGGAGTCACCATCCCTGGGTGTGTTTAAACCAGCCTGGATGTGGCACTGGGTGCCAGGGTTGAGTTGAGGTGCTGGGGCTGGGCTGGACTTGATGATCTTGAAGGTATCTTCTAATCTGTGAATTCTGTGATTCTGTAATTCTATAAGTCTGTGAATCCTCTGACTCCGTGATTCTATGACTCTATGATTCTATGGTTCTGTTATTCCGTTATTCTGTGATTCTGTGATTCTGTGATTCAATGATTCTGTGATTCTGTGATTCTCTGGTTCTGTGATTCTGTGATTCTGTGATTCTGTGATTCAATGATTCTGTGATTCTGTGATTCTGTGATTTTATGACTCTACAATGACTCTACATGACTGCATATTGAAAAAGTTCCCCTTGCCACTGTGTGCCAGCCAGCAGACAATGGCACTTGGTCAGCTCAGTGCCACTTTCTGGGGACTTTCCAAAGGGCCACAAAACCTGCTGCAAAATGTATTTTGAAGCTTGCTGCTCCTCCAAATTTCAGCCAGGACACCCAAGCTCCCAGAGCTGCAAGGCAGGGCTGCAGTGAGGCTCACAGGCATTGGTGCTCAGGGGTTTTATTAGAGTCCTGGATGCTGAAAATTTTAGACTTTCTGTCCTGACAAACCCTAACCCCCAAAATAACACTACATTTTACCTGAAGCCATAAAGACAGCTTCCAAAATTGATTAATAACACTAAAATTACGTGTATTTGTCGAGTCCAGGGGATAATGCAAGTTGCAGCTGCAGCTGTAAGAGCTCTGACAAGCCCTGTGGGCTCCACACGCTGTGTGGGGGCTGCGTCAGACTGGGTTTTACCCAAAATGATTCACCTGGTGAATCCCACTCTCTTCCACAGGCTGAGCCAACCCTTTGGCAGGATCTGTGTGTTTTTAAAGCAACTCTCCAGAAGATAAATGTGTGATGTGTGGGCCTCATCTCAGATTTCCTCCCAGGTGGTCATCCTTGAGTGGGTTGAGATTTCCCTGCAGACACAGCCGGGCACCAGCTGCCCCTTTCCTGCTGTGTTGAGCACTGCCAGGTAGCAGAGAAAACCCCACTGGGAGTGTGGACCCACTGCTGGGATAATCCTGTGGCCAGAAGGTGCCAAAGGGGCTCCTCAAGTAGGCTTTAGAGAGGGGATTCACAGGAAACTGTGTCCAGCATGGCTTCAGCACGAGCCCAGCATCAGTTTTGGTTTCAGGTGCCAGCAGGAGCCAAGGTGGAGGGAGGAGAGCCCCCGAGGAGGTGCTGCTGTAAAACATTTCCATCCCTTTCTGCTTGGAAAGGCTCATTCAGGCTTCTCAGCGCCTGCCTGTGTGTGGATGGGAATGATATAAATGTAAAATTGGCCTTCTCAGGTTCTGAAGAGAGCAGTTTGCAGCTGGAGATGGATCACCAATCTTCCAGGGAATTGTGCTCTACAAGGTTAAGCATGTTTGCAGAAGAAATATGGATAATGCTCTTATCATGTATGACCTTTACTATATGTGTAACATTGTCAGTGACAAAAATGCCATTTTTTAAATGGTTTTCACACTATGGTATCCAGCCATTAATCATGATGTATGTGAGCGACTCTATATTGTTTCTCTGAAATTGCAACATTAGATTACTTTCCATCCCGGCTGCTCACATGAATTGTACCCCCTGTTACCATGAGCAAGGTTCCTATTTTCCATGCCTAATGTCATTGTGGCCCTACATTTACCCAGAGGACTGGAGAGAACTTTCCAAGGCACAAAGAGGGCAGACAATTTGTGCATATGTGCGTATAAATGGTGCACTTACTTTAAGATGTCTCTCTAATCCAGGAGTTGATAAATGACTCTTTCAGACACCTCTGCTGATGTTGCATTTTTAATGTAGACAAACTGTAGCTCTGGCTGCAGCCTGTGCATCCCTGCCACTGCCATCCCCACTCTTGGCGGGTTAATGTTTCATCTCGCCTGGTGTAATTTGGGAGGTTTTACTTCCAGAGTGTATTTTGATTTACAGAAGGTAAAAAGCAGTTGGCAGTTTGATGTTTACTCTTTTGTGGGCTTTTTTTTTTTTTTTCTCTTTTTTAATGTAGCAAGCTTTCAGGTGCGAGTGCTGCTTCGTGCTGTACATAACTGATATTTATCCTGCCTGTCTGAGGGATGATGCTACCCAAAAGAGATGCCAAACAGAGCCCCCACACCCTGCCTGAGCTGCGGTTTTGGGGACTGAGCTGCTTTAACTGCTTGCTATGGTGCAGGGTGGCACACAACATCCGCCAGTGCAGGACTTGTACAGGGATCAAAGGGAAAACAGCTCACAGAAAGCAGCTGAGCACAGAGCCAGTGCTTGCAGCCAAACAAACCCGTTTCTGCCATTCCTCCAGTTAACATTATCCATAGTCTGGGCTTGTTGGGAGCCCATTTCCCTCTGCTGCTGGAGCAAGAGCGATCAAATGAGCCGAAGAGAAGCAAAGACTTTCAGATGGAAGTTACATGGGTACTGTTAAAAGCAGGACCACATTCCTGGTACTAAAAGTGATTTCAGGATTTATTATAAAGGAAAGGCCTAAAGCAGGGCCGTGGTTGGAGCAGGAGCGTTCCTGGCGCGGATGCTGCAGCGCCGGCGCTGGGGCTGCTGAGCAGCGATGGCCCCGATGTTCCAGGAGGAGCAGCACGGATTCACTGGGTCAGATGCCCCTTTTTATCCTGACTTTTGTTCCTTTGGATTGGTTTCTGTTGGGATCCTTCATTTGCATGAAGGTTTTAGCCCCTTGATTGGCCCAGTTCTGTCCAGGCTGGTTCGTTTTGCTTGGGGCGTGGTGCACTTTAGGTGTAATATTGTACTTGTATTTCTTATAACTACCCTTTCAACCCCTTTTACCATAACCAAACTAACAGCACATGCTTAACAATTATCAGCTATTTTACAACAGTTTCTAACCTATTTTTGACAGGCACGCTGATCCATGCGAGCTGTGGGTGTCCTTGGGGATTCCCAGTGTTTCATGTCTTCAGAGGGAACTCATTAAGGTCTAATTTTGCCCATTCTCATCAGCACCAAACCAGAGTAAGGTGACTGAGATCACTGAGCTCCACGGCCCAAGTGAGGAGCAGAGAACCAGTCTCTTGGGATGAAAATATTTTCAAGTAACAAAAAGATCTGTGTTGTTGTAGCCCATTGCTAAATTTTGAGGAAGACCTTACCAAGACTTGGTCACTCACCATCCTGAGTGACCTTGGGAGAACAACAACCTTTGTCACTGGTCTCCTGCTTCAAAGACCTCCATCTTTTACTCCATGTATGTGTTATGTCCAGTACAGTGGGGACAGGTTTCCTCTGCAGCAGGTTCTGTAATCTCTTTATTCTGCTTTTTTACATCGTCTTCAGCAGGTCCCCAGGCACTGAATCTTCCCAAATGTGCAGCCTGTCCCCTCTGTCTGATCCCTCCTCTGTCCCCACAGACCCTCACAGGCTTTGCTGCTGTCCCCAGAAATCCCTGTCACTTCTCGATGAGTTTCTGGTGGCAAAGGGAGTGCTGTGGCTGGAGGAGCCCTCCCTGGGCAGGGTTTATGGGCTGTGAGCTCTCACAGGGCTGAATGCCACACCCCTGGCACAAACGGGGACAGGTGACAACCAGACCTGCTCTGCAGCACCCTGTGACTGCCCCAGGTGCTGCCCACCCTGTCCAGCCTCCCTGTGACTGCCCAGGAGCATCCTGAGGTGAGTCGATTGTGTGTGTGGGAGCAAGTACAAAGCAAAGTGCACACCAGAGCAGGTCCCTTGTGTCTCTGCCTCCATTCCACTGGGCCTTTGTTCCAAACTCTTGCTTTTCTGAGGAGTTTTTCCATGTCACATGCAAGGAACTTTGATTATGCTGCAAGAGCTTCCTGTTTGTCTGTGTTGTTTAAAGAATAACGTGGCTGTGTTTGCCTGCCTCAAACCCATCCTAAACAAATCCTGATTTTCTCAACTTACTCTACCCTGCTGTTTCTCTTCCCTCATTGTCTAACCTTAATGATAAGCCCTGGAGAGTGGTTTGGGATGATGGCAGGCATGCCTGCTGTGGCTGCAGTGGGTGTAAAGGCATTTTGGGGAGATGGGCCTCCCCCCTGCCTCCCTCTGGGGAAGGGTTGATGTTGTAAGCATTACCTCATGTTCCACGCCACGCAGTGAGTCAAACTCTGCTAAGTAACTAAATAAAGATGTAATTTTAATGATGATTAAATTGAAGCACCTCATTAATTTCATGTGAGAGGTGGGGAAGTACACGGCAGCTCTTTCCCTAAATTCATTGTTTGTCTGGCCGCGAGACGTCCCCTCTCAACGTCTGGTTGAGTCTAATTTAAGTATGTAAATTTAATGGTTCAGTAAGTAAAATTGCCTTTATTGTTTGGAATGGTTTGCACAGTAATTTACGAGCTAGCAAGGCTCATTTGATAGGAGTGTATGATGGAGTAGGTGACTACAGTGAAGGACATGTTTATCTTAAGGATACAGGAGAAGAACACTGATCTGGACCATCTGTAATGCAGGACCTTGGGAGGACTGCACTGCTGGAGACTGGCCCTGGGACAAGGCAGCCCTGAGGGCTCATCCTGGGGCATGGAATGGGCTGGCATCCCTGCTGCTTGGAATACCTTTATTTTCAAGCAGCTGCATGCTGGAATCGGGCAGTCCCTGTGGGAAGGGAAGGGAAGGGAAGGGAAGGGAAGGGAAGGGAAGGGAAGGGAAGGGAAGGGAAGGGAAGGGAAGGGAAGGGAAGGGAAGGGAAGGGAAGGGAAGGGAAGGGAAGGGAAGGGAAGGGAAGGGAAGGGAAGGGAAGGGAAGGGAAGGGAAGGGAAGGGAAGGGAAGGGAAGGGAAGGGAAGGGAAGGGAAGGGAAGGGAAGGGAAGGGAAGGGAAGGGAAGGGAAGGGAAGGGAAGGGAAGGGAAGGGAAGGGAAGGGAAGGGAAGGGAAGGGAAGGGAAGGGAAGGGAAGGGAAGGGAAGGGAAGGGAAGGGAAGGGAAGGGAAGGGAAGGGAAGGGTTTTTCCCAGCAACATCAGGAGCTCAGGTCTCACCTGGTGATGGATCCATGGTGAAGCCAGGCGGGGATGTGGGTGGTCCCAGGGAGCTGTCTCAACCACCTTGCCACTGCTGTGTGTCACTGTCCCTCCTCCAGACTCCTTCGTGCTGTAAGCAGCTTGTTATTATCGAGTTCCATTTCAAACTGCTTGTGCTGAGCAGCCTGAAGTGCTTCCCCACTTTAATTAAGCCTCACTACACACAGAGCTTATCACTCTCACCTTGTGGGCTGATATGGGAGGTAGCAGGGCTCTGCCCAGGGTCACCCAGAGGGGCAGTGCCAGGGCTGGGAAGAGGACACCCCCCTTTCCAGCCCCCCGACAGCATCCCTGCTGCTTCCCAAAACTGTCATTCCAGCAGACACATTAGGGTAGTCTGGCTTCCAGAAAATCTGCATAAGGCATGTTGCAGTCATAGAAAATTAAAAATAAAAATCAAATTGAAGTGTTATAATAAGCAACTGTGTTTTGTAAGGGAATGTGGTGACACGGGGATGGGTAGGAAATCCTAATCCCTGGAATGGACAGGGAGTGAGTGCTCAGTGGAGGGGAGCACACTGTCATCATTACAGATATAACCCAGAAACGCTCTCCACAGATCCTGTGTTCTAATTTTGCCCAGCTGTCCCAGCCTCCCTGGCTCAGGCTGGACAGATGTGTGCACCCAGAGGCTGCTGAGGGCTCTTTCTCCCACATCTGGGTGCAGAGCAGGAGCAGGTGCTGGGCCAGAGCCCCAGGGCAGAGCTGGAGATTTGCCCTGCACCCCACTGTGTCCCACTCACAGCTGCATCTGGGGAAGTTCCCTGCTTTTCCCTGGGTTTCCAGACACAGAGGGGTCTCTTCCCCATCCCAGGTAGACAGGGACATGCAGCAGCTCTGCCAGTGGCCATGGCTTCAGGAGCTGTTCAAACTAGTATTTTACTCAATGGTATGAAATATAAGACATACAAGAAGTATTTGTGGTCCTGCTTTTATTGCAAGGGTGAGAATTCAGAGGGCAAACACCACCAGGACAGGCTTTGGCCCTTCAAGTACCTTGTGGGTGGCCCAGGGCACCCAAAAGTCACTGCCATAAAAGCTGTCCAGGCTGGAGACATCCTTGCTGCTCTGCCTGGACCCAATCCTTGCTATGCCCAGCTCCTGGTGATGCCTTGTGAAGGCTGCCCTAGAACAGAGGCTGGACAGAGCTAAAGAATAAAGCAGGGATTTATTCAAAGGATCTCCTCCATGGATCCACCTTGGGCAGCACCAGAGCCCAGCCAGGGCTGCACCCAAATGACCCAAAATGGTCCCAAAATGCACGAGAGCTCCCGGGGCTCTCCCTGGGATCAGTTCTGCTCCATTGGCACCTTGGAGTTCATTGTCCCATTCCAGCTCCAGCCCAGGCAGTCCCATCCTGCTTGTTTTTCTCTCTCCAGCCCACGCTGTTTGTGCTCCTGGGCTGAGATTTGGATCATTTGTCCTTGGTGCCCAGCTGGAGCAGGAATTGTTTTGTCTCTGCTCTGTGCAGAGAGCTCACCAACCCCTAATATGAAACCCAGAACCACACACTAAAGCAGCACAGAATCTGAAAAACATAAAAGCCAAAACCTGAGGCATCACTGGAGCTGGCAAGGATCTGTTTAACCCCGTGGCTGCCGTGTGGCAAGGAGAGCCCATTAGCAAAGCAAGCAGCCGTTCCAGCCCTCGGTGCTGGCAGCACAGCCATTTATTCTGCTAAGCAGACAGTGTGTAGTGAAGAGTGTGATGAGAAAGGAGGGAGGGCTGGGCACTGTGGAAAAGGGGATAATTAAAAAAAGGAAGGGAAATCTACCCAGTTGTACATCCTGTTCTCAGGGAGTGCATTCCTCAGGCTGTGCTCAATGTCTCAGGTTCCTCTCTGATAGATTGAGTGAGGGAAGGGGCAGCTTCAGCCACACATGGAAAACTCCTTTTCTTCCTCTCCTTCCCACATTCAGCTGGTGAGCAGGACCCACTGACTGTGGAGTGCAAAAGGAAATAATGGATCTTTTTTTGTGGTCTTCTTCCACTGAAGTCAGCTGCTACTTTGCTCTCAGAGACTTTAAAAACCGACTTTTGGAGGTGGATGCTTCCCATCTTCCTTCACCTAATGCCCATCCAACAAACCCCCTGCTGTCAGCCAGCTTGAGCTGTGCTGCTGCAAGGATTTTCCTCTGCTGAAGTGAATGTCAGGCTACATCACAGCACTGGTTTGTTGTTGTGATTTCCCTTCACTTTCTTTGCTCCTGAGCCTCAAGCATGAGAAAGGCCAGACCTGCGTTGTGAACCTCTGTTTGCTCTTCACAGTTTTTTGTCTTGGGTTTTGTCTTCTAAGAGCTTGCAGAGCCCAGCTGGGGATGCTGCTCTGGGCAGGATGCCTGCCTGCTCCTGCCAGAAATGGACCTTAACACAGCAGAAATACTGGGAAAGGGGCAATACTGGTGTGGGGAATGCAGCATATCCACTTTTCAGCATTGGAATCATAGAATGTGTCAGGATGGAAGGGATTTTAAAGCCCATCCACTTCCAACCTCCACCTGCCATGAGCAGGAACACCTTTCACTGGACCAGATTGCTCCAAGCCCTGTTTGATCCGGTCTTGAACAATTCCAGGGACAAAAATGTGCAATTAGCATTGAAATCAGCTGAATTTATTCCTATCAGACTTTAACAAACTCTTCCTGCACGCAGTGAAAAGCAGAGGCTGTACCTCCTGCTGGCAGGGGCAGGCACTGGGGAACTCCAGCTGGGGCCACCAACTCATCCCAGGGGTGGTGGTGGATTTGATCAGGACACTCCTGATCAAATGGGGTTGGGGTTTTTTTGTTTGTTTGTTGGGTTTTTTGGGTTTTTTTTTTGCATCAGCATTACATTTTGGCTGAGAGCAAAGGCTCCCTACTAGGCACCCATGCAGATTTCCAGCTTTTTGCCACCAGCACCAGCTGAAGTGGCAGCACCTGCTTGTCCCTGTCCCTCCTGTCCTTGCCTGTCCCTGCCTGTTTTCAGACAGTCCCTCCTGTCCCTTCTGTCCCTCCTGTCCCTGCCTGTCCCTCCTGTCCCTCCTGTCCCTGCCTGTTTTCAGACAGTCCCTCCTGTCCCTTCTGTCCCTCCTGTCCCTGCCTGTCCCCTCCTGTCCCTCCTGTCCCCTCCTGTCCCTCCTGTCCCTTCTGTCCCTGCCTGTTCTCTCCCTGCAGCCCCTTGAGCACAGCAGCTGAGCAGGATCCTCAGCAGGACAAAGGAGAAGTGCCAGCACTGAGGGCTGCACACAGAGCCACTATCCAGGGCCTTGAGACCAATTAGTCTCTATTAATTACCTTTTGAGCTTGCCTGCAGCTTTTTGAAATTCCAGCATCGTTTCCTCCACGAGCACCTTTTAGATCCTTCAAAGGGCCAGGGCTGCCCAAAGCCCGGGCAGGCTGAAATCTCCTGAGCTGCCCAGCCTCAATTATGTCTTTCAACACAGCTCGTCACCTCTAATCCTGTGTCCCAAAAACGAGGGCACTGACCTTTTCAAGTCTTGGGAAGGTTGTTCAAATGAAGATGACAACACAAAAGAAAAAGAAAGGGAGGGAAAAGGAAACTCCGTGTGACATGGAAATAATTCCTTGTGTCCCTGCGAAGGGTTTTGCTCTGCCTTCGTGGTTGTAATTTATCAATTTTTGAGATTAGTAACATTGCACAGCCTGCAAGGAGAGGCAAACTGGGGTTTTACAAAGCTTTACAAAAGGTCTGTCCTAACCATGATAGGAGAGGATGAACTTCCACTCCTGGACAAAGTAATTCAGAGCTGAAATATTATGTCAACTTTGGCTTTGCCTTAAATTTATGTTTTACTCAATGGAATGAGGGAGATTTCTACCCGAGTCTTGAAAAGCTGGTAAATATTTTCAGATTATTCATTTTAAATGTATGGGAAGGGGGGAGTCATGGACATAGTGAGGGGTTAATCTTTTGTGGGAGGAGGTTGCAATTATTTGTATTATGGAATTAGGTGCTGAGAGGGCTGGTAGTTCAGTTGGTTTTGATGGAGAAGATATAAAAATTTAATGCTGGAAAGCAGATATGCAAAGCAACAACAAATTATCTGCCTGAGTTGCGCTGCTTTTTCCTGGGCAAAACACAAATAAAGAAAATGCATAAACGATAATGAACTCAAATGTCAATAATTGAAGATCTAAGTCACATGGGCAAGGAAACTTTTGTACTAATTATCCAAGTTTCAATGTCTCAGCATGTCAGGAGCAGAGCAGCTTTAGCTGTTTGAGTCGTTTCTTGATCATGTGAACATCCATTGAAATAAATTCATTTTTCTTCCGTGCTTTTCAGCTCTTTTTCCATAGCCCTGGGATGTGACTGTCTTTATATTAATAGGAACTGCTGCCTGACAACCATTAAATGTGCATTTAAGCCTTTTGCATACCCTGAACATGCTATAGCTGTTCCATGTCATGACTGCTGACGAGCGGGGTCAGGCCCTTTCCTCAGCAGATATTGCTGAGCCTATTAGGCTCGAGCGGGGTTAGAACAATTGATATTTACAGCCTGCAGCACCAGGGGTCCCCCACTGGCTCAGTGTGAAATGAGGGGGAGCAGGTGGGTGGATGGATGGATGGATGGATGGATGGATGGATGGATGGATGGATGGGATGAGCATTGCTGCTTTAAGATTTATCGCCATGTTTTTCAAAGAAATCTTTTGGAAATGCCATTGTGGGAAGCTGTGGCATGGTTTGCCAGGCTGAGAAATCTTCTCCTTTGGCCTGGGCTCTGAGCCCTGCTCCCCTGTGGAACGCATGGATGGCATTTCCAGGTGCATCCTGTGCTGGGATGGGCAGAAGAGGTGCTGGGCACACACCCAGCAGTGCCCAGTGCCCTGCCTGACCAAGGGGTTCCCTAGAGCTGTGCTTGCAGCATGCCCAGGGAGCTTTGGTTCCTGGATGATTTTGGGGAAGGCACAGGAGGGTCAGAAACCCACATACACAGGAACTGTGTAGCTAGAGACTGGTTAAAGCTGTTTTAGACTCAATTTGGAGGTTTTTTTCTGCCCTGCTCACACCATGCTGGTTATTCTCCAGGGCTCCCCAGGGGCTGGAGCTATTCCTACCCAGATGCCACGATAAAGACCCGGGATGACACTTTGAAAAGCAATCAGTTGGAAGTCCATTACTTGAATTCATAGTGGGTTTTTTCCCTTTGGCTTCAGACAAAGTGGAAACCAGAGCAGACCCTGACCTGGTTACATAAGAGAAAATGTAAAAATAACCCATGAGCGTGAGAAGGGAAAGCACAGGAGAAGTGAACTTGAGTGACAGTTCCTGGAGCTGTCCTGGCTCCAGCAAAGATTCTCCCTTTCCTCAGTTGGACAGCTCTTGTGGGGTGATTATTTCAGCCTACAGAAGCCTGTTGTTGCAATTAAACACTTAGAAAGTGCAGGAGACAGACGGGAACAGAGGGAATAGAGAGGTGAAACCGCCTTGACATGCTGAGCATTAAAAAATCATCTGCTCTGAAATGGTTTTGGGCCCAGAGACTGAGAAGGGACATGATGGACCTTGGTGCTGGGTCTTTGGAGGGTAGGAGGGCCAGCTCTACAAACCAGGATCCAAGTTTGGGTTTCAGAGTTAGGATGAGACTTAAGAGGGAACCAGCTTGGGGTACCTCTGGTTTGTGCCTCACATCTGCTGCTTTTCCCATTCAGAGACATCACTTAGGGGAAAGGATGAGGAAAACTAAGCAGGGTCTGGTATTTCCTTTCACCTCAGGATGTTGCAGGGCTTTGCAGAGATGGGCAAGCGCCGCCTGTTAAATCTCAGAAATGGAGCAGGTTAAGTGCCCAGCAAGGTGAGGCATTTATTTCTTAAGGCAAGAAAAAGCATTGCTCCTGAGCTGCAGGCTTCCTGCCCCATCCAAGTAAACAACAACAACAAAAAAAATACAGAATAAACCAGAATAAAACAGAATAAAACTCATTCTTTCAGCCAGCTGCAGGTGACCACTTTCCCAAGGTAGCTCTTCTCCTCTTTTATTCCACTTGCTTTAGCATTCACGGCACAGGAGCCGCCGGCTGCCTCCCTCCCGGCAGGATATCAATGTCAGTCAAGACAAGGAAAGTCCGAATCCCCCGTCACAGCGTGACAAGGAGGCCTGCATGGTGGTTAAGTGAAGAGAGCAAAGGCTGATTTAGCACTCTCCCTGCTAAGAAGGCTTGGAACGGGCAGGGATGTGTCAGCACAAGGTGACCGAACAACAACCCCGGTGTCCTTAGGGTGCACTTAGTGCTGCACAGGAGCTGCTGCTGTTCCAGGGGCTGGCTGGAAGCGCCAGGCATCCCACAGAGATGCTGGGGTCGCTGCTGCTTTGGATTTTCCCCTTTCACTTTTCAAACCTTGGTGTAGTCATCAAGGTGGGGATGGGAAGCTGCGTAAAGGCACCCAAACGCTGCTGGGAGTGCCAGAGGCAGAAGGATGTGCTGAGGCTCAGCTGGGAGCTGCGGCTGGGTTAACTTTGTGCCACCCGGGTGTTCACAGCAGAGGAGAGCCCGGATTCCATCCTCAGCCTCCTTCCAGCCTCCTGCCGCGGTTTTGGCCGGCAGTGTGGCACCGCGCCGCATCCCCGTGCCCGGTGCCAGCTGCGTGAGCAGCAGCAGGGTGGGCGTGCAGCCCTGGGCACCCGCATCGCTCCCGCAGCCCCTTCCCCAGGCCGGGCAGCAGTGCCCGGCGGGGCTGCCGGCACCGCCCGCTTTTGTCTCGCTGTGATGAATATTAACGCTGCGTCTGCGGCTCCTTCCCCGCCGCTTCAGCTGCCGCCTTCTCTCTCCTTCGGCACCGATCCGCCCCGCGTCCGCCGAGGGGCTGAGCAGCCACGGCCGGAGCGCGGCCGTAGCTCGCCCGCGCCTTTAGTTATTCCTCCCTCATTTATTTATTAGTTCGTCTGATTTATGTGCTTCCCACTGCTTTCATCTCTACCTCGGAGCCCCCTGCTCCGGCTGGGGGAGGTCACTCAGCCACTGGGCCACGGGGATGGTTTGTGTCTGACAAAATTGAGGGTGAAGCAGTGCAGCCCTGCATCTCACAGCCCTGCATCACACAGCCCTGCATCCCACAGCCCTGCATCCCACAGCCCTGCATCTCACAGCCCTGCATCTCACATTCCTGCATCTCACATTCCTGCATCTCACAGCCCTGCACCCCACATTCCTACATCCCACAGCCCTGCATCCCACAGCCCTGCATCCCTGAGCCCTGCATCTCAGAGCCCTGCATCTCACAGCCCTGCATCCCTCAGCCCTGCATCCCTGAGCCCTGCATCCCACAGCCCTGCATCCCTCAGCCCTGCATCCCACAGCCCTGCATCTCACATTCCTGCATCTCACAGCCCTGCACCCCGCATTCCTACATCCCACAGCCCTGCATCCCTGAGCCCTGCATCCCACAGCCCTGCATCTCACAGCCCTGCACCCCACATTCCTACATCTCACAGCCCTGCATCTCACATTCCTGCATCTCATAGCCCTGCACCCCACATTCCTACATCCCACATTCCTACATCCCTGAGCCCTGCATCCCACAGCCCTGCATCCCTGAGCCCCCATCTCCTGCCGAGCACTGTCCTCTCCCGCTGCCGGCCGCCCGTCCCCGCCGCGGCCCCGCTCCCCCCGCCGCCGCACGCCTCCTCTGCTCGCAGCATCTCTCCCCTCCGCATCCGCTATAATTGACATTTTCCATCTGACAGGTTCTGTTTTCCCCTCCCGCAGTTGCTAAGGAAACCGGAGAGAGGGCCCGGGAGCCATTAGCTGCCGTCATCGCCTGCCCGTCCGCAGAAATGTCACTTCTGCTAACGAACACCGGAGGGAAAAAAAAAAAAAAATAAAAAAGGAAAAAAAAATAGAGAAAAAAAAAGTTAAACCCCCGAACAAAACGCAGCATCGGGCTGCTAAAGAAAGGGCTGCTGGAACGGCCCTGCCTCGCCTCCCCATGCAGAAGGGATGTGTCCCCACCCCGGTGTGGATCTCACTGGGCTCAGCATCCTTCACCTGCTCCACCTCTGCCCCTGCAAAACATCGCCATGAGGGCTCCTGCCGGTGCCCACGGGCTATTCCCAGCCACTGGAGGTTCCTGGCCCCCCAAAAGGAGGTAACAAAGACCCAGGTGCCCTCCTGCACTGTGTATCCCAGCCAGGGCAGGGACTGAGGGGCATGAGCAGCCTCCTCAGCTGCTTGCTCCTCCCTCCCTCCCACCGCTAGGTTGTGATTTCAACTTCACTTGAAGAGGTTTTATTACAAACCAGACAGCTGCCCCTCGCCCCTTCCACATGAGATGATGAGGACAGGGGCTGTGGCAGCCCTTGCAATTCCCTGTGGAATTAAGTTAACAAAAAGCAAACACCCATTGGTCAAACCACTGTGGTTGTGCATCACACCACGCACAGGGTCCTGAGTCGTGTGGGAGTTGGAATTTACTGCTGACTTCATAAAGTCCTGGGGTGTTCCTTCTTCTATTTGGAAACTTTTATTCCCCATCACGTTCTCTTCATTCCCTTCCCCTCTAATTTAGAGAAATGCCAATATTCTAGTAACTGAAAAATCAGACACAACGTGATCCAGCAGCTTGTTGGAAACCCCACATGAAATCCCTGGTGGAGGTGGCAAGAAAACTGAAATTTCCATTTTGGGACATCTTCTACACTACTGTAATTCTTTTCTCAGACATCAAGATACAAACCAAAGGAGGCCCAGCTCCTTGGAGACACTTCCAGGTCTACACCCCACCCTAGACTCTCCTCCACAAGCTGCTCCAAATGAAGACAGAAATCCTTCTTCATTCTCCCAAGCCTGCATGACCAATGAGATTACTGTAGAGTCCATGAAAATGTGTTTCTTTTGCTGTGGAAGTGCTCACATCCAGCAAAGCCTTCAGGGACTTTTGCCTTTTTGTATGACATAACTCAGTGCACAATCACTAAATAATGATTTCAAACATTAGTTAAAATCAGATCTGGTTTGTCATGACTGGGACCAAGAACTGTGTCTTTGCCAAATTTTAAGTTTCAAGAAAAAGTTGGATTAATTGGAAGTTCATATGACCTCTGAAAAGTTTGCATTTCTGGTCTCTGGGGAGTTCCTCTTTGTCGTGTCGGGTTTTGTCCTTCTCTGCTCGAGGTGATTTGTGGAGGGCACAGAAAAGCAGCCTCACAGACAAGCACCACACCTGCCCCTCTTTATTTCTGAAAACCTGTCAGAAATGTCAAGTGGATGGTTTCAGTCCTGAATTCCCCGTTGCAAACGTGTGGCAATAGAAAACCAGGAAGCAGAGCTTTCTGTAGGGTTCTTTGCCCATTCCAGCAGTGAGCTGAGGATTCATTTGGGATGCTCTGGCTGAAGGCAGCACCTCAGAGCTAACCCAGGGTTTGTGCTGAGTGCTGAGAAGCAGCCAGAGGTGGTGCCACCAGCATTGTGCAATTTCTTGTCACCATCACCCAGTTTGTATTTCCAGCCTCCCCCGTGTTTCTGGGTGCTACCTGTTGCAGATGCACATGAAATAAAAACCTCTCTGAGCTTCTTTAGGATGGGCACAGCATCCCAGTGAGGCTGTGTGGCTCTGGAGGGAGCAGGAAGGTTCCTTGTGAGGTTTTCTCTGTGTTTTCACCACCATGAGGCACTTCTTTGTAGGGTGAACCCCGTGCTGCTCCTGGGACTGTGGAGCCACTTGGACATTGTCCGTGGTTACCTCTGGGTTGTGTTTCCCCGACTTTAGAGCAAGAAGTGGCCACATAAAATGGAATCCAACACATCCCTGAGCGAGCTAGGCAGGTCCTGGCAGCTGCAGAGCTGCTGGGGCGATGTGCAGGAGGAAGAGGAGGGATGCAGAGTGCCAAGCTCCACCACCTGCCTGCAGAAAAGGGACCCCAGACACCGATTGCTCAGTGGTTTGGTGCTTTGCTGCTGATTTTATTTATTTTTCCTTCGCTGGGAGTGAGCCAGCCCCAAGGAGAGAGCTGGTGTGGAGAGTTTATTTCTGCCCCCTGCCTGCTTTCTGGTCTCCTTCCTCACCTCTGCGGGCAAAGGCAGCTCTTTAGTGGCAATGACTGCATCTATTATGCAGGGCTGAGGAAGTGGTGAAATAACAGCATGAGAAATGTGCTCGAATGAGTATTCAAATGTGAACATAACGAGTGCAGTCAGTGTAGCACCGAGTCCTGAGGGACGGGGGAGCTTTGCTTCGACTTTTATTTCTTTAAAAAGAAAGCCTTAACCCTCCCACCCCCTGGGTATTATTTTCAAATTAATTACTCTCATTACATTAATTGTGTGAGTGCCTGTTCCATTTTCCCCCCTTTTCAGCGGGTTAGGCTAGAACAGGGCTGCTAAAAATATAAGACCTAGGAATTACACGGCAACAATTAATCCAGAAAAAAGAATGCTATTGCTGCACACACTGTCCTTGTTTAACAGATAATAAATAACAATTAATAAATGATCCTGTGTTGGAGCACTCCCTCCCCCCAGATGTAATGCTGATAAATTTCTCCCTCGCTTGGGGGTTAGGGAACACTGGCTGTTTAAAGGCAAACTACAAATCTAAAATGAAAATTGAGTTCTGCCTTGTCATATGGCTCAAATGCCCTCCCGTCTTGGCTGGGCTGGGCATTCATCGCCCTTGTGATGTATGTTTTAATTTACCTAGTATATGTTATTAGATTATAAGCCCCTCAGGGCAGGGATCTCATGTTTTATACCTCTAAAGCACTGCACACACCTATTGAACTATATAAATACCTTTTACAAAATGAATTTGTCCTCCTGCTGTGAAATCCTGCCATGCCTCCTGGTTTGCATAAATATCCCAGGACACAGCAGTTTGTGGTGATTTTTGACATGGGCTGGGGGGGGGTCCTGTAGAAATTCTGGTGGTGCTGATACCCCAAATGCTGTGACAAACCTGGCTGTGCCAGAGAGGGGAGAAAGATCTGACAGGTTTTGTACTGATGTGGTGGTAGGATTTTCTAATCTGTTTTAAAGGGGGGGTGCTGGAAGCCTGATAAACTGGGAATTCAGGGAGTATTTAATGTCTTGGCTGTTTCCACTTCAGTGCTGTTTTGTGGGGCTTCCCAGGAGAGGCTGAGTTCTCCTTCCTTGGGTGCTTTCCCCTGGTTTTACCCTCACTCTGAAATGTCACCAGCAATGGGTGACCCCAGACACTGGATTTTCACTTCTCCTATATTTTTCTTTTAAAAAAAAAAAAATTATCCTGCTTCTTCAATTCATTTTACTGCCCTTGGTGCAGTAGAGCAGAGCCTTTTCCTTGAGCAGCTTTGTGCCAGAGCTCGGTGGAATGCAGTGGCAGATGAGCTCATTTATTGCTCATCTTCAGGTAATTCTGCCCAGTTCTGGGTGCAGTAAATGAATAAATAGGCCAATAATCCATAGAGGTCGTTGCATGGTCTGGACTCACCTACCCTGCCTCAGTCCTTACCCAAGGATGCCATCCTGTAACTCCTCTGCCAAGCTCACAGCTTCTGCTCGAGCTACAAAACACCTCGGTGGAAAATATCCAGGCTGCAAACACTTGAGAATCGACTCCTAGCTCTCAAGTGGATTTTCCTAGAATTATAGAATTTTCCAAATTGGAAGGGACCCACAAGGAACATCGAGTCCAACCCCTGGCCCAGCACAACCCCAAATGTTGTGGGACTCTAGGGTCTTTACATTAATATGCATCTCTGTTGTAGTCTAAACTATTGGAGGTTCTTTTTTTTATGCATTTAAATTCAATTAATAAGAGGAACAGGCAGAGAGATTCATATCTCTAAACTTCATCCTCTGGCCACTGCCAGATGCAGGCATTGTGTCCCTAATGTAGAAGTGCTAACTCAAAAAAGGGTGTTAGTTTGTTCTCATTAAGTCAAAATATTTATCATTAAAGCAGAGGAGTCTGGAGTTAATCCCTGACTCGGAGGAGGTGTTTGCTATTTGCATTGGTTTAAATGTCATAAAACTTACCAGGTGCTCATATCTCCCTGCTCCCAGCACCACAAGGACTGACTGATTGCCCAAACTACTCACAGGATACACAGGATTTCCTACTGTGTGAACAGTAGGGCAGAACAAAAGGTGAGCCAAGAGCTAAATGGGATTAGGTGGTAAAATATTATTGCTTTCTGTGCCTCTGTGGCTGTGACTCATGTGGGTTTGATATCCTGGGAGGGATGAGCTCCCCAGGGCAGAGCTGGAGCCTGATTTCCATGGGTGCATCTTGGGCACAGCCCAGCTCATCTCCAGCCCTCAGGGGCATCCTCACATCTTGGGGATCCTCTGTGTTAAATGGGAGACCTCCAGGCAGCAAGATCCCAGAGTGAATCAGATAATTAAATAATCCTTGGGATATTTTGGGGATGGATTTTCACAGTGGTGTTTCCTCTCTAAACTCCAGCTGCTCTCACCATCCTGGCTGCTGTCTGGAAAGGAGCAGGAGAGGAAACAGCAAGAGCCCAGACATGGCATCCCCACAGGAACTCATGCCAGGATCTGTTCCTCACTCTCTGACCACTCCTGCACTGGGAGGACTCGGGCTGGGTGCCTCAAGGCCTGTGTGTAAGGGCAGGGTGATGCCTCAGGTTTTGGCTTTTATATTTTTCACATTCTCTGCTGCTTCAGGTGTAGTTCTGAGCTTCATATCAGGGGATAATAAGCTCTCCTCAAAGAGCAGGGAAACAAAACAATTCCTGCTCCAGCTGGGCACCAAGGACAAATGATCCAAACCTCAGCCCCAAGAGCACAAACACCATGGGCTGGAGAGAGAAAAACAAGCAGGACGGGACTGCCTGGGCTGGAGCTGGAATGGGACAATGAACTCCAAGGTGCCAATGGAGCAGAACTGATCCCAGGGAGAGCCCCTGTTAAGCATTACTGAGTTGCAGATCACTTGCAGCAGCAAAGGGCAAAATCCATTTTTTTCCTTCCAAGAGGAGTTGATTCAAAACTGTTATTCCTCTCCCATAATTGTTCTGTCGATAGCGCTTTACAGAATATTTACAAGATCCAGTAAATGCCATGAAGCACCTATAATCTTAGACAAATACAATATACAAGCTATTGCTCCAGATGCAAGAACCTTTTGCTAGAAATGTAAATCAAACCTTTGCTGAGCCTCAGAATATGTGAGATAATATTTAGGCTTTATTAGGTTTCATTTCTATACCTTCTGCACTTTCCAGGGTTGGGTTAGGAGTAGATGTGCCAAAATCCTAAGGGGGAACCTGTAATTATGAGATTCACAGCCTGTTTATTCAGGCTGATGAAACCTGACTGGGTCTGACAGCTCCTGCCTCCACTTCCAGACTTACAACTGTATCTCCCATCCTTGGAGAGCAGGAGTTTGATCTGCTGCTGTGGCAGGGTGATGCTGCAGCGCTTTACTCTGCAGGATTCTCCCTGTACACGTTTTTTCCTGTTGGTGAGGGTGGGAAAGGGACACCTTTCTTTGCTGTCTGGAAAGCTGCTCATAGGAACTAAAAGTAGGAGAGCATTATTTGTTTATTAGTCCATACCCAAAAATTGTAGAAAGAAACTTCAGAACAGGGTTTTAAAAACCAGGGTGAAGCAGGCAGAAGATCTTAAGAGTCAAAACTGTTGATATTAAAATCCTTACTCTCAGCAAACGAGTATTTAAGCAAGAGAAAATCATTGATTTTAAACAGTTTTGATTTTTAAAATCTCCAATTTTGTTTAAAGAGTGGACTGTGAGGGTGTCCTGGCAGGCTCAGAGGGTGCAGAGCTCTGGTTTCTCCCTCATCATGTGTGTCATTCTCATAACCCCCAGTGGAAATTTGGGAATCAGCACCCCAGGAACACTCAGCAAAACCAGCCAGAGCCAAGAGAGCTCAAAGGATCCCAGAAGACCCGATGGACTTTCTCATGAAAGTGTCTTTCCATGGACATTTGGCTTTGTTTCAGGTGTTTTTTAAGCCTTGAATCCATGCTAAGGTTTTGTGGTGCCGGGAGAAGAGGGAAGAACAAACCCAAAGGAACTCTCGCTGACCCCCTCCAGGCAGGAATTACAGCCCATTATAAAAGGGACCAAAAAAGCTGCTCTTTTCTGCTCAGCCCATCCTCCTTGGCCCACACCCCCCAGCTGCCAGGGCTCTCTGCCGAGCTTTTGGCTCGATTTGGTGTTTGAAGACTTGCAGATGTCAGGACACAGCTGAGAGCTGGAGCTCCATCCCTGCAGGCTCCAGCAGCAGGACCGTGCTCCTGGCCCGGCTGCGAGGCAGCCACAACATCCCAGCCTGAACTGATCTGCTGGGGAGAAAGGGACAGAATCCATCCTGCCAGGTTTGGATATTTTGCAATTCCCACGGGGGCAGAGCAGAGACATTTGTGCTCATGGGCTCTGCCTCGAGTGGCAGCGCAGCTCCTCCACCCTTCTCCCCAGGAAATCCCTTCCTGCAGAGCCACATCCACACTCAGCCCAGCTCTGACCCATCCAGGTACCCCCTCTCTGCCTTTCCCAGCAGCTTTTCCTGGAGAAAGAGGAATCCAAACTCCATGTTTGGGTGCCTTTGAAAAATCAGTCACCCCAGCTCCACCCAATCCTTACTTCTCACCAGGAAATACTTTCACTAAACCCCTTCCCCCTGGGGAGCCTCCGCGCTCTATAACATAGGAAATTATTTTTTTTTTTCTCCCCATTCCAGGGCCTTTTTTTTCCTGCCATGCTCCAATCTTGCCCTGGGGGTCTCCTTCCTGCATTTCCCCCATCAGTGGCACGCAGCAAGCCCAGCTCCATCCTCTGGCCCTGCTGCAGTATCGGTGTCCCGGGATGGCTCCCTGAGAGCAACAGGCTCCATCCATATGCTTGATTTCCCTCCGAGTTATGCCAGAAGTAAAATAACATTATCTCATTGCATTACATCTCACCGCGCCAGGGGCTCCGCGGCTTTTCTATGATGTCAGGGCAAGAGCCAGGGACGGGCTCGGAGCTGAGAGGGGAACAATGAGCGTGTAAAAAAAAAATCACCATTTCTTTTGTGTTAGCCGCATACTTTAGCAGGGTCTTTCTCACCCTTTTAAAACACTTAGTTCCTCGCGGAGCAATTAACATTCCCCAAATGACAGAAGCTGCGAGCTGGATCTGTGGAAATGAGTGCTGGTATTATACTAAAAGGTTGGTTTGGTGGCTGTTTCTTAAAGGGAGGATGTTTTCTATTAATTATCTTTTATATACTCAAACACTGTCTCCCATTACTCTTCTAAGTCAGGGACGGTGAGAGATGTGTCGGGGCTGGGGAACAACACACAAGCTGTAAGATTAATTGACACTTAGGAATCGGATTGTGATGAATAGATCCCAGCTTCCCGAGGAGATCCATCTTCCTTAGGGTGCATTTAGGGCTCGGGCTGCCTTTAATATATGCAGTGAAGCATCTTTACCTTGCCTTATGATACTGCTGCTAACCCCATGGCATGGCATCCTCGCTGCGTATGGCTGGCTGGTGATAGGATATCTTACAGTCCACCGGGTAGCAATATCTTGCTTTTTTAGGCACTTTTTAAAGCACTGAAACACAGTGTACATGAATCCAGTGGCCAACAGCCTAAGGGCTTCTGAACCTCCGCAGGGGCCAAAGTTTTCCTCTTTTCTTTCCCACTCTTCAACAAGGATATATTTCATTTCAAGTGTAAGAGACGTTGTCACCCTCAGGCAAAGTGCCCCCTCCCCAAAGTACTTTTTAATCAGGCTGTTTCCTGATGGCCTGCGCTCAGTTCCACCCTCAAAGCCCCGCAGATGCTGCGGTGGAAGCGATTACAGTTTCATTAGTTGTACAAGGGAGCAGGAGGGGCTGGAAGGGAAGGACACGGGCTATGGCTGTCAAGGAGAACATATTCCTCTTAAAATATGTGCCCTGGGCGTGCAAATCCACGTGGATTCAGAGCCGTGCAGAGAGAGGAGCCTGCAGGAATAAATCCCGAGGGAGAAGCTGGCGTGGAGCACACCTTGGTGACCTTGCCCTGGTGGCATCCTCAGCTCAGGCTGCCCAAAGCCCTTTGACACATCTTTGGTGTCTTTGGAGCTGTCCCCAGCCCTCCCTGGCTGTGAAGTCGGGGAAAGAAAAGGAGGAGGGAAACCACCCTGGTGCCATCTGCCTCTCTCCACAGGGACACGGCACTTCTGCCATCCTCTCCCGGCTCTGCACCAATTGCTTATTCCGCTGTGTACTCTCCTGTAACTACCCCTTCGGAAAACAAATAAGCGGTTGAAAACAAACACATTTAGCCAGCCGTTTACATGGCACTTGACAAACACAGATTACAGCCTGCTCCTGCCCCCAAAGACTTCACAGTCTGAGGGAGGCAACACAAACATAAAACAGCAGAGCCTGGGAGGAAGAACTGAGGCAGCTGATGATGATGATGGAGGAGGATGGAAAGGGAGAGGAGAGGTTTCTCCTGGGAAATTGGGTTTCTCCTCATTTGGGAAATGCTGGGATGGAGCCCATGCCAGCCCAGTCTATGCAGGGTCAGCACCAGCACCTCATCCCAGCTGTGCCTCAGCAGCTTTCGAGCACTTAGAATTTCGGGCGTTTTTTGGATATTTTCAAGAGTGTGAAGGTGACCTGACCTTCCGTGGTGTCACCCTCACCCTCAGAGGGACAGGCCAGCATCCTGTCCTGCCCTGGGGAGGGAACAGCAGAAACCTTGGAGAAAGAGGGCAGGAAATGCCCTGGGGAGGGAACAGCAGAAACCTTGGAGAAAGAGGGCAGGAAATGCCCGGGAGCCACACCAGAGCTGGAAAAAAACCTCCCCTCAGCCCCCGCTGTGCAGAGCCAAGGGGGTCTCTCCACATGCTGCGAGGGGATGGAGCATCCCCAGCATATATTTTCTTTTTTAATAACGTCGTGCTTTAAAATCCAGCGGTGACAAGGAGGGAGGAGAAGGGGATAGAGCATTTCAGCATTAACACTGCTCTTCTGTTGGTAATAACATGCTGGTACTTTTAGGAGTGTCTCGGAGCTTAAAGGGTCGAAGGTGAAGTTATCTTTCAAGAACAGCACTAACACTACAGAGCTACTTAAAGCGAGCTGGGAATAATTCAGGGCTGAGAGTTTAACCGGACAACGCCGTACTGGGCTGGTTTCATCCCGCCTGCGTTGAATTGTTGTGTTTTTCCCATTCATTTGGGGCTTCAGGATTTTTTTCCCGCCCCCTTTCCTTTCTTCACTCCTCTCCCTCCCCTCTTCTCTCATGCCCAGTTAGCATCTCTGTGCTGGGCGGATGCAGCCCTGGCTCCTGCTGCTGCCAGAAGCCCCGGGCTGTCCTGCAGAGCCCTCCTGCCACCTCCTGAGTGCCACTGGGTGCCCGGAGCACAGCACTGAGCTCCTGGGTGTGTGCCTGCATCATTCCCACTCCTGCTGCTTCTTTTCCTCTCCCAGCTGTGACAGGAGAGCAGGGGCAGTGAGGGTTTTGACACAAGTCTTTCCCCTATTTATAATTTTCCTCTCGTTTATCATGGCATGATGCACAGAACGCCTCCAGCGGGTCTCCTTCCCTCTCCTGCAGCCCAGGTGAGGCTGGTGGCTGCCAGCAGACTCCCAGAGCTGTTCCTGAGTGCCACTCTGGGCAGGGAGCTGGGATTTTGCTTTTCCTTGCAGTGGAGGATTCATCTGCATCAGCCATGGCTGCTGGGCAGACTGAGTCGCTGCTTTTGTAACCAGCCTCATGTTTCTAGGGCTTGGGGCAGGTCAAAATCTTGGGAATATTTCCATCTCCCTGCCTAGGACATGAAAGAAGCAAAGGAACAGCCCAATGATGCTGCCTTCCTCTTACAAAGCTCCTTTTCTCATTTTTATTTTGCACCTGGGCAGGTCATAGGCAGCACCATGCTGTGACACAGCCTGGATGCAGTGGAATTTGTGAAGATGGACAGGGCTTTCCACGAAAAACAAGGGCTCTGTTCCCAAATTTGGGGCCACATTTAAAGCTGCAGGCTCTGGGCAGTGGAAAACAAGCTGTTCCTTGAGCTGGAGTTTGCCACAGACATTGGAATTTCCTTGGTTGGTGCCAGCAGCTGGCAAAGCAGAGTGGTCATGGCTGGGAGAGGTGAGGGCTGGTGGGGAATGGCAGCACGTCAGGAAAGCAAGAGCAAGGATTCACATCAGGACTTTACACCCTAAAAAATACTAGAGCTCCCATTTCTACAGCTTTTCTGTGTTATTTTTAGACTAGGGCCTAAAGAAGCATGGCTTAGGTGATTGTACTCCTTGTGCTCAGCTGAGAGTGGTTGTCAAGCCTTCCCTATTCCCTGCTCAGCTCAGGGCTTTGCTCCACTGGGATGTGATTGAAAGAGTCAGATCTCAGTGATTTTAACTACACATTTCATAAAGGCTGCAGAGCAGGTAAAGGAAAGAGACCTGAACAGGGAAAAACCCCACTGAGCAGGGCTGCAGAGTGGATTCAGGCAGTGTGAAACATCAGAGCACCCACCCAGGGAAAAAGATCTCAAACCCAGGCAGAAAATACAGCCACATTATGAAATTTTGGGCACCAGAGCTAGAAACCACCAAGGTTCTCTAAGTGATGAATGGTCTCACATTCAGGATGGTCTCACAAGTTTCCCATGGTCAGGACGTTCCCATCTGTCTCCCTTCTGGATCCTTTAGTGCCTGCTGAGGGGCTGAACCCACAAACTGCCTGGGATAAAATGCCAAGCAGTGAGACAGGACGCAGAGGAGACCAGTCCTGCTGGAGGAATTGCTTTCCTGAGCCAGGGGACAATGTGTGCCACCACCCCGGGGCCCATCTTGGCTGCTCTGCAAGCACAGCCCTCTGCCCTGTGCTCCAGATGTGACCCCAGACAGACGGTGAGAACAGTCCTGGGACTTCTGGAGTGGCTGTAAAACCAACAGTGCTGAGAGAAAAAGCAGTTGGCACAACTTTTGGTGTCCTGGAGCAGCAAAGGAGGAGATGGCTGATTTATTACTCAGAAGTTTGGCTCTGAAACCACCTCCTTCCCCTTATTCTGTTGGCTGCTTCAATAGAAAAATGAGACCAAACACTGGGAAGTTACCAAGCTACCACAGTTTTGGAGTGTGGGCAGCACCAGTGGGCTGAGTTTTACTGGAAAGCTGGGCTTTTGCTTCTTCAGACTCTCTGTGCTAGAAAGCAGAGTAGCCAGGCAAATATTTGTTCACTGACTCCCTTCCTCCTCTTCGCTGCACAGCAGGGACTGTGTGGTTTTGATTTCAGTGTATTTTGGGAACGTGCCTTTCCCACTGGCACCCTGCAGCAGCAGCCCAAGCCGAGGGGCTGGGAAGAGTCAAAGTGCTCAGGGCACAGAGCTGAACTCCAGCTGGACAGTGCTGGAGGAGGAGCAGCTGCA
This sequence comes from Lonchura striata, assembly GCF_050655825.1. Lineage (NCBI taxonomy): Eukaryota > Metazoa > Chordata > Aves > Passeriformes > Estrildidae > Lonchura > Lonchura striata. The sequence goes on from NC_140720.1 coordinate 14,114,741, forward strand.
CTGGGCTGGAAAGGTCCCCCTGAGCAGCCAGGCTGCAGTGGCAGTGGCACCAAAACACAAAAAACCCTCCAACAACATTTTTAAAGTTGGGCACTCAAGGCAGTGCTTTATGATCTGGCCAGGATGTTGCTCTGGGCAGGATGTACCACAAAAATCATTTCATCTGCACATAGCCTGAGTGTACAGAGAATTGTTTTGTGACATGTGATTTAAGTAGATTTTAACTAGATTTTTCAGATATTTTATACTGTCAAAACCCACAAGAACAAACTGGGTCAGTGTTCATTGGTCCCAAGTAGTTCTTAGCATTTGTTCTCCTATTGGATCTGGATTTCTTCCTTTCTGATGTTAATTAAATCTTCATTCCTTTATTTTCTTATCAGTCTTTTAAGAGGAGGTGTCTCTAACCCCGCCAGAGTCAGAGGCTGGGGTAGATGTTGTAGATGTCCCTGATGTCCCTTTATCTTTTGGGCTACTCCCAGTCCGTTGTTGTGCTGAGTTCTTCAGACCCCACCTGGTGGAACAACGTCCTAGAAAGAAGCCTAAAATCCTTTTTCCTGGGGCAAAGGCAAACAAAACCCCTCGACTAAAGTTACACAAAATTTTTTAATCTGGTATGTTTTCCAACAGCAGGAGATTGCTCTCAGGTGGAAGAGGTAATGAAGGAAATGATCATGGAGTTTTACAGCTCTGAGCTCCAAACTGGCTGCTCCCTGTGAGAGGAGCACACAGCAGGCACCCAGAACTGTCCTTTACCATCTCTTCTGGCCCAGGTTACAGATGTTCCTTTCCAAACTTCTGCAGTGGCAGCTGAGGGATTGGGCACCCGGTGTCTGCTGGAATGTGGCTGGGATCAAAGAGCCCTGGAGGAAGCACAAAACCCCCACAGTGTCAGTGCCCAGAGGCAGGGATGTCCAGTGTGGTCTCCTGTGGCAGCAGTGATTCCCTGCAAGGCTCCCCCGTTTCCCTGGGGTCAGCCTGGAAATGCCATCCTCATTCTTACCAGAATGCCTTTGGCAGCCTCAGGGTGCTTAGCCAGAGGCTCAGGGTCAGACTCACTTTTCCCTTGTGTGCCTGTGCCTTGGGACTTTTAAAAGCTCAGGGCTCAGCCTTGCTCTGGGCTGTGGTATCTCCTGGGTGCCGTAAATGCCATTAAAAGAGATGAGAAGCACATTTGGGAAGTGGCTGTGGCTGCTCCTGCTCCCAGGTGATGCTGCAGGGGCAGCAGGATCACCCTGTCCTCACTGGGCAGTGTTTCGAGGAGCAGGAAGAGACTTTAGCTCCTTCCTGCTGCTGCCAAGAGAGATCAGATCTCCTCACACAGCTGCTTTGGATAATCCCTCTGATGCTTCCTCCTACCTGCAGCTGGCTTTTAATGAGCCCAGGCGACAGCAAACTGCATAATGAAGGGTAAAGACTAATTGAGGTTGATCTTTACTTTGCCAGCCTCTGTTTTGTGGCTGTGAGCCCCATGCCAGGCTCTGCCTCATCTGCTTGTCCTTGTGGATGGGATGAGAGGAGCTGCTGCCTCAGGAGGGCCCCGTGGCAGTGCTGAGCAGTTTAAGGCAGATTAGGATCCTAATTCTTCAGAGATTGATCTTCTGATCTCCTTCCCTCCCTGCCAGTCAGCTCTGCAGCCCCACATCTCAGCTTCCTGCCTTGGAGGCTGGATTTTGCCATCCCAGCAGGGCACCAGCCTGGCTGAGCTACCCCCCTCCAGCAGCCTGGTCATCATCCACCCTGCTCCTCCTCCTTTTGGAGGTGCCTTACACACCAAGGAGAAGCAGGAAGGTCAGACCTAGGGCCAAGGAATGGGATGAGGACTGGGAGTTCCTGCTGCTCTCTCTGTGGCACCTCAGCTCTGAGGAGTTCAGTGGAGCAGAACTGCCACACGTGGAACAAAAAAATGGCAGGTTATGGAGATAGGCGAGTGCAAATCAGTGAAAAGGGTTTTGATGGGAAAAAGGATCTGGAAGAAGTTTTAGGGAGTAAATGCAGCATGAAGTGCTCTGTAGGAAGATCCCAGCACGTGGCTGGGATGTTGCTGTTCACGTCCCTGGATGGGTCTGGCTGGGTTTGGCCTCTGAGGGAGCTGGGGGGGCTCACCCTGGAGAAAATCAGTGGGGATCTTCTCACTTTGACAGCTCCCTGACAGGAGACAAGTGGAGGTTGATCTCTTCTCCAAGGGAAAGGGACATGGCAAGAGGAAATGACGAGAGGAGGTTTAGACTGGTTAGTGCAAAAAATTTATTCACAGAAAGGGTGGTCTGGCCCTGGCACAGGCTGCCCAGGCAAATGGTGGAGTCCCCATCCCTGGAGGGATTTAAAGATGTGTTGATGTGGTGCTTAGAGACATGGTGGCAGACTTGTCCGTGCTGGGTTTACAGTTGGGAGTGATATTTTAGTGAACTATTCCAACCTTAATGATTCCATGAGGCTTTTCTCTCTTGTTCTTCAGCCACAGACCAGCACAGTGGTATCTGCATAATCCCACTGTGGACCCAGAGAGGTCTGGGGTTGAGAGGGCAGAGGGCTGTGATGACATTTAAAGCTGTCCCCAGCTGCCTGGGGGATGTGACCATCATTCTTGTGTCTTGGCAGCTGCTGGGTCCTTGCTGTGAACCCAAAGCAAAATAAATAGGCTGCTTTCCCCATCCCTCTGCTGCTTGGATCACAACTTTTGATTTTGTCATAAAGCTGCTTGACTTGATTGAGAGCACCATAATAATGATACTTACTGAGGAGGTTTCATCCAGCATTCTGAAATTGAGGTCCAACGATCCCCATTAATGAGCCTTTTATTGCACCCATCTGGCAGCTGAGGGGATGTCCCTGTCACTGCTGCTGGAGCTGCTCCTTGCTGCCACATCACTGCTCCTCCTTCACCCCAGCACAGCCCTGCAGGGCCCCAAAATCCTCTGGTTTGTGTGACCTGGGCACTGGGCTCTGTCTGCTCGCAGGAGACTGAGTAAGGAGGTGGGAAATACTGCAGGAGTTCCCCAGGGAAGGATGATGTGGGTGTTCCTGTCACTGTACCATATGGATTAACATGTATTTAAAAAAAGAAAAGGGGAAAAAAAAAAACCTTTGTCACTCCTGTAAGTCACAGACATCCTCACTCTCCTTACAGGCTGGCAGCAGCAAGGCTGGGCTTCTGTTTGTCCTGGATATTTCAGGCACTAATGAATCTCTTTTGTTTCATAAACTGTCCAGGACTTTTTTGTATTCCTGCTGCTAGTCCTCCCAGCTCCCTAGGGACTGCACACTAAGGAAAGTATCTCCTGTTCAGCAAATTGATTTTTATTATTCCTTTAATCCTTGTCCATCACAGTGGGGTGGCAGCTCGGTGTGCATCGCCTTGCATGGGTGACACCATGTCAGGGTTCCATCGAGGACCAGGGATCCAAAATACAAGTGTGAGGGGTGGGTGGTGAGCAGAGGGACAGGAGAGCTCGAAACCTGTGAGTGCAGCTGAGAGGAAAGACCAAACAAAGAGGGAAAAGCAAAGGGAGGCAGGAATGGCTTTGCTTTGTGTTGCTTGACTGCAGGCTGAGGGGGTAGTGGAGAAGGTTTGTGTTCTCCTCAGCATTTTGGGTGCAGCAGCGTGGGCTGAGGGTCCCTGCTCAGCCACAGCAGCTCTGCTGGATGCTGGACAGAATTTTGCAGTGCCCCCAGCATCTCCTGGGGCTGACACACACAGGTGTGGCATTTCCAGGCTGTTTTCCCAGCTCATCCCTGTGGCACTTCCCTGGTATCTGGGTGAGGAATCAGCTTTTGTGCTTCCACAGGCCTTGGAGTTGTGTTGATCTTGAGTCACTGCAAAAAAGCCTCAAACTGTGCTTGTGCTCCCAGTGCTTCTCTGAGTTGCCAGCTCTCCTCTCCACTTCTCCTGTGGTTGCCAGGCCCAAACAGAAGTTGGGTGAAGCCATGGAGAGGCTCCTTGTCCACAGAATTGACTCAGCCCCTTGGAAAGAGAGCTGAGACATCAGGGTTGCTGCTGCGGCCTTGTCCATGTTCACAGATCCCAAGTGTGGCAAGCACATTTCTCTCCCTCTCAGAATTTTTCATAGAGGTGCACAGAGAGAAATGAAAGAGAAAATAATTTCTATTTCTGCTCCTTGTTTTTCCTGTGTGGAATGTGTCTGGAGAATTGTTTCCCTGGGGTGATGCTTGGTTGGATTCTGGTGAGGATTGTTTGAGCCTGTGGCCAATCCAACCCACCTGGGGCTGGACTCTCAGGCTCTCACGAGTTGTGTTAAGAGTCAGAGAAAGTAGTATGTAGTTCTAGTATCTTCCTTTTTATATAGTATATAAATGTATTATAGCATAGTTATAATAAAGAAATCATTCAGCCTTCTGAATTGAGTCAGACATCCTCATTTCTTCCCATTGGGTTCGCCTGCATTTACAACACCCAAGCTCTGGTGAATGCCCACTTTGACTCCTCTGGTTCCCTTCTTCCCACACCCTGTCCTTGAGGGATTGCAGGGTAAACCCAAATTCACCCCTTTTAGGCTCAGGGTGCTCCATAGCCCTGGGTCCAGCTGGCAGGAGGACACCACAGAGCTGAGGGTGACAGAGGCTGTCCAGGGGCTGCACACAAAACCTGCCAGTTCCCACTGGACACAGGACACACCTCGGAGGTGACCACGCTCCTGGCTGGCATCTTTGCCCAAACATGCACTTTGTGCCAGCCACTGTGACAGCCTAATGGCCATGTGGCATTATAATAGGCTTTACTCCATGTCTATAAACTGTTATCCTAAATATCATCCCAAATCCTTTGATGCCTGGTGACAACCTGTCTCTTTAAATCTTTTCCCCCCTCCCGAAAGAGGCAGCGTGCTCTGAAATCATTGGGAATTCCACGTATCCGCCATGTAATTGGATTATATTTTATATGTCTGCTAAAATAATGATAGAGCTACATCTCACTCTGACAATGGAGTGACTGGGCCGGAGCAGGGCTCACCCTGGCTGGGTTATAAATAATGCTGCCAAGCTGCTCGGGATTACCAGCACAAGAACTTGTTAGCTTCTTGCAGACCAGATGCTTAATTAGAGCTGGGGGACACAGATGGGTGCCTAATAAGGGGAAAAGACTAATTTTGGCCTTTGAGAAGTACTGGGCCCAGTTGGGATGGCTTTTTACAACCTTTTACTTTATGGTTTGTCCAGCTACTTCTCCTCTTCCCTCTAGTTAGGAGCCCCAGGTCCAGCATCATCCTTGATGCTGAATATTAGATTTTAGGTGAGATCAATGTCAGGCTGAGGTTGTTACCCAAATCCTCCAAAATCATTGGGATAAATAAAACTCCCTAAACTGTCTTTTTAGTGTTAGAGAGTAGGGCACTACTTTATTTTTGGCCAAGAGGGGTGTGTATGGTTGACAAAGTTCCACCTCCACATAGATGATGATACAAAACTTTTTCATTAATTTACACATTTTTAACAAACAAATAAATTGATATTTGCTGGTTCTAAGTTACATAATTATCCTCATTAATGCGTATTTTATCCTCTACTGGTTATTGATTTATCACTCTCCGTGGTATTTTGTTCCACATTCTTTTGTATTTTTATCACCTTTTTCTCAGATGGGGAGTCTCCAGCTTTCCAGGCCTTCATCTTCTCTGTATCTCCTGGTTACTCCAATGTCTTTGAAGCACCATAAATTTAAGATGTCAGATGTCCAATCTTCAACTCACTTTGGCTTTTTTTACTGAAGCTTGTCAGTGTTAGTTTAAACAAAAGTAAGATTTTGGTGATTTAATAATCAAAATAACAATAAGGGCCCATGAAGGAACTTCACTAGTGCTGGCTTAAGGTGGGCACTGCCCACAATTAATTAAAACAACTAATTAAAAACTAGTTAGAAAAGTTAGATAATTTCCAGCAAGGTTCAGATACTGCATTTTGTGTTTCCAGAAGCCTGTTAGTGTTTTGGGAATAACTTTTCCAAAGGCCACATGCACTGGATTATGGCTGGGGCATGACAGAGCTGAAGGGATCCCTGGGGGAATAAGAAAAAAACACATTTTAAGACTACCCAAGGAGGATTTTTCTTTGATGTGGTTTGGTTATTCCTATAGAGGATGTCCACAGGAAGCGTAATTAAAAACTTGTCAAAACTTGAGGTGCTTAGTGACAGGATTGGGGTGTCCACATAATGGTGGGAGGCAGGGCTTGTGTTTTTTCAGATTTAAAAACTATTTCTGCCTCTTCATGTCCATTTTGAGTCTCTAGTTCCAGGTTACCTGCAGAGGAGGGGAAGTTTCTGGTGTTTGGGGCTGATAATGGTTGATTTCCCTCAGCTCAGCTGCTTTCACCCTTAATCCCTTGGGCTTGCCATGAGAACCAGAGCCCTCCTCATTTCTGTCTGCTGGGCAGGACGAGGGTCCCTCCAGCTGGGACATGGACCCCCCAAGGTTCCCATCAGTGGGGTGGTAGCTGCTCTGCACTCCCAAAAACCAAACTCCTTTTCTCCTGGGATGACTCCAAGTGGAGGCAGCCCAAATCCAGAGTTTAGCCATGGAAACAGTGACCCCATCCAGTCTCATGCTTGAAATCCTGATGTTTCAGCCATGCAGGTGTGAAATGTTCCCCCTAACCCTGCTCTTTTGGAAGCACAGGGTGGCTTTGTGTGGCTGTTTGCACTGGGCAAGGATCCCAAATTAGATGCCTTAAATAAATGGCAGGAAGAAAACACGGTCAGAGACGCCCCTGTCCTGGTTTTAAGGGCAATTTTGGGAGAAAAACCTCAAAAGGGGTTTCCTCTAGAAAGCAAATTCAAGCGCCCCCTCACCAACTCGTTGGGGGAAAAGATTTCTGAAAATGAACTGTGTGCTTCTTCTTCTCCCACCTTTGCTCTCAGAACCAATTTTAAGTTGCAAAACTTATTTCTTATTGAAACAGAATTTAAAACTTATTTAAACAGAATGGGGACATGAGCAGCATAGAGTCACCCCAGGACAGCCCCTGTGTGTGCCACCCATCCTGCTCGGTGTCAGGAGGGAGCAGATGGGTGAGGAGGGCAAATGAAGGCTGGTGTGATGAGAGGTGTGAAGTGACAACGGGGTGACAAAGTGCCACCAGCCCAGCCAGGCTGGAGGAGAGCAGAGGATCTGTCCCAGCCCACATAACTCAGTTTCACACCTTTTGCATTGGTACCTTCCTAGAGCAACAAATCGCTCTTTTATTCCACTCTGCTTTGCTTAGAAATAGTGTAAAACTTCCCTCTGCTACAGAAAAATTAGTGTTTAAATCCTACATAAAGGTCTGCAGATTCTGGAGGTTGTAATGTCAGCATTTTGGAAAATGCTGGCCCAGGTCTTCCTGCCTTTTAGAGTAACCTGACAAGTCTGATTATCTCTGCAAGGGTCTAAATTTTGCTCGGGCCTTGATTGAGAGGCGAGGAGTGACTTTTGGCTCTCTAGTGAGCAATCTGGAGACACAGAAATAAAATCCTCACAGCGCTTTTATCTGTGTGTGTTTCAAAACTAGGGCTTTAGGAATCACAAAAAAGCAAAATAAAATCAAAACATGTTTTCAGGAGTTTGTAGTACAAATTACCCCATTAAAAAGTACCCTGTTTATACAAGGGGGAAAAAAAAAAAGACATCACCGGTTTGAAGGAAGAAGTGAGGAAAGAATTCAGCAGTGAGTGATCTTCCCTGAATATATTTTCTCTGGGCCACTGTAACTGCAGGAACTTATCAAAAGAAATGGTTATTTTGATCATAAATGTAGCGGGTGGCAGGTTTTTCTTGGCATTTATTTGGCTTTAAGATGAACAAAATTTTCCAGTGTGAAAAAAAAAAATAAAAGCCCAATCCCAGAAAGGGAGATAATTAGCGTGCAGTAGTTAATGGAGAATTTCAAAGTAAATGAACAGAGCTCATCCCATCATTCTGAAAGGTGCTTGTTTTAGCTGAACATATTTTCTGTTTCTGAAAATGAATTTTGCTTCCTAATTCTCACTGTGGTGATGCATGTTCCCAGTGAACCTCGCAGATGTCCCTGGCTGGTCACTTTGTCCCTCTGGACACTCTTCTGTGAAAGAATTCTCTTCCAAGTTTGGATTGGGACACTGAGAGTGTGAAGGTGAAGGAACCGTAGTTGAATGAGAGATTATTTAGTATGAAACTTAAAATAAGAGAAGTTAATGTTATAGCTGAATATTTTGTAATTGAAGAAAGTTATGAGATTAGTAGTTCGGATAAAAGAGATGTATAAGTTGTTAGAAAATAAAAAGTGGGATTTTTGTTTGTTTGTTTTGGGTTTTTTGTTTGGGCTTTTTTGTGTTGTTTGTTTTTGTTTTTTGGGGTTTTTTGGGGGGTGTTTTGTTTTGTTTTGTTTTTTTTGAAGACCCACGCACCGGTTTGCCCCCATGCCCGTCCCTTTTGCCGCACCAAACCCACGGAAGCCATTTGGTTTCCCTACCAAAATAACAACTTAAAAGTGTTGCTTAGTAAATCAGGGGCATTTTGCGAAGCTAGATTTGTCAGAAGAGTTTTGTTTCCTGCGGCTCAAGCACGGCAAGGAGGAAATTCCGTTTTTACGTCCCTGAAAAGCCCCATTATCATCCCGACTTTAGGTCTGGAGAGACTGCTTTTCTTTGCTGGCGCTGGGATGGGGGTCGCTTTGCATCTCTATTCAGACCCATCTGTTTCTTTCGGAGGGACATTCTCTCTGATTCCCCATTCATCGCCTGCCCAGCCCCGTGCTCCGGAGCCCAAACCCCGAGCGCAGCCCCCGCCCCGGGCTGCCCCCATCCTTTGCTGGCCATTGGGAACACAATGGGCCCGATGGGGCTCTTCACCCTGCGAGCCGCAGGCTGGGCTGCCCTTTGGGCTTTTGAAAAGCCTTTTTTTTTTAATCTCGGAGCAGCCTGATTTCCTCTGCCCCGCGGTGCTGCCCCCGCGGCACCGCCAAGGACAAGCGGGCGGAGCGGGCTCAGCATCTCCCGCACAGCCCAAGGGCTGCTCGCCTTTATGCTGTTGACTTTTCAGTGTATAAATAGCGGAACAATGGAGTCGGAGTTATTTTTATCTATCGCCCTTAACATCACAAGAGAGTCTGGGAGCACAATCGGGGCCGGTCTCGCTGGAGAAATGGAAATTTCAGGGCTGGCCCTGCTCAGATGGGCTCGTTGCGTCAGGGTTTGTGATGGGAAAAGGGGGGTTTTGGGGCAGTGCTGCGGAATGAAAGCTGTAATTGGCATTAAAATGCCTCCCAAGGTGGTACTGCTGGGCATTAAAAAGCATATTGTCTTTAAGCATGGGAACGATTAAATCTTCGCTATCAGTGTTTTTCTTCCTGTGTATCTTGGGTGGAGAAAGAGTGAAACCTCCGTAGCAAATGCTGAATGCTCTGGCAAATAAGCCCTACCTATTTCCTATATTTGCTGGCAGCCCCGAACGCTTAAAACCATGGATTATTTTATCAGCTCAAACTGGAACCGTGCAAATATTATCACGAAGACAGCAGAGACCTGCCCGAGCTGTCTGCACCAGAAATGACCGCAGGACCCCGGGCCAGGGGCTCGGCCATGCAGCAGAACCCCCCGGGGCACGCTGAAATCTGCTTTTTCTGAGCCACATCTGGCTGGGCTGGAGGAAAACACCTGCAGCAGCTCCAGGCCTCCAGCAGAAAGCTCTCCTGGGAAGGAGGATGGATAAGCTGCCTTTGGAAGGATGCAGCCAGGGCCACCCACCCCCTCTGTAATCGGTTTGTGGGCAGCTTCCCTGGCAGGGTGAAGGTGGAATTGAACTGAGACTCCACTTTGGAGTTAAATTCCCTCTCTTAGGTGAATCTTTACTCCTCTCTGTTGCAAGCCAAATGCTGCAAACTTTGTTCTGGTGGGCTTAACTCCTGATCTCCTTCCCCAGGCATGGATTGAGTTCCCCCCACCAATGCAGCCAGGAGAAGGATCTGTCCCTTCCACTGATCCTGTACATGAAAATTATGTTTGAGGGCAGGAAGCCAGGCGAAAAAAAAAAAAACCAAAACAACAACTACCAACCAAAATTCTCAAACCCAAGTTTGTCAAGGTGAGTCTGAGAAAAATGTTCCTGCAAGGACTGGCCCAGGGGCTGTGAGCAGAGAAGCACTGTCCCTCTGCCTCTCTGCCTATGGCCAGGCTCCAGAGCCACAGCTGGTCCTTCAGGGAGCTCAGCTGTTGGAACAGCTTCCAGGGAAAAAGGTTGTTTCAATTCACCTGGAGTTTTTCATAGAATTACACTGAGCTCAGCAAAATCTCATTTCAAAATGGTTGGCAAAACTTTCTCTGAAGGGAGGAGGAACAACATCTGTTCTGACATTCTTAGCCCACTCCAGACTTTTTTTCTTTACAGTCAGATTTTAAATATATTATAGTTATGTTTAAAAAGCTTACAAAGGCTCTCATTAGCAATACTAATTGCTGTTTGCTGTCCTCTCCAGTTTTAAATTTTGTTTTACACACAAAACTGTAGCTTTGGCTTTTGCCTCCATCTGAGTATTTTTGGTGGCAGAGAGAAGCACCCTCCTGACCAGACCAGCTGAGTTAGCCCTGCTTTTCTTGGAATAGGGAAAAAAAATCAGGCCTTTGGTATCCAAAAAAAATGTAAAACCATAGAACCATTAAAATGCACCGTTAAAAATGCCAGGTATCTGATGACTCCTGAAGTATTTCCTCCCTGTTAGAGAGCACTGGGGCTCCTGCAATGAATCCCTTCAGCTACTATTCCTGTGGGCAGGGACCCTGCAGCTGGGGCTGATGTCACATCCTTGCTCTGCAGTGAGTCCCTTGCTAGCATCTTGTCCCCTTCCACAGAATTCACAGAATCACAGAATTCACAGAATTCACAGAATTCACAGAATTCACAGGATTCACAGAATCCCTGGGCTGGGAGAGACCTTCAACCTCATCCAGTCCAACCCAGCCCCAACACCTCAACTCAACCCTGGCACCCAGTGCCACATCCAGGCTGGTTTAAACACACCCAGGGGTGGTGACTCCACCACCTCCCTGGGCAGCCATTCCAGAACTTTATCACCTTTCTGTGAAACCTAAATTTCCCTTGGTGCAGCTTAAGACTGTGACCTCGGTTCTGTCAGTGCTGCCTGGAGAAAGAGCCCAACCCCACCTGAGCACAGCCACCTTTCAGGAGCTGTAGAGGGTGATAAGGTCACCTCTGAGCCTCCTTTTCTCCAGGCTGAGCACCCCCACTTTGAGCCATATCCTCTGTGAGCTCAGGCTGATCAGCCTTGTTGATCCCACAGCTGCAGAGCAGCCCCTGGACCAGCATGAGAGGCTCTTTGGTGTCCTCTGCACCTCAGCCTCCCCAGAGGCTTCTGCATGGGCAGCAAGCCAGGAGAAGCAAACACAATTTCCTATCAGGAGGCTGAAAACATGAGCTGGGCTTTCTTCTGCCATGAAACTGCATTTTCCCAGAAGATCCTCCTCTTTAGAGCTTGTCTGGGTGTTGCAACAGCATCTGTGCCAGCCACAGTTCTGATTATGCTTTCAAGGACATTTTAATTTTCATCATCTCTGGGACCCACTGCCAGAACTTCTGCTAGGGCTTTGGATTGCCAGATGAGCATCGCCCGTGCTTTCCTTGCTCTCTGAAAATAACATTTTAAACCACATTTGCTGAAGCTGCTCTTCAACAGCTTCTCTCAAATGCCACCAGGGCAGTCCTGTCTGAACCATGTGGTGATGACACAGAGGCTGCTGTGGTGCCAAAGGGCTGTCCTGGCAGGGAGGATCTCAAAAGGGCTGTCCTGGCAGGGAGGATCCCAAAGCTGTCCTGGCAGGGAGGATCCCAAAAGGGCTGCCCTGGCAGGGAGGATCCCAAAAGAGCTGTCCTGGCAGGGAGGATCTCAAAAGGGCTGTCCTGGCAGGGAGGATCTCAAAAGGGCTGCCCTGGCAGGAATGATCCCAAAAGAGCTGTCCCGGCAGGAATGATCCCGAAAGGGCTGTCGTGGCAGGAATGGTCCCAGCTCCAGGTCTGCTGAGAGGGGGAAGATCCACCTAGATAGAGGAACCCTCCCTGCTGAGCTGTTTTGTCACCCTGATTCTTAAGATTTTCTAAAGCCTTCTGAGTTTACATTCTGTTGGAGAACTTTCCCACACAATTTCTATAAACGACATATTGGTTTTGCATTCCTGTATGGGGGTGGAGAAACTTGATGTACTGGTGGTTTGTCCAATGTCTTTGGAGAGGTGGCCCATTCACTCTCCAATCCAATGTCACCTTTGGGAAAGTATAAAAGTCAGAGTCAGAGAATAAACTTTCTTCTTTACCTTGCAAATAGCAGGTGGCTCATGCTGTGCTTTCACGTGTCCTATAGCGACAGGGTTTGGCCCCATGAGGAGCTCAGCTCAAGGTGCTCAGCTCAGGGCTTTGTGCCCTGGAACTGGGAGTTACCAAGCCCTGTGTGCACAGGATTTGGGGCATTTCTGAGCATCATCCTGTGGGTTGTTTCCATGAGGGATGAACTTGGCTCTTGGTGACCCCCAGGCTGTCCTCTGACCTAGCTGCTGGTTTCAAACATTGCCAGTGGAGGAAGGGAGGTGACACAGCTGTCCAAGCCAACACCCTCACATCAGGTTTTGCCACCACAGTGGGTGGGTCCCCACAAACAGACAAAATGATGGGGAGCAGCTCTTTTCTGCTGGTGCAGGTGGGTGCCCACAGCAGGGCAGGAAGGATCCTGGCACTGTGATTGCCCCAGAACATTTCCCCCAGCCCCAGCACTTGGAGCTGGGTGCCCAGGAGAACCATCCAGCTCCCACCAGCCCCATTTGCACTCTCCTTTTTAGCAGACTTCCTTGGTGAGGAACAGCATTTGTGCAGACCTTGAGTCAACTGCAAGGAGTGTCCTGGCAGAGCAGGAGGCTGGAGAGATGCAAAGTTAATGTATAATCAAACAGACAAATCAAGTGAGCTGCATATGCTTCCCTTGCATCCTTCTCTGCAGTAGTTCCGAGATTTAATTACCAGCTCTAAAGCACTTAAAGATTTTCAGGTGGAAACTACTACACAGAGGAAGGAGAGAGCACAAAAGCAGCCTACATAATTAAGTGCTGCTTTTTTTAATTTAATTTTCTCCTTCATTTGATCCTCTCCTAGAATCTTGAAAGCAACAGTCTCGATACCAGCTGTGTTCTTTTGCATTCCTGTTGCATCCACGCCATGATCACAACAAGAGGAGCAAACAATAGTTCAGGAGGTTTGTGTGGTGCTGCCAAAGAGAGATGAGCTCTGTGCCGTGCTGCTGGTGTCCTGTGACAGTGTAAAGGTGATGGTGCCCACCCAAATCTTGGAGGGACACTCACCTTTCAAAGTAAGGCCAAGAGGGGTGCAGCCCCTTAGCTGAAAAAACGGGATTTTGGAAGGGATTTCACATACCAGTGCAATCAAAGGGTTTGCCAACAAAATATCATAAATAATTTGCATTTGGTAATCCAGATGAGAGCTGTAAAGAGAAAATACAAATGGGTTAAGCTGTAAATTACTGCTGTTCCTCTCTTCCCTCTCTCCCTATTCCCTTGGAAATTAGCCAGTTGCTCTCTGGAATCACTAATTCTTACAAGCTGCCCGTGCCAGTCTAGCATCAGATAAACAAGGAGGTTTATTTAGTATTTGGTTTTTTGTTTAACCGTTCCTTCTTTCCAAATATTTTTAAATGAAAAAAAAAAAAAAGTACAGACATTCCAAGTGAGAGGGATTCCTTGCCTGTGCCTCTTTTACAACCCCAACCCCATTTGGACAGAAAAATGAGAGTGTCATAGGCTGGGCTATTGGGATTATTTGTCAGAAATCACCATGGGACAAGGCAAGGGAGCTGGGGTGATGCTTGGGGTCTTACAAACCTGCTCTGGCAGTGCTTTTAGTGCATTAGGACACCAAATATCCTGCCTGGTCCTTTCCAGAGAGGCACTGTGGTCTCTGGCAGTAGCTGGGAGCTCCATTTTGGTCCAGATCACCTTTATTTGACGTGGATTTTGTGGTTTTATTCACTTACCCTGATGAAGAGGTGCAACTTTGAGATGGATGTGGCGCTGCTGCGTTGAGCAGGCAGAGCTGTGAGCTGGGTTTTGTAGTGCCAACCCAAAGCCAGCAGGTTGGCCAGCAGCAGGGGAGGGCATCAGGGCCACTGGGAGGTTGGAAATGTTCTTTTGCACCTCTCTGGGTTTGGATGGTGAGGGAACTGGAAGTATCCAAGTACCTGAAAGTTTTCCCTTCCCTTTTCACAGAATCTCAGAGTGGTTTGGGTTGGAAGGAGCCTTAAAGCTCAGCTGGCCCCAGTCCTCACTGCCAGTCCAGAGGAGGTCATTGGGATGTTGAAAAATCCCTGCTGGAACAAAAGGACCTGAAGTCAGATGAGAAAGGCAGTTCTGGAGGGATATCCCTGGGTGTGAATCCTTTGAGGTTTCCTGTCTCATCCCCCTTGGGGGAACAGAGATCTCCATACTCAAAGTGAATTCTCAGGGGAACGAGGCCCTTGGAGTTGTATGCAGAGAATTAGTGTTAATTAAGAGTAATAAGAGACAAGAATGTGCTGAAGAACAGCAGGGAACAGGGGCTGGATTTTCAGCTGATTCCATCTGTCATTTGGAACACAATTCCTACAGCTCCTTGCACCTGAACCACATCTCCAGCTGTGGCTCCTCTGACCAGCACAGGGGTCACCACTTGTGGGAGGTGAAGCCACCCAGGTTCCCTCCATCCATTTTGTGCATTCCCATGGAATTATTGCTTCCCAGCTGTGGTCCCAGTGAGATTAACAGTGAGATTATTGGTTTGAACTCTAGGACATTGGAAGCTTTGGCTTCCAAGGTTTGGGTTGCTTTAGAGAAGACCATGCACACGTGGGTGGGGTCCAATCCTCACCCAGCTCATGGTCCCCAGGGTGGGTTTCAGGCTGCAGGGATGGGGAGACACAGGCTCAGGGCTTCCCAAAAACTCCTGTGAGGGCTGGAAAATGTTGCCTGGAAGCAAGAGCAAAGCTGACCCCTCCAGGTAGATATTCTGAAGGTTAATGTCACATTTTGCTTGATCAGAAAAAGCCTCAGACAGGGAATGTGAGGCTGAGCTGTTCCCCACTGACAGGGCCAAGCTCAGCAGCAGGGATGGGGAGGGACAAGTGTGTCCCTCTGACCACTCCTGACATGTAAAGCAGTGCTGATGGTGGGGTTTTCCTCCTCTCTTCCTCTCTTCTCCTTTTGTCCCTTCCCTTTTGCAGTGAAGTAGAGATCTGGGACTGCTTCCATGTGGAATTGAACCCTGCTGGGAGCTGGAGGGGAGGGAAGCAGGTCCTGCTGGAAACCCAGACCTGTGCTGGCAGCCCAGGGCTGGCACCGAGCAGATCCCCCTTGGCCGTGCCCATCCTCCTTGGACCTGAGCAGGAACACTTTTTTTCCTTTTTTTCTCCCACATCTCCCATTTCCCTGTATTTATTTGCGGGGGGTTTTTTTTGTTGTGGTTTTTTTTTTTTTTTGGTTTTTTTTTTTTTTTTTTGGTTGGGTTATTCTTTTGGGTTTTTTGGTTTGTTTGTTTTTTTGTTTTTTTTTTTTTTTTTAAAGCTGAGATCCACAGGATGAGAAAATGGCTCTTCTCTCCTTTTTTCCTCCTTCTCCTTTCTCGACTCGCTGAGCCAGCTGGGGCAATGCCACAATTCAAGGCGTCTGGAGACAGAATCCAGCTCGCTGCCTTGTGATCTGCATGTCAAGGTGAAACTGCAATAAGATAATAATGTCAGTATCCCCAGAAGGCAGGCGGTAAAAGATACTAATTGCATTTCACTGAAGGCTTCAGAAACACTCAGCAGCTGGAAAGCTGAGGAGAATTTTGATGCTATTCTTATAAGGGAAGGGTTTTTTTCCCCCCTTACACTGTTTGTAAATCTATTACAGAACATGGGGAGTGGAAGAGGGGGAAGGGAATGTATAAAACCAGTTAAAGGCTTAATGTTTCCCATTATATTTTGTGAGCTGTAGGTGGTCTAGAGCTTATAAAAATGTAGCACATTCCCTTGTAATCAACCATAATAATTTATTATTATTATTTATTATGATTTGCTGTTATTTTGCACACATAAAGGCCCCTGCCAAGGCAATGAGAGCTCAGCACAAATAGTTAACATTTATTATAGCAGTAGTAATGTTTAAAAATATTAACTAAATAAAATAAAAATACCAGCTCTAAAAAGCTGAGGACAGCTTTGTTATTGGGAAATAAATGCAGGAAGGCAAATATCTCACAGAATGGCTGATACTGATTTGAATAGAAACATGTCTGGAGAGAGCGGAAACACGTTTCCAATTCTTGGAAAAACAGGGAGAGCTTGGAGTGGAGATCTGCCTGCGGGAGCCAGTTCTGCTCCCAGCTGTGCCCAGCAGGAACGGGCACCCCTTGCTGGGCAGGAGGGTGGGTGGAAGTGGGGACATGCATCAGCTGCTGGGCTTGGATGCAGACAAGGGAGAGGTGGCTGCATGGGAGGATTTTCCTTGGAGAGTGGCTTTATTCTGCCCCAGGTGCTTGTGATCCTTGCCCCTGTGCTTTATTGCTGTGCTGGTGTTCTTCAGGGGAGCTGGAGCCCAAATCCAGGGTCTCAGATCAGTGTTCCTCATCCTCTTCCCCATCCTTTGTCTCTGTTCTGTCTGAAATCTTAAATCCCAAGGACAGAAAAGCTTTCAGCCTCCCCTTTGTGGCCTCACCAGGGGAATCCATAGTGCCCTTTGTGCCACTTGGGCTGAAAGTGGGAAAATGGGAGAAGGGGAAGTCCCTGATGAGGAGAGAAACCATCTGAAAGCAAATGGGAAAGGAATTTTGCTGCAGGTTTACCGCAGGGATGTGTCTGGGACATGGTGCTGTGTAATGCAGCCGTTTATGAGCTGGGGGAAAAGAGAGAATGGGTGAATAACAAAACTTGTAAGTGCCTTTGGTTTGTCAAGAGAAGAGGTGGAAAACACCCCAGGGGTTTTCCCTGATAAAACTGGAGGGCTGGGCAGCTCGGAGAGGCAAATGCAATCATGCTGCAGGTGGGAAGGAGCACAGGATGAGCTCCAAATTAGCTGTAAATGTTTGGGAAGAGGGGAGAAGCATCAGCAGAGACATCCAGGTGCAAATCTCCACTCTCGGTGCAGCCACCACCAGACAAGCAAAGGGAATTTGAGGAAGAATGGGGTTAAAAAGGTTGCTGAGAGTATTCTAATGCCAGCACATAAATCAGTGCTGCAGTCCTGCCTGGGATGGCATGTTCCTTTCCAGTCAATCCATCTCAAAAAGATACAGCAGGAATATAAGGGGTCAAGAGATAGGCAACAAAAATTACTGGAGACACCGCAAGCCTTGCAGATGAGCAGAGACTGAAGGATGAGGGGGAACATTTATTTTGAAGAAGAGATAAATATGCGGGGCTATGATCCATGCACATGAAAAAGGAGGCAGTAAGTGGCACCGGGAAGGTAAATCAGGGGCTGGAGAGAGAAACCAGGGGGAACCCCAGGGGACTGGACAGGAGGGGTTTGAATGGTGCCCCGGGGTCTGCAGCACTGCTGGGGGATAACAGCACTCAGGGAGGCCTGAAGGGGCACCTGGGTCCCCAGAACACCCAGCTCCACAGGTGGAGAGGAGGTAGAATCAAGGAGGGTACAAACACCTCGGATCCTCAACCTCAGGGAGGGGTTTGGCATTCCTCTGGCACCTCAGAGCTACATTAAACAAGGTGGCAGGGGGCACAAAGACATCCTCCCCTCTCCCCAGGACACCTGCACCTCTCTGGGGCTGCTGGAGCTGCTGGAGATGTTTTGGGTGGTGCAGTGATGCTGGGGCAGGTGCTCAATGGGGATGGGGGTCCAGGTGCCCTGAGGTGCTGCATCCCAACAGACCAGGGAGCACGGGGGGCACCAGGGTGTGCCCAGCAGGCTGGGCAGACACCGAGGTGGTCTCTGCTTGAGGATGAGGAGGGGTGGAGGCAGGGATGAAAGGCAGGTGGATTTTGGGGCTGGTGGAGCTCTTGCTGAGTTTATCTGGTCTCCTCTCTGCCCTGCCAGCTCTCCCCCATGCTCTGGGGCTGCCCTGGTGTGCCCACCCGATGCTGAGTGAGGGCATCCCTGCCCTGGTACCCTGTCACTCTGCCAGGGGGCTGCTGCAACCCCGAAGGATGTGCTCTGCCCAGGGCCTGTGTGACTCCATAAATCCTCAAATCCTCATGTGCTGGCTCCATTTGGGAGCTGTGGGATGGCTCAGCACAGCCCCTTCCTTCAGCAGCACCCTCAGCAGGGTGACCTGCAGCACTCACCCAGGTTTATTTTGTTTTTCCACCATCTCCCAGGGGCAGAAGTGCGTGCAATGGAGTGTCTTGTTTGGGTACAAGTCAGGGTTAATTTTTTTGTTGTTGGGAGTTTTTTATGCTTTAAATACCCTGCTTGCTGTGGGTTTCTGTCAGAGAAAGGCAGGGCAGGGCTGTGCTGAGGCTCTGAAGCAGAAGTGGTGGGTTTTGCAGTGAGTCTCACTTTCTGGTTTGCTCTAGGTTTGGACTCCCCCAAATTGTTTCCCCGACAGAGAATCTCTGTATTCAGCGTGAGAATTTCTGTTTCAGAGGAAAAAACAATGTGAAATGCTGAGTAGTCTGAATTTCTTTCCCTTGGGACCACAGCTGGGCTGGTGCCACAGCTTTCCCCAGTGGCAGTGAGGGGAGCAGGGGGTGGATGTGGGGCCAGGCAGGTGTGAGTGCACACCCAGTGCTGTGGGTGCAGGTGTGGGCAAGCCTGGAAACCACAACCAGGGTCTGAACCCAAGGGGAGAACACCCAGCCCTGGGGCCAGAGGGAAGTGCTCCTGAAAATGAGAGTCAGCAAAGTGCCCGGGTCACTCCTGAGTGGGGCAGGGCCTTCCATCCTTGGAAATCCCCCGAAGCTCAGAGCTGAGAACAGTCCCCTTGGGAACCCAGAGCTTCCCTCTGGCTGCCCTGGGACCCTGGCAGGGGTCAGGAACCCCCCTGGACAGAGCCCCCAGAGACACTGGCTGTGATCTCTGGCCATGGAAAAGAGTTTTCAATCTTACAGGATGAATTACCAGCTCTGAGTGTTTGATATCAGTAATAATTAAGTGTGGCACGGGTGCAAAAGTAAAATTTTAGGATTCTAGATTAGGGGTTCAAAGGGGACAAGATGGAGGGAATTGGGTGTGCCTTGTCCTTTTTCTCCTTCTTCATGCCCTCCATGTCTCACTGTGGTGTTGGCATTTTTCTGTGGGTTCAGGCTGGGGACACACTGTCCAACGTAGGTGACAGATATTGGCACGTTCTTGTAAATCCAGCCCAGGGAGTTTCTGGTATTTAATGTTTGTCACATCCCACTGAGGGCAGAGCCCCACACGCTGCCCTGCAGGACAGAGCTGGGCAGGGCAGCAGAACATGTGAGAGATAAACAGAATAAACAACCTGGAAACCAGCACAGACCAATTATGGCTTCTGCTTTGGCAGGGGGCTGACAGACAGAGACTTTCTACAATCTGGGCATCATCTAACGTCCCCCTGTCCTGCTGGAGGTCACTGCACCCATTCCCCATGCCCAGCTCATGCAGACAGGTTTGTGGTCCCATGGGAGCCCTGCCTGTCCCTGCATTTCTGCTTGACCCGATGCCCACCAGTGACCCTGGTGCCAGGGGAAGGTCACAGGTGCCAAGTAGGGATTTGCCCAGCCAGCAAAGTGTCTGCCCAGAGGTGCTGCAGATGCAGGCATCTGATCAATGGCATTTCAAACAGCACCATGGAAAGGTTGTGAAAACCTGTGGGACCTCTGGGGCTCAGGTTTTTGAGGTAGAACAGCATAGGAGAGCATCTTTGATGCACTCAAAGAATAAAAAATACAGGCTCCTGAGTGGAGGCCCCCACAGGTTCCAGGTCTGGGGACTGTCTGCACTAAAACCACTCTTCATAGATTCATTCCAGGCTGGGGTAATGTCCCTTTTTGCCTCCTTAGTCTGAATCCACCTGCCTTGACTTAGCAACAAAGCCATCAAGGTGAGCTGGTTGTGTGACTGCCTTTAATCATTGGGGAAAACAGGGTAATTCATCCCAGCCTGTGGTAAAGCAAGTGATTACTCTGGAGGGATCCTTTGTTCTCTTTATTTCAGATGGAGCTTTTGAGTCCTGACTTAAATTAAGTCTCTAACTTTTGAAACTCGTAGCACGAATCTCCCTGTGAAGGTGGAAACCATTCAGGTGTTTATCCACTGCACAATCCCTGTGGGAAAATAGCCTTCAGAGGATCAGGTTCCACTTCATTAGAGGGAAATTCTGAGGCCAGAAGCTGCTGGCAAGGCTAACAGGAATATTCCTCACTGCAGTGTTCTGGGTTTCAGTGACCGAGTCTTATTTGGCCAAGCATGACCTGAAAATGCTGAACACCCACAGTGACCATGACCAGCATCACGCCAGGCTGTCCACTTGTCCATCTGAGAATCAGCCCTGGAGGTGTGTCCAGGAAAACCCCACACCTGGATTCCAGTTCCATGCACAGGCAGATTTTCAAAGGTATTTATTTGCCTGAAATTGCAAAAGGCAACTTCAGGCAAATAAATAACATTAATTGTACAGGCTTTGGAGGAATTCACAGGAATACCTCAGCTGTTTGATTTTGGAGCCTGACTTCCTAAGGGATGTTGTAACCTTGTGTAGGAACCCTCTTACAGCTCTGGGCACCTCTGGGAATTTTCTGCTGAACGTCAAGTTATTGTCCTGGTGAAAACGTTAGCATTTGGTTTAACAGCAGAGGGTCTTTTGTGGTCTGAATTACAGCAAATTTACTTACAGTTTTCATTATTGGAAAGTTCAGGAGAAGGAATTATCCCACCAGGGAGTGCTGTTTAATTTCTGAGGAATAATTTTCTTGTCCTGATATAAATTTGATTGTAATGACAGGTAATTGTAGCAATAGTATAACAATGATAAACCGTTATGGAAATGGCAGTATTTTCAGTGCAACTTCATGAAAATCCTTCAGAATGTAAACTAAATTAAACCAGAAATCCAGCTAATAATGGACTTAGTGTTTTATGCCACGTTTTGTTCACTTTTTACTCAATAAAGGCTGAGATAAAAGAGGAGGGATGCTGATTCTGGGTCGTGGCTGATGCAGAATTTGAACTTGGGCAAAAACTGTGCATTTGGTCTTAACCTTCTGTTTCATTAGGGTGATTATAATCCACTTAGAGATTTTAGAGAGATCTTAAAATGTCAGGAATTGCCTTTTCCTATGTACAGCAGAAGCAGAACAGGGCAAGAAAGGGTTGATGAGGGCTGTGTGCATTGTGGCTTCACAGACATGAGCCCTACCTGCAGTCTGCTCTCTAAAAAAGTGGTAGTACTGCCATTTTAGACTCAAAAAAACGCAGTTTGGTTGTTTTTTTTTTTTTGTTTTTTTTTTTTTGTTTTTTTTTTTTTTAATCCAGAGTCCTTGGTGCTTTGAATCCCTTTTGTCTCTAGAAGAATCCAGGTTCTTTCTGTCTGATTTGGACCTTGTTTGGGCCACAGATATCATCATGTTTTATTTGGACTGAGTGAATACTTTGCTAATCCCTTTCTTTTAGCTTGGGCTTTGCAGCATCATTTCCACCAACTGTTCCCCTTGCTGTGCCCTGAGAACACTGCCATTGCCTGCATTTAAATTTCACACTGGTCTAAATGTCGGGGGCTGAGCTCTGGCGTGCAGAATCGAGCAGAGATTCACATTTTTAAATTAGCAGACAGTGCAAATGAATGACTGGCTCTTCCCTGGGGAAATATTCTGGATCTGCTCAGTACAACAGCCCTGAAAAGGGGGCTGCTGGTGATGCCACAGCCTTGGCTGGGGCCTCTGCAGCACAGGGAGCTGGAGGTGTTTGCCAGGGCAGGGGCAATGAGCTCCGTGCGCTCCCCCAGCAGAGAAGCGCGGATGTTTGCAGTCGCTCCAAATCCTGTCTCCCAAGGAAAAAAATGCAAAAGCCAAACCTCTCTCCAGCTCTCACCCCTTGGTTTCTCTCTCACAGTGGGCTCTTCCCATTTTCTAGGTCGGAAAAGAGAGGAGCATGATGAGCAGCAGTGCCCCAGCTCCTCGCCGGATGCGCTCCTGCGCCGCCGTGGCTCAGGCACACACGAGCCAAGCACAGCACCAGGATCTGCTTCCCTCTTCTTGAGGGAAGACTTTTCTTCCTCCTGTTTCCCTATTTTGCTGAACATGGCTGTCCTTGTGACAGCTGGACAAGCTGGGAAAACAGATCTGTAAAAGAGGTACATAAATATATACATATACATATACATATACATATATATATATATGGACTTTGTCAGCCAGTGTAGGTGTTGGCCAGGTCCCTTCTGCCACCACCATCCCCAACGCCATGGTCTCCTCTATTCCGCATCCTTCAGGGCAGCTCAGTAAAAATTAGGAAGTCAAGAAGAGATTTTGCAGACTGCTGAAGAAGGAAATCTCTATTAGAGCTTTTTGGTCTCCAGCTTAGAGAGAAAAACTGAGAAAACCTGAATTTTTGGAGAGGGGATGGCATATCGAAGGCATGAGAAATTGGCAGGGAATTATCTGATCAACCTTTTTGATGGGATTAAATAAAAAGTGAAAAATAAATGCTTTTCTCTATGTATCATTGTCACTATTGCAAAAATATTGAAGTTTAAACAAGGAGGCTTTTAATGGAGGGTTGTCTCACAGGGTGTATTGTATTCACTGGAGTTTGCTCTTTCCTTGGCTAATTATATATATTTATCCATCTTATTGAAAGCTTCTCCAGGGCAAAGAGATGCTGGTTTATTTCTTTATTTAATAAAGGAAATGCATAGTGGAGAGAAATCTATTAAATATCAAGGCAGTTCAGTCTCTGATACTCCTGCTCTGGCAGGGGCTGGGAGGGGACATTGCAGAGGGGACATTGGCAGGAGCAAGGATCTCCCCCCTCCAGAGGCATGGCTGAGGGCAGGAGGGAGGGAAAGCTGGGCTAGGACATCTCATTTGTGTTTTGGGCTGAGACTTCCTTGAGGATTTTGTGGGGATTTCCTTAGGACCTACTGGTGAGTCAGGTCCAGCCCCTTCCCTGCTCATTGCTGCTCCAGGTGATTGCACTGTAGTCTTGTTTCCTTCCCCTTCATCCACCCAAACTGAGTTCAAAACTGTGTTCAGGTTTCTGTAAACATCCTGTCTCTCCTAAAACCCTGATAAAAGTGTGATCTCCTGTGCAATGTCCCAGCACTTGCAGCATCTTTGGGCAAAAGGCTTCACACCAGAACCCCCTGGTGCAGGTAGGACCAGCCCCTCCTGATGCTTCTCCATCTGCCATTTGCAAGGGTCATTTGAAACCAATCAGTGGAGGAAGAGACCTCAAACATCCCCTTCCCAGGTAAATCTGAGCTTGCCTGCAGGCTCTGCTCCCTGTCCAGTGCCACCCCTGTACTCAAATGATGTTGCTGTCACACCCCACTGGGGACAGAGAGTGGGCTCGGGGATTGTGGGGAAGATCCCAACATCCAGCAAACATTGGTCTGGGGGTCCCCAGCTGCCTTGCATGAGGGGCTGCATTCAGTCAGGACACTCTGGACGTGAGCAGAAACCCTTTTTGCAGTGCTGGAAGGGCACATCAGGGCTGTGCCAGGCTGTGCCCCCAGTCTCAGGGACCTCAGCACACCCAAAGCAGATCTCACCCAGCAGCAGCTTTCTGTTCAATAAAAGCATTTCAGACACAAACCTGCTGTACCAAATGTGTGGCTGTTCCATTAGTGCCTATTTTAATCACAGAAATGGAACACTGTGAGAAAAATCCCAGCGCTGCACAGACAGGGACTGGCCTGGGCAGGCAGGCGTCCATGTGACATGGTCACAGCAAAGTGTCATTATGGCCTGCTGGGGAGCAGCACTCATTTTCCTGCCAGGAAGGGTTGTTTCTCTGCTTGCGACTGTCAGACTCATGAATCCATGGAAATGGCACAAATACGGGGGGTTATTTTCTATCTTATCAATTTTGTTTTGAAGCTTGGTGAAAAATGTGAGATCTTCATTTGAAGCTGCTGCCAGACAGCGATGTGCTGGCTGCTCGGACTTTTTTACATCCTAATGATGCTGCTTTATTTATTTTTCTTTTTGCTTAGCTACCCAGCCAGGCATTGTATGTTTTCTTCTGCAGGAAGATGAGCTCTCAGGAGTGTCTTCTGCTTTATGGCTTCATGCAGATTCTGCAGTTCTGGGCTGTCACTTACTGTCACTTATGCATTTGCTTTTTGAATCAGAGGGGGCTGTGGGCCTCATGCCTGGAGCATTTATTTGGAAATAACTGCTCCAGGTCAGGAGAACTGCTGAACGGCTGCGCTGCTCTTTGGATTCACATCCTGGACTGGCAGCACCAGCACAGGGATGACACCATGTGAGGTGATGTGGCTCCAGGCTTGGGCTCCATCATCCATCCCCACTCCCAGCTCTCTCTCTCATCCTGGCCAGCCACCCTCGAGGTGTGCTTTGTCTTTAAGCATCTCCTTCACCTCACATGAGAAGCAGGAAAGTGAAGTGGTGCGAGGTGAGACAGCTGGATTTTAGTGGGAGAACCCAAATGCAACAAACAAAATTTTGGCAGTTGCTTCTGTGCGGAAGCACCCGGATCTTCAGCTGAGCTGTCCCTCCAGATTCCCTGTGCAGCTGCTAGGCAGTGCTAGTGCACAGCTCAGCTCCTCCTAAGGTGCATGTCAGAAAATAGGTCAGATGGGTTGTGCTTTAAATGTGCTCATTTTCCTACAGGCGGTTGTGCTGACGAGCACAGATGCAGATACTTCTGCACGTCTGGGGTGGGGGGAGCAGCCACCCCGGGGAACCAGGGCCATTGTTCTGTGGGAAAGGATGCTGATATCATTCCTGTTTTCCCCAGGTGGCATCAGTCTCCTCAGCTGTCTCGGGGTTTAGTGCCAGTAACAAGCCCCAGACCAGTGTCAGGCATCCCAAGCACACTGAGCTGCCAGGGTGCAGCTCCTGCCATGCTGACCTGTGTTACAGTGAGCTCATGGGCACTCTATTCCCCCTTCCCCGGGACCCTGTGACTCTGATCAGATAACCCTGGACCCCTCGGGGTTGGGGAGAGCCAGGGAAGCCCACCCTGTCCAAAGTCTGTACAGACCCCTGACATTTCCTGTTCAACCTCTTTTGCCCCACTCTCCCCTTGGACACCACAGAATAAAGAGAGCTGAACCAACATATCTGGGGTAAGAGCCTCTTTTGGAAATCTTCACCATCTCCTGATATTCCTCCCCTCACAGCCTCAGACCTCTGGGCTCGCTGATATTCAGGGGGCTGTGCGAGGGGGGATTGTCAGACCTGTGTCCCCAGGGCCCTCTGGGCTTGGGGACTGATGGCAAACTGCAGAGAAACTGTTCACAGTGATTCCTGCCCAGGGGAGGGGTGGGAGAACCTGAGCCCCCTGCTGCCCCTCTTCACTCCTGGAGCAGCAAACTCTGTTAGGAATGTTTCTCAAAGAAAACAGCACCTTGTGCCCTGCTCACCCTGCCAACGATTTGGCTGGTTTCAGGGGCACTGCTAAGGAGCTCCCATGAGAGAGGAGGGGTGGGAAAGCCTCTTTTAGGGGAGATGTCAGCAGGCAGACCCAGCCTGAGCGGCCCCTTCCCAGCAGCTGGAGGTGTGAGGTGCAAGGGCAGCGTGTGCAGTGCACTCTGCTTAGGGAACGCACTCAGCTTGAACATTTCTGACTGGGGCAGGAAGCACAGAGAGCTGTGCAGCAGTTCAATATTGATGCTCAGGAGGGGGAATGACCAACACAGGGAGATGATAATGCCAGAGACTGAGTGTAGGATTTAAGAGGAGATAAGCAGGGTTTTCAGTTTAGAGCCATTCCCCTTGACCCGTCACTTCAGGCCCTTGTCCCCAGTACCTCTCCAGTTCTCCCCTTCAGGCCCTGGCAGGGCTCTAAGCTCCCTCTGGAGCTTCTCCTCTCCAGGTGAGCACCCCCAGCTCTCTCAGCCTGGCTCCAGAGGAGAGGGGCTCCAACCCTTGGAGCATCTCCATGACCTCTGGACTCTCTCCAGCAGCTCCAGCTGATGTGGGGAGCCCCAGAGCTGGCAGCAGCTCCAGGTGGGAGATCAGAAGCAGAAATCCTCACTCCTGGGCACAGGAGAGCATGAGGAGCACCAACCCATCCACTGAGCAGAGGCTGCAGCCAAAGCTCTGGATGTGCTCCTTCCTTCCTGCCCAGGGATGAGAGGGAGAATCTCCCAAATCAAGGTGTGTGTGTGTGTGTGTGTGTGTGTGTGTGTGTGTGTGTGCTGCAGCCCTGCTCAGCACAGCCTCAGGCTGCTGGCAGAGCCGAGCAGATGGGAATTTGGGGAGACAGGGAGAAGAGGGAGGGCACTGCAGCCTGCTGGAAAGCCCAGCAGCACCTTGACCCCGTCAGCAGCGCCTGGCATCACCCGCTGCGCTGATGGGAAGTGGCACGAGAGAGAAGGAGATGCTTTATTGGGCTGGGTTATGGAAGGGGCAGGCAGCTGAAGGCGATGGGCTATTGTCTGAGAGGGGAAATTTATTACAGGGCACCACACAAAGCCTAAATTAGGCTACCCAGGAAAAGGGGAAAAAAAAATGACAAAACAAAACAAAAAAAACCCTCTTGGTGTGTGTGATATGTATGCAGAGCTTGTCATATCGAGTAATGTAGTGCAATAAGGCTGAACCAGGCAGTAATGGGCTGTGAGCTGCTGCTCTGCCTCTCTCTCTCTTTCTCTCTCTTTCTCTCTGTGTTTTTGTTGTTGTTGCAGCGGGACCTTAATGGTGTTCTTTAAACAGATGCTTGAGGAGTCGTACTCCAGCAAGCAGTGATTAAAAAAAAAAAAAAAAAAAAATCAAAAAAGAAGAGAGGGAAGAAAAAGAGGAGAAAGAAAAAAATAGGGGGGGGGGAATGTTAAAAGCACAAGATTGGCAGAAATCATTTTTCAAAAGAAAAGAGCTTGGGGGTGGGGACAAGCTGGGAGAAGACTGTCAGGCTGTGGAAAAGTTTAATAAATTCCATGTCACTCTAAAGACCGTCATGTGCAGAGTTGCCCAAGGCCAATAAAACCCGATCAACCTCTGATAGGCTGGCTCTGTGCACGGGCACGCGTTATTGCTTTGATACCTTACACAAAAATAGGGTGCTTTTTGGTTGTTTTTGATATGGTAAGAGGCCTTGCAGTGTGCTGTTCTTTATAAGAGATATATATAAAATCCACGATAAAAACACCAAAGGATTTAAGTGTGTAGCTGTCATCAGTTACTATTTAACTGAGCGAAACATGTTAAAAGCAGCAACAATACAATATAGCAGTGAACGCATGAGAGCTCAGGCAATCTTCCTCCCACATTTAAGAGAAAGTGTTTTTTAAAACTGCAATCTTGGTTGGATTCACAGGGAGGGGGAGAAGGCAAGATGAAGAAAGCGGGGAGAGAAACATCTCTTATTTTTGTTTAACTTCAGCAAGTCATTTATTTGCCTGATGTGGCAAGCCTTGGAGTATTTGCTTTATTTTCCTCCCAGGAATGGCTTGGCTGAAGGAATGGGGCAAGGCTGGCTCTCAGCACAGGATGGGGGTCTCGGGTGCCAGCCTGGGGAGTAGCAGCATCACCTCTGCTCCCACCTTTGGGTGGTCCAGCCGAGCTCTCCCAGCCTTTATTTCCCCCTGGGGGAGCACAGGGATGATGATCAGGGCATGTTGGCACCTCTGCACGCTGGTCAGTCATGGCAAAGGGCTGCTGCAGCAGCACATTCCCTGCTGGGAGTCAAGGTGGTGTTTTCAGCAGTGTTGAGGCAAGTTTAGGTCCTTGCCTGTGATCCCTGAGCTTTGAAATGACCTGGGAATCACCACTAAAAATGGGATGCAGCACCCAGCTCCTGCCCAGGGCTGGCCCAGTTTCCTCAGTGTCCCTGTGAGCCCCAGGGAAGGTAAAGGATACGGAGAGGGCAGGGAAAACAACCCAGATGGGCAGCGTGGGGCTGTGGTGGTGGGGCAGGCTGGCCCCAGGGTTTCTGTGCCAATTTTCCAAGCCTTTTCCCTTGTCCTGGAGAAGCTGGATGGCAGAGCTGGCTCCCCACAGGGCATCACCACCACTTCTCTATTTATTACCTATTTTTTCTCTATTTATTACCTATTTTTTCTCTATTTATTACCCATAATGTTCTCTATTTATTACACTTTTTTCCCCTCCTTTGCTCCTATTTATTGTGCTGGTACCTGGAAGGCAAATGGGTCACAATTCAAACACTCCCAGTGCCAAACTGGTTTGCATTTGGGGTTTAATGGTTGCCTCTCTAAGGAACTGGAAGTCACAACCATGAGTTTGGAATGAGTGCAGGAGCCTGCAGAGAGCTGGGAGTGCCTGGACAGGGCAGCAGCTCCCCCCAAGCCCTGCTCTGAATTTCCACAGAACTTTTCCACACATTTATCTCCTGGGCAAGCTGAAGTTTTGCAGGTTTGGGTGTCTCTACAAAGCTGAATAGTTGGAATATTTGGGCAAGGGCAGTTTGGTTGGCTGCAGCAGGCAAGGCAGTGTAAGAAACCCTTTTTTTTTTTTTCTATTGTTATATGAGAAGTACTTGCAGGGTTCATTTCCAAAGATGAAATTTGGCCCGGGAAGAGCTGCTGTTGAGAAGTGCTTCTCGTTGTTCTGCAAGAAATCGGATTTGATTTGTCTGAGTTATGAACCTTTGATAATCATAAGCTTACCATAGCCAATACATTTTTCTCCTAAACTCCCAGCTGTTTTCTGTAATTTTCTCCCTCATCCAGACACACATTTCACAGGGAAAAACACAGTTCCAGAAAAATCCTCCTCTTCCCTCAGTGCCACAGTAGGCAGGAAGGTGCTCACTTACAGGCTTTTTTGTATCTGTCTCACACACAAATACAGGCTCACTAAATGAGGGGGGTTTGCCTATTTTCCCCCTCTGGAAAGTACTGATCTTCTTCCTGAAGGATCTCCAGAGCAAAAAGTTACAGAGCTTGAAATTTAATTCCAGCAATTTGGAAGATCCAAGTTGAATCTCCTGTTCTTCTGGGGAACTTTGGGTGAATCATTTAACCTCTTGGCCTTTCCCTGGCCAAACAGAGCCAGGTCTTTGCCTTTCTTTTTCAACAACTCCCTGCTTTTGCCTATTAAAATACAAAATCTTTCGTGTCTGGAAGATGCAGTCCTGGATCTCTCTCTTATATTGTATTTGCAGCTCCTGTCTGTGGGAAGACAAGCCATGGGCACCCCAACAGCATTTTATAGAAGGAGAAAATGTGCTTTTATCCAGCATGTTGCTTCTGGTGAGATAAACAGGCAAAATTCCTGTTTGCATAAGGCTTTGCCTCATCTCTCCTCTGGCTTCCTTCAGAAGGCCACAGCTCAGCTCAGAGCCAGGAGCATGTGCTTGTACAGATACCTGCAGAAGGGAGAGGTAAAGAAAAGGATGTGGAAATGTTTCATGTTGTCCACATATCAGCAGAGTTCACTCTGTTCACCGTAATCCCATTTTCTGCCTCAGACGAGTCATTACTGCCCACCGGATTTGGGGAGATAGCAGCAGGAAATGAGCTGGAAAAACATCAGACAGTTTGGGTCTTTTTTTAAAAAGTCATTAACACCTCTAATATATTTAATGAACTGCAAGCAGCCCTCGGAGTGGAGAAGGATAAATTCTCTGCGGGTGAGACAGTGAAGGGAGGCTCTGTAGAAAGGCAGGAGGAGAATTCTGGGTTTACTGGGGCTGGAGGGCAAGGAGAGCTGAGGGCAAGGCCTGTCCAAATGGCAAAGAGAAGAAGGGAGATGAAAAAGGCAGGAGAGTGTGGTTCTGTCTCCTCAGGGTCCTCCATGAGCAACAGAGATGTGCAAGTGGCTCCCAGCTGTGCTGCCCTGTGTCAGCAATATTGCAGTGCTGGCAGAGGGGTGTCACCATGAAGGTGTCAGAGGTGTCACCATGAAGGTGCCAGGGGTGTCACCATGAAGGTGCCAGGGGTGTCACCATGAAGGTGCCAGGGGTGTCATCATGCCACGGTTTCTCTGTTTGTACTTCTGAGAGGGGCACACCATCCCCTGCTTGCACCTCTAGGAGAGGAACACCATCCCCTCTTTGCACCTCTGAGAGGGGAATACCACCCCTGTTTGTAAATCTGAGAGGGGCACACCATACTCTGTAACTCTGAGAGTGGCACACTATCCCATTTGCACCTCTGAGAGGGACACACCATTCCCTGTTTGTACTTTTGAGAGGGGCACACCATCCCATTTGCACCTCTGATAGGGGCACACCATGCCCTGTTGGCACCTCTGAGATGGGCATACCATCTCCTGTTTGTAACTCTGATAGGGGCACACCATGCCCTGTTTGTAACTGAGAGGGGTACACCATCCTCTGTAACTCTGATAGGAGCACACCATGCCCTCTTTGTAACTGAGAGGGGCACACCATTCCCTGTTGGCACCTCTGAGAGGGGCACACCATGCCTTGTTTGTAACTGAGAGGGGCACACCATTCCCTGTTTGTAATTTTGAGAGTGGCACACCCTCACCTGCCCACGGCTCACAGCAGGCAGGCTCAGCTGAGCCCAGCCCTGTTTGCTGTTCTCATTTCCAGACCAGAAAAAGGAGGTGAAGCCAAGGTGTAATCCCAGGCTGAGCCGAATTCCTCACTGCCCACAGTGCTCCAAAGTGGCAACTGTAAAACCCAGCCCCATTTCACCACTGTTAGGCTGGGCAATGCATCCCTGCTGCAGCTTCATGCTGGCCAAACTCCAGCACTTGTGTTTTGGCACCACCAGCTTCGAGCTGTGCCCCAGCCCAGAGCCCTGGGAGCTGCACACAGGCTCTGGCACTGCCCTCCCCTGTGCCCCCAGCCCTCTCTGACTGTGATAAAGCACGGGAGATATTGTTCTTCCCATGTACCAGCAGTGCTGTCTGCACACCTACGAGCGGATCTAATTTGCAGCACATCTCTCAGGTGGGGAGAGGAATTTATCCTTTTGACAGGCAGAGAGGGGCCAAGTGCCTGTCCAAAGCATGGAGCGAGTGTGTGAATTAACAGGGACTCAACCCAGAGCTGAAGTGGTGCCCCAGCTCCTGGCACACACACCCTGCCTGCTGGCAGCTGCTGAAGCGTGAGGGGAAAGCAGAGCAATTTGTTTTGCAGGTTGCTTATTTATAAGGACAGGCTCCTTTTGGGTTTTGCAGCTCTTTATAATGTAAAAATTTCTGAGCTGTCATGTTCCCCATCGTCAGGGCTCTGGCGGGGCAGAGGTGGGAGGCTGGCATGAAGAGGTGGCACAGGCTGTGAGGGGCAGGGCTGGGGCTCTGCTGCACAGCCCTGCTGGCACTGAGTGCTGGCTCCAGGCAGGAGCCTGGGCTCCCTTCCAGGCCCAGGAGAGTTTACAGGATTTAGAAGACATAAGCTCCAGTGCCACTTCCCTGCTCTCTTGACCCTTTCCATATTGACCCTGTCAGCCTGGTACAAATTTGTCACCCCTCCAGTTTGTCCCAGTCACTGCATTTCCTGTCCCATCCCAGCTGTTAGAGGCACCTCAGCCTGGATCTTCCCTGCCCTGACCTCTGTCCCCTTCTCCCTTTCCCCACCCACCCTGCCAGGCTCAGTCTTTTTTTTTTTTTTTTCTTTTTCTTTCTTTTTTTCCCCCTGGCTCTTTCCCAACCCCTTCTCTGCACCAGGGCAGTCTCCAGCAGCCAGGGGACAGCCCTGCCTCCCTCCCCACCTTTGTGCAGCTCCTCATCAGCAGAGTGAAAAGCACGTGGCAAAGGTGAAGTGTTGGAACCTTGGCCACTGAGAATTTCAGATTTTCTGTGCTGACTCCCAATAGAACACTGCATTTGACCTGAGGCCGTGGAGATGCTTCCAAAATGGAATGATAGAACTGGAACTGTGGGTGTGGAGTTTGAATAAAAGTGTGTGATATCACAGGGTAGGAAACTCAGAGTTTTAAGGGTTTAGAATAAAGTAATATATATAAAGCAAGATGGAGGTTTTAAGGCAGAGGCTGGTCCTTCTTCACCTTCTTCTTCACAGGTTTGGGTGGTTTTGTGCAATTGGATAAAAAAGTCCACATTGCAAGGCACAGGTGGTTCGTTATTGGGTTAAAAGTAAAAATTAAGGTGTCATTTCTTAATTGGACAGTTTATCCTTAACAGGCCTTGTAGAGAGAGAAACAGGCTCAATTTTTAGTTTGTTAGAGTGAAGTGCTGTAGAATTCACAGCTTGTGAGACTGTAACAGAGATAAAAACTAATAAACATCTGAGTCCAAACAACAAATACTGTCTCTTGCTTTTAATTCCGACCCTGGCAAAAACAAGTTAAGACTTGACAGTATGGGCTCGGCCACCACGTGCTGAATTTCAAGTTCCTCCTCTAAAACATGAAAAATTGTCCAAAAATGTCCTGCCAACACAATTGTCCCTGTCCTCCCCACAGATCCAGCTGGAGATGGTGCTGGGACAGCTGGAGAAGCACACACTGCAGAAAGTTTCAGCCCAAACAATTAAATCCCTGAAAGAATTTCCAAAAGCGCCTAAGCAGGTTACATGCCTAATTCTCAGAGCCCAATGGGACTTGGACATCTAATCTCCTTAGCTGCTTTTGAAAATCTTTGCCAGGTGCCTGTTTGCATGTTTAGGTGCTCTAAAACCTTTGTGAGTCTGAGCTGCAGAGTGTGGTCAGTTTGGGTCAGAGCAGAGTAGCAACAAATCCCATCTGGAGACAGTTATTTGGGATAAATCTGAGCTGGGCAAGCAGCAGGGTCCCCAGCCCTGCTGAGGGACACCATATGTCTTTGGTCACTTTGCTTTATTCTGCTTTTGGCAGACTTATCATGGGTAAGGCAGAAAGGCAGAGCCCTCCCTGTGGCCTTGCCCAGAGCCTCAGCTCTGTCAGGTCCCACAGAAAGATTCTGATGTCAAAAATCTCTCTGTGCTGTGGGATTTTGGGGCAGATCTGGCCCATAATGACCATGGCTGTGTGACTGGAGCTCCAGGCCAGCAGGAGCAAAGGCAAAACCTCCAAGCAGGAGCATTGCCTGGTTGGAACCGGAGCAGAGCAGCTCCTGGTGGAACAGCAACGCTCCTGTGCTTACAGTGCTGCTGAAAATCAGAAACTCAGAAACTGCCTGTGCAAATCCTGAGCTCCTGCCTGGAAGGAGAAACATGGATTTAATTTTTTTTTTAATTTTTTTTTTTTTTTTTTTTTTTAACTTTGGAAAATCAGGCCACAGGTTTTGGGTGCGAAACACCCAAAAGAGGAAAATCTTGGCTGTAAGACAGCAAGGACAACCCTGATCTTTGTGAACAGAGGGAGCAGCTCCAGCATGAGAAGAAGGACTCAGTTCTGTGTGCTGGCTCCTTGGAAGCTCAGGAGATCAGCAGGAGCACCCCAGGGCATGCCCACACTGCCACATCCACCAAGCCCTGACAACTTCTCCACACTGGGACTCTGACCACCCCCCCCTTAATCCAACCCTACCCCACCCCCAAAAAGTGACCCCATTTTCTGGGAAATTATTTCCAGTGCAGTAATTGCAGGCTGGAAATTAGACCCCAGCCTTCAAAGAGCAGGCTCTGAAGTGCACATTAGCTCTCTGCCAGGATGAGCCATCCTACCAGTCCCTGCTCGTCTCCTGCCTGAAATTATGTTTGACTACAGGGCATGAAATGTTATTCATCCTTCCCCATCTCCCTCCCATCCGTTTCTATTCAGATTCAGCACCGAGTGGTAGCAGCAGCAGGTATATGAAAAGGATTTTCAGGTGTTCATGTGTCTTTTCTTTCTTTTTTTTCCCCCCAGTTCCCCTTTTATACATGAGAAAGCAGCATGAAAGGCAAAGCAAATGAGAATGGGGAAGAAAGTGCTGGATTTAAAGCAATCTGTGAGCACGGGGGTGTTTATAATCTGCAAAGATGGGGCTGTGGTGTGCGGGGTGAGTGGCAGCGTGGCCCCAAGAGCCACCTCTGATGGCCATGGTCAAGGCTGGCCTGGAAAGGGTGGTGCCGAGGCAGCTGATGGGCACGAGGTTAATTCTCATTTCACTCCCTGGCAGTAGCAATTTCACGGATCTCGTCATCTGTGGACAGTTGCAGAAAGGGGAGATCAGAAATGACAAATATCTACATTACCTTCAGAGATTAAAATGCCACCAAATGGTTTTTTAATATGAAACCGCTGGTGGTTCTGGGATTTGGTTGGTATAGGGGACCACTGTCAGTTTGGGATTTATTTAATTTAATTTAATTTTATTTTATTTTATTTTATTTTATTTCATTTTCTATTTTATTTTATTTTATTTTTTTAAAGAACAAAACACACTGAGAAAAAGATTTTAAAATGTCAGAGACAGCTGGAATTTGGAGGTTACCATGAAAAACTTACTGGATATCTAGGCTGGACATCTCCCATCTGCATGGATAATGGATAATCATATATTTTTCTCACCAGTCAAAAACAGAGTTTGTTTTAAACAGATAGAACTGGCTCTTGCCGTTTTCTTGTCAGTGTTATCTCATTAGATCAATACTTTTCTTTGCTTTTCTATAAGCCTGGGAAAATCAGGGGGATGGATTTCCTCTAACAGGATAAAATCCTTGCAGAGGACTTTGGAGAGGCGAGATAAGAAATTAACATTAAGAAACGTGATCGCTATCGTGTGCAGAGGTTTTGCTGCTGAACCCCACCTGAAGCTTGGTTTTCCAGCACATTTCCATTTCCAACAAGCTCCGGCTCTGGCTGATTTGAGGCTGCGGGGTGTAAAAACCCCGCGGGGCTCTGCCTGGCTGAGGATTGCCTCTCCCTGCACGGGGGAAAGTGATGCTGACCTTGAGGCTCCAGCGGGATGGGGTGTAGGGGACGTGCAGATGTTGTGCTCCTGCTCAGGGCAAATTACAGCACAGCCGTGTGAGGTTTTATTTCGTTTTTCCTGTCGGGAGCAGCGGTGGAGGTCCCTGATGGAAGAGCCAGCCCTGCTCCTGTGTGAGCACAGGGTGCTTTGGGTTGTTTTGCCTCGTGTCATTTCTTCCCTGCTCCTCTGTAGCTGCCACCAAGTCTCTTCTTGCGCTGTTGGGGAGAGAGAAGAGTGAAGGAAGCAGTGTGGGGTGTGGGGAGGTGCTGGGGGGCTCAGGGGAGGAAGGG
Organism: Lonchura striata; assembly: GCF_050655825.1. Taxonomy (NCBI): domain Eukaryota; kingdom Metazoa; phylum Chordata; class Aves; order Passeriformes; family Estrildidae; genus Lonchura; species Lonchura striata. The sequence goes on from NC_140720.1 coordinate 14,149,909, forward strand.
GAGGAAGAGGTGGTGGCACAGCAGCATCCCCTCTGCCCTGCTCTCCAGGCTCTGTCCCAGCTGCTGCTCACAGCTGGAGGCCAGGGCGAGCCATAAATCAAAGGTTTCTTGTGCATCGCTGGTGTTCTCAGCCCGGGAGGGGGTGGCAGGGGTGGATCTGCTGCAATTGGCATCTGGGGGGCACCGTGGGCACGGCTGGGGTTCTGTCCCCTCTGCCAGATCAGCAGCTTGGAAGTGTGAGAAACAACCGGGATCGCATCTCTGGAGGTGTGGCAAGGGAAATTCAAGGCATTTAAAGAGAGGAGACAGGGTGATCTCCAGGTGTTTAAGGAGAGCCCTTCTGGCTGGGCTTGGAGAGGATGGAAAATGAAATGGGAGGGTGATGGAAGCTGGCTGATGGGGGTGGGACCTGACAGCTCAGGAGCAAATGAGACATGACACAAACGGAGGAGATAATTTAACAGGCTTGGCCTGATATTGTCCTTCATAGTCATGTCTTGATTTTCTCTTGCTTTAGGTTTGTCAGATCTGATTTTGCGGAGGATGAGGAGGGGACTGCTCTGCCCCATGTGTGCTGAGCAGAGGTGCCTGCACAGCTGCCTGTTGCTCCTCCAAGCCACAAGCATGCAAGAAATATTTGGTTTTAAATGCCTGGAAGTATTTTCACATTGTTAAAATGACCTCTTCTTCACCATGTGCCTTCTTGAGAGCTGTTGTGCTATTTTTGCTCCAAATTTCAAAACAAATCCCACCCCCTAAGGCAGAAACCAAGAAAAGGAACCATCAGGAGCTGTCAGCTTTGCTGAACTAACCAAAAACCGAGATTTCCAGCAAAAGCCTTTGACTTCTGGTGCTCACCTCGAAGCAACAGGCTGCAAGCCCCACACCTTCACCCTGCTGCTGAGGCTTGGCAGCTCCCCCACTGCAGGAGGTGTTTGTGGTGGAGCAAGGGGAAGGTTTTGGGGGGATTTATGTTCTGCTGGAGCCTCAGGCAGGCCCAGCCTGGCTTCACCCCACATCCCACCAGGCTCCTGCATCAGCTGCTGGTGGGGTCTGGAGGCTGAGGTATAAATCTGTGCCCTGAAAGCTGCTGGACACCAACTTTACCAGCCAGAGGGGATGTCATGACTTTCCCTTGAGGGCAGTAAATCTTGTGTAATTCCCTGTGGTTCCTGGGCTCACCCTCACTGATGTTGCCTGCTGTGACACTTTGTGGGGGACAGGACACACAGGTGGCTGTGAGGACAAGCCATAGCTCCTGGGCACTGCAGTCAGAGCCCCAAGGGCTGGGAGAGCCAGCTCAGCTCCAGGAGCCCACAGGATGCTGCTGCCAGCCCTGCCCAGTGCAGGTGGGTGCTGAGCCAACCTTGTGCTGCTCCACCAGGACCTCCCAGGCCTTGGTGGGTGGAGGGTGGTCCCCAAGGATGGTGCAGACAGCCCCAGGGTCACCACAGGTTGGGTGCTTCTCTTCCAGCTCCACATAATTACAATAATAATAACAGATTGTTGTGTGCTCTTCTTCCAGCTTTGCATATAACAATAATCATCGTCATGGTGCTTTTAATTTTTAACCAAAGTGGCCACATAAAATAACTTCTGAAGCCCTTTGCCCATGGCAAATGCCTTAGAAGGGCATAAAAGACAAGCTCTAATTTTCCTCCCTGGCCTTTTTTTATGGCTGTGGCCTGGCACAGCTCCTAGGACACAGGTTCTGGCAGCTTTGGAGGCTGAAGGGCAGGCAGGATGTGCCTACATCCCCTGCAAAGCCAAAGGAAAATGAAAAGGGAGCTGCTGGCAGCGAGGAGCTCTCATAAAAGGGCTGCTGCTCAGAGAGGTTCTAATTTCTAATTGCCATTTCCCTGCAGATATTTGCTTTGGTCTCCTCAGGCCAGGCTCTGCTGGGCTCCTGCTGGGCTGTGAAGCTGCTGCCCAGGGCACAGCGCTGCAGCAGCTCTGAGGGGGCACACGTGGATCTGCAGCAATTTAAAAACCATTCCTCACATCCTCGAACCCCTGCCCCCAGGACCGAGGCAGGTGGGGATTAGAAGTCTTTGCCACCAAAAAAAAAAAAAAAAACCAAAAAAATCCCAAGGCATGTCCTGGTGGTGAATTTAGTGATCACAGGGGTTGGTAATTACAGGGAGGGGGTGAATCTTGGCTCACAAGGTTTTGGCTTTTATGTTTTTCAGATTCTGTTCTGCTTTAGTGTGTGGGTCTGGGCTCCATATGAGGAGATGCTGAGCTCTCTGCACAGAGCAAGGAGACAAAACAATTCCTTCTCCAGCTGGGCACCAAGGACAAATGATCCAAATCTCAGGCCCAAGAGCACAAACAACGTGGAATGAAGAGAAAAACAAGAAGGATGGGACTACAATTGGGCAATTAATACTAATGGACCAAATATACTAATGGTCCAATATACTAATGGAGCAGAACTGATCCCAGGGAGAGCCCCTGGGAGCACTCGTGCATTTTGGGACCATTTTGGTTCATCTTGGGTGGAGCCCTGGCTGGGCTCTTGTGCTGCCCAAGGTGGGTCCTTTTAATAAATCCCTATTTTATTGTTTAGCTGTGTCCAGTCTGTTCTAGGTCAGCCTTCATGCCCTGCAGTGCTGGAGCTCCATTTGCTGCTGCCCTGCTGGAGTGCTCAGGGTGACACTGCAGGTGACACAGCCAGGTCACAGCTCACCCAGGGGGTCCTTGGGGTGGTGTCACATCCCCAGTGAGCTGTCCTGGGAGCTGGCACTGGGGGACAGCTCAGAGGCTGTGTCCAAGTGTCTCTGCTGAACTCTGGGTGTGCTCAGCCCAGGCTGGCTCTGCCCCTCCCTGGAATTCCTGCAGAAACTGTGGGGAAAATGCCACATTCCTTGGGTAAAGGCCACCTCATCTTTCCCAGGCTGGGGAGGGGCTGGCTCTCCACCCAGGTCTGAGCTGCCCTGTTGGGGGGCACAGTGTGAGGGACATCATTCTCAAAATTCTCCATACCATGGCCCTGGGCAAACAGATGTTTCCATGTTTCAAATTCCAATTTCCGCCAGTTACAAAGTCTTGGGTATTGGATTTTAGGAGCAAGGACCTCCCATTCTGATGGGCCTTCATCACCACCACCAACCTTCTCTCATTGGAATGGGCTCCCAGATTGTTGGGATGGACTCCTTCTTCCCTCCAGAACGTAACCACAGTTTCTCAAATAACAATTCCAGATATTCCTCTCTTAAAAATCCCACCAGAGCCTCATCCAAAGGCTGTGCTAGGCTGTGCAATCTTCACACCTGAATACTTTGGATGAATGCCACCACCTTGGTGATACCTAAACCACCATCTTTGTAACTTGAATACAAGAGAGCATCACATGTACATGGGAGGAGATGAAGCCACTCCTTGGCTGATTTTTGAATCAACAAGTCAAGGGATTCTAGGAGCCCAACACTCACTTCAGTGTGGTCAGCCAAACATACCAATCTCTGGATGGTGTGTGTTCTAATTATATCAACTTAGGAGGCCCAAATGCAGGGTGCCAGTGCTGTGCACAAATGTTCTGACTGAAAAACTTCACAGCTTGGGCCTGATACGAACTTCTCTTTGATATAGACTCCTCTGTAGGAGTTACACAATGCTCTGTGTGTATTCAACACTGCAGAGCTGCAAGAAGGACCCCCAAAGCCATGCCCAGGCAGGGTCTGTTACAGAATTTCTGAGTGACAGAGAGCATGATTTGTGTCTGGAGTGAGAATTGAGCTGCCCCTCAGACTGGGCCCTGATGAGCGGCCTTGGTGGGGCCTAGGAGCTTTGATGTAGTGAGAATTCAGTTGTGCAGTTAGAAATTCTGTTAAGGTAACTATAAAGTAATCAGCTATCTGAGCATGAATTAGAATAGAGCTGAAGTGTGAAAAGTTTGACCACCTTAAGGCAAAGGTAAACAATGTTAGTGTGCCAATCAGAGTGCCTTTGTAAACTATATGGAAGTGTATATAAACTGCCATCTTCTCACTAATAAAGGGGAGAATGTTGCATTAATCATATTGGTTGGATGTGTGTTCTGTCCATCCAGCTTTCCTGTTTTATGAGGTCCCTGGCTTTAGGGTCAAACCCCGTTTGCTGGCCCTGGATCTGCCCTAAGCCCTGGGTACATAATGCAAGGGTGAGGTGCTGAGGCTCAGACCTTGTTCCTCAGGGAAAACCAGGGAGAAAGGAGCTCCACTGTGCCCAGGGCAGGGATGGACATCACCAGCCTGTCCTGCCAAGCTGCTTTCCCCTGTGGCAGCCCCAGTGCCACTCAGTTTATCAGCAGCCTGGCCCAAGGTAAATTTTAATTGTCCACATCCCTCTGATGCCCACTTCAATAGGCTGGGTAGGCTGCCCCAGGATCCAGCACATGAGGAAGGTGAGATGATCCTTTCTTAAAAGGATATTGCCCAGTGACTTTTTTTCACAAGGCTTTGAACAGTTTTTGCTGATTCTTTTATTTTTAATTGGTTCCCCTTGGAAAACTCGTGCTGGAATCTGTGTCCTTTCATCATTCTGTGCCGCCGTGGATGCCAGCAGTGTGCACGGGGCACGTGAGGGGCTGGGGTCGCCTCAGACATCCTGCCCATAAACTAGGTCAGTGCTAACAAAGGGATTTTAGCTGGTGCTGCCATCCCAGAGCAAAGCCAGTGGGGGTGGTCACGGGGAGGTGCGACCAGGGACCTCATAAAACAGGAAAGCTGGACAGGACAGAACGCACATCCAACCAATATGATTAATGTGATGTTCTCCCTTTATTCAAGAGAAGATGGCAGCTTTTATATACTTCTTCATAGTTTACAGTTTACAAAGGCACTCTGACACACTAACATTGTTTACCTTTGCCTTAAGATGGTCAGGCTTTTCACACTGCAGCTCTACTCTAATTCATGCTTGGGTAGCTGATTAATTTATAGTTACCTTAACAGAATTTCTACCTGCACCACAACTGAATTCTCACTGCATCAAAGCTCCTAGGCCCCATCAAGGCCGCTCATCAGGGCCCAGTCTGAGGGGCAGCTCAATTCTCACTCCAGACACAAATCATGCCCCCTCTATCTCAGAAATTCTGTAACAGGGAGGTTGGATTTGAAGAGCTCTGTGGAAAGGTTTTCCTTGCCCTGAGCAGTGTCCTTCTCCTCTGGGGCAGGTGGTGTGGGGTCATGGGGGTCTGCAGACATTCCCAGTGACCAAACCCCACCTAAAATGGCTGTGAGGGACCAAACTGCACGTGAAATCACTGTGAGGGACCAAACTGCACGTGAAATCACTGTGAGGGACCAAACCCCACCTGAAATGGCTGTGAGGGACCAAACTGCACGTGAAATCACTGTGAGGGACCAAACCCCACCTGAAATGGCTGTGAGGGACCAAACCCCACCTGAAATGGCTGTGAGGGACCAAACTGCACGTGAAATCACTGTGAGGGACCAAACCCCAACCTGAAATGGCTGTGAGGGACCAAACCCCACCTGAAATCACTGTGAGGGACCAAACCCCACATGAAATAACTGCAAGAGACCAAACCCCACCTGAACTGACTGTGAGGGACCAAATCCCACCTGAAATCACTGTGAGGCACCAAACCCCACCTGAAATGGCTGTGAGGGACCAAATCCCACCTGAAATCACTGTGAGGGACCAAATCTCACCTGAAATGACTGTGAGGGACCAAACCCCACCTGAAATGGCTGTGAGGGACCAAATCCCACCTGAAATCACTGTGAGGCACCAAACCCCACCTGAAACGACTGTGTGGGTACCTGCTGTGTGGTGGGGAGGGGGAGAGGCAGGACTGCCAGCCTGCTGCTGGGGTTAGATGGGGTTGGAGCTGGGACAGCAGCACCTGGCACCCACCACCCCCTGGCAGGACCCTCCAAGTGTTGCTGTTGAGTAAGAAATGACACAGACTCACCACAAGGCTGCTTTTGCACAGCATCTCGCTTTACTTTGAAATTTTCTCTTTTATACACTGTTCTGATACAGACAGACCAGGTTGGTCAATTAATCAATGCATTTCACTTGATTAGCTAATTAACAAAGTGCCTTTCTTGTAAACAATCTTTGAGAAAAACAGGAAAACAGAGAGTAGGAAAACAACACCTGCAGGTTGTTTATAATAATAAGCTATCATTGTTTATCTTCAACTCCCTAAAGTCTCACAAGCTGATTTTAGGAAAACTTATCTAGTTTTCTCACTCTCGGACTAGGTTGTCACACCCACAGGAAGGCCCTTGAGCAGCATTTTGGGGTGGTGTCACTGGGTCTCATTACTCCTGGGCTCCACACTGGCTCCTTTGGGAAGACCCTGACCTGCAGCATCCTCTCAGCCAAGGGTGAGACCCGACCACTGCCACAACACCCTGGTCTGGCACCCAGCACCACCCTCACCAACCCCAGCCGTGGCCTCAGGGTCACAGTTTATGGGTTCCTGTCCCCCGCCAGGCAGGAGGGTCACCCATGAGAGCAGCTGGAGTCTGGCACAGAAGGAGGGAGGGAGAAAAAATACAAGGAGAAAGAAATTCTCTTTTAATTTTTAGCAAGCAATGATATGCAAAGTGCCCGATTTCCTTCACTGGAGGTGGGGATGGTGCAATGTGGATGTGTGAGGCTCAGCAGTGATATCTCCATTACCTGAGCAGGTGCAATGAGGCACCACCCACACAGCAGCACTGCCACTTTTGCCTTTCCATGAGCTGAGAAGCCCATCTGGGCAGTGCTTCCCTCAGCCCTTCCCCTCACCCCTTCCCCTTTGCTCGTTTCTTGCTCCTGAGCCCTCCTCTTATTTAACCTCCCACCCTTTGAGCTTCACCTTTCTCTGGCCAAAGGGCTCAGTGCAGCCTTGTCCTGGGGAGCACAGCTATAAGGGACAGATGTGAAGGGGGGTTTTGGAACAGAATCACAGAAATCCCAGAATTGTTTGGGTTGGAAAGGATTTAAACATCTTGTTCCATCCCCCTGCCATAGGCAGAGACTCCTTCTACCAGATAGTTCAAGGCTACGTCCAACCTGGCTTTGAACATTTTCAGGGAGGGGACAGCCACAGCTTCTCTGGACAGTGAGTGCCTTAATAAATAAAATAAGATAAATAAAATAAAATAAAATAAAATAAAATAAAATAAAATAAAATAAAATAAAATAATAATGTTGCTGACAGTCAGGAGTGGAGAGAACTGGGCAGTGCTGGCCGTGCACAAGAGCAGAGCTGGTGTCCCACACCCTGCTCAGCTCCAGAGAGGAGGCTGATGTGAGGCTGTGCCAGGGCAGGGGTGGTTCCCCTCCTTCTGCCAGCTCAGCACTGCCGTGTGATGGGCTGGGCACTCAGATCTTCACCCTGACCTCTGCTAGGGCACCGGTGCTGTCACCACCTTTGAGAACAGTTTCATACTCCTCATTCATTCCTCAAAATAATTTGTGGCTTTTTGGAAGTTGTAGCTGTTTCCCAGCACAGGGCAGGGGAAGTTTTGGTGGGTCACAGCAGTGCCAGATCCATCGGTGTGTCTGGGGATACTGCTCAGAGCTCAGGAATTCAACTGGGCTCAAACCCAGGGGCTCAGCACCAGCTGCTGTGACCAGGAACAGGTCTGGAGAGGCAGCACCAGGGAGCAGAGCACCCCCAGCACCTCTCAGCAGGGCTGGAAGCAGGAACCCACCGAGGGAAGGTGCTGGCCCTGCAGGCATCACCCCAGCTGAGAGAGAGGGGTGACTGTGCTGCTCGGCATGGCAGCTGGCAGCCTGGAGTGGAAGGAAGAGTGTTCTAAAACCCAGCAGGAAAAACAGAAATCCTCTGCACAGCAAACTGCCTCCACTTCCACCCTCGCTCCCCTGGCTGTTCTTCCCTCCACAGTTCAAAACAAAGGGGATGGTGACACTTTGGTGACACTTGTCACTTTTTTCAGCTGCTGTGCTCACCAATGTCTCTTTGCTCTAGGCAAGAGGAGGTGATGGGTGTCCCAGCAGTAGCTCTGGAGCTGGCTGGGGATGGAGCCTGGAGCCCAAAACATCTCCGTGCCCCTCCACCTCCCCCAGGCAGGCTGCCTGCCTCCATTCTTCCTGCTGCCACAGACCTGCCTTTTACGAGTCTTTAAAGATAATGAAAGGACTTACAAAGCTTAATATGAGTCAAAGTGTTTTCAAGAAATGTCAGCTGCCACATGTCTCTATTTAAATAGGGAAAGGCTTTTTTTTTTTTTTTTTTTTTTTTTTCCATCTGTAAAGCACAAAACCACACTGCTGCGTTAATTCATGAAAATGCCATGGAATGTGGCGGTGAGAAGTACAAAGGGAAAAATGACCAGGTCAGCTCCACTGCCAAGGATGAGTGAAGTGCTGAAAGGCTGAACAGAAAATGTGGTGTTTGAAGAGATTTGGTGCCTGATTTAAGGCCGTCCTTCCCTCTGTAGTTCCTGTACTATTGTATCGCACACGATGGGCCCTGGAGCAGAGGCTGTGCTCCAGCCGGCACATTTGTACCTTCAGCAGCAAAGAAATATGCAAAAAAGGATTTCTTTTTCATTTTTTGGGGGGTGAATGACATTTTCCTTTAATTGCCTTTATCTCCTGTCCTTGTGCAACAAATCTTCTCGTGCTCAGCTCAGACCTGCCCTAAAACTCTGCAGCCTCTGGGTGTTTCCCAGCACAGACCCCAGACCACAGGGCTCCCTCCAGCTTTGTCTGCATGTGGAAAAGGGCCTTGCACCTCCTTCCAGGGAGACTGGATGTTGCTCTGAGCAAGAAAACCCCTACTCTGTGGCAGGAAGGACCCCCAGTTCTCACCAGCTGTGTGCTGCATTGCTGTATGCATGCCATGCCAGGAGCCAGGAGCTGGGAGCTGGCATCCAGGAGCTGGGATCCAGAATCTGGGATCCAAGAGCTGGCATCCAGGAGCTGGGAGAATGAGCTGGGATCCAGAATCTGGAATCCAGGAGCTGGGAACAGGAGCTGGGAGAATGAGCTGGGAGCAGGAGCCTGCAGCCCAGTGGCTGTTTGCACAGTGAAATTCTATTAGCTGAGTTACTGCTGTAATTTCCTAATGGGACGGGGAGCACACAGGAAATGATAGAAGTGTGTAATTAAACCAAGCCTATCTGAGGATCTTCCATTACACCATGGTAATTTCTGGGTCTCGGCATCCTTCTCTCCCTTTTTTAGAAGTGGGAGAGGAGGGAGGTGTGAGCGTGGAGCTTTTCCCTTGAAGCTGTAGGTAGTGCACCTTTATGGTCATAAATCCCTGCTTATTTATGATCCAGGGAAGTTAACCTTCCAAATCAGATTACACAGATAATTCTGTGTCTTGCCTTTGCCTGGCTGGCAGGAAGAAGAGCTGCCAGGGAAGAGGCACTTATTCCAGCAGTGGAATCTGTTGTGTATGGGAATTTAGCAACATCTTTCTGAATAAATGGAGAGCTCTCCTTTGGGACTCACTGTTTTTTATTGCAAGAGCTATTAAAACACTATGAGAGCAGCAGGGATCAGGGCAGCAGGTTTGGTCTATTTGCAGAGGGTAGTTAACCTGGTTATTTAGAGTCCAGCTGTAGATGTTCCTCCATTTTCCTGAACTGCAAATAGTAAAAAGCCACAGCAGTTTGCAAATTCTCCTTCCACACTCCATTTCCAGGACATGCTGTTCTCTGCCCGCTGCTCAGGGACCTGCTCCTGACACTCAGGGCAGGTCTGCCAGTACCTGGTGTGATCAAACACTGCCAGACCCAGCAAAACATCACAGCACAGATGCAAGATTCCCACTGAAGCAGGCAGAAGCCAACACTTTAAAGACAAAGCCAGGCAGCCCAGGTTTTGCCCCAGGAAAAGCCCCACTGGAAGATGCCAGGAGACTGACAATAGGTGCTGTGCACAGAACAGAGATATCTCCTTCAGGGTTATTCTGGGCACAAGCCCTCAGGTTGTTGATGTCTGACACCTTCAATGCAAAAAGTTCCTCTTCACTGGGTCTGGTTTTTGACAAAGCAGCCCCTTTGCTGTGAGCTGAGCACAGACTTTGCCCATCCAGGCAGCTCAGAACAAAGCACTGAGGAAAGTGCATCTGCACTGGGAATAAAACCACCTTTGCCTGGCCTTTTTAGCGAGCCTGATCTTCAAACTGCTGCATTAACACAGTCCCATCCTCACCGGGAATATCAGCTTTTCTTACATCCTTGTCCAATTTACAGTGTTATTGTTGGGACAGGGTAAACACTTACTCAATGCAAGCAGATATTTTATGGCAAGGAGGGACCTGAGATACAAAGTTTAGACTCACAAAAAGCAAAATATTCCTAGATTTGCACTGAACTGGATTTAAGGTTCCTGGGTTACGGCAGAACTGGAAGAATGTCAGATTCCTACTGCCCTTCTTCTTCAGTCAAGTATTTTGTAATTTTGATGCAAATAAGTGATCTGTGACCAAGTTGCTAAGATCTGGCAGCTGGCAGAGGTATATATTATCCCATAACTCTTGCACCAGCATCCCACACTCCCTTCTTCTCTTCCTTTGAAAACTTTGGCTCTCCTAATTATATAGCTCTTCTCTAGCATCAGCATCCCTTGGTGGGACAAGACTCAGCAGCCATGTGAAAGGTGAAACCTGGAGTGGTTTTTTGAGGACATATTTGGTACATTGGAAATCTGGGGTAAATTTTCCCCTCTCTGCCCTGTGTTAGTTTCAGACAGGTTGGAACACAAGTAGAAATGCAGAATCTCTCCCTTCAGAGACAGACAGAGCAACCACCCAGCAGGTCAGACATGCAAATCTGAATCTGTGGTGTTCCTCACAGCCTGATAATATTGGCTAAGGGTGGCAGAGAGGATGTTCCTCACACAGCCTCTGAGAGCCAGTTCTGGAAAGGAATCGATCCTGATGCCTGGGGCTTCCTGGGCGGAGGCTGCAGCCTGACAGATTTTACTACAGAGACAGTGCAACTACCAGGAATTGGTTTAAGTCAAATAAACAAGATCCTCAAGTGATCTAAGAGCCATTGGGGTGTGGCCCTCCAGAGATGATAATGAAATAATTCAGGTCAGAAAAAACTTTTAAGACCACCAAGTCAGACCATTGACCCAAGCTCAAGGCCACCACTACCCCAAGTGCCACGTCTAGATGTTCTTTTAATACTTCTACGGATGACAACTACACCACTTCCCTGGTAAGGGACAGAAAAAGATGTGAATCTGAAAAAAACACCTCCCTGCTACATGAAATGAGTGTCACTGCATGAAATGAGTGTCACTAGCACTAAGCAGGATGGGAGAAATGAAATGGAAACAATCCAAACACGCAGAACTCTGTGAGGTCTCTGGAATCCCACAGCTACTTCAGGCCTGCCTGAGATGCAGAGTTCTTGGCAAAGACAAGACCCAGGCAAGCAGGATGTTATTCTGCATTCCTATCAGAACATTCAGAGGTTTGTATCCTTAGGTTATTGGCAACCTGGGACTGTGGATTATGGAGCTATAAATTACCACCATTCACTGTCACAGACGTGACTGAAGTGCCCAGCTGGAGACAGCACACCCCAGCCAGCTACTGCAGCACCCAGGGCCTGTTCATCCAACATAAAACACCAGCAACTGCACCCATCTAATCACTTGGATTAATGTAGTAATCCTGGAAGGATAGGTTTTGAAACAAAGACTTCTGGCCTTTCAGCAAAGGGTCCCAGCTGGAGGTTTGGTGGTGGCAGGAACTCTGCAAAGGGGCACCTTCCCCACTGCTCAGGTGCCTGCTGTTGCTTTCTTAGAGATGTGCTGTGAAGTCTGTAAGCAAAACAAGTCCAGATTTCAGTGCTGATCCATGGTGACTCTGCAAAGAGCCTGCAGGTCCTCATTATCTTTGCACAAAATCTTCTCCTCCCTACAAATCTTCAAATTTTGCTCATGCTGAGGAGGTAATGAGTGTGATCTGTGCTGCAGCCTGGGTCTGCAAAGGGAATACCAATTGCAGGGATTTTATCAGGCTGTGGGGCAGCAGAGGGGTCAGGGAGGATGGTCAGGAGGTGAAGCTGGCCAGGGAATATCCATTGCAGGGATTTTATCAGATTGTGGGGCAGAAGGGGGTCAGGGAGGATGGCCAGGAGGTGAAGCTCCTTCATTTAAAAACGCCCAAGGAAGGGAGAGCAGGGCAATGCTGCTCTGCCCCACAACTGCTCCAAGGACAGCAGCGAGGTAGAGAGGAGCAAATCAGCTATGAAAATGACACCCTTGCCTTTCCACTTAGGAGAACATTATCTGTGCACCTGTGGAGACCTGTGGAGACCTGTGGAGGTCTGGCTGATGATAAATGGGTGCTAATGGGAAGGAGGGGGTTGATGTGCCAGTCATGGTTCCTGTTCCCCATCCCTTCCCCAGCTGTGCAGGGAACCTTCGTCCTCTTCATCACCTGGGTAAGGAAAATGAGAGGAACACCTGGGCACACCTGGGCACACCTGGGCACACCTGGGCACACCTGGGCAGACAAGGCCCCCTCTCATTGCCAGGGAGCTCCTGACACCACGGATTTTGTGAGCTGCATTTTGGATGCAGCTCACCTAGAGCGCAATTAAAGTTTTTAATTAGTAAAAGCTCGGAAGCAGCAGTGAGGGAACACGTCGTTGGCATTTGCTTGCTACGTGCTTTGTGTGTCTGTGCTTTGCAGCTCAGCCTCGTTGGAGTTTTGGTTCCCTTTCTCTGCATGGCTACAGCAGTATCTTTCTGCAAATTAATCTATTTTAGTGCTTTTTTTCTTTTTTTTTTTTTTTTGATGGAGAAATTCTCAGCATCAAAACAAACCTGGTGTGTGGGTAAGGGAGTGATGAGGAGTGAGTTCTCTCAGCTGATTCTCACCATGAGCAGAAAATGCCTGAATTTTGGTACAGTTTTGATCCAAATCTGCATCTCATTTTGGAGAGATTAGCCAAACCAATCCCTCCAATCTCCAGGGCAGGTTGTAACTCATTGAAATAAGAAAAAAAGGAGCAGTTACTTTTTTCCTTTCTCCTTCACTAAACATGCAAACCCCATTCTTTTAACAATTCATCTCAAACATATTTTTTTCTCTTCTCATCTATTATTCCTTAGCTGAGTAATCTCCACCTATTGTACAGTGCTTCTTAGATCAGACATTAATGTATTTCTCAAAGGTAATCTTTAAATACCCAGGCAGATTTTGTAAAGGGGAAGATGTTGTTGGTCTTTTCTAAATAATTTGTTTTGAGGTAGGAAAGGTTATATGTATTTATTATGAAAATGCAATAACATTTTAATGAGAAAACGTTAACTATATTTCACGTGTATTTATTTCTCAGAAAACTCACATTGTTCAGTCTTTGGGTGGAAGCCAAGCACTTGTAACAGTTACCTGGCATGATGTGGCCCCGTGACAGAAAGTCTAATGAAGACTTTCTTGATAGGAATGTAATTGTAAAGAAAAAAAATGATTAAAAAATTGGTTCCAGTGCTCTGTGATCCAAGAGTTCATTTGTTTCCTCATTCATGCACTAAACAAGTCCCTAATTAATCTTGAACCTTGGAGAAAGGAGACTAGATTGGCATCTTCTGAATACGAACGTACTTCTCATTTTGGAAAGTTTGAAGAGGCTCTTAAGCGTTCTCTTTTAATGGTATTTTTGCAAGGGTTTAAAGTGGCTTCATTAGGCTGCCAAAGCCACTAATTGCATTACCATATTTTTAAACTTAGGAGATTCCTTTAAAAAAAAAAAAAAAGATTAATTTGCTGGCTGAAAGCGCCTGAAGTGTTCAGTGACTGTCACGGTCCTCAGCTGGAAGCAGAGTGGCACTGCTGGGGCTGCCCCCAGAGCTGCCACCCCTGCTGGGGTGCCACCCCTCCTGGGCACTTCAGGGAGCAGGATCTCTCACCCTGGACACAGCTCTGCCCATGGAAACCTGTCTGAATTCCTGCCAACCTCAGTACCCGAGCTGGGCACAGGAAATCCTTCTGCAGGGGCAAACCTGTGCTGGATCTGTTTGGGGCAGAACTGCAGAACCAACTGATGTCTCCCACATCAGCTTTAGATGGGGAATAAAGAGTGGACGGTGTTTTAAGCATCTCTTTTCCATCACTGGGGGATTCTCAGCAAAACCTCCCCCAGCTCTGGGAGTGCTGAGCACTCACCCTTCCACAGCCCTTCCGTGTCCAGTGGCCAAAACCCTCCTGTAATCCCATCTGGAGAAAAAGTGGCAGTGCTGATTAACTCCAGCTCCTCCGTTCCTCTGTGCTCTGAAGTGTGAAAGGGATCCAGTCAAAGCCTCAGATGGAAAGTGCCAGCCAAGTTCAAAGTGTGGCTGTGTTAGTCCAGCTGTTCTTATTACAGTAAATAGGCACCTGAACTCTAATGAGGTCACTTCCCTGCATCTTGCTTGTGTGTGGCCCCAGGTGGCTTATCTAAGGTAATATGAATAATAGGAACAAGATAAGATAAGGCTGTTAGCCCCAAACAATATTATCAGCCTGTGATTTTAGCTGCCTACCTACTCCATCCTGACAGTGAGGGATAAAAGAAAACCTAAAACTGCAGCCTTGGAGACTTACAAAAGCCTTGTTAAAGCCCATACTAGAGCTCAGAAGAAATATTACCCTGTCTGGGGGAAGGGGGTGGAGGAGAATCAAGGGCACCAAGAAGAAAATACAGCTCACGGTTGAGGGAGTTGGGTTTTTTTTCTTCCTTTGCAAATGTGTTCTTGCTCATTTCATTGTGAGCACCACAATATATTATCAGCTTTCACGGAAGTGAAGAGTCGCCGAGGTTTCATTAGTTATGTTTATGCCAATAGAAATAAATCTCTGCAGTCATCAGAACAGGTTTGTTCATACTCCCAGTCCTGACTGGGGAATTTCACTGGCCACATCCCTGTTGTGCTGGTGGAGCAGATATAGTTTGAGATATACTTTGGCCTTATTGATTTGAAGGCTTCTTCATTACTTCTCCAGCACTGCAGATCAATAGCCATGCCTAGAGCAGCATAATAGATTTTTTTAAAAAATCAATTAAACAGAATATTTTTAACAGAGCCTAGTGCAAAATTCTGTTGCATTTTGATATGTGCGTTTTCAGCCTTGCTGCATTCACCTGCAGACCCTGATGCCTTGCTAAGGAATGGCAGTCTTTGTTTCAGCATCCCTGTGCTGTGGTGTTCAGCCTCCAAAGGAGGAGGAATTACTCAAGATTAGAAACAAGAACCACCCAGCTTTTCTCCTTTGAAACCCATATTCATCACTGCAGCCTCGCCAGAAAGTGAAATAATGTTTGTGGTCTTGGCTCAATCCCCAGTGGACAATAATTCAGTTAAAATATACCAAAATCTGTCATGCTTTTTCCTTGCTCCATGTCTCTGAACACCAGGAGATGAGCTCCTCTTAAATTAGCTTTCATGCTCGAGGGGTTTCCTTGTGTATGCAGAGCCTGATCCTGGCCCCTCTGGGGCTGGTGACAAATTCCCTATTGATTTTGGTGGCCTGGGACTGGGGTCAGGCAGCGGCGTGGCCGGGGGCAGCTCTGGGTCTTGCTGCCATCCCAGAGCTGGGAAAAGCAGCTGCTCCTGTCCTGGGGTCCAGGGGGACTGAGGAGGTGCTGCCTGACCCTGGAAGTGGCTGGGAATCTTCTGTGGCAGATTTTTGCAGCAGTGCAAGCTGTTAACATGGCATAACAGAGGCAGGTAAATCCTTATGGGAAGGAAAACACTCGTATTTCAGAGGCTTTTCCCCAGCAGAAGGATGTAAGGAAGGATTCTGGTGATGTTCTGGATGGTGATGCTCAATAAGACCTTTTCCCAGCCACAGGTCCCTCAGATGGGGACACTTAAGGTCACCCCACAGGTAGCCAAAACCAAAATTCCCATTATTATTCTTCCTTCTCCCTCCTTCCCACCTTTTCCAGCTCCATGCCAGCTGCTCTGGGCTGCCTCAGCCACTGGCCACTCTCCCACCATTTCTCCCAAGCCCCAGGTTGAATTATTTCTTCAAATTATTTGCATGGCAAATGACACAGGTGGGTATTTTCAGAACTTGCCTTGTCACATCCCAGCACAGCAGCTGCAGCCGTATTGGGTTTGTTTGGCTGGGGACTTTTTTCCTTTGCAAAATGCAAATATTTGTGGCCACAACCCCTGGTGCACTTGGAGCTGCAAACTGTGAGGGTTTCTCAGCCAGGTCTGCACGTTGAGGACCCCACACAGCAAAGCCTTAGGGCAAGGTGCAGATCCCCCTCCCAGTTCCTGAGCCCATCACCAAGCCAGGCTGCTCCAGCCCCATCCCCAGGGAGATGCTGTCCCAGGGGATGCTTTGGAGGAGACAGACTACTCTGCATTGCTGCTCTAGGAACAGCTTGTTGGCCAGGCAGGGGGCTGAGAGAGGCTCATCAGATACAGCCAACTCCTCAGATGTCTGCAGCTGGGAGGTCTGGAAGCCTCCTGGTTTTCTTCTTCCTGTCATCCACGTGTGTGGGGGATGTGAGAAACACTTCCAGAAAGCCATGTCTTCCCTCTGCTCCCCTGGTTTTATGTTTAAATATCTCATGCGGTCCAATCACCTTACAAACATTGTTTAAACCTGGAAAGGGGAGTGAGGCAGAGCCTGAGCACAGCGGTTGGATTTCACCCAGCCCATCACAGCCCAGGCAGCTCAAGTTTAAATGCCATCTGTGGGAATCCAGAGCTTCCCTCTGGCTGCCCTGGGACCCTGGCAGGAGTCAGGAACCCCCCTGGACAGAGCCCCCAGAGACACTGCCTGTGATCTCTGGCCATGCAAAAGAGTTTTCAATCTTACAGGATGAATTACCAGCTCTGAGTGTTTCATATCAGTAATAATTAAGTGTGGCACGGGTGCAAAAGTAAAATTTTAGGATTCTAGATTAGGGGTCCAAAGGGGACAAGGTGGAGGAAATTGGGTGTGCCTTGTCCTTTTTCTCCTTCTTCATGCCCTCCATGTCTCACTGTGGTGTTGGCATTTTTCTGTTGGTTCAGGCTGGGGACACACTGTCCAATGTAGGTGACAGATATTGGCACGTTCTTGTAAATCCAGCCCAGGGAGTTTCTGGTATTTAATGTTTGTCACATCCCACTGAGGGCAGAGCCCCACACGCTGCCCTGCAGGACAGAGCTGGGCAGGGCAGCAGAACATGTGAGAGATAAACAGAATAAACAACCTGGAAACCAGCACAGACCAATTATGGCTTCTGCTTTGGCAGCGGGACTGACAGACAGAGACTTTCTACAATCTGGGAATCATCAATAGCTCAGA
Source organism: Lonchura striata (assembly GCF_050655825.1). NCBI lineage: Eukaryota > Metazoa > Chordata > Aves > Passeriformes > Estrildidae > Lonchura > Lonchura striata. The sequence goes on from NC_140720.1 coordinate 14,167,142, forward strand.
TTCCGACAGCCAGCGAGGTGTTTTGTGTGTGGATGTGAGCTGGGGAAGGGGCAGCAGTGGCAGGAGCTGCCAGGGCTGCCCGGGGCCGTGGTGGTGGCGGGGGGCTGCCAGCCGGGGTGGGCTGTGCCAGCAGGGCAGGTCTGGGCGGCAGCGCTCGCACACGCGCTCTGTTCATTCATTTTTCATGCCTCATTTTCAGGCCTGTCTGATTTATGAACCTCATTCTTCCTTCCCCTTGGTTTAAATTTATCTTCAGAAAACAAAGGCGGGGTTTAGTGCAGACCTTCCCTTCCCTTGAGAGGGAGAAGCCTGAGTTGGTTTAAGGCCACCAGCTTTAACCAGGGCACGAGTGATGTCCTGGGGACCTGGAGCCTCTGGGGTGAGCAGCTGGCCCCAAAAGTGATATTCTCTCTGCTCCAGGTCCTGCCTTCACCCTAAGGCCCATCCAGTCCTCGGCAGGAGCTAAGCCAGCAGAAAGCCAGCCCTGGTTTCCCTGGGAAGCACCAGAGCTGGAATCTGGAGTGGGCTGGGAAACCAGGCAAGGAAAGGCAGTGAGACAGGGAGCACAGAGGCACGGGGAGTGGCTGGATGTTGTGGGGATGGGACGTCTCCTGCCCACCTCTGCCACTGCTCCTCCTGTCCCACCAGCCTCTGGCTGTCCCCAAGGACCCTCAAAAACCCATCAGGGACAATCCCAGGGGCTGCCCCAGCCCTTCCCTCCCACAGCAGGGCAGCTCCCATCCCTCACTGGTGCCAGCAGCTCACTTTGATATCCTGAACTGCCACAGCTCCTCTGGAATTGCCCCATGGACTGGGAACAGGCACAAATTACCCATCTTTATCTCTCATGTATTTCACACAGACATCCAGGGAGAAGAGTGAGGAGCCAAAGGGCTCTGGACTGGGGGAAAAACACAGCCCGTGGATCTGGGATGGGACCTGCAGCATCTGTGATGGTGGCATTGCTGGAGCTGAGCTGTCCCCTGGGCAGCCACCCACGAGGCCTTTCCTTGATGGCTCAGGGCCACCTGGGCTTTGCCTTTTCACAGAATTACTGGGTTGGAAGAGACCTTCAAGATGATCCAAACCAGCCCAGCCCCAGCACCTCAACTCAACCCTGGCACCCAGTGCCACATCCAGGCTGGTTTAAACACACCCAGGGATGGTGACTCCACCACCTCCCCAGCAGCCATTCCAGAACTTTATCACCTTTCTGTAAAACACTTTCTCCTAATACCGAACATATATTTCCCTTGGTGCAGCTTGAGATTGTGACCTCTGGTTTTGTCAGAGTTTCTGTCCTCTGGCTCTGTCTGGTTTTCCACGCTGCATGGCTGAGAGAAGTCTCTGGCCCTTCCAAGGGTCACCAGGATCCCACAGCATCCTTGTCTGCCACCAGCTGCCAAGGTGTCAGAGCTGGGGACAGCAATTCCCACGGTGGCACTGGCCTGGCACAGGTCCTGGCATACCCATGCATCTTCTGCTGGGCATCACTGACCTTCCCACGGCTTCAGCAGCGCCAGCACTGTGGATAATTACTCAGAGAGCTAAGAAGACCTTGTTATTAGGAAGCTTTTTTTTTTTTTTTTTTTTTTCCCAGTTATCTTTCAGCTAATTTTTCCTCAGTTCTTAATTTGCGCCTGGCTCCTCCTCGGAGCCGTTTCAGATCTGTCAAGTGCTCTCGGTGAAACGCTTGTTTTTGTTTGACTAACACGTTCTGGGGGAGGGGGCCGGCGCTGCTTTGGAAGAGCCGGTCTGTTTGCTTTGGTGATAGCAGTGATATTTGGGAGAGACAGATGGAAGGCACTTTTTATTTTCTGCAGACACTTTATGATCCAAGCTGCTCATATTGTATAAGAGAGGCCAGATGCCTTGTTAATTCATAGACATGTTTACAGCATGGAGCTTCTAATAGGTGAATATGAATACTAAATAGTGATTAGTGCTTGTCTGACAGACGTCTCCCTCCTGACTGAAATTGGATCTAAGTTTGACCTTTGGTGAGGGAGGAAGGTATTCTGATACATTACAAGCCTTTTTTTTTAATATAAATATCTCTTCTCTGCATGTAGAAAGACAAATCCTTCACAGACAAATCCTTTTTCTTTCCACTGAAGGATGGATTTGCCCTAAAGACGCCAGCCTGCCAAGCTGGGCCGTGCCCTCTGTCACTGTGGAAATGGAGAACCTCTGTCTGAGTGTTAAGAAACAACAAGTGGGGTGATGCCTTGTGAAGGCTGACCTAGAACAGAGACTAGACAGAGTTAAAGAATAAAGCAGGGATTTACTAAAAGGATCTCCTCAATGGATACACCTTGGGCAGCACAAGAGCCCAGCCAGGGCTGCAGCCAAATGAACCAAAATGGTCACAAAAAGGACATGAGGTGTCTCACTTTGATCAGTTCTGCTCCATTGGAGTTCATTCCCAATTCCAGCTTTAGCCCATGCAATCCCATCCTGCTTGTTTTTCTCTCTCCAGCCCATGCTGTTTGTGCTCTTGGGCTGAGATTTGGATCATTTGTCCTTGGTGCCCAGATGGAGAAGGAATTGTTTTGTCTCCCTGCTCTGTGAAGAGAGCTCACCATTCCCTCATGTGAAGCTCAGAATTACACACTAAAGCAGCACAGAATGTGAAAAATACAAAATCTAAAACTTGATGCATCAGGGGGGCATCAGCCCAGTGGTGCTTTAGTGCCCTTGGGTGGCACCAGCTGGGCACATCCAGCTGGAGGGAGGGTCCTGAGCCAGCAGGAGAACAGAGGGAGCCTGGTGAGCAGCAGGGTGGGGAGTGAGGGAAGAGGGAAGCGGGGTCAGAACTTATGTCCCCAGCCAGGCTTCCCACCCCCGGCCTGCCTCCCTACAGGTGCAAGGCAGCAGCACTTAGGACGTCTCTGCGTCACCAGAGCATCCTTTCAGTGGGTTCCAAGGCACTTTTAAGGCTACTTTAGGACAGAGGGACCATGTATGGAACCATCCCACTAACCTGAGTGGGGCTGTGCTCAGGGTAAGGGAGACTGAGCTCAGCCCCTCACACCCAGCACCCACGGTGCTCCAGCTCCTCCCAGCACACAGCAGTTCCCAGCTGAGGCTGCTCATTGTTTTCCACGGTTTCCCAGGTTCTGCTGGTGGCAGACACGGGCTCCCACCAGCTGTATGGGGCAGAGAAGGGCCTGACTCCTGCCCCAGCCCCACTGACTCACAGCACATCAAGGCAGAGCTGCTGCATCCTCTGGAGATGCAGCCCCAGCCTGCTGCCTGTGATCACGGCTGGGCGCAGCGCTTGCCTCGACTCCCTTTCATCCCTTTCCTTTTCACTTCACCCTTAAAATTAGATTTTAAGTTTATTCCCCAATTAGACCAGGAAAGGATAAAGTGTTTGGTTTGGGGGATTTTTAGTTTTATTTTTTCTTTTATAGGCTTGCTCTTGCTGTGAATTTATTGGGTATTGCTGACAGCAGAGGAAATCCTGTGGTTTTTGCTTTCCCTGCTTGTTGTTCAGATGTGAAGGTACAGAGGATGCCTCAACCCTTGAGTGAGCTCAGCTCTCACACGAGGCAGAGAGAGCACAAGCAATTGAGCAAAATCAGTCCCTGACTCCTGTTTCTGATCTCAGCCTCCCCTCTGCTTGGACTGGGAGCTGAAGCAGGAATGTGGTTTTGGCAAACAACCTTAAAAAGTAAATTGCTTGCTCTGTGGACTGAAAATCACACTCTTTCTCTTCCAACCAGCTCCTCTCTGCAGGGAAACAAGCTGATAAATGAACGAGGAAAGAGAGCTGGCCTCGAGAGCTTAGCAAAGCAAGAAGGTGGCGGGTCGTGGAGGCTGTTCCTGCAGGTTGGTGAGGCTGCAGCTCCTGCCCTGCTCTCACCCCAGAACCAGCCTCTGTCTCTGGAGAGGAGGAGAAGAGGGATTTACCACATAAAACACCATTAAGGACTTTGCTTTAGGTACCAGCTGAGTGCACTTTGGTGGCCATAAGCCAAATGATGTGCATCTATTATGTGTGTACGTATGGAACATAGATAAGCTTGTTGCAGGTTCTCTGAAGGCAGGCTCTGCCTCCTCCCAGCTGGAAGGGAGGGAACAATCCCAAGGCTCTTGCAGTGCCTTGCCCAAGCAGGCTCCCTGGGATGTTGCCTGTGCTGCTGTGGGGCTGGTGCTGCCTGCTCAGGAAGGTGGTGCTGCCTGCTCCCATCCCAGAGCTGCTTTGGGTCCAGCCCATATCCCTTCCCAAAATGATGCACTGGCAATTCCAGCACCCTCGTGTGCCTTGGACAGGACAAAAAGGGCTCTGGCTCCAGGGCAGAGGTGGCAGAGGGGTTGCAGCACCCCCAGTGATGTATTTAAACCCCTCCAGTCAGCAGGCAGCAGAAATATCCTTTCCTTCCCAAAGCTCCAAGTGACTCCTCCATTCTCTGCCTGTGACATGTCCAGGGGGGCCCTGGCTGCCACGCAGGGCTCTGGCTCTCAGCTCTGCCAGAAAGAAATGATGGTGTTTGGAGCTGGGGTTTTGGCTCAGACCCATCTTGAGCAATATTGTTCCTCTTGTTTTCGAAACCATAATGCACTGCACTTGGTGGTGATGTCAGGTACTTGTGGATTGTAATTGCTGTGTAACCCAGCAGCCTGGAGAGGGATGTCTCAGGAGGGGCAGCTTGAGGGGAAGGAAACTTAGTCCTTTATGAAATGCAGATGTTTTTAAAGGGCTGTAATTAACTGGATTGGATGCAGAGTATTGCAAATATAAAAGTTTAACAGGCTTTTGATTTTAAATATTTGCTGTGTACTTCCAGGGGTCACTCAGCTCTGTAGTGCACGATTTCAATCCTGTCTGTGCTGCCCTCAGAGTCACCCTTGTGCTCCAGGGTCAGACCTTGCCCTGGTGGTTTTTCTTCTCCACCCAAAAACTGAGGAGCACCTAAAGTCCCTGTGCAGGGCTGTGTCCCTCAGCTGTGTCCCTCGGCTCCTGGGCATGGCACAGGCTGGAAACTGGCTTCAGGATGATGAGGAGAATGAGGCAAGCCGGGCAGCGTGGAAAAGAAAAACAAAACCCCCTCAGCGCTTGTAGCTGAATAGCAGCGAGCTCTCCAACCCCAAGTTATGAATTTTGTCAATGAAATTAGCCAACAATGTTTGGGAAAGAATAAAAATAAAGCAGTGAGGACTCAAAGGAAAACCAGGCGAGCTCTGGGAGTGAATGGGGGCTTTGTTCGGGCTCTGGTCCCTTCAATAGGCAGCCTGAAAGCCCGTGAGTCACGGCACTGCTGGGGCCTCCGAACGGCCAGGGGGAAATCAGCCCCGCTCCCATCCCACAGCTGACCAGCAACAGAATAAAGTTAATTTACTGTTAAAGTTAATTTGCTGGGTGAGAGAAGGGAGACGAGAAGCATGCTATAATAAGCACAGCAGCAGAGAGGCTGCGGGAAGTGTCTGAGCCAGGGTTTTTCCCCCGTGCCCGGATAATGGGCCCGTTGTGACTTTGGGTCTCATGGCGCTTCAGGGTGTGAGAGATGCGACTCACTTCCAGAAATTTAGAAAGGTTTATTAAATCTTATCAGAAATACAATAGAAGACTGAATAGAGAAACTATTGCAGCACCAGGAGCAAAGGATTTTTCCCACCATGTGCTCATCCACACAATGGAGGTTTCGCCTTTTAACCCTTTAGCCCCTCCCAAAGTTCTGTCCATGGACTTTTCCTTTACTGTCCAGTGGTGGAATTCACATCCTTAAATCTTGATTGGAGGTCAGGTGTTGCCATAGTGACAACTCGACCCTCCCAAATGTCCCAAACCTAGGCTGTGCCTTGATAACAATACAAGGGGGTAAAACTATATAAAACTTCTCTTAACATACATACATGATATTTGCCTTTTAATTGTGAAAGTCAACCATTGCATTACTCAACTATTATTGCAAGGGCATAGCCCAGTAACACTCTCTGCTGGGAGAAGCCACCTTTGTGGTAAGAACATTCTTCTCTCTTTCAGGATTTTTCATAGAGGAGCACAGAGGAAAGAAAGGGAAAACAATTTCTATTTCTCCTCCTTGTTTTTCCCATGTGGAATATATTTGGAGAATTGTTTACCTGAGGTGATTGCTTGATTGGATTCTGGTGAGGATTGTTTGAGCCTGATGGCCAATCCAACCCAGCTGGGGCTGGACTCAGGAGAGGATCATGAATTGTGAGTTAGATATGGTAGTTAGAAAAAGTACATTTGTAGTTTCAGTATCTTCCTTTATATAGTATATTAATGTATTATAGTATAGTTCTAATAAAGAAATCATTCAGCCTTCTGAACTGGAGTCAGACATCATCATTTCTTCCCACTGGGTTCACCTGCATTTACAATACACCTTCCCACAGGAACGCCCTGGAGCAGCAGCGGTGTGATGGCAGCGAAGAGATGCCCTGCCTGGGGACAGCCCCGAGCCTGGCACTGGGGACAGCCCCGAGCCTGGCACCTGACAGATCCGTGTCAGCCCCTGCTGGCTGCGAGCCCAGCGTGTGTTTTGGGGGCTGCAGTGCATCGGGGCCAGCAGCACCTCGGCCACTGCAGCTGTGGCTCACCCACGGGGTGGGTGGGCTCTGTGGGGCTGCGCAAAGGGGCGCATTCCCAGGCTGTGATTTCATCCCCATCCTTGGCTGCACACTCCAGCCTTTGCAGAGCCAGGATATGCTCCCTGCAGAGACCTGTGAAGGTAAGGATAGCACGGGGAGGGGGGCACAGGGACCATTTTGTGCCAAACCATTCCTGTACGTAACGTGGGGCTCTGCAGCGCAGGGCCCTGTGCGTGGTTTGGTGGGGGTAGCTGCTCTTTCCAAACAAAGGGCTCCTTTCATCCCAGCAAGCAGAGGTAGCTGGTGTGAGCTGAATGCAACCTTCCTCCAGCCTTTGTTCCGTGCTACCTCGCCCATCCCAGCACTTGGTGCTCGGCATTGGACAAATACACAGCAGGAAAGAGATGGTCCAGCCCCCACAGGGCTTGGAGGGCTTCCCTGGCTTTGTCCCACCACTTCATCCGTGGCATTTCCCAGAGGCAGAGATGTCCCAGCTGAGGGTGGTGGCTGTGCAGGGTGAAGGACTCCTTTCCTGGCACTGTTTTGGTGTGCCAGCAGCTGTCCCCAAGCTCCTACCCCTGCCCCATCCTGGCCCTGGGCACACCACCACACTGCTGTGCTTGCAGACAGGCACAGCTTGTCTTGGGAGGAGGCTGGTGAGCAGGGGAATTAGGGAATTTCTGGGGCCATCAGGCTGGGGGCTGGGGCTGCAGCAGGGGGAGCATGGCAGCAGCACCACTCAGCCCTTGGGGTTGGAAAGCTGATGCTAAGAGCCATGGACTAGCGTGGATGTCCAGGCTGTGACCCTGTGCCATGGATGTCCAGGCTGTGACCCTGTGCCATGGATGTCCAGACTGTGACCCTGTGCCATGGACTGGTGTGGATGTCCAGGCTGTGACCCTGTGCCATGGATGTCCAGGCTGTGACCCTGTGCCATGGACTGGTGTGGATGTCCAGGCTGTGACACGGTGCCACAACCCAGTGCAGACAACCAGCTCTGACAGGGATCTCCAGTGGTCCAAAGTGCAGATGTATATCAGCTCCCTCACCACTCCAGCCACTATCTAATGAAGCAGAGAGGCACCAAGATCCTTTCTGGCTGACACATCACTTGGGAGGAAGTTTTAATGTTACGTTACAGCGTTTTAAAATCTGGGTTAAGCCCAGAAATGGCACAGCAGAGGTAAATGTCAAACAGCAACAAAACGGTGCCATCTCCCCTTCCCAGCTGCACAAGGCCATGTCGTGACCAAAGCAATCCTCCTTTCTGCTCACATCACCTTTCCAGATTTATCATTTTAATGTTCTCTGGGCCACCAAGCCCCACAGCTGTAAATTAATTTTTAAAGTAATACAGGTTTTAAAACTTCCATCTGCTTTAATGAGCTTGGGGGAATCCTGTTGTATTAAAAAACATGCATGCAATTATTTTTCCATCTTGGGTTTCACCAGCTCCCAGCACCACTCGGTGATGACATCTTCTTCCCCTCTCCAAAGTGTTTTCTTGTGATAATGTGGCATTGTATCCTGATGGCGTGTGTGTGTTTTGCTGCACGTGGGCAAGGCTAGAGAGGACTTCTCTGAGGACGCAGCAGTATCATTAGCAGGTCCCTCGGTGGCTTGCCAGTCACCTTTCCATTAATCCAGTTCTGCATCACAGAATTACGCAGCGGCTAATGAACAGCTCCAGCGCCGGGAGCCTGGAGGTACCGCATTAACCGGACGTCTCTTTGAACTGGCTGATTTCTGGTGGGAAAACTTCACGGAAAAACGAGATTGTGTTTGTTTTCACAGCCTTCTGCATCTGTTTTTAAATATTTGCTCACAGTAGTTCTGGGCTTTTTTTCGCTCTTTTTTTTTTCTTTTTTTTTTTTATTAGCAATTAGCCTAATAAGGCACCTTTTCATTGCTTTGCATGTAGATTAACCACTTCAGAGAGTACAAAATAAACATTTTGCAATGCGTGCATGTATCTTCTGGAAAAGATGAGTAACTTGCTTCCACTGAGACAAAGTCCTCTTAACATCAGGGTTTTGCTCTAATCATTAGCACCCAAGAAGATTTTTTTTGTTTGTTCCCCTTTATTTCCCCTAAGACAACTCCTTACAGCATTTGTTAACCTGAATTTTAAACAAAATTAATTCTAATTTAGCCAGTGCATTTACAATTATGTTCTCCATAAGTAACAAATAAATAGCCTGAGATTGTGCAATTTCCTTGTGGTATCTGAGCATTTAGAAGATGCATCTCGATCAGCCTGCCTGGTTCTCAGCTGAACCAGGAGCACAGCCAGAGAGCTGCTGTGCACTTCATGGAGAACCTCCTCTAGTTCTTCTCCCCTGTATTTGTAGGATCTAAACCTTTTCCTGGCTTCTCTGTAGATGTGCCCCCCGAGGATGTGTCCCCAAGAATGCCCCGCTAAGGGTGTCCCCACAAGGATGTGTCCACAGGATATGTCCCCAAGGATGTCCCCCCCAGGATGTCCCCCATGATGTGCCCCAGGATGTCCCCCAGATGTCCCCCATGATGTCCCCCAAGAATGTCCCCCAGATGTCCCCCATGATGTCCCCCAAGAATGTCCCCCAGATGTCCCCCAGGATGTTCCACATGATGTCCCCCATGAAATTCCCCCATTATGTTCTCCAGGATGTTCCCCATGAAATCTCCCCATGATGTCCCCCTGATGTCCCCTAGGAAGTCTCCCAGGATGTCCTCCATGAAATCCCCCCAGGATATCCCCCAGGATGTCCCCCAGGATGTCCCCCAGGATGTCCCCCAGGATGTCCCCATGATGACCCCCAGGATGTCCCCCAGCTGTCCCCCAGGATGTCCCCCAGGATGTCCCCATGATGACCCCCAGGATGTCCCCCAGCTGTTCCCCAGGATGTCCCCTTCTGATGTTCCCCATGACATTCCACATGAAATCCCCCCATAATGTCCCCCTGATGTCCCCCATAATGTCCCCCAGGATGTCCCCCAGCTGTCCCCCTGATTTCCCCCAGCTGTCCCCAGGATGTCCCCCAGCTGTCCCCCAGGATGTCCCCCTGATGTCCCCCAGCTGTCCCCCAGGATGTGCTGGCGGCCGCTGGCCCTCCCTGGCTGGCCCCAGCCCTGACAAGATCAGCGCTGCGGCGCGCTCCCCGAGCAGCAGGAACAATGGGCCTCTGTCCCACATGCCGCCTCAAGAGAACAAGAACCAGGCTGAAAACAGAGAGCAAAGCCAGGAGGAGGGGAGGAGAAAGATCTTCATTTCTGAGCGAAGCCGTGCCCGTGTTCTCCTCCTGCCTGGGCGAAGCTGAGCCGCGGCCGCAGCATCGCTCAGCAGCGCTGCTCAGGGACGGCGTGGGGTTTTCCATTAGCCACCCCCCTCCAGGGACCCTTTGCTCCTCTGTGCCCACACAGCCCCTTTCCAGAGGGGTGACAAATTCCACATCACTTCCCGAGGTACTGGGTGCAGCAGGGTGGCCCTTCCCTGTTGGCATCTCCCATGGGGGGTTTGCTGTGCTGCTCCTCCTCCTCCCCCTCCTCCTGCCACGAGGAAATGGGGTCAGTGGTCCAAACATGGAGGACAACCAAGCAGTGACATGGAGATGGGCATCACGCAGTCCTAAATCATGGAGTCACAGAAAGGTTTGGGTTGGAAGGGACTTTAAAGGTCATCTGGTTCAACCTCCCACCATTGGAGGGTTGGAACTGCTTTCACTGTTGTTCCAAGCTTTTGCCTAAATGACAGCTGCAGGTTCTTGGGGAATTTGATCTTCCTCCCACTCTCAGGGCCAGGACAAGCCCAAGGTTTCCCACTGAGCTGCTGGCCCTGCTCCAGGCTGGCTCCCCTAAACACTCCTCAGCCCCAGGAGTGTGGCCACAGCAGAGCCCAGGGCTGTCAGTGGGACAGCGATGACCTTGGACCAGTCAGGCTGTGCCAGCCCCACAGGATTAACAGAAAATCCACTGTGGGTTTTCTTTGGAAAGGTTTTTTGGAGAGAAGCTCTCAGGAGAAGGTCCTTCCAGCAAGGCAGGAATCGTGCTCTTCCCTGCTGCTTTTTTGCCTAAATCTTTCCCATGGGCCAAGCAATTAGTTGGTGTGACTCAGTGGCTTTGATGGAGCAGTGCTGATTTACACCAGTTGATGAGCTGCTCTGATTTTCTTATAGAAAATCACAGTTAGGCTGTTACACTTAACCTGTACTAAACTGTGCATGAATGATTTATTGTGAACTTCTCATGCAAATGACATTAATAGACTCTGTCATACATAGGGGAAGATGCTAGAAGATTACTAAAAGCTGCTGCACTTAAAAATGTTTCAGAGGAAAATAACGTTTTATATTGTATTACCTGAGAAATCCATCTGATCTCCCCTTGAAACATGAACATGAGAGAACAGTGAGGGTTGTGCTGCAATGTGTGTAGTACCTTGAGGCTGTAACAGAAAAGCTACAAGAAGTATTTTAAAGGAATATATATCGATACCCAGAGCTGCATTACAAGCAGGGAGAGAGCTGTTTTCCTCACGCACAGCCTTCAACCCGCCTCGTGATCCAGGAGTGTTTGATGACTTCAGGATCAGACTGCAGAGAAGAAACAAACCAAAAGCAGTCCTGTCTAATTAACTGAACATATTTACATGTGTAAAACTCTCCTGTAGTCCTCGTAATGACTAATGCATAATTATGCACAGACAAATCCCCACAGTAAACACAAATATTTTTGTTTGTGATTATTTATCTCAGGAGAGCTTGGCAATTTGTCAGGGCTTTGCTGAGCTTCTCAGTTGAGCTGAGCGAGGTGTGGGCAGCGGGTGGCTGCTGTGGTCACCCCAGGAGCCCTTTCAGCAACAGAGGAGGGCAACTTTGGGCTCCCAAAATGCCTTTGCATTAGGAAATGTAGATTTGTGGAATCACAGGATTGTTTAGGTTGGAAAGAACCTTTAAGATCAAGTCCAAGCATTAACCCAGCGTTGCCAAAACCACCACTAGACCATGTCCCCCAGCACCACAGCTACATATCTTTTAAATACTTCCAGGGGTGGTTTGGATCAAAACAAAGTATTTTTCAAGTTTATTCCAATTCCATGGAAATCCTGTGATTTCTCCCAATTTTAGGCAACATTCACAACCTTTTCATTTGACAGCCCTCTCTCTTTTGCTCTGTCTCCCTCAGACTGCTGGGATGGAGGAGGCTCATGCGTGCTCATCTTGTCTAGAAGTTACCAGGTGATGTTTGCCCACAGAGAAAAGCCATGTCCCTGTGGCTCCTTCCTCTATCCATGTTCAGTTATCTGAGCTGCAGGAGCCAAGTTGGTTTTGTACTTTGTACTTCAACTTCATCTTTTGCTGTCCTGGCTCACCCCAGGGCATTTCACAGCTCAGCTGCAGGGACAGACAAATCTCCCCTACCCTGACCACGCCCAGCTGGACATCAGCCCTGATCCTCCTGGTTTCAGTGGGGCATCTGTACCAGAAAATCCATCATGTTTTGATCCTGCACAGCACATTGCAATGCTCTGGAAGGCTGTGGGGAAGGAGAGCATGGGGCACCATCCCCAAGGCAGCACTGCAGCAGGGACTGCAGCTGTGAGAGCATCTGCCCGGTGCCCTGAGCATGTGTGGGAGCTCTGACCCACCCCACTGGTGTCATGTCTCCTCCCTGACCTGCCATCACCCTGCCTGGGAGCCGTGTCACATCTCACCCCATACTGCTCCTGCCTGAGCCCCCCAGGGCCACCAGGAGCTCGGGCAGCTCTCCGAGCCCTCTGTGCCGTGTCATCTTAATCCATGGAGCCAGGCAACCCCCAGTGATAAATTCATCACTTAGCCACTGGCTTTCCTCCTAAAATCCTCTTCAGGGAACAATTCTCCCATGTCTGATGCAGTGACTAATTGATAACTTTCTTTAAGGGGACTGCACGATAACTTTCTTTAAAGCAGTATATTATGATCAGTGGGTTTTCCAAGGAGTGTGCTGCTCTCTTAATTCTCACCTTCATTATTTTAATACCTCTGTAAAATATATTTCTAATGGATCTATATTGCCATAAAACTTTAGGGATGGTGGGTGGGTGTCAATAAATTCTTTGCAATCAGAGCAGCTCCGCCAGCCGGGTAGGGAGCAGAGTGACAGGCTCTGGGGACAAGCCAGGTCTTGACTCAGGATTGCAGCTTCCAGCAGCATGACCTTCCCTGATTTGACCCCATCCTGCTGTTTCTGAACACCTTGCAAAACTTCATTAAGCAACATGACTAGTATCTGTCACAAGCAATTCCTTCTCTCCCACCTCCTCACCCCAGGGATAAGTCATATCAGCTCTGTCAGGAATACAGAAGCTGCCCTAGGTACAATCCAGCCCGAAGTGTTGATACCTGGTGAGTCTGTACAGAGCCACAGTCATCACATCACAGCGTTTTCACCCAAAGTTCCCAAGGCAGGCAATAAATGTACATCACGTTGGCATCAATCCCCTTCAAAATGTCCTCTGCCAACGACAGAGAAGGAAGGCAGCAGCCAGGATACCCAGCTTAATCAAAGAAAGAAAGAAGTGGATGTTATGGCCCTCTGAAGGTTTTACAGAAGTCAAATTATTCCCATGTGTATTTGCCAGCACATTGGGAAAAACTCTTGTACCACTGGGTCTCTCACCTGGTCCCATAAAAACTACCCAAAAATCTCATTTTTGTCTCATCCATATGGGCTAGCATAACTCATTTTTACCTTGAACACTGAAGTTGTGGCCCAGCAATGCTCAGAGAGGAGCTGCAGCTGTAAACATTTTGCCATTCTGCCATGCTTGACCCTGAAGAGTTCCCAGGACTAGGAGGTGATGGAGGGAGGGTGATGTCCACACTCAGCAATGTGACATAAAGAAATCCTCTGACAGAAATGTTGGAGGCTGAAATCTGTTCTGTTGTTCCACTGCCAGCATTGGATGACTGACATATATTATAAAGTCCTGCTGCAAAACCCCACCAAAGGCTGGTTTGTCCTGAGGAAATGGTGTTGGGCTGCCACAGGCACTGCACAAACCAGACTGGGAGCAGTGCCTGGCCCAAGGACTGGGGTTTATTTTTTAATTTAAGTATTTGCAAGTTCTTTCAACGCTGCTTTAATGGCTGGTGGGGTGCTAGAGGTATTCTCCTTTGCCCTGGTTTTTAAAGAATTTTCATCTCTTAGTTGTTGCTTGGGTACAGCTCTTTGAGCTGCCAAAAAAGGTCAGACTGGTATATACAGCAAATTAACCTTTTTTGTGGCCCCAAATCTGCTTTTTTTTTTCCATTGGGGTGAGGGATTTGCAAACACGTAGAAAAACCAAAAGCACCCTGACTTTTGAGCAGATAATGAAAACAGCTCCAGTGCTTCCCATATGTGCAGGAGGCTCTGTGTGGGGTGAAGATAAAAATCTACAAGCTGAAGGAAACTTGGAAAAACCTTTTTGGAGAGGCTTCTTTTCAGCAAAGAAGCACTGGCAGCTTCCTCCCAGTTTATTGAAATGTTGGGTAATCAGGGTTTTTTCCCTTTCTGCTGCAGGATTTTTATTACAAACACTTGGCTTGGTGCTCCTGTCAGTGCCAGAGGTGACAACTCCAGTGTTTCACTGGGGGTTCACATGCTCAGCAAGGGTTTTCTGTGCAAAAGCAGGGCTTTGTGTAACATTTGCAGCCGTGCCTGGATGATGAGCACTGTCTGTGCCGCTGGAACACTCTGTGTCCTCCCTCTGCTTGTTCCAGCCCCCTTGTACCAATAAGTGATGACCTAAAAAACAGAGGAGGAGAGGCTGATTAATGGCAATAATTTTGTTCTCAGAAGTACAACGGGAAATTTGCATCTTTGCACATTCCTCCAGCCTATAGACTCAAGTGCCACATTCACAGGTTCCAACCTCTAAACCATTGCTTCCTCTCCCCAAAATAAGGGTGAGCTATGGGGCAAGCAAATCTTGGGCTCTGAGCCCTCTGTTCAGGGCAGATTATGTATTTATTGTAAAACAGCTATTGATAATAAGCAGAACGTGTTATCACTGCTGCTGTGGCAGGCAGGGTAGGGAGTCATGTGCTTCTTGCTCGCTTTTTGGCCTCAGGACACTTGTGTTCCTGTTTGTACAATAGCTCTGCTTGGAGAGCAAGAATAAAAAATACCATGTTTTCCCCCTTGCCAGATTGCTGTTTAGCATCATGCTACATCTGTCTCGTGGGAAATACAGGTTGGAGACTCTCGGGTTGGGGAGGGAATTGAATCCAGATGTTGTGTTTTCTGGGCAAATGTTTCAAGTATTTGGTTGTTACACACAAAAAAAAAAGAGAACCAGCTCATCCAGTGCAGGGTAAAAGGTGAACTGCCAGACTCCTGTGATGATGATCACCACAGTGGGTTTGCTGATGTGAAATGTTTTTGCAAGGCATCAGGAGGAACATGGGGTATCAGGTTTTTTTTTTTCAGGAGCCCTTTCTGCTTTGGGCCAGTGCCATGGAGAGAACATTTCATAGCTGGGCAAAACCACTCCGATGTGGAGGTGTCACAGCAGGGCATGGTCCAAGCAAGTGGGAAGAAAATGTGGGGAAAGAGATGTAAGTTGTGAAAGTGAGTTTTTCCAATAAAAAGTTATGTACAAGTTCAGTACAGTTCATGAATGGTTGAATCAAAGACCTTTGAGGTCTTTTCCAATTTAGCAATTCTATGATTCTATTTAAGTGCTCACCCTAAAGACACCATTTGTGGTTGGGTGGCCAGGAGGGATGTGGATGCACCCTTCAGAGGGACTTTGTACAAATGGCTTGCACATTCATATTTTCCTTGGAAAACTTGAGAAGAGCCTGTGGTGTCCTGGATCCTGAGTGATCCTGCCCATCCAACCTCTGAGCATCACCTCAGGAAAGGGAGAGCCTTGGAGCTGTAGCTTCACTTTGTGTGGGCTCTGGGAAATCCTGTTCAGCATCAGAGACTGGATTCTCCTTAAGGAATGGGGTTGTTGTTTTTGTCACTGGAGCAGGGCTTTGACTTTAATTTTTTGTGTGCTTGTTATTGCTGGGTAAGAAGTGCAAGGAGTGCTTGGTGACAATTCTGTGCTTGGTTGGATGATACAAAACCAAGCAAGAGACATCTCTAAAATCTACGCTGGAGGAATATTTTGCCTGGGTGTGGTTGAGCCACCCAACACAGCCCTAAACGTGGGAAGACCTTTGCTTAGCTGGGCTTTGGCACTCTCAGCAGAGCAAACGCTGCATCTGTGTGAGTGCCTGGCTCTTTGTGCTCAAAGCCACCCACCTAACACACCCTGGGGACACTTTGGTCACAGCTTTTCCCTGACAGACTGGGTTAGTGGAGGTTTAGGAGGCAGCACTGGAATTCCTCCTGCTCTGCGAGCACTCATGCGCTGGCATCATCTGTCCCTCTGCCTCCCCTTCACACCAGCTCACATCTGCTCTTACTCACGTGTGACAAAAGCCACTACCTGAGCACTGGGGGCAGGAGAGCCTTCCAAGGCAGCAGCAGCTGCCTGGAGCCCTGGTTCTGTGCTGGAGCAGCTCTGGAAGAACACAGCTCAAGGAGAAGCCCGTGCCCTGCCAGGGTCCTGTCAGCTCAGGGCAATGAGGGGACAGATGCACCATGCGTGGTGACAGCAGCCACCAGCTGCTGACACCAGGTGACAGAGCCTCAGATGATGCTGAAGATCTGTGCGAGCCCCCAAGGAGAACAACCAGGGGAGTGGGAGGGCAAAACCCCAGTGGGAGACCAAAGCAGGGGGAAAAATAAAAATTACATTGGATAAAGCCCTGTGTTCAATGGTAAAAAAGCTCAGGTAAGACAGGAAAAGTTTAGTAGAATGTGTTTTTATCTGTTAAAGACAGTATTTTGGGACAGGGGTGACAAACACAACAGGCTCTCTGTGTCTGTGGGGCTGTGGTTATAGCATGCTTTTGATAGTAATTTCTCCAGGGCCAAGAAAAAAGATTAGTACACAAATCACTTTCAGTTTTATTCCATTTTGACATTTCAGGGTCTCCAGCAACTTGGCACCACTCTGCAAAGCCAGAAATATTTGTGTGGCAAAAATGTGTTTTGAATTACAAATATTTCAACGTTCACAACATGTAACGTAGGAGACCAGGAACATTCCTTGGCACAATTGCCAAGCAGAGGTTTTGGTGCAGGGCAGCCTCCTGTAGGTGCTTGTAGTGCCATAAGCATGGCATGTGGCTTCTTCTGTTCTGCTTCTTGGAGTGGCTGGCTGATCAGGAGAGCAAAAAATCTCCTTGGAAAGCAGCAGTGGAAAATCCCCTTGGAAAGCTGCTGCAGCTCCGGGGTGGGTTGGGAAGGAGTCTATAGGTGCTGACCTACATTTAAGTAAGGAGAGTGAGGGGAAGCTCAGCTGGCCCTTGGGATGACACAAGGGCATTTTCCCTCCAAGCCAGGTCTGTCACCATCCTGGCGTATGAATTCATTCCCGGTGAAAGGTGCCAGACTGACATTCAAAATATGGGGAAAAAAAAAAAAAAAAAAGAGCCTTCTTCTTAATAATTCTTTCTCTTCTTTGTGCTGATGAAATACAATGGGACATTTAAATCTGATTTTTATAACATTTTGCATTGCTATAGATCATGGTCTGACCTGGAGAAGACACTTTGTTCTGACTACAATGATCTGATATTTCATATTTTAGTGGCTTTTTTTTTCTTTTTTTTTTTGTCTTCCCCACAGTATTTCTGTTGCATTCTGGCACAATATGGGCTCCCTCCAGTGGTCAAGGGGCTCCGGGCTCCTGGTGTCGTTTGCCCAGAGGCTGGCACAGGGTGGCTTTGGGGCTGGCATCACAAATTCCAGCGGGAATCGTACCGGGACCGTGCTTCTGTCCCCTCGAATGCCCCGCTGCGGGTGCCAGTCCCCGGCAGCATCACCAGCCCTGCCCGGTGAGCCCTGCTCCGCTCAGATTTCAGCGGAACAGCCCCAGCGGATAAAAATCCACGCTCTGGATTTCCTTGCACTTCCCAAAACGTTCGCTGCAGAAGTGGGGAGAGGAAACAGGAGAGGAGAGAAAACCGGAGATCTGCTGGAAAGACCCAGACACAACAATTTTTAGCAAAAAAAAAAAAAAGACTAATTTTTTGCATTCCGCTCTTCCCGCGGTATTTTGAGACCAGCTCCTGACTTTCTCCTGACAGAAGCAGTTAATGTGGTTGTTGTGGGGGACAAGCCAGCCGCTGCCACTCTGAAATGTGACATTTCCATCTCCCCTCCCCGACCTGCGCAGCTCCCCGGGCTTGCTCAGCCACGGGCGCGTTTCAAACACCGGGATTGTTTTTGGAGGCGCCTGGGTAGAACGGGGATCCCCTCCGAGGGCCGAGAGCCCTGCATGGGTACCCCGGGAGTGTCACCCAGGGGTGTCCCTGCAGGTGTGCGCTCACAGCTGGCACAAAGAGGGGGGCTCCCGGCAGCTCGGGGTGCAGCAGGAATGTGTTTAACCCCCTTTTCCACCGCTGTGTGTGTGAGAAAGCACTGATGCCGTTTCCCGGGTGGGGGTGACATCCCTGTACCCCTTTGATTTGACACCCACGGGTGGGGGTGACATCCCTGTACCCCTTTGATTTGACACCCACGGGTGGGGGTGACATCCCTGTACCCCTTTGATTTGACACCCACGGGTGGTGGTGACATCACTGTACCCCTTTGACCCCCACTTTCCCGTGTGGGGGTCCCCCCGTACCCCTTTGATTTGACACCCACGGGTGGGGGTGACATCCCTGTACCCCTTTGATTTGACATCCACTTTCCTGTATGGGGGGTGTCCCCCCCGTACCCCTTTGATTTGACACCCACTTTCCCGGGTGTGGGTGACCCCCGCTGTACCCCTTTGATTTGACACCCACGGGTGAGGGTGACATCCCTGTACCCCATTGATTTGATCCCCCCGTACCCCTTTGACACCCACGGGTGGGGGTGACATCTCTGTACCCCTTTGACCCCCACTTTCCCGCGTGAGAGTGACCCTCCCTGCACCCCTTTGATTTGACACCCCCTGTACCCCTGTTATTTGACCCCCACTTTCCCGTGTGGGGGTCCCCCCGTACCCCTTTGATTTGACACCCACGGGTGGGGGTGACCCCCGTGTACCCCTTTGATTTTCCCCCCCGTACCCTTTGATTTGACCCCCATTTTCCCGTGTGGGGGTCCCCCTTTGATTTTTGGGGGGGGGGAGGACCGAGCTCTCCGCCCCCTCTCCCCGCGGGGCGCGGGCTGGGCGCGCGGCGGTGGCGGGAGGGCGCGCGCCTCGGCGCGGAGGGAGGCGGCGGGGGGCGTGGCCCGCGGCGCGCGCGCGCGCTCATTTGCATAGGCGTCGGCCTCGCCGCCCGTTTGGCCGCGGCCGGCGCGCTCATTTGCATCCGCGTCACGTGGGGCGGAGGGCCGGGCCGGGGGCGGGGCCGGGGGCGGGGCGGGGGGGGCAGCGCGCGGCAGCTGCCGTTGGCGGCCGGCGCGGGAAGGGGGCGCGCGCGCGCGGAGCCGCCCCGCGGTCTCGCGCTGCCTGGCGGGGCTCTGTCAGTCAGCGACAAAATGGCCGCGGCGGCGGCAGCAGCAGCGGCGGCGGCAGCGGCGGCTCCTCGCCTCCCCAGGGCGGCACCGGCGGCGCGGAGGAGCGGGGGATCGTCCCGGCAGCACTGAGCCCGGCACCCGCCTGCCCTTTGCGAGGCGAGAGCGAGCGGGAGAGAGAGAGAGAGACGGCGAGCGGCGCTGCGTTCCCCCCCCACCACCCCCTCCCCCTTCTGCATCCCGGCGGACCGACCGAGCCTGCCCGAGGCGCTGCTGCGGCTCCCCGGGGACACGCCGCCCCGCTGCCCAGCCGGATCCCTGCGGAGGACACGGAGAGAGCCGCGGCATCGCCCCCCTCCCGCCTGCCCGCGGAGCCCGCTGCGAGTCCCCGCTCCCTCCTCCCTCCGTGAAAAGACTTTGCTGGATCCTCCTCCCCGGGTCCCCCCTCCCCGCGCTCGCCGCTTCCTGCGGGAGCGGCTGCTGGATCCTCCTCCCGGCCCGGATCGCCCGCGGGGTCCCTGCGGAGCCGCGGACCCTCCTCCCCCGGCGGGGACAGCGCTGGATCCTCCTCCTGCCCGCAGCCCCATGCCAGGCTCCGCATCCCCCCGTGCCTCCCGCCCTGCTCTTTGAGGCTTTTTGTTTTTTTTTTTTTTTCCACCACCACCCTCCTCCTTTTATTTTGAAGGGGAGATCCATCTTAAAACTCTTTTTCTGGATCCCGGTTTCTCTTTTTTTGATTTGCACTTTTTGAAAAACCCTCAGATGCTCCTCCATGTGGACTGAGAACCCATCAAGACACACACACCAGAACTCATCCCGATCAACTCCAAATCCTGGCTTTCCGTGGGTTTTGCTGCAACACATGAAAGCAAACTTGTATTTAAGACACACTCGTGCAGAAATTTAGCTGGGGACTTGAACGTGTATTTTGTCTTGGTTTCTTGGTCTTGGTTATTTTTTGTTGTTTTTTCTTACTTTTTTATTTTGCTTCACTGGAAATCAAAAGCTTGTTTTGGAATTGGACCTGCTTTTGCTGCACTTCTCCTCTGGGCTGGATAACACTGAAGCTCCTTGCTTTTCTACTTGGATAGTGTTTTCCTGTTGATCTGCTGGGGTTTTTTTTTCATCTCCTGTGTGGCAGACTTTTTTTTTTTTTTTCCCTGAGGGGGTTAAACAAACGACGACAACAACAAAAAACTTATTTTTTTTGGCCGTGTGAGATTTTTTTCGTATTCATATTCGTGAAATTACGGGTACATTTACAAAAAAATTAAAAAAAAAAAAGAGAAGCATTAAAGATAAGAAAGGAACACGTCAGAAAGACCCCTACACGGTAGACAAAATACTCACTTGTTTCCTTACAGCAAGACTGAATCGAAAGCTGCCAAAGAGCCCCATAAAGAAAAGACTAAAAGGTAAGAAGGGGTAAGAGCCTTTCTTAATCTGGGCACGATAGAAGTTAGCAGGGGAAGAGACCTGCAAAACCTGTGCATTCCTCCTTTTTCACAAATCTAAACTAGATTATTATTATTATTTTTAAATTGTTTATTAGTCAGCGAAGCAAGGAACACCCCCAAACATTTCAAAATCCCTTTTATTTTTATACGATTTTTAAAAAAACGCGAACAACCTCCGGATTTTTTTTTAATGGTAGAATTAATTCGGTATTTTTCCTCTGTCCGGAATCGCTGTTTGGCCACGAAGAGCGAGCAGAAAGTGCCATTTGTGAGCATGTTGTGCCATTCAGACATGACACGAAGGCAGCTTCTGCTGCAAGGCACGACCGTGTGCTCTTGCTTTTTAGAACTTACACGTGTGAAAATTATCGCAGAGCGGCTTGGAAATGATCCCAGGGCTGGGAAATTGTGGGCATGGCCAGCAGTGCTGCCCTGTGGGCGAGCACATGAGCTCCAGCTTTGTCCTTCATGGCTCCTTTCTCTTAAAAAGTTAAAATATTTAGCTTTGGTTTATTTTTCCTCTTTTCCCCCTCCGCCTAATGAGATTGTGAGGATCCGCAGTAATTTTCTCCTGAGTATCCACAGAGAGATCTTCGTCTAAACCTGGAATGTCCAGGGGGAGAGAGAATATTAAACTGAGTTTATTCCTTTAACTGCGACGCAGGAGGGGAGGAAAATGGGAAGGGCTCAGTTGTTAACCTGAGAAATCTTGAAACGCTGGAAGTTTATTAATTGTTCGAGGCTTCTTTGTTTGTATCACAAGTTTGTGTCAAAGGTTAATCTTCTTAATATGTAATTAGTTGAAGGTTCAATTATGGGATTTATTGAACTCAATTGGGTTTCCCCCCTCTTTTCCCATTAAAAATAATACTGCAGGTCTTTGTGACTAGTTTATTTTCTGCTACAACTCGAGTGTATCTGCGAGAAGAGATTTATTCAATTATTCTAACAGCCAGTTTAAATTTAGAAATAATCTTTGGGACGTCATACCCGTGTCTGTTGCATATTTTCCCTTCTCGTTTGCATATGTATGTATCTGGCGAATTATGCTAATTTATGTACAGAAATTTGCTGTGGACATTAGGCCGGTTAAGGTAATTAAAATTCCAATAAATCCCGCTGTTAGTGGTGCAGAGCTTTAAATCAGGTGGGTGTCGGTGGTGCTGTGGACCTGAGGACAATGCCAGAGCGGAGGAGCAGGAGAACATCTGCACTGCTGCTGGATGCGCTGGGAGAGCCAGGCATGGCTTCCAAATCCTGCCCTCCTTCCCGGCGGTGGGTGGGGTTTTTTGGGCTTTTTTTTGGTTTTTTTTTTTTCCTTTGGATTCCCCGACGACTGAGCATTTAAAAGGAGTTTCCTCTCGGATATTACATTTTTTAAAAATAATAATTTCGAGAAGGCAGCGGGAAGGTACACACGGGTTCTCACTGCTTCCCCTGGTGTTTTCCAAGGAAATAGGAGGTGACTTGCAGTGGGTGCAACCTGTGCTTAGCATATCACGGAATTTCCTTGCTGCAGCCCTGTTCCTGGGGTTCAGGAATCCCTGGGATGTCTGCCTGCCTGCTCCTGTGTGTTATTTGTGAGCTCAAAATGGTGTGCTGAGCAACAGCCCCCGGATGCTGTGGCTTCTGGAATTCTTTCCAGACGTGAAAACATCAGTGTCAGCCCTGGATACCCCAGTGAGGAAGCTGCTCTGGAGAGCACTGTGGTGCTTTTTGGCTGGGATTGCAGAAGCCCTGCTGGTGGATAACCTAACCTGGCTGCTTCCGAGCCCGAGACTCACAGTCTGTGGGGGAAAAAAAAAAAAAGCTATAGTAAATCAGATTAATTTGAACTTTTTTTAGGGAAATTGAGAGCTTAAGGGCAGCAGCAGAAGTGTAATAATGCCTTGTGTGGCTTTGTCCTTATCTTCAAAGGGGAGCGGATCATTTCTGCCTGGAAGTGATCTGCCTGGCTTCCTGAGATGAAGAAGGTTCATTACGGTCCAGCCCCCGGAGAACAGGTGCTGCCGTAGGGAAAACTGCTGCAGCCAGGACTTGCTCCAGGGGCGAGAGGGATGGCTCTATTTTAGGCAGAATTTTGCACTTTTGTCTAATGGTTTTGTTTGTAGCAATGAAAGAAACAAGATAGACAAACCTTTTTATTGAGAGCTCATCTCGACTGCAGCAGGATATATATAATATTATATATATAATTATATATATATTATATATATAATTATATATAATAAGACGGACAAACCTTTTTATTGAAAGTTCATCTGGACTGCAGCAGGATATATATAATAATATATTAATATATTTAATGTTCCCGTTCTATGTGTGGATTTCCGTATTGACAGATTGAAGTCTGGTATCCATCAGACTAAGAACTGTTGTGTTAGACACGGGTGGTTTGTGTGTGCTGTACACCAGCTTTGCAGCACATGGATTATTTTGGAGCATGGTGGTGCAGGGTGTCAGTCCCTGGGAATGTCCTTGTGGGCAGCCTTGGGCTGTGCCATTTCCCCGCTGGCCACAGCAGAGTGGGCTTTGCTCTGGGACACTGCCCTTGGGCTAAAAACCATTTGGGGACTTGGGGGCTCATCCTCAGCCCTGGCATCTTGGCTTCCTCCAAAATCTGGCTCTGACCACCTCTGAGTGGATGGGTTTGCCCATTCCAAAGCCTGCTGGACCTTGCTGGGGTCAATGAAAACCCCACCTCCGCCTTAATTTCTGGTTTCTTCTCCAGGATTTGGCTTTTCTAATAAGATAACACACTCTGCTTTTGATAAGTTGAAATCTTTCACTGATGTTTGAGGAAAGTAAGGTAATTCTGTACTCTTTTTGCTTGAAGACTTTGAAAAATAATGAGATGGAATTTCCTTAAAATGTGAAAAATGTAATTGGCCGTAAGACTACTTTTAATCTGAAGATTTTTTGTGGAAGTTCTCAAAGCTTCCAGGTTCCATACCTTTGCCAAGTATGGACTAACAACAAAACAAGATAAAGTAAAAGGTTTTGTCAAGCAGGGGTTTATAATCTCCTTGTGTAGTGGAGCAAACTGTTGCTGAGTGGCAGTCTTATAAGACAGCATAGCTTTAAATTAATCTAGAAATAAAACCGCTTATTTTTCAGTTTTTCATTCACTTCATTCAGAAAGGCCAGGAATTTTATTGACAGAGTTACTGCCTGCTGTTCACTCAAAATGACCTAGACCTTTGCAGCCCCTCAAATGCTCCATGCCATGGAGACTCCTTTTCTCTTTCGTGTTAGCATTTATTAAAAGCCCAATGGCAGCGTTTACTTTCAGTTTTAGCTGTGAAGACTTAACCAAGAGCGGGGGATGTGGGAACGGGTAATATGTTAACTTAGCAGCTGGCCTCGCCGAGATAAACATGCGCTTTTCCAAATGCTGTCATCTGGCCCCTTTCCAAAACAAGCTGAAGGAGGAGGTCAGGGGAGGAGCCATCCCCTGCTTCAGTAAAAGGAGGCTTTCATTTGGAAAGAATTGCCAGATCCTATTGACTAAAAGAACTGCGGATTTAAAATAAAATGACCAAACCTTTCCTGAATAAAACAAAACAGTCTCTCTTAATGACTTAAATTTAAGTGTGCCTTGTTACAATGCTGCTTCTCCTAGAAGGTTCACCAGTTTCAATGCAGAGTGCATATTTCTGCTTTTTTTTTTTTTTTTAAATCAGTGTTTTATGTAAGCCTTTGAACATTACAACTGATAAAAAATGTATAATCTTCGTAACAGTAGAGACCTGCAACACAAAAGTGCTATTGTTTTAATTGTTTAAAATTCAGATTACAAGATAATGATAATACCATTAGAAGGTTTCCCTTGGCCTAGAAGCTGCAGGTAGGAGTGTGTCGATCCCTCAGTATTAAAGATGAATGATAAGGAAACCTCTTAAATGCCTGTGACGCTGCAGTCTAGCCAATTTAGGATCAGCTGATGCCTTCTAGTGATAATGGCTTGAGGTTTTCAGCTGTATTAAGAAGATATCAGCCAGGGCAAATAGTGTTTAGAGGGGAAGTATACTTTATTGAATGGGGAGATGATCTAGAAGTGACAGTAAATTGCATTACTAAATGATCTATGTGCTCTGTGCCGTCTCTTCACTGGCAAATGCTGTTGGTAAAATGAAGGATGGTTGTTCTTAATGTATGAAAGCAGAGGAATCAAAGTATTATTTGATCTCCCTTTAGGAATCTGTGCTAGTTAGGAAAATTGTCAACCAAAAGCATTGCTAAGTTGTACATTTTAAATACCAGAAGATGTACTTAAGCTTATTTTATCATTACTTAATCATGGTTAACTTCACTGTGGATTTCCAAATACATTTACAACTGTGTTTTCCAAAACTTCATTTGTGCTCCTTCCTACCTTGTCACTAATACGTTTTAAAATCTCAAATGTCTGGATTTGATCACAAACAAACTGCCTACTCTGGCACAGAACAGTCCCTGTGCTCTTTGAGGTCATGTCAAAGATGGTGGAAAATGATCAGAATATGCATCTGATTCTTTTGTCTGTTTTTTTTGAAAAGACTAGCATGTCTCTCTCCTTCTCCCAGTACAAGGCTTCTATCACTGAAGGCAGCTGTAAAATAACTGGCTGTTCTTGCATCTCAAGGTGCAGGGTACCAGGCAAATCCGAGTGAGTTTTGGTCTCAACCCCGGGTGTGAATCAGCGCTGTAATTTTTTCAGCACTGAGGTCTCGAACGTAGTTGTAATTCAAGTTCATAAAATATTAGAAGCCCTGACGGTCCTGAGGTCTGGTTTCTGGAGCTCTTCCCCGTGGGTTTGCAGCCAAGGATGGCTGAGAGCGAGAACAGTTATCTGTGCTGCAGCAGTGATGGTTTATGGCTGGGTGCCCAGATTGTCTGGCTTTGCACACAGCTTTATAGTTTGCCTTTGAGGGCTGTGGAGGAGGTGGAAGTCATTTGTAATAAACAGCTATCTGCAGCCTGCGTTTTCTGGGGTTTGAAATGTACAGCCATTTAAAAAATTACAAACTGCATGTACATTTACTTAGATTTCAGTCTGGAACTTCTATGTTTTAGGAACTCTGTGATGAGAAATGATAACAATTGCTTATTGCTTTGTATTGAAAATGCCTAATATTTATCCCTTGGATGTTTGGCTGATTTTTAAGCTCTGCATTGCTAGACAATGAGATTTTTCAGGTGTTTTTTTTTATTTGAGAGAAAAATTGACTTGTCAAATTGGTTGGCGTCCTTTGTGGTAATTAAGCCCCAGAGAAAAATATGTTTATATATCTCAAAATAGTTATCATGCAGCTACCAGCTATAGGCTCATTTAGGAAAAGATAACAGCCACCCCCCTTCCACCGCAGGGAAAACAACCACCCTGGGCTATGTTTAGTTGCTGCCCATGGGTGTTTTCAGAGGGAGATCCATTCTTCCCTCTACTTCTCTCCTCCATCTTCTTGTTCCTGGGGTCTGTGCATGTTTTCCCGTGCTGATTTTCTGAAGGGATGCTGCTGCTGCCTTTGTTACGGTCTTGCCCAAGAGGCATTAGAATGGCATTACCTGATTTTTCTTAGATGTGCTGTTTTCCTTCCTATTCCTTTCTTCTCTTCCTGTGTTTTGTATGCAACTGAACTGAACTTTTAGTACAGTTTTCTCTCTCATCCTGCATTTCCTAAGCTTCCTGATAGGAGGTGGGAGAGCTGTTTTGGTGGAGGGATAGGGAGTGCTTATCCATGGCTTGAACAAATTCTGGGTGGTCAGTGTGTCCACGGATTGATTGTTAGTCCAGGCTGACTTCTTCCAAGTCTATTTTAAGCTCAGCCAGATATCTGTGTTGTGTCAGTCTGATTTCAGTCCTGCTCAAGCCTCCTACTCTCAGGTCTTTTAGTTCTTCAGAATTCCAAAGTGTTTTCATGGCTGATGCTCACGTCATTCATTGGTGCTGACAATGGAGATCCTTGTTTTTAAACAGTAGCTGGTTACTGGTAAACAAAAGAGCATCAGCCCAGTGCTTTAACACAAACCATTCTAGAAAAAAGGAGCAGTTCAGGGAGAATGCCAAGGAAAAAAAAAATCAGCTGTACAGATGCATAAAGTGCTGACTGTCACTTTCCTGTGATCCTACAAGGTCATTAATAGACCATAGAAGGTGGTCTTGTTTGTAATATTTTTGCTTGAACTCAGTCTATGTTCACAGTAGCCTTGAGGGTGATCCTGCACATGAAATATGAAGCTAAAATCTTTAGTAGCACTGCAGGCATAACCTAATGGGGGGTGTGTGTAAATCAAGTAAGTCTCTTTACACCAGTGTGTTACCAAAGGCAGGAGCAGGATTCCTCACTGTCCCTCTGCTAACATCATTCTGTCCATCTGCAGGTCACAAGTTTCCTCTTCCCTCAGTATTTTTAATTGCACTTACCAAGTCCATGAATTTGCTTAACAGAGGAGAATTGCTTCCAGTGTTTGTGTTGTCTAAATCTTTACCACATCGACAGCTTTGAAATGGGTGCTGTACTTGAAATTCTTTCTCTTACAAAAGATGCTTCATCTCTGCAAATGTAATCATCCTTATCTCCTTATGGTGGAATGCTGTTAAGTGCCCAGTACTCATTCCTGTTTTGTGATGCAGAAAAAAATTGCTTTTAGTTAAAAATAACCTGTTGGCATACGGGTGCTGTTCACATCTTCCTGCCTATGAAATGATTTGTTTTCTCTTCGCTGATGTAAACTGTAATGAAGTGTATGTTTATCTTGAATCTCTCAAAAGTAAATTAATATGGGAGATGGAGCATCCTCTGATAAGGGGGGAGGAGACCCTAGTGGTAGCAAACTAAATGCTATTTAATGTTTTCTAGTATGATCATAATAAAATATATATCTGATCCAGGTGTGGAACTAAATTTGATGTCTCACAGTATAGAACTGTTACTGTTAAGGAGCAGAGTCTCTGTATCAATAGCACTGTTTCAGGTGAAAGATTTATTATCTGGGACTTGCTGGAGCTTGGTGAATATGTAATTTTTACTATTTCTATTCTTCTAATCTGTCTCATAGAACTCCTTCTTTTGAAAAAACAATGGTCAGAGTAAGTCCCTTACACCAACAGTGCATTAGAAATGTCAGTCTTTATACTCTGCTACCACATTTACATGTAATAACTGAATAAAGTAATGGTTGTCTTAGTGGATGGATGTTTACATAATGATTTGCCTAAAAAAAAAAAAGACCCTCAACTTTAATTTTTTCTTATATTTGTGAGAATGAAATGTACTTCACAAATTTCTAGGTGAAATACTGCAGTGATGACAAAACTCATTATTTTTGAAGCCAACAACCCAGACTGATAGATAAAATCTTTTTTATCTGGGTGATATTGCAACACTGATAGTCCAACTGCACTGAAATTTTGCTTCCATCCTGCCCCATCCCCAATTCCTCAGTCAGCATCCAGACAAGCAAGAGCTGCTCTTTCTGGAATTCTGTCTGCATCTACTGATCAGATAACTTGGAGACATATTGGATATATTTCTGAGAATATTTGCTCCCCTGGGCATTTCATGCACTAAATGAAGGCATAAAATAGTTATTACTAAGATCGTAATTGACCATAAATTGATTTCCAAAGTGGTATTTACTGCAACTAGTTTTCCTGTCCTGGAAGATCATTTATGGCTATTTCCTTTCCCCATCTCTCCACCACCCTGTCTCTCCTCCCCCATGGAGCTGCTATTCATTTGCTAAGTTGAAAAATGCATGATGGCCCATTCTGATGCTGGGTCTGATATTCTAATTTATGCTTTTACTATGGAAAGTGAAGAGAGGAACAGAGAAGTTTATTTCCATTAAGTTCATCAAGTTTTAAGGATTGCCCTTTTAGCACTGCAGAGTTAATCTTTTAAACTCTGGCAGGTTTGTGGAAGGAAAGGTGGGTGGATTATGCTGTTTCCTTAATTTTGGATGATAGGATAAACCTTCAGCTGAATCCAGTTTCCAGCCTAAAGATAGGTACAGAGTAATTGTTTCTTATTTTACTCAAATTATGCTGCCATCTTAATTTTCCAAACAGCCTTGCAGCTGAAGATGCAGCGGAACAAAAATCTTCAAAAAGTATTAAAAGCTTCAAAAAGTATTTTCTTTAAGTTAAATGACATGATTATGGTGAACAGTATGTTTTTATTTTTGTAGTGAAATATTAGGAGTGTATAAAGTGCACAAACCAAGTAGATTTTCTTCATTTGTGTTTAAACTTTCTGAAATTTGCAGTGCACAACTTTTAGTACAGTTTATTAGTCTATAGTGTGTTTTGTCTTCCTTGACTGGGATCAAATTTGGTGTTAACCTCCTGCCGAGAATTCCAAGACCCCTGACATTTTATTGTGACTCTTGATTAGCTCACCAGGGTTCCTGCTAAGAATTCTCCTTTCATTCATTTGATAAATTGAATTCCCTATTCACAGTGCCTTTAAATAGAATGGTATTTGGAAAACTTGGAAGACAACAGCTTGAATGTTCAATGAGCTCACTCAGCAAATTTAAAAATGCAGAAGAAGGAAATTATGGGTTTGTGTATTCTGATAGCTTCTAAAAGAATAAACACCTTACAAAAATTTAGATCTCTGTCATCATACTGCTTCAAGTGTATTTTCCATTTGGTTTCTAAGATAAGGAGTTCTTTTGACATCTCTTTTCCCTTTTTCATCTTGTTTTGCTTTGTTGTGTCAGGAGCTGTGCATTCAGCCTACCTGTCCACGTGGGAGCAGGTATAATGAGGTGACAGAGGGACAGTGTGGAGAGAGAGCACCTCTTCCTAGAGATTGGCTTCTACAGCTTCTGCCACAGCTTCTGTGGCAGAAGGAAATGATTTTAATATCACATTAGGGAATTATTTTAATATCACAGCAAAGCCCAGGCTGGAGGGGACCTTAGGTCATCTCAGATGGGTGTTCAGGTCGGGTTCTACATGTGTGTGTCAGGTCTCTGCTGCTCCTCAGTGTGCTGCTGGTGTTAATCTTGGGCATGCCTGCTACAGTTTCCCCGCCTGTGCCTAGGACTGGGGGTGGTGTGTGTGCATTTTTCCACTCTGCCTGTGGCACCTCTGCCTAAGGGGAGGTGTTGCTCACCTTCCTGGGCCTGTGTAATCACACTG
Source organism: Lonchura striata (assembly GCF_050655825.1). Taxonomy (NCBI): domain Eukaryota; kingdom Metazoa; phylum Chordata; class Aves; order Passeriformes; family Estrildidae; genus Lonchura; species Lonchura striata. The sequence goes on from NC_140720.1 coordinate 14,196,806, forward strand.
GAACCACTCATGAACGTGGACACCAGCAATGGACCTGTGTGCCTGTGGTTGCTGTAAGCTGGGGGTCTTTTGCTGAAGATATTAGCACCACCTTATTCCCAGAATAAGCATAAGGACAGCACCATAAACATACCTGTCTTCAGGTAAATTGTGTTTCCTTTTTTTGGTGCTGTAAGTTGTGTTGTCCAGCCCCACTTGTGTGAGTGCACCAACCTGGTCTTCAGCTCTGGCAATAAATAAGTTCACTGTGCTTTCACCTGCTGCTGACAAAGTGATTTGGCTCAGAAATAATTGATTACTGACACCTAACTGTGATGGAAGGGGAAAGGAGCATTAGAAGTGCTGGAAATCCCTACAGGCAAAAAGGTGCATCATTGCAGTTACACAATACTGCCTTTTGGTTTTTTCTCAACAGAGGAGCATAAAGGCTTGGCTGTGCTTGCTGGAGGGCTCTGAAGGTTTGCTGCACAGTGCTCCCTGTTGTCCCTTCAGGATGACAGGTGACTGACTGGCTCCACCAGCCTCTGTCCCTGGGAGTGGTCAGTTCTGAGCCTGCAGGACAAAACATCCTGTGGAGTTGCTGCTCCTGTTCCTATTTCCTGGCCTCCTACATTGCAGTATCCCTATGCAGCTGCCCCAGGAAGAAGTGCTCCTCTAAAGTATTCTTGGAGTTCAGCTAAATAGAGCCAGCAGCTTGTCTGTGGGTTGCTTCTGCTCCTGGGTCAGCTAAAGGGTGACACTTGGTCAGTGAGGGGGACTGGCACAGGGCTCTCATCTTCTGAAGTATTTACAGAAACCAAAATAGCCATCAGTATCTGGAGAGACAAACATGCTGTGCTCTTACTGAGCTGCTGGATTCCAAAGCTGTTTTCCTTTGTGCATTATGTCCCAAGAAGATTGGGGACGAGCTGTGGAGCAGATGCCACATCAACTGCTGCTAACTATCATCAGGCCTGGGAGGGAGGCAGTGCTGGGAATGTAAATCTGGTTATCTGCACCCTTCACAGTGTGTAGCTTAATTTTTCCATCAGTCTGTGTTTGTTGGGGGAGGAGAGTTGTTTTTCATAGCATGTTTCTTGCTGTTTGTAGCCTGCTTTGAGTGATGAATTTAATGCAAGCTTTTTTTTGTGGGGGTGTGGGGCTTTTTTTTACTTTTGGTCCTTGCATAGCCTGAGTGGTACCCATGTGGAGCACCTGGGGTGTTGTCAGCAGATTGAGGGACCAAATTCTGCTATGGTTCATGCCTGAAATGCATAAATGGCTGAGGTTTGGTGTACAGTTCTAGCCCATGCCCACATTTACCTACTAACTCCTTAAGCTGCCCCATATTGGAGCTTGTATAGCTAATGGCCCTGCACTGTGGAGAGCAACACCTCCACAGGAGAGGGGATGAACCTGTGGGTGGCATCCCTGTGGGATTATCTACATGAATCTCTTCATTTGGATTGGACTTCCATGATTGATCAGGTGATTGTCCCCACTTGCTGTGCTTTGATTGGTGTCATGTGTCTTGGGAGTGCAGTTATCAGATTCCTTTTAAATAAATGTCACTGGATGATGAGTTCCAAGGGTGCAGTTAATGCTTTCCTGCTGCATGGGAGCAGACTGGAGCCAGGCTCCACCTGAAGCAGGGATGGTGTGAGTAGGAAATCCTCTGCAGTGACAGTTTTGCCCTGCAGATCCACTCTGGTGTGCACTACTTAGTGGCTAACAAAACCAAAAGGAAGTCTCTAGCTGAAAAACAACTCCAAGCCCTGCAAACATTTACTGGGACTTGGCAGTGCTCAGACACGAGCTCTTCAATCTTCTGGTTTATCAGTCGTAGTTCATCTGCATCTTTAGTTTATAAAACTTTGTATTCTCTGGAATTTCTCCCCTCTTCCAATCATTGGTAATAACAAGTAGAAGCTAAAACAAGGCCAGGTCGGTGTGCTTTTGAAAAATATCTTGAATTGAATTATAGTAACTACCTGTTCTGCTTTATTTTTGTTCTAATCTAATCTGCTTGAGTGGTTATTTACCTTATGTGCACACAAAGGAGGGTCACAGTAAGTTAACACTGGCTGAGCTGGAAACTTCCAGTGGGAGCCCAGCTCCTGCAGCACACACCAGCTGGAATTCTCCTTTTCTCTCTTTGGGGTCCTGCCAGGATTTTATTGCTCTTCAGCCAATATTCCAAAGAGGCATATTTGAAACACCATGTGCCACTGCTGGAAACGCAGCCTTGAGACAGGGCATGGAACACAGAAACTCTTTCTGATCCTGGAATTTCTATTTTACACTTTGTAGTAGCAGGATTATTAATTTAATCTCTTGGACCTAAAATCTGCCTCTAGTTTCACCAATTTTAATTAAATGTGTTGCTGTTCACAGCATGTTCTCAGCTAATGCTGTGATGTTCTTGGTTGGTTTTGAATGGCAGCTAGGCTCTGCTCCTGCAGAGACTCCAGATTTGGTGGAATTTCTAAGTGGCCTGCAGGAATCTGGCTGCTGCCCCTGTTCAGGAGATCAATTTTGTCTTAGACATTTCAAGATAAGTTCACCAGAAGCTGGAGGTATCAAAGTCCCAGCCCACATCTATTAGAATGGATGATATCTTGATGTTTCAGAGGAAGGAATCTCCTGTCAAGGCAACTAATCTATTAATGAGGCTTGATTGCAAGACAGGGACATAACTGGACAGTGAGAAACTCCAAAACATGGGAACAAGAAATCATAAATTGAGGCCAAACAAAAACTCTCATTGAACTTCATTTATGACTCCCCACAGGAACAAATTTTGCACCCAGATTTTCAAACTACAGGGTGTAGTTTCAAGCTGTGTGCTCACAACTGTGCACGTAACTCTTCCATAGACTTATCTTGTCCACAGTGGTGTGACTGGAGGCTTTTCCCCCACCAATTCCCTGGAAAGGAGATTGTAGGTTTTCACTTTGTAAATTGGTAGAGGCCTCCAGTTCTCTGTCTTAATTGTTTTTGTATCCAGGAGTTGGTGTGGCCTTATATCAACATCGCTTCATAAAAAAGAAATCTTCTTTTCTTTTTATGTTTTTCCTCTTTTCTTCTCCAAATGTATATTTATAAAGACTTGGTATGCATTTTAATGTTGGGAGTTTTTGAAATGCTGCAGTGTGGAGGATTTTTCTTTACCTAATCCAAATCTTCTTTGTTGCAATTTAAATTCAGTGCTACTTACCACAGCTAAAGGAGAAAGATTTTACTCCATGCTTCTCTACCTCTTTCTTTAACACCTTTTTGAATATCAGGGTTGCAATCTCTTCAGATTAAGTGAAGTTTTTTTCCAAGGGCTGTGCTTTTTTGATTTCCTGGTGCTGTTTTGTGGGCACTCTCCAGCTGACCTGTGTCTCTCTTGCTGTAGCTGGTCCCTAACTGGACACGACACATCAGCTAATGAACTTTTGTCCATCTGTGACACTGTTTGCCTTTGCAGTGAAATCCACTGGAGCACCTGCTTTTTTGTCTCCCCAAAACTGATGTTCTGCCACTTGTTTCTTATGCTGTATTTATATAGGATTTTTCCTGCCAAACATGGTACCCTGTGCTTTTTCTCACTGATTCTCTGCCTTTTTTATGCATTTTGAGTTCATCAGGATACTCTGAATATTGTCCCTCCTTAATTTTTTCCAGCTCCATGACTTGATATATTCTGGAAACTAATTAAGTAACATTTTTCCAGCAGCCAGGTGGTTCATAAAACTTTTGCTGCTGGACGTGTGGCACACTGCAACAGAAATTCATCAGGTCCCTGCCTTGTGGGAGGGCTTTTGTGGATTTTTATTGTAATTTTGTTATATACCTTAAAATTATTAAATAATAGTTCTTAAAACTATTAAATAATAAAGCAGTCATATTCTTACTAATACAAATCTCCATGTGGATTGAAAAGTCAGTTACGTAGTTTGGTTGATTCTCTTTCATCTTTTCCAAAAATACCTGGGACTATGCTGTAGGAAAAAAAAAATAAAATCAGGCTTTATTTTTTTCCCTCCACAAATCCTTGTTAGCTCTTGCTGATGTTTTTCTCCCTTCCTTTGTAAGTTATATGCACAGTCTTTGCCATCTGCTGCTCTTCCAGAGTGCCACCCATCCACCTGCTCGTGCTTTAAGGTAACCTGCAATGAAATTACTTAGGGTAAAATGACAGCAGGCCCAGCCAGGGGGGAACATCCCATTTTTCTCAGGAATTTCTCAGCTGTTCTTGCCTTTGCTGGCTTTGATTTCCTCTTTGGAATGGTAGCAAAACGTTTAGCTGCATCTCCTTTTCTTCCCTGCCATTTCATGTGAGTTTTTCTGAGAAGCCAGATCATCTCAAATTTCGGGAAAAGGGACTTTTAAACACATCTTGAGGGTTTTGCCTGGTGCTCTATTCAGCAGCTCTTTGAGAAAGAAGCCAGAATGGACCATTGCAGGGGTGGAGGTGGGGCAGGAGCAGCCTGGCTGTGGGTGCTTTGCTGGCCCTGGCACCAGCTTGGCCAGAGCCCCGTGAAATCCTGGGGAGAAATCCCTGGGAGAAAGAAGTGCTGGCGGTTGTTGGCCATCTGTTCCCTGCTGACCTCTTTAGGGAGAAAAGTACTGTCACTTCAGCCCTCCCAGGGTCATCTGTCACTGCTCCCCCTTCCCACCAAGAATCAAAACTAATATTTCCTCTTGCATATTAATGAACCACGTAAAGGTTGATTTGTTGTTGCTTTTTACACGTACAGTGCTCATATTTTTCTGGCTTTTCTCAGTTTGTCCCCGTGTGTTTGTGCTGGTTTTTTTTTTTTCATATTTCCGTCTTATTTATTTGACCTAGTTTTGCATGCTGCTTTCTTTTTTGAGGTGATTGGAGAGCTTGTAATTAGGAACCAGCTTGACTCTTTTTGATTAATGACTGAGCCTGGATATCAAGGGAGAACAAAGCTGGCACTTTAACAGTCACACCAGCTCCTTCCCTTCACCCATATTTACTCTGAAAGGTCACAGAGCTGGACCAAGTAAAGACGAAGCAGGAAACAAAATTAGCAGTAGGCAAACACAGAATTTTAGTTTATCTGCTCCAGCACTTGTGAAAACAAGGATTGCAAATGCTCTGGTGACCTCTTGCTTGGTGTAGGATTCCTGCTGTACATGTGGGTATTTGTATTGTTTAGGTTCCTGGTGATTTCCAAGAAGCAGCACCTGCTTCTTCATATGGGTCTGTATTTCAGGTGTCCTGAAGGAATCAAAGCCTGCCTTCCCAGAATTTGATGCTCTTATCTTGATGTTTATTTTTGATCCCATTTCATCACCACCCTTCAAGCTCTTTTCCACCTTCAAGATTTTAGCTACTTCTTTCTTACAATCAGATCTTGAAGAATTTCCTAAGTAGTCATATTCTTCCCTTCTGTTTGAAACTCTGTGATACCAGATTTGAGAACTTGTTTTTGAGAGCTCATGTCTGTGCTGTCCAAACCCTCTGTTATCTGTTATCCCCTGTAACAATGCATAGTTCTATTAATTCCTTCCATAAAACCTGCACAGCCTGCATTTGGATGAATATTTGCCAGTTCCTTACAATTCTAGTTATAAGATTTTCTTTTTTCCAGTTTTTTCCCTCCCATCATCACTGTTAGGAAAAAATGCCTATGCAGGAAGGCACGATGGCCTCTTGTACAGTGAGGGAAGTCAAAACCAGAGCAGTGCTTGAGCAGCTGTGTACAAGTTGTAGGATTTCTGTCAGTAAGAGCAACTTCTACAACTGTCAAGGGAGTTTATTCCAGCATAAAGTAGGATTTAAGGTGCAAGAGGTATCTTGGAATTAAAGTATGGTTGCTAAACCAGACAAAGGCATCTGTAGGCAAAGATTAGGAATGCTGTGCTGAAAAGGCAGTTTTCTTATGTTATTAAATAAACCTTCAGTATCTTGCTTATACAACAAAATTAATGAGGTTATTGAGGTTAGGAGCAGTGTGACATAGAATGACAAGAGAGACAGGTCTGTGTTTAGCCCTCAATTACTGCAGGAACTTCTGAACTCTAAAACACTGTATGGGCAATAATACAAATAGACTCTTCCTGAAGGTTGTTGAAGAATACTGTTCCCAAAAGGAATATTGCAGAATGCATCCAGGATGTCCCCTCAGTGCTGATCCACAATACCAGCTGTGCCTTAAGCTATGGAAGCAATCCAACTAGAAAACTCAAGTTCCTACTTAGCTTAAAAATAAATCAAGCTAGATTTGTTAATTTTTTAAAGGGATTAATAAACCTTTCAGCAGCAGGCACTGCCAGGCCAGAGCCCCAGTGCTGGAGTTGTGGCCATGACCTGCAGCTCCTCTTGCTTTCCTGTTCTGACAGAGCTCTCAAGCACATGCACTTTAAAGATAACCTCGGGTCAGGCTTGGATTTCATAAGCGATTTGCAATCTGTGAAAACACCACTTCATTCTGTAGTAAAACTCCTTGCTCATAAAAATCCCTCCCCATTCAGATCCATATGTAAGAACAAGGCAAACTCCTACAGGGATATTCTGAGACATTCCTGCTTTTGAACATGAGCTTTGTATTCATAAATGTTTTAGCCTGTTTCCTGCAATAAAGATTAAATTGTCGCTCAGGAAGTAAAGCTGCAACATGTGCCTTTGACAACGTAATCAAACTTTATATAGCCATGTTTTTATTGTTTTCCTTTTGTTTTGCTCTTAGATGACTAATTTCTGCCTAAAAGTGACAGCAAGAGTTGCCATCTGAGAGGCTGCTTGGAGCTTTATTTCTATTTTAAGCGTATTTAAAGCACATGTATTCAGAAGTGTCATTATGTAAATCAGTTTTGAAAATGGAGCTCCATTAAAAATTACAGTATCATTTTCTGAGCTAATCCAAGGCTATTTTAATCTCACAAATGAAAAAAATAACCCCACAACCAAACCTCAGGTTTTTGTGAGGAGTGGCACTTCTACCTCTGATGATGTAATTGCTGTGCTAATATGGTAATAAAATACAGTGTATTCTTAATGGAGCAAAATGTTTGCTCTTCTTGGATTTGGAAAATCCACTGATCTGCAGTTTGAAATATTTAGACATTCCACTGCATTGCCTGGAAACAAAAATTGATAGTGGAGTCCAGTGTAAGGAACAATTTTGGCAGTGGTGAAAGTTGATCCCAAGGGCTGGACACTTTAAAGCCTTGGCTGGACCAAGACAAGTTGGACCAGAAGATCCTTAAGATTCCTTTCAACCTGGTATTTTAGGAAAAGAACTTGATCTTGAAATATAAGATCAGAACTTTATCTTATATTACCCAACTTCCTAATAAGGAAGTTGAGTAATATATACTTTTATAGTTTAAGGAAAACTCTGCATGTTAGGCAAAGTGGTGGTGGTGGTTTGTTTTTGTCTGTGGTTTTTTTTGTTTTTAAATACTGCCCTGAGTATTGAAGGGGATTTAAATGTAACTGTGGTGTTCTGGAATTGCTGTAATGGCATGGGGTTTCTTAAGTACTAACAAGACGAAACCAAAAAGTTTCTCATTTTACATGGACTTGTTTCATTCACCTGCTTTCAAAAACCAGAAAAAGCTGAACTTCCTCTGGCAATAGTCTGAGAGCTGGGGGAGTTCACTGGAACAGGGCCTTTGTAGAGTCTGCTGTGACTTGGGTAGGGAGCAGTGCAAACGAAGGGACTGGATGTTGTTTCTTTGTAGTTTCTGAGGTCCTGGGGACGTCTGTTCTCCACTGAGCTAACAGGGATAAAGGCAAATCTGTCACAGTTTCAACTCAGTTTCTTTTGGCAACCTAAGTCATCACTTTTTGCAAAGTCCTACAAGAAACCATTTAAAAGTACAATTTCAAGCACCTTTGTTTTAAGTGTGATTTACCATTTTTTTTAGTGTAATGCAAATTCCGACCTGCTGTTCCTAAGGGCAGATGTTTCCCAAACCTCAGTTTACAATACAGGGTTTAAAAGGTGGCCCTTTGGAGCTGGCATAAGCTGAGCAGGTGGTGAATTTTTGGCCATGACAGAAGGTGAATCAGTATTTAAAAAACAGATACTTGATGCCATTTCATCAGTCTGGACCTCCAGTGGTGCACCAAGAGCTCCCAGATGTGCCCAACCTCTGTCTGCTATTCCAGACCCTGGGTCTTGCCACATCTCTTACTTCTGTAAATAGTCTGAGTGCTGTAAAGTGCCTTAAAAAGGCACTGACACCTAAATTTAGAGCTGTGAATTGCATTCTGTAGTGTTTATAGTTTGGGGTGACATAAGGGAAGGGAATCTGCTTTTAATTTAGTCTGGTGTTCCATACAGGATCTGTGTAAGCATTAAAGCATCTGCAGTGGCTCAGGATCAGTATTTTCAGGCAAGTGAAAAAGCCAAATCCCAGAGTGCCCTTCAGCACCAAAATATCAAAAGGCTACAATGTTCTCTTTTTTATAACAAAGGGAAACCATGTAGGAAAATGCAAACTTGTTAAGAGGCAAAATGTTTCGTGGGGAATGTTTGAAGACATAATGTGCAAAATCTGAGGAGTGGATGGTTTCTCCTGTAGGTAAAAAGCAGTCTGACAGACTGTGACCAAAAATAAAGAGTTTTGTAACTAAAAACCTCTTTTTTTAACAACAACAAATATCCAAACAAAGAAAAGGGAGGAGGCTGCAAGCTTTGGCAAGTTAAATGTAATAGTAAATTAGGCTAAAAGTGATTTTGATGAGTAATTGGAAGACATTGAATCTAATACTAGTGATGGTAATGGCTTCAGTCCATCAGAAATAGCCTGCTCAGAAGATCTGTAAGGCTGATAAATGATCAGGACCTGAAGAGCTGTCAAGGAAGATAAAGCAGTTATACAGAAGGAAATGAATTATTTGCATTGGTATTTATTGAAAAGGATGTTGGGGAGGGTCATTGCTATAACCATTTATTTCAGTGATGGACACAGGAAGCAGAGAAAAGGCTTCAGATAGGTTTTCTTCTTGATTTGGAATGATTCGAGTTAATTTTTAATCAAGATTATACTGGAACCATCTTGTTTTGCATTAATGCAAATTCTTCAGCTAGAATTTATAGGATGAGCACAGAATATGATTATTGGAATTCATCTGGGCCTTAGTTTACAACTCTTGAGAACAAAATTGATGCGTATGGAAAATTAATGCAGCATGTGTTTGATCAAAAAGAGAAAAATAGTTGCAAAGTAATGTACTTGCTCATGATCTTCAAGGTATATTGTGAATCACAGCTGCTGAAAGCCAGCAGAACTTGCATTAATTACTTGGGTTTGATCCTTTTTTTTCCAGTTTCAAACTTTCTTTCCCTAGAATATGCTAATATTAAGCAACACTTATGAGTGATTGTGGAAAGAGGTTCCAAATAAAATCTATCCTTTCTGAATTCTCACTGCCTGCTATTTTATTTGTTGTGAGTTTCAATTTTGGAACAGCTCTTTTTTAGTGCTTTTATTGCAGCATTAGAAGCAGCCTTTTTTAGACACGAGATGTAGAAAGTTAGCAATGCAAATATGGATTATTCACCTTCCTAGAGAAACTTCATCTTACTGAAAAGCTCTTCCTAACCTTTGTTTTTATCAGGGAGAAAGAACAAGAAACACAAGAAGAGGAACATTTGATGGAAGAAAAGAAAAAGAAAAAGCAGGAAGAAAAGAAAAAGAAGGAAGGTGCTCAGAAAAAGGTTTGTTCATGTTCCTATTGTAATTGATCCTTTCACTTTTAAATGTGAGTGTGGGTACTGATGCTGCAGCTTCACTTCTGGGAGTGAGCCTGGCACTGGACCATTGCCACTGGCCTGGGGAGGGGCTGTGGTCACAAATCCTGCCCAAGCAGCTGTGCCAGGGCTTTGGCACTGCCCGTGCCCACCATGCCCTGCTGGGAAGGGGCTGCTCCCACTCCTGCCTCCCGTGGCCACTCCTCAGCCAGGAGTACCTGGATCAGTCCCAGCAGGTGCTGGAGGCACTCTGGAATCCCAGGCTCATTTCCACTCCTGGGCATCCTCCTCCCTCATTTTCTGGATTGCATAGATAGTTTTAATTTGAAATAAGAATTGATCGCTGTCTTTTCTGGTAGAAAAATCAGGCATCATAAAAAAATATGCATAGATTTCAAACAGATTAAAAATTAAACAGGTCTTCTGAGAAAGCTGAGAGCATGGGTGGATTCAAAGGGATGCTGGACAAAGTCACAGAAGTTAATTCTGCTGGGTGCTCAAGGGTTCACACACATAGTGGGGTCCAGAAAGCCTCTGCCCCTCAGGAGGGTGGATGGGCTGCTGCCCTCTCTTGTCATTCTTCACACTTCCTCTTTGGCATCTGCTTCTGCCATTCCCACATTCCTATCACATGGAGTTAAACTAACATTCTCTAGTCCTTAAATGAAACCAATGCCTGATTTATGTTAGCAGCTTCTGCAAAAAGTTGGCCATGTAATTATTAGGTATAATTTGCAGTATTGACAAGTAGTTGATTTGTTTTGTTCTTCTCTTCTTTCAGGCTGCTGAACAAAAAACCAAAGGTAAATTCATGTTTATTCTTTGTCAAATGTCTGCTGTTTTTATGAGCTTGTTTAAAAAACGTGCTTGTACTTTTTATTCATTGTGTCTGTTTAATGAGGGGAGTATATCTTACTAGGATTGTTATGTTCCTAAAGTTTTGTTGGGATTCTCAGCATAAGCTTTGGCTTATCTTGCTGGGTATTCTATGGCAGCCTTTTGACAAGAATATATGGATTAATTTTCTGTGAACCATAACACAGCATGTGTCATCTCTTTTGTCAAGACAGATGCAGTTTTCCATTTAGTTGTTAGTAGTTATTTATCTGTTTCAAAGACAAGTAATTGCCCCTTTCCCCTTGCACAATTCAACTCAATTTAATGTGTAAACTCAATTCATGGTGCTTAGGAGAAACTATTCCCCCTGCTGCCACCACTGCCTGTTTTTCTTTCTCTGTGGGTTTTCTGCCTGGGAAGTGAGTGGAGCTGCTTTGCAGCAGAGGTAAGGAATGCTTTCCCCTCTGGGGCCAGTGGGCTGCCAGGTTCCCTGGGAGAAAAATTAATGAAGCTGTAGCTTTCAGAAAGGTGAAGAAGAGAGGCAAGGTAATGTCTTTCTATGCAACTGATGGCTTACAGATGTTTTTGTGTCTCACTTCTGAGCCAGCTCAAATGCATTGTCATTTATTGGTGGGTAATTAGGTGACAGGCAAGTGGAGCTTCCCAGAGCCCCAAAGAATGAGAATTAGAGAAGAACCACACCTAACACAAGGGCTGGACTAAACAACTTAGGTTTCATACACTTCTTAAGATTTATACAGCAGAAATTAAATATTACTTCAGTAATATGAATTCAGGAAAATAAAGTAATAACTTCATGATGACGATTCTGTAACAGTAATTCATTGAAACTTCTTTCTTAAGTTTTTCCTGTGTGGAAAGGGAGAGGTCAGAAAGTTTTAGTTTGAATTCTGTAGTATCTGCACTGTGACATCTCATGTAGTTTCTAACACTGGATTTTACTTTCAGGGGAAGGGAGCACAGGTATGTGAGTCCCACCAAAACTTATTTACATAAAAAACTTTGGAATTAAGATACATAAGAACAATTTCTATCTAAATGGAATATTTCTGTTTTCACAGTATTGCTTGTTTTGTTCTCTGTATCAGCTCATTTCTGTGTGAAAAGGTTCCACTGTTCTATAATGGATTATAATGACTTTTTAATATCACAATTCAGCAGCAGATGTTTTTGCTGTCAGGGTAACTAAATTCATTTTCACGTGTTGATGCAGTGGCTCTTCATTTCTGTTAGGAGTGAGACACAGAGCCTTCTGCTTTCCCTCTGTGGGATGTTACTATTTCTGTCTGTGTTGTGACAGCTTTGCTTTTAATTGCTTGAAACTGCCACGTGTAAGTTTCTAGTTAATAACTTCAGTTTTTCAGGTATGCTTGTGAGTTTGTTTCTTTCAAATGTAGAGAGACTGCATTTCTCCATCTGTTGAATTTTTTTTGTTCATTATCCCACATATTTAAGCATCTTCTATTGCTTTAAATATGGATCAGGAAGAAGACAGCAGTGGATAAGGGTAGTTATGTTAGAGATTAAGCAGCTTTGGCATTTATTGTTTCATCTTTCAGAAGCAGTGATGCAGATTTTTGTGGTTCAGCATCGTTGGAAGGGGAAACCTGTCCTGCAGAGTCCAAACCTCCTGTTCATGCTCAGGGCAAGGATCAGGGGTTGTTTACAGTCCTGTAAGGGACCCTTCTTTGAATTTCCTTTCTCTGGCGAATGTCGTTGCTTTTCAGGTTGCTCTGTGGAAATGTTTTATTTCCACTTTACAGTGCAGTTCCTTACATTTATCTTTAGAAGGGACGTGCATGATCTTATGAGAGGTAACAGAAATTTCTTAAAACACAGAAAATATTAATACAAAATAAATGAGAGGGAAAAGCAGAACTTTTTTTCCTACAATATTCAGAATTGACTATAAACTTATTGCAGTGCTGCACCAAGTGCTTTATTTGGATACATTTTTAAAGATAAATGACACATGCTACTAGAACTAAAAAGCAACACAGGGATTATAATTGAATTTAGTAAATTTATTTCCTATCTGGGACACAGCAATTAAATTAGTTGTGATGACGGGATGGCACAGTAAAACTGAGTGAATGGACTGCAGCATGCCAGTGGGCAGGATGTATTAAATCAGAGATTAAGGCTGGACTGAAACTGGACATTTTATAAAATGTAGATTTTGGTAGATGATATCTTTATAAATATGCCTTAATGGAGCTCTTTGTGGTAACTTAAAAAAAAAAAAAATTGCTTAATTTTATGTGTGTGCCACTGAGTTCTGCAAGTGGGTTGCCATGGCAGTGAGAGGTGCTTGCACTGGTTGGGTCCTGGTGGAGAAAAAGAAATCCTACGAGTGCAGGAAGGATCTGGAAGGGTTTTCAGTTTGTTTCTCAGCTGTCTGGGGCAGGGTGTTTGTACAGCCCCTTGTTTGCTCTCAGCTGTGTTTGTGGAGCAGAAGGCACTTTGCTGAAGTGGGGAGGAAGGGCCAGGTGGTGAGGCTTGGGAGGGAGGGAGGAGTTTTGCCTTCTGGGTTGGCTTCTTCTGTGCTAGAAACCTGTGACCAAGGTCTGATTCTTTTTGATGAATAGTTAGATTTTAATGGATTTGTCTGCCACAGGGGTGCAGGGTTGTTGTCCTGCAATGAGCTCGTGTGTTCTGTACTGCTGATCTGGGCTGCTGCAGGTTCAGTGGCTGCTGAGGCCTCAGGACAGGGAAAGGAAGGAAGAGGAAGGAGGTTTCCTGTGGGGGTGTGTTTGTGGTGTGTTGTCAGTTCAGTCTTGCTCCGAGGCCTCAGCCCCAGCTGAATGTTTCCATTTGTGATGTGGAGCACCAACCCTTCCAAAATAAACACCTATTTCCACCCTTAGGGGAAAGGTATGTGGCTGCTGGAGCCCAGGGCTAGGAATGCTCCCTCACACAGCTCTTGCATCCATTGAAACAAATTATTTTCTCTTTTTTAATAATGATCCAACCCTTTAAATCGTCTCTACATAACAGCTTCCTCAGTTTCTATTTTTTTCCCCTGCAGTGTTGTTTGTCTGAGTATTTTTATGAGGCTGGATCTTTTATAAATACCCTGTTGGCAACAATTCTAGGGAATGTGAAAAGAAGAAAGATTGGAGAGCTGATAAAGACCTGAAATGTTTCTCAATTACTTGAAAACAAATGAAAGTAGTCTTCCTGTTCAGCTGGAGAGAAACATTGCGGAATTAGATGAGGTGGGAAATGAGCAGGTTTTTATTGCACATTCAAGTTGTTCTTTTATGGTAATTTTTTTGAGAGCAGGACTATTGAGCACAGGCTATTAGTGTTTATTTTACATGTATAAACTCTTGCCAGTTTATTTGCACTTGATCAAGAAACTTTGTGTATAAGGGTTTTTCTAATGAAAACATTCAGCTGTAATTGTGAGCTGTGTTCTGTGTGGTAAAGGGTCACTAGGATGGGAATGAATGTTATGTAATAACTACAGGGGCTTTAAGGGAGCTGTGCTTGTCATAAATACTATCAGGGTGGGTTTTGCTGCCTGCTTCTCTTCTAGCCATCCTCCTGCCCCGTTAGGCAGCACAGGTGATCAATTCCTTGCCTGCTTCACTCCCACCTCTGCTGAATGTAATTGTCTAAAGCTGATAGAAAATAGCTTAAGTGGTTTGTTACTCAAACATCTACCCTGGTAATTGAAAGGCAAAGCATCCATCCAACCCTCCAGCATTATATGAAATAAAGGTAAGTGCTAAATCTGCAAACAGAGGAGTAAAAACAGTTAAGTCTATATATTGCAGTTAGTCTAACATAGAAAGTATTTTGGTAAATATTTTGATTAGAAATGTTAGCTGGAAAATATTTTTATCCCTTTACTGTAAAGCAGAGCTGGTCAATCTGTGCCTTTTGGACCTCCATGATCCTTGTGGGTCTGTCTGGCATGTTCATGGCAGGGCATCAGGAAGGGAGAGGTGAGCTTTCCAAGGGGAAAATGGGAATTTCAGCTCACTGCTCTGGAATGATGAAGCAGGATTGCAGAAGCTGGAGTGGCTGCAGTGATCCTGGGATTCAGCAGCCTGTCCAGCACTGCCTGTCCTCTGTCCCAGTGGTGCAGTGGCTCCCGAGCTGAGCATCATTCCCTTCCATCTGTGGTCTGCTGAGGAGCTGTCCCCTCCCCCAGGCTGTCTGGGCTGTGTGCCTTGGGACTCCTCAGTGTGTGATGATTTTAATATGCAGCTCGCAGAGTCAGGGAGGTTGTCTGCAGACTGGGAGATTATTCTGCCAACGTTTATGCTTTCATACATTTTATTTTGGGGGACTGAACAGAAAACATTTAACAGCGTGCTGGGTAAACCATTGTGGTGTCATAAATGTTGGCATACTTCCTTCAGGTTATCTGTTATCCCACAGGCAGAGCTGGATATTTTACCTAGAGGAACATGGTTTGCTCTACTAGAAAAGGGAGTTAAAAGGAAAAAAAGAATGTATGAAAATGTCTGAGATCCCATCCCCTGCACTGGCATTTCTGTTGGGATGACAGGAGTTGCAGCATACCTGTTTCCAAAGCTGGATTATTTTAATTTCAAAATCAGACATGTAGATTATTGCATATTTTTAAATTGATTCTTTACTTACCCTGCCCAGTTGGACTGTTAGAATGTTCTCTGCCTGTGCTCATGTGTGTGTGTAACCTCCATTCTGCTCATACAGAAATTAAGTTTGTGTATATTGATAATGTGCTCCTTCTGGCTGTGGTAGATGTTACTGATGTTTAGTGGTAGTTCCATAGGAAAAAAAGGGAAAATGAAGCTTTTTAGAGAATCTAATCAGGATTTTAAATAGAATTATGACAGAATGTGACACAATCAGTCTTTTTAAAAAAGAAGTCTTGAGTTTTTCTGGTTCGTGTCATTATTGTAGGAACCAGCAGAGGCTTTTTCCATAAGATTAGAAAATGTGTTCCAGCCTACAAATCAGGTATGATTTACAACAGATTTACAACCTCTGACTCATTTGAGTATTTATAGCTTGTGCTTGAATATCTGCCTCTGTCATCTTGTTAGTTAAGTGCTGTGTTTGTACTGAACTGCTGCACATTGTAGTGACAAAATGTGCCATAAATCATCATTGCAGAAGGAGGGGGAACCCTGCAATAAGTTCTTCAATTAGATCTTAATATGCAGTCACTTGATAACTTAATGATAACCTGTGGCCATACATTAGGGCTTTGTAACACAAAAATGTTTTCTTTTTGATAAATGTTATCATGGGGGTGTTCTGCTATTATAAGTATCTTTAAACAAACATGAATTTGTTCATAAAACCCACTGAGATATCACTTCTCTGATAGAGGAGTAATTACCATTTTACAGCCTGCACAGAATAGAGGATTGAGGTAATTTGTGAGTCCAGTCCTGGGTGAAGAGGAGTACAAAATGCAAAAAGATTGAAGCAGATAGGAGGAGTAATTTGCATAGTCAAGGAGAAAAAGCAAGAAGGATGAGCTGGGAGAATTGGAGTTAAAATACTAAAGAAAAAAACTTCGGTTTCCTACCTGCTTTTCTTTCAAGAGGAGTGATTGTGACAGGCAGTAGTTCAGTGGTATTTAATTTAGCTTTTTGCTTTCATAAGTGCAAGAAATATTACAAGTATCTTCAGCGCTGCCATTGTGAAGTGAAGGAGAAAAGGTAAACAGTAAATGTATGAATAATCTTTGGTAAACTTTATTTGGGTTTGTAGCTCTTTCTGTGTGTGTCTTGCTGGTTTGCAAGTCAAAGGTACCCAAAGAGAGATTTGCATTGAGAATTTTTGCAGGAGAGAGGGTTTGTCAGGGCTGGACAGCCTGAGCCCTGCAAGCAAGCACTGGCAGTTCTGAAGGTTTAAATCTTCTGTAGCTCCTGGGAAACCATAGATTCCCCAGCTTTCAAATAAATGCTCTTTTCAGACAACAACACACCAAAGCAATTTGTACAGGCTTTTGGGAAAAACATTTATCTCTTAAAGAAAAACAAGCACACATATAACTCTGGGGTTATTTGAAAACAAAAGAGGTAACTATGAAATATATTCTCCATAATTTACACCAAGCTTGAACTGGATTTACAGGACAGCTGCCCCCTTAGAGGGGCTTTGATGTCCTTGCTTGGAATTGCTGCTGCTTTGCTCCAGTGCTGGTGATGCCTTGAAAGGCTGCCTGGAACAAAGTTAAAAGAATAAACCAGGGATTTATCAAAAGGCCTTCAGAGGATACAACTGGGGCAGTACCAGAGCCCAGCCATGGCTCTACCCAAGATAGACCCCGAGTCACAAGTTTTCACACTTCTGTAAGTTTTGATCCATTTCCATGTTGGGTTTAATTGTCCAATTACAGCTTCAGCTTATGAAGTCCCATCCTCCCAGATTGCTCTCCTCAGTTTGCTGTTGTTTATACTTTTTGGGCCTGAAACAGCCCAAAAGTTCTAGCAGTGTTCTTGGGCTGGAAGAAGGTTGTTTTGTCTGAGTAAACCATGAGGAGGACTTGCTAACACTTTATGTGAAGTTCAGTCACACACTAAGGCAGTACAGAATCTGAAAAATGTGAGAGCTAAAATTTAAGGTATCACTGGTCAGTGCTTGCCTTGAGCTTTGCAGATTCCTCATCTGGGAATGGAAAAGCAGGTAAGGGCTCAAGTACATACTCCTAATGCTCTTCAGATAGTTTTTATTTTCCTTAGAGATTGTCTGTTGTAATTTGCTGTTATGCAAATTCAGGCATCTGCTCATAATATAAATACAGGCAGAATATTGCTTTTTCTGGTTCCTCAGTTAGGAATTATATGGGTTTATAAAGTTGAGGATGGCAAAAGCCTGATATGCAAGTAGTTAGTTCTAGAATTAGATAAAAATGGGAGCTTTCCAGCACTAGACACAGTTGATTAAAAACACTTTTCAAATGCTTTAGGTTGTAAGGGTTGATACCCTGCTTGAAGGCAGCAGGACAACCTGTGCAT